>NC_137517.1:8382500-9582500 GCF_041902795.1 Electrophorus electricus
AATTTGTGCTATTATAACTAATCTGTAGCTAATCACTGTAAACATGGTTGTGGATATTGTGTTTTTAATTCCTATTGCACTATACTTTTATCTTTACATTTTTAGGCACTACACATTTATTTCCTTTAATTTTTAATTTACTCTGTCTTTATTTTTGTTTTCAATTTAATTTCTTTTACTACTTTAACTTTTTTTAATGACTAGTCTGTGATTTTTTTTTTAAATAAATGTATTTATGTAGCAATTTATGTAAACTTGCCTTGCCTTTGCCTGTACCAAATCTTTCAATCTTTCATTTAACCCTATAATGTCCACTTCTAAATTTTCACTTTTGTTCTTTTCAACACAGTAAATATCCTTTGTGCTGATCAGTAAGTGTCCTTTATTTGATGGTCAGATACCGAAAGAATAGAAAAGAAAAACTACATGAATTTCTTTTAGAAATGTAGTTATATAAAGTAATATAGTAGTGGGACTGTTGATTAATGTTCGAGGAGCATTATGACTACTGAACTGAAATGAACTAGTTTACTTTTATTTTCCCTTTTCTTTATTTTACAATTGTTACTAATAAATTGAGCACACTAAACTTATCTGGAGGCGTCCTGTACTCTTGGTGTGGTGAACCCCGTACTCCATCCTTGACACAAAACCATGCATAATCCTGGGATTCCCATGGATTATAACATCCTCCGATGGGGAATCTTTCACAGATTTAAGACTATCAAAAACTACATCCACAATACTACCTATAAATGTAAGTAACATTAACATTTTTATTTTTCTATCATGGCTGCTTCCGTTCTGTGTGCAGAGTGCAACATGTTTAGCTATTCTTCATCTGTCGTTAGTGAGTTTTATCTGTACGAGGTGTAGATAAAGTGCTAGTCTGAAGATTCTAGCACTAGAGGTGCACATCCAGACCTTAGAAAGTGTTAAACATACCAAGGAATACCAAGGAATTAGAAGTAGAAGCTCTGGATGCCTTGGGCAAAGTTAACAAGCCCTCAACTCTGACACTACAGCCCCCGCAGTGGGGTGAATGAGCTATGTTATGGCAAAATAGCTAAGTGTCAGCTTGCCCTGTATAATGGGGGCTAGGATTACAGGTAATCTTAAAGTTTTAGGCAGGCATAGGTTCTAGTTATTCACATAGGAGCTAACAATGTAAGCAATCGCCAGTCAGAGATTACTAAGAATAATATTGCAGAGGTGTATAAATTAGCGAAAGTGATAGCCGAAGCTGTAGTGTGCTCTGGTCCCATTCCAATGCACTCGGTGATACACTACAGGCAGATCTTTGCTGAACTGCTGGATGGGGTGTTCACAAAACAATGTGGGGTTCATAGATAATTAGACCACATTTGAAGGCAAGCCTCACTTTTTAGGGTGGGATGGTATCCATCCTACCATGGAGGGCGCTGCCCTCCTTTCTTGTAACATAAGTCAGTCTTATGACTGGCCTACTTAATCTTTGACAATACAGAGCAGAGGCCAGGCAACAGACAGAGGCTAAACCAACGGTCTGCTGATCGCTATGAGACATCACCCGAGGTTGATCATTGACACTGTGTCTGTTCCCTGAGCTAAGCAGAAATACAGAAAACATTGAAAAACATGTCTTAATAACCTAATTAGTATTAACATAATTGATTCACAGAACACTGCCTTCACCTTTCAGGCAGTTTATTAAATGTAAGATCTCTAATATCTAAAGGGCTCATGATAAATGAAATCCTGACAGATCATAAATTGAATGTACAATGTCTAACAGAAACCTGGATCAAGCCAAATGAGTACATGTCTTTAAACAATGTGTGTCCTTCTGGCTACAGCTATGTACTCTGACCTCGTATAACTGGTTGTGGTCATTTATATTGACATATTGGGCATAAACCAGAAAGCTGGCTTTGATTTTGAGTTCTTTGAAATTATTTTTACTAGCATAAATGACGTAGCCAGCCATAAGAAGCGCACCCAGCCTCTTCCACTAATTGGCATTTACATGCCACCAGGACCCTATTCAGAATTTGTTAAGGAGTTTACAAATTTCCTCTCTAATCTAGTCACTCTAGTAGAAATAACCATTATTGTTGGTGATTTCAATATTCACTTTAATAGTGCCCAAAACCCTCTGAGATTGGCCTTTAGTTCTATATTAGAATCAATTGGTTTCATCCAGTGTATAAGAGAACCCACACTCTCTGGTGGACATACGCTTGATTTACTACATAGACATATTTATACTACTCCAGTCAGATGCCATCTCAGACCAATCCCTCATTTCATTTGAACTATATATGAGCCACAGTATAGTGAACTCACTTCACTACCACACCAGACGCATTGTCAGGATTGCTACTGCATCTAGAGTTATTGCGAACCTCCCAGACTTATTATTTGCAGCTGGGAAACCCTCAAACCTCATGGAACATGGTCAGACAAGGGATATTGAGAAACTTTCTCTCACTTAACAGAGGTGCTTTTATTAGGCCCACAGTTAGGTCCTCACTCTCTAATTACTCAATGAATCTCAATGGTCTCCCAATTGCATCTTCTCTAACAGTTAAAAATCACAGTTATTATGAATCCCATTCTCTCGTTCGAAGCGCATAGAACTAATATTTATTGGACTGCCTTTCTCCACCTCAGGAACATTGCAAAGATCAGGAACATATTCTCCTTACATGATGCAGAAATGCTAGTCCATGTGTTTATTACTTCAAGATTGGACTACTGTAATGCCTTACTATCTGGCTGTACCACTAAGTGCCTAAACAAGCTCCAGCTAGTTCAAAATGCAGCTGTCATGGCACGGCCCCCTCTCCTAGACTCCTCCCTGCTTGTGTGTGTGTCTGTCCATTGTCATGCCCCTGATGTATTGATTGTCCATGTTACATCCTTGTAAGGGTTGGCACCAGGCCCAGGCCCCCTTTGGCCACCAGGGGGAGGTCTTGAGTCAGGCACACTACCAATCAGGCTTGAAGTCCAACAGCTGGGCTAGGTCTATATAAACCCAGTGACCCAGTCACTCAGTGCTGGGTCTTTGCTAAAGTTTTGAGCCAAGCTCCTTGCCAGTAACTCTTTGTATTGAGGTCTATGAGCCCTTGTGCTCTTCTGCACTGCAAGGGTGTCTATGTTTTTACACGTCCCCTCCCTTCTCCAGTTTTCCCTCTCAGGTCTCTCTCTCTCTCAAGGCTCCCCTTAGCCACTAAAGTTCCTCACTGTTTTCTGGTTTTGTCTGGGAAGTTTTAGAGTTTGGTTTTCCCCAGTGCATCGGGGCTGCCATTCTTCCCATTGCATCTTTTGTTTTCCCTTTTTCCATGCTTGGTGTGGTGTTTAGTTTTTCCTCCTGTTTTGTCATCCTCCATTCCATTGAAGTGCGATAAACACGCAGGTTGTTTTATAGCCGATGCAGTCTAGCGGGAGTTCGTTTGCCTTGCAACAAAACAGCTGGGGTTTGACTCTCCACCACTGGTATTTTATTTATCTTGTTTTACTTGTTCTAAGATCAAACTGTTTTGCACACAGGCCTACCATCATTGAAGCATGGTAGCTCACCCAGCAAAGTGTTGGTGTCATCACCTCTCTGTCCTGGGTTTGAGCCCCATTATAACTGGTTCGTAGTTATGTTCCTTGTTAACATGTATTCTTAAATCGTTGGTGTTTAACCAAGTGTGTATCTTGTATCGTATGTGAACACACATATTGCTTAATGTGTACGATCGTTGTGTTGTTAATGCTTGGTGAGTGTGACATTATTCTTTGTGTTGATTACTTTGGTTTGTTTTTAGTACGTTAAATAAAGACCAGTTTAGTTGTCATCCCACTCTCATGACACGATCGTTAAAGAAACACCGACTGCTAAGGGACGCAACAAGAATCCTATTCTGCCCGCGGTTTGCTAGTGGGAGCAACTTGCCGTACTTCCCAAGGATACTGAGCAAGCACATGAGGACAAGAGAAGAGCGATTCACATGTTTGCCGATATGATGGACACATTCCTAGGGAGGAACATGGCTAGTATGGGTGACACAAGGTTCACCTACCTTACCCAGGACTTGGATAGGCTTCTCCAAGAAGGGGAGGCAGGTGACCCATTAAGATCTCCCTCTACAGTCCTGGGGAATCCTACTAGCACCTTCATTGATAGCCCTAAAAGGGAGGGGATCATCTCTTCTACTCCTTCTAAGAGGAGGAAAAAGAAGAGAGACAGTGCTCCCCCAGACACCTCTTGTACAACAGAGCCTTTGAACCCAAAGAAACCATCATGCCTTTGCTCAGAAACAGAGCCGGCACTTCTTACCGGTTCGCTCCATCCTTACTTAGAGGAGGAGGGTCAACCTGAGGGGTTAATGGAGGATCTAGCAGATTCAGAGTCAGACACAATGGTGGTTGACCAGCCCTCTATGGACCAGGAAGTTGAGAGCTATAAGGAAGGGCAAGAGTTCCACCATGACACGCTCGGAGGCAGGATCCGAGCACACCCTCTTCTCTCACCACAGCATGGAGGAGCTGCCCCTGGAGGCTCTCACATGTGGAGTCAGAGCATTCCATGGACTCCTGCATGGAAGTGGAAGCCTCACCTGTACCCAAGCCTACCCAAGACGTTGTGTTTTAGGCATTGTGTTTTAGGCCAACGGCTGGCAAAGAGCTATAATTACAGAGGATACCTAAAAATGCACAAATAATATGCTTTGGAAATATAAATATAAAAATTAGTGAGGGTCACTCTGACAGAGAATACATTGTTTCTTTGTTTTTAAATGTTAATTATATTAATGAAACCTGTTTATTATTACTCATATTATAACACCAGGTATGTACACCGTGACTCTGGTGTGGTCTCTAGCTCAGAACCACACCGACATCCTGCTGCCCAAGGTCCACGATGTGTTCCTGGCTGTGGTCCGGGAGGTGAGAGGCACAGAAACATATTTATAGTACAGCAAAGCACTGTCAATGCCAGGCAGTAATAATGGAATCTAGACCAATCCCATTAGTTCAGAAGAAAGAACAGCATTTCAATACACTGTATCTATAGTTGGCACTATTTTGGTGTCATTTGAATGCTGTTGTTGCACTAGTAAAACCTGGACCTATAGAGTCCAGGTTTGCACCTATACCTGACTGAAACTAAAAAACAGCTTATGTGAAGACAGCTTGTTTCACAGATTTTCTGTTTAAGCTCATATTTATAGGCAACCAGGTAGTTTTTAAGTTAAATAGTAAATTATTTTTGGGCAGTCTGTAGTTGTTGCATTTTTTCTGGAGGAAAATGTGTTAGTCCCTATAAGAAAGGGGATGGTAGAGTGCATGTGTTTGCAAACTCCAGATGTATTTCTACTGTTTTTTTTTTTTTTTTCTTTAAGCCTTCACCCACCCAAACAGTGCTGTGAGGGAAACAACATCGCTGCATCTGGAGAAGCTTGCTCAGCTGCTGGGGCCTTCCCGCCTGCTCACCAGCAAGAAGGATCTCATGGAGCACTTCCTCACTGCTGTCTTTCCAAAATGCCCAATCAGCTAGTTTTAAAGTTAAACATTCAAATAAAAAATAAAGATGCAGAGTTCAGAATTAGTTGAAGAGAATAGCTGGTCCTGTTCTTTATTGCAGGTTAACGTTAACAAGCATTATTGAGGCACCCTCAAGAGAATGTCTAACAGTCACACAAAAAACTTTTCAGGAGTGATTAGGTATTCACCCCACTTTATTTTACATATGGGTGTTTGCATTCTCCACCATTACATTCAAACCATACATTAGTCAATATATTCAAACTGATATTCAATACCCATGCCAGTTGTAACTCATTACCACCACATTCCAAGAGAAGACTTCCCTTGACCTTATCCTAAAGAAGATTGTTTGTCTATACTGTCCTGAGCCTGGTGGAGAGGTCATATATCTTATTCCTGAGGTCCACTAAATCCTACCCAGGATCCTTTGCTAAAGCCTGCAGAGGCCTTTGCCCTGTACGCAAATCATTATGAAAGGACACAGAATCTTTATACTCCTTTATGTTTTATATTATTAATATGTCTAAGGCAATGTTAGGCCTCTTTTTCCTTTAAACACTTTTTATTACTTGAAGCATGCCACGGGTGAGTCCTCAGCCCATCCACACAACCACCACCACCTCCATTGTCGGGCCACAGCCATTGATCTTCTTTTCGCTACTCCTTTTGGAGCAAAGTGGTGCAACCTTGGGGCGGGCAGAGGGCCAAGCAGCATCCCAGAGTGGCAGCCTCCAAGTCTCAGCCTCTCAACCTGAGCCATGTAGAGCCGCAGCAGAACTGCTCCTAGAGCCACACTAACATGCTTCAGTCTGTTGCATAGAAATCTTCCTTTCAAATTGCTCTATTTATCATGAGGGCCTGATGGGATTCAGGGCCTCATGGGATTCAGAATTTAAAGGTAGCTAAGTGGGTCAGCAAGCAAGCCCGCCTGTCTGCAGGAAAAGTAGGCTACAGGCTCCAGCAGCAGACCCAGCATACGACACCCCTCCAGTGGGTTTGCTTAATGGCACCCGTGAATAGACTGCAGGCTTGTTTTTTGGCTTCAGCTTAGTTCCCAGTTTTCTTAGTTATTTTTTTGGACGCACGTGTTTCTGATTAATGAAGAAGTCTTTTTTTAGAGCTGAAAGAAGATCAGTATGTATTCCATGTTTTAAAATTCAAATTTTTATATGTTGTGTCTTGTTTTGTACATTGTTGTATATCCGTAGACAATGTTGTTCTCAGTTTATAGATTTATAAATTAAAAAAATTACACCCTGTAATAGGTTTCCAACAGTTCCATGTTAGGCAGTAGTTCACCTGGGTGCTGAGAATATTGAAATGCCTATTGATATCTTGGTGGCATTTTATTTTTATTTTTTTGCCTTGGCTCCTCCCACAGGTCCAGCAGTCTGTGATGTCATCCCACGATAGGTCTAGAAGCGGCTCATATAAACTAAGAAACTCTATTAAATGTTTAACTCTATTAAATCTCAAATGCAATGTGTAATTAATGTGTTTAACAAGTTAATTGTCATATTTTGAATTCCATGGGAGGTATAACTGTATAAAAAAGAAACTTTGGCACTTACTGGCAGTATGAACACAAGGTAGGAAAATCAACAATGAGTAAGTTATGAAGTTAACTAGTGGTTAGCGTTAGCTAGCTAGCATTAGCTAAATCACAGATTTGTGATCTGCATGGCATTCATTTGGTTAGTGGTCCTGTTTTCATCTTTCCATAAAGGTATATTCTTTTCCCCTTCAGTTTCCTCCAGTGGGATCTCCTGCTCTAAGGTGATAAAATTCGAGAGCAGCCACAACCTGCAGAGTCCTGGCCCTCGGATTCGGCCAAGGACAACCTGGCCCTCGAATCCAGGGTTCAATTAAACCGATGGCTTATCTGCCCTGGTCTTTTCCCCGTCTTAATCCTGAGATGGCTGAGCACGGAGAACGCTGACGAGTTCAACTTTGTGCGCACATACGAGTTCTTCCAGCACAAGAACTACACAGGCCGGGTGTTCGAGATGCTGGGGCAGAGCCTCTATGACTTCCTCAAAGACAGCATGCTCAGCCCACTGTTGCTGAAGTGTGTCTGGCCCTTGCTGCAGCAGTTCGCCACGGTGCTCATGAAGCAGAAGAGCCTGGGCCTGATCCACACTGACCTCAAGCCTGAGAACATCATGCTGGTGGACCCCGTCAGGCAGCTGTACAGAGTCAAAATCATCGACTTTGGCTTGGCTAGCCATATCTCAGAGGCTGTGGGCTCGAGCTACCTGCAGACCAGATGCTACTGGTGAGGGACACATGGTGAGGGTATCATGTCCGTCTTGACTAGCATAGTAGTTGGGATTGTTTTGCTAGCATTCTGTGTGTGTATCGTTCCTGATTTGATTTGATTCCTGATCTGATCCATCTGGTTTGTTACTAGAATTCGTGCTTCATTTGCTTCAATCAGGAGTTGGGGCTGTTTGGACTGTTAGAACATGCCTCTCTGGGGTATTGTATGACAAGCAGCTGCCAATTCACTGGATGCGCTCTGGGCTAAGTTTTCATGTAAAACTTTACTATCCTGTTATGTTGTGTCAGCCATATGATGTCAGCAGCTCCAAGTTCCTCCAGAGTGACTGGAAGTCATGGTTAAAGTCCAAAGTTAGGCTGGATAGCCGATGACAGATAAGATCCTGTCCAATGTACAGGACAACCTAAGGCAGGTGCAGTCACCGTGTTTTGTGTCACCACCCTATGACTGCACCTTTCGTGAGCTTGAATTCTAGGACCAAAAAGGGCGCAACATAAAAAAAAGAAACACAGAGACGCCCTCTGTACGGGGTTTTCAGTGATTGTATTGTTATTGTTTTCTTTGTATATATGGTAACAAACACACATACATATGCAACATATATACAACGATAAAACCAAATCTAAATGGGAGTGTTTCTTTACGCCAACACAACAGGGTCAGCTTTACAGTCAAACTGAACAGCCCAATCTCAAAGAGTGTCTACAACTGACAGTGATGTTACAAAACTCAGAGCTGCGTCTACCCTGGCACACGTGGTGACTACTGACTAAGCCACCACAGGACAACAATGTACTAGCAACACAGGTATTTAAAGAAAGGTTGATTATCCCATTGGCCAATCAGGTTGCCCATGTTGTGGCGATGAGTCATCTCTGACTCACTGGTTTTCTTAGAGCGCCCTGGTGTGGGTAACCTGGAAAACAAATCTTAACACCATAGCACGAAGAAACAAACTCGTAATGTCCCAAAGACATAACACCATGTACCAAATTGTGTCTCCAAGTTGTCTAGTTGTTCCCAGGAGAAATGAAAGAGGAGCATGAAGGGTACATGATGGCTTTTTCTTTATGGTTTGTGGTTTTATTTTACTTTTTCCTTTAATTTTTTTATTTGACTTTTCCTTCTATTTTAAGGCTTTTTCTTTCCATTTATTTCCACCAATTTTCTTTTCATTTCCTCATAGACTTGTGGCTGTATACAATGTTTAGCATTACCCTTTCATGGTGGTGCATTATAAATGATTGGCAATTCAGTAGATGAGTGGTAGATTCAGTTCTAAATTAGAGCGATGGTAATACTGTCTTGTCTTGCTGTTTGAGTTATATAGATTAAGCTCCTGCTCGATTGTAATTTATGTTATCATTTTATTTTACTTTTATTTTTAGTTTAGGTTATTGGCAGGTTGTTGGCAACTCATATGGTTGCTAAGGTGTTACCAAATGGTTGTTATGGTCTTGCTCCGCAGTTGTTACCAAGTGGTTGCTGAATAGTAGTCTGGTAGTCTGAAATGGTTTCTACAGTGTTAACAAATGGTTACTATGGTCTTGCTAGGTGGCATCCAAGGTGCTATAGTATCCCAGGTGCTTGTTAGGGTTCCACTTCTGCACACTATGAAACAGCATTTCCAAGCAATGTAGTCACCTCAAACACCCTTTCAGTGCAAGACATAGCGTTTTCAAACAAAATGTAATGCATGATAAGAAAACACATTCTAAAAAATATTTCAACTGAATACAGTGTGTGCAAGTGAAAACAAGCTGTTGTAGCATGTTTGCAATAGGCACAATGCAAGTAATTGCAACACTGTTCTTTCACTTTTGCTCACTATGAAAGAGCATTCTTATTAGCGTATATAGCACATCATGCAAGACATACTGTTTTCAACTAAAGTGTAATAGATGAAAAAACACTTTCTAAGATGTAATTCAAGTGAAAACAAGCTTTTGTAACACGTTTTGCAATGTGCACATTGTAAGTAATAGCAACTCTGTTCTTTCATTTGTATACACTATGAAACAGTGTTTCCAAGCATTGTAATCACCTTAAACACTGTTTTAGTGCAAGACAGTGTTTTTGTAACAGCTTTTGTAACACCTTTGCAATATACAGCTTGAAAGTCTGTTCTTTCAGTTTTCTGCACTATTGTGAGGGAAAATGCGTGCTTAAAAGAGGAAGTGACAAATATGTGACCTGTATGTGACCTTTGCCCTTGTCTTGACCAGTCTGCAAGAAGGGCGAATAGAGAAGTGATTACTAGAGAAGTGATGGCGCAGCTAATGAAAAAGCAGAAGTATTTCAATTATTGCTTAGCTGTTGCTAGACAGGGGTGCAGCAACAGGGAGTAACAAACTGGTCTTAGCAGGAAAGAATGTTCAAGGACGACTGAGATGTCTGGCACGTGGAGTTAAGTAAAAACAAATTGTTGTAACACATTTGCACTGTTCCATTGCAAGACATAGCGTTTTCATCCAAAATGCAATGCATGATAACAAAATACTCTCTAAGACATATGTCAAGTGAAAACAGTGTGGGCAAGCTGTTGTAACACATTTGTAATGTGCACATTGCAAGTCTGTTCTTTCACTTCTGCACTCCAGGAAACAATGTTTCCAAGCCTTCTAATCAACGTATACACAGCGTATAACTGAAACTCTGTTTGAGTTCAAGACATAGTGTTGTCAACCAAAATTAAATGCATTTTAAGAAAATACTTTAAAAAGACATATTTCAAGTGAAAACAGTTTTTCCAAGTGAAATCAAGATATTGTAAATTCTTTGCAATGTGCACATTGTAAGTAATTGCAACTCTGTTCTTTCACTTTTGTAGACTGTGAGACAGAGATCCCAAGCATTCAAAACACCTTAAACACTGTTTCATTGCAAGGCATAGCATTTTCATCCAATATGCAATGCATGATAACTAAGTACTTTCTAAAAGGTATTTCAAGTGAAAATAGTGTGGGCAAGTGAAAACAAGCTGTTGGAATCCATTTGGATTGTGCACATTGCAAGTAATTGCAACTCTGTTCTTTCATTTGTGTACACTATGAAACAGAATTTCAAAGTATTGTAATCAACTAAAGCACTGATTCTGTGCAAGACACAGAATCATTTTATCCAAAATGCAATGCATGATAACACTTTCTAAACCATTTTTCAACTGAACACAATGTGTGCAAGTGAAAACACAATGTTGTAAACCCTTTGCAATGTGTACATTGCAACTAATTGCAACTTGGTTCTTTCACTTTTGCACACTATGAAACATTTCCAAGCACTCAATTTGCCTCAAACACTGTTTCAATGCAACACAAACTGTTTTCAACTAAACTGTAATGCAAGAAAAAACATTTTCTAAGATGTTTTTCAAGTGAAAACAGTGTGGGCAAGTGAAAACAAGCTGTTGTAAACCGTTAGTAATGTGCACATTGCAAGTAATTGCAAGTCTGTTCTTTCATTTGTATACATGATGAAACAGCGTTTCAAAGCATTGTTAGCACCTTAAACTTTTTAAGATATCGTATTTTCAAACAAAATATAATGCATTATATTAAAAAACTTTCAAAAAGTTATTTCAAGTGAAAACAGTTTTTCCAAGTGAAATCAGTATGTAGTAAAATCTTTGCAATGTGCACATTGTAAGTAATGGCAACTCTGTTCTTTCACTGCTATATATATATACGTACCACCCAGTCTTTAATGTCTACTCTACTGAAGTCAGAGACTTCATCACATCTTCATTGCCAGCCTCCATGGACCCACTGCAGTTTGCATATCGCCACAACCGCTCCACTGACAATGCGATTGCACATCTGCTCCACACTACACTGACTCACCTGGACGAAGGGAGGGGAAATTATGTTAAAATGCTATTTGTCGACTACAGTTCAGCATTCAACACCATCATCCCCTCCCTACTCACTACTAAGTTGGGAGATCTAGGACTGCATACATCCCTGTGCGACTGGATCTCTAACTTCCTAACAGACAGACCACAATCAGTACGGGTGGGCAACTGCTCCTCAACCACCCTCACCCTCAGCACTGGAGCTCCTCAGGGTTGTGTCCTAAGCCCCCTGCTCTACTCACTGAACACCTACGACTGCACAGCCACTTCCAGCTCTAACATCATTGTCAGGTTTGCTGACGATACCGTTGTCGTGGGTCTGATCTCGGACAACGACGAGAGGGCCTACCTGGAGGAGATTAAACACCTCGAAAACTGGTGCCAGGAAAATAATCTCCTCCTAAACGTCAGTAAGACAAAGGAGCTGATCGTGGATTGCAGCAAGAAGCAGGAGCGGCACTACCAACCTGTGAGGATCAGTGGGACCACGGTGGAGAGAGTAGATAGTTTCAGGTACCTTGGTGTTCACATCTCGCAGGACCTGTCCTGGTCCCGCCATACCAGCTCCCTGGCAAAGAAGGCTCGTCAGCGTCTTTACCACCTCAGACGCCTAAGGGACTTCAGACTGCCCTCCAAGGTACTGCGGAACTTCTACACCTGCACTATCGAGAGCATCCTCACGGGGAACATCACAGTCTGGTTTGGGAATAGCACAAAGCAGGACAGACAAGCACTCCAAAGGGTAGTGCGTTCAGCAGAGCGCATCACTCACTCGGAACTTCCTGACCTGCAGACCATCTACTACAAGCGGTGCCAGACCAAGGCCAGGAAAATTTTGAAGGACCCCACCCATCTCAACAATACACTCTTCTCTCTGTTGAGGTCAGGGAGGCGCTTCCGCTCCCTGAAGACCAAGACAGAGTGGCTGAAGAGGAGCTTCTTCCCACAGGCCATTCGGGCCCTGAATCAGGGAAACTGATAAACTGTGGGGACCACCACCACCACCATGTAACATGACTGTATATCTGTACATCTGTATATATAGATTTAGATTTATACTCAATTACCCTGTTACACAACAACTGTAGATATGGTATTATACAAAATGGATCTGTACATTCTGTAGATTGTGTACATATATACCCAACCATATACATTGTACATTGTGTATATAATCATAATATACATATATTGTACATACATTGTTAATATATTTTTGTACATACATAGAATATATATATTTATCTGCATATATATATATATATTTTTCTCTATGCACCCCTGTTTCTCTTCCTCAGTTTGGACAGAGCACTCTCCACCATTTCACTGCGTGTTATACTGTGTATAACTATGTATGTGACGAATAAACCGAACTTGAACTTGAACTTGAACTTGAACTTGCTCCGCTGCCGTTCATGTACTGATACTCAAACACGCATATGGGTCTCGGTTGCATATCTCTTATTCTCTCTCTCTCACTCACCCACTCACTCACCCATCCCACTGTCTCCCATTGGCTGATTCTCTAAGAAGTCACACCTCCTCAAAAGTCCTCAACCTATCATGCAGTAAAAACCTTCTGACAAAAATTGATAAATAGCCCCTCACCCATCCCACTCCCTCCCATTGGCTGATTCTCTAATAAGTCAACCCCCTCCCCCCCCATCACCACCACCATGCAGGAAACCCCCTCCCAAAACCAAATTCCTCCCAGGGTCAGAACTAGGACAGAAAGATAAAATTTTGGTGCCTTTTTTCTTTGCAGCCAGACACCCGGTCTGACCAATCCTGTGTAGCATGCAACTCCCCCCATAAAACCAGACTCTTGTACCCGCTCATTTAAGTTTAGTTGTACCCCCCCGGTGTATGGGTAGGAATCATCAAAAGAATTCTTTAATAGTGAAATAATAATACTATCAAATAATGTCAACAATGCCCGTATGTCCGTACGTGCCTAAAAAGCAATTCACTGCTATGGAAAGAATCAAGAAATTGGTGTGGCTCAATTAATTATTGGTTATTGAAAGATAATTGTAATGTGGGGTACGTTTTTGATGTGGAAAAAGGCAAAGTAATGCTTTTCACGATCTCAGGGTGGGGTGAGACCCATTGGACAGGAGCTAAAGAACAAGTGGTGTTTGACCATCATGACTGAAAAGAGTTCAGAAGATGGCGCACGAACTTTGACTATGTTAACGAGAAAGAGCTGTGGTGTTCCGAGGGTGTTAACGAACATGAATGGAAAAGCCAGAGACCTCCCTACGGCATGTACAACGTCGTGGCGAAGATGATCTCTGAGGGTGAGGTAGACATTTGTTTCTCAGTGATTCACGGCCGTAAACATCATGAACCTGGAGTGGATATCGGGAGAGATTGAATGAACTTTGCATGTACCAACTGGTTTATGCTGCAAAAGTATTTCAGCCTGATGGATATGTTATTTAAACAGTTGAAACATGGTTGTTTAATAAGTGAGGCTCTCTGATATTCGATTCCCATACAAAGAAGGTAGTGTCACGTATCATAGGGAAACAGAGCTGTGAGCAATAACCCCACCCCAAGACGACACACCCCGCCCATGTCATATAAAGGGCCCCCCCCTTTGGCATCACCAAAACATTACAACCTGAAACAATGAGTATAGAAACAGGAATGATACTCTATACAACAACAATGAACTCATATGAGGATGAAGTGGCACTTACAGGTGTGAATGACAGTGAGAGTGGACCCACTGAAACAAGCTTTTGTGAAAACATGAATAACAACAATGAAACCGATGGGTGCATCAATGCACTGGTGCTAACAGTCGTTCGAGCTGTGATCAGGAATCTGATGTATAGAATTATTGATGAAGATATGAGAGAAAACTGTCACAGCTGTGCTGTTGACCATCCTAGTCAGCGTCAGCACACATGCCTGCACGATCCAGATGAATCCTATTTCAGCCTCAACACACCTAAGCTAATAAAAAAACTGTTCAAGCCGTGGTTCATACACACTCTAGCCAGAGCTTTGAAGCTGTGCGGCATTCCGATACCTCCATCATCTAGCAAGATTCAGGCAATCGCTGAGGTAGTGGTAACCGACCTGCAGGACGAACAGAACATCAAATCCGCTCTTAAAGAGTTCGAAGAAAAAAAGATAGCGTGTGCGGGGAGCAGGTACACGATGATGTCGTGGACTACTGGAAGCTGCACGAAAACCTGAATGAAAAAAACGACAGTGTGTTCAGGGAGCAGGTACACGATGACGTTGTGGACTACTGGGAGCTGCACGAAAACCTGAACGAAAAAAACGATAGTGTGTTCAGGGAGCAGGTACACGATGACGTTGTGGACTACTGGGAGCTGCACAAAAACCTGAACGAAAAAAACGATAGCATGCCGGGAGAAGGTACACAACGATGTCGAGTATTACAGGAAGCTGCATGAAAACCTGAACCCTGGTACTTGGGCCAAATGGGAATCTGCATGAACACCAGCGCCGGTCCTTCAACCGAGAAAAAAAATAGTGCTGATGACGGAGTTGATTACGCTGTTCTGTAAAACCCTTGAAAACAAAGTCAGAACCGAAAATGTAACCGATAATATCAAATCCGTATATAATTTTGAAAAGCTGATGTGTGTAGTACGTGAGTCAGTGGAGTTCTCTAGTATCAGAAGCTAATAATACATGTTATCCTTTACACACACACACACACACACACACACATACATATATATATATATATTGAAAACCCCCATGAATGTAAAAATGGGCATATATTATGTATATTCACCTATGTAATAGATGTATGCGTTTTGAAACTAAGTAACGATGAAAAGGTTGATCTATATAAAACCTTTGATTGCATGCTTTCATTTTTATTTGAACGTAATGTAAACATAACCTCCTTGGCTGAAAAGATGCTAATAAAACCATAATCCATTCTAGAACTCTCTTCATTGTGTTTCAATCATTTTGCCATGACTGAATGTCTGCTGAAAAATATTTACTACATTCCTTCAAACTCGGGATCCTATAGAGGGGTCGAGAGTCTGCAAAGGTCCATTGTGGATGAAATCTGTAAACGGGTTGGTCATAAAGAAATCAAAAATTGGTTAGCAGCTCAGCAATATGACTTTGCTACCGGGACGGGACAAATAGCATCAGTGTGTGAACAGTTCAACTGGATGTTGAACCGTTGTTTCAACCGAAAAAGGTGGAAAAACTGAGATTGAAGTTTAGAGTCGACGATACCGTCAGAATTTCATGATTAAAAAGACAATTTACGAGCAGAACTTTACGGATGAATATTTTACTGTTTTTGAATGTCTAAGAAGAGACCCTCCTGTATACAAATTATGGGATTTCAATGGGGAAAATATAGATGGGACCTTTTATGAACAACAGCTGCAAAGGATTTTAGTGGGAAAAGACAAAGCCTTTAAAATAGAAAAAATTCTATCTGAAAAAACTAGGAACTTAAAAAAGATGTGCTTGATGAAGTTGGTTGGGTGGCCCGATAAATTTAATTCCTGGATTTCGGCGGAGGATGTCCTTAACATTGTGAAAGGTTAAAAGGGGGGCGGTGCTAAATCAAATTGAAATTATAATCCTATCACCATGGAAGAGAGCGGATTCTATGTGACTCTACCGAGCAAAGCCTCCAAAGACATTTACCCTGATAATAAGATTTTGTGCTACACAACCAAATTTCTGAAGCCTATAGAGTTGGTGGGGGGATGGGAGGTCACACTCACCGAGGTACAATACCCACACACGGGGTACTCGCTGAAGGAGCTGGACATGGAAAGTGTCTTTTTTGTTAAACTCTCTGCAGAAGGAGAAAATGGTACAGTATTTACATGTCTTCTGAACCAAAGATATTATAATAGTATAGAACATCTGGATAAGGAAATGAATAATGAGAGAAAAAGTTTATCTCTTGATCTAAAAATAGATTACCGACCCGTGAAACACAAAATTTGTCTGATGACTAGCAAACCCTATTCACTATGGATACAAGGAAACCTTTCACACATTCTGGGGCTGGATCATAAACCTCTCACACATGACGAGCAAGAAGCACCATTCCCTGCCAACATTCAAGTTTCAAGTTTCAAGTTTGGTTTATTTGTCACGTACATCGTCATACACAGTATAACTCGCAGTGAAATGGGTTTGTGACTGCTCTGTCCAAACTGAGGAAAGAAACAGGGGTGCATAAGGAAATATATATATCCAAAAAAAATAATAACGTATGTACAATATATGTATAATATGTATATATACAATGTATATATGGATGTATGTGTATGTACACAATGTACAATTTCAGTTTACAAATTTACAGATTTACAGTCACATGGTGGTGGTGGTCCCCACAGTTTATCAGTTGCCCTGATTCAGCACCCGAATGGCCTGTGGGAAGAAGCTCCTCTTCAGTCTCTCTGTATTGGTCTTGAGGGAGTGAAAGCTCTTCTCTGACCTCAACAGAGAGAAGAGCCTATTGTTGGGCTGGGTGGGGTCCTTCACAATCCTCCTGGCCTTGGTCTGGCATTGCTTGTAATAGATGATCTGCAGGTCAGTAACTTCCAAATGAGTGATGCGCTCTGCTGAATGCACCACCCTCTGGAGTGCTTGTCTGTCCTGCTTGGTGCTGTTCCCAAACCAGACTGTGATGTTCCCCATGAGGATGCTCTTGATAGTTCAGGTGTATAAGTTCCGCAGTACCTTGGAGGGTAGTCTGAAGCCTCTTAGGCGTCTGAGGTGGTAAAGACGCTGACGAGCCTTCTTTGACAGGGAGTTGGTGTGGCGGGACCAGGACAGGTTGGTAGTGCTGCTCCTGCTTCTTGCTGCAGTCCACAATCAGCTCCTTTGTCTTGCTGACATTTAGGAGGAGATTATTTCCCTGGCACCAGTTTTTCAGGTGTTTAATCTCCTCCAGCTAAGCCCTCTCATTGTTGTCTGAGATCAGGCCCATGACGACGGTATCATCAGCAAACTTGACAATGATGGTGGAGCTGGAAGTGGCTGCACAGTCATAGGTGTACAGTGAGTAGAGCAGGGGGCTTAGGCCACAACCCTGAGGAGTTCCAGTGTTGAGGGTGAGGGTGGATGAGACACAGTTGCCCACCTGTACCGATTGTGGTCTGTCTGTTAGGAAGTTGGAGATCCAGTCATACAGGGATGCAGTCCAAGATACTACAACTTAGTAGTGAGTAGGGAGGGGTTGATAGTGTTCAATGCTGAACTGTAGTCAACAAACAGCATTTTAACATAATTACCCCTCCCTTTGTCCAGGTGGATCAGTGTGGTGTAAAGCAGATGTGCAATTGCATCATCAGTGGAGCGGTTATGGCAGTATGCAAACTGCAGTGGGTCCATGGAGCCTGGCAGTGAAGAGGTGATGAAGTCTCTGACTAGCTTTTCAAAGCACTTCATCATGACTGATGTGAGGGCAACAGGGTGGTAGTCATTGAGGCCGGAGGGTCAAGGTTTCTTTGGGACGGGGACGATATGAGATCACTTGAAGCTGGATGGGAAAGTACGGTGTTTCAGGGAGAGATTGAAGATGTCAATGATTACTGGGGCTAGCTGGTCTGTGCTGGCTTTGAGGACTCTCCCGCAGATATCATCCCACCGCCTTCCTGTTATTCACCCTTTTAAACACTCTCCACATGTCACTCTCCGTGATGATGAGGGGGCGCTGTTCTATGGTGGGCTCTGCGCGTGCGCCGTTGGCTGCGCCGATAGCACCATTTGCGTTGCTAGCGTTAGTGCTGTTAGCATTAGCACTATTAGCGCTAGCGCTGTTAGCGTTAGCGCTGCTAGATGTAGCCTCGAAGCGAGCAAAGAATGTGTTTAGCTTGGTCGCCAGAGACTCATCCGCATTCATCAGTCTGGATGGTGGGCTTCTGTAGTCTGTGATCATCCGTAGTCCCTGCCACAGGGATCTAGAGCCACTCTGCTGGAACTGTGTCTCTAGTTTCCTCCCGTAGCGCCGCTTGGCCTCCCTCACCGCCCTGCGCACTCCGTTTGCCACAGACTTGTACTCATCCATGTTCCCGCTGATGATCCCCACGTTGTTGGTAGCAGTGCGAGAGTTCAGAGCCTCGTGTATCGTTTTGTCCACCCAGGGCTTCTGGTTGGGAAACTTCTTGATGGTGGCTCTTTGAATCGTGTCATCCACTAGTTTCCCAATAAACCCCATGACTGCCTTCGTAAACTCGCTGACATCATCAGTGCTGCATCAGAACATGTCCCAGTCTGCGTCATCCAGAGCATCCTGCAGAGCGGCCACCAATTGGTCTGTCCAGTGCGCGACCTCCCTCTGAACTGGAGCTTCCCGTTTCATTCTTTGTTTATATTTTGGTAGGAGGAAGATGGTGGCGTGGTCCGACTTACCAAACGGTGGATGAGCTAGTGCCTTGTAGCTGTCCTTATATGGGGTGTAACAGTGGTCGAGTGTCCTATTTCCCCTGGTGGGGAAGGTTACATGCTGGTAAAGGTTGGGCACCGCACGCTTGAGGATAGCGCTGTTGAAATCCCCCACCACAATAAGTGCAGTGTCCCGGTGTTGTGCCTGAAACTGTGAGAGCCTCATGAAGTTCACACAGTGCAGTGTCCATGTTGGCCTGAGGTGGAATGTACACGGTGTTGACGATGACGGAAGTGAACTCCTGAGGAAGGTAGAAAGGATGAAACTTGAGGGCGAGCAGCTCCAGGTTGGGTGAGCAGGAGCGGGCGAGAGTAACAACATTGGCATTGTTGCACCAGCTGTTGTTTACCATAACACACACTCCACTGCCTCTTGACTTTCCCAAATCTGCCATCCTGTCCATGCGGTGAACCGAGAAGAACTCGGCCAGCTGGATAGCATGGCTTGGTACCGCTGGGTTCAGCCATGACTCGGTGAAGCAGAGGAGGTTGCAGTCCTGAATGTCCCTCTGGAACTTTATTCTGGCCCGGAGCTCATCGAGCTTGTTGTCCAGAGACTGGACATTGGCTAGCAGGATGCTAGGTAAGGGAGCTCGGTGTGCCCGAGCCCTCAGCCTGTTCCTGATGCCAGCTCGCTTCCCTCGAGGCCTTTTCCTCACATCATGTCCTTTGTTCTCCCTCAGGATCTTCGTTGGCCATCTTGGGTCCAGGGTTAGAGATGGCTTGAGGTGAGTGATATGTAGATTAAGAGAAATAAGAGCATCTCTGCTGTATGAGATACACATCATGGTATAGAGAGAAGGGTTGCGGAGAAATCAGGGATAGCAGGAAGAGAGAAAAGAGCGAAGAAGATAGTGAAAACAGCTAAAAAAGTGCCAGGTGTGGACGGAGCAGTCGTGATGACAGCCGACATCACCGGCACCACGCAGGATTTTACACCATGCTTTTTTTTTACACCATGTTCATATATACAGATATTATACAATATCAGAGAGTAGAGGACAGTTTTGTTCCTTTGCTGAGATGTGTACATATAATTGGGAAGAACAATGAAATCATCACTTTAACGTATGACAAGCCACACTACGTATCTGTTAGCAAATCTCTCATAAGCGATATTACCATTGAGGTAAAATCTGATAAAAACATTCATATACCCTTTCTGTGTGGAAGATTTGTAGTAAAGCTTCACTTTAGACCCGCAAAACACACATTTCGTATTTGATTAAATAAATAATCATTAAAAAAAGAAGATCCGCGCAAGTTATGTGAATCTTCAGGTCTATGTGGACTACTACAAGCACCAGGCAGGGAATGGACTTCCCTGGTTTGCAGGAACGATGATGATGTATGGTTCCAGGCTCAGTGGTATATTCAAAGCACTATATAGGATGGCTGTACCCATTAATAAAAGAGGTATCTTTGTAGCAAAAGGAATTGTAAGTGACGTGGTAAGTAATATTATCGCTCATAAAACACATGCGCAAGAAGGGTCAGGACTAGCGGCTATCGCTTACAAGAAATCTAGATGTCCTCCGGAAAGGCGTGCTGTATCCATAAATAAATAAACATAAGATCACCAAGAGTAAGGTCAGTATGAAAAAGAACAGATGAAGAAGCAACAAGCGTTCTTCATCCTCTTCCTCTAACAAATGAAGAAAACAGAACATATTCTAATGCTATGGCCTTCCTGCATAGTCTGTCGACCCAGTGAACCAAGTCGGAACTAGACATTTTCACATTACCTTACACCCAAACGAGTATCAAAAAGTACACATACATAGATATCCCACCACTTTCAGCCCTTACCGGCAATTCTCAGATCAACTTTTATGTGGCAAGCAATGGTGATGATTATGTAGGCTTGAATAATGCCGTTTTGCATCTAAGATGTAAAATCACAAACCTCGACAGGAGTAACATTACTAACAATGCTAAGGTCGGCATGGTAAACTATCCTATAGCGTCTCTGTTTTCACAAGTGGATGTTATGTTAGGTGACTGTCTCATCAGCCAAGCGAGTAACACGTACGCCTACAGAGCCATCATTGAATATCTTTTGAATTATATTAGGGACACCCTGGAAACACAGTTTTCTGCTGGGTTGTTTTACATAGATACGTCAGGACATAGGGGCCCGACAGGGCATAACCTCAGACTCGGGACCAGAGCTGCTTTCAGCGCCCGAAAGTAAAACCTTTCACTTGATCGTACACATACATATTTTTTCAGGATAAACTTTTACTGAACGGTGTTGATATGAAAATTAAAATGGTGAGGAGTAAAGATGAATTTTGTCTAATGAAAGAATAAACATACTCACGGCTTCTCTGTTTGTGAAAAAAGTGTCCGTTTCACCAGCTGTCAAATTAGGTCATGCACAAGCCCTTTTAAGCACCACTGCCAAATACCCCAACCACAGAGTTTGCATGAAAACCTTCAGTTTACCCTCTGGGAGTCGTGTGTGCACCCAAGAAAACCTCTTCCTTGGACCGCTCCCTAAAACTCTTATTATCGGGATGGTTGACAATGAGGGTTATAGCGGAGCCTACCATAAAAATCCTTTTAATTTTAGACACTATGACACAGAGTTTATTGCTCTCTATGTCGACGGAACGCAGCATCCTGCAAAACCGTATCAACCCAATTTTCAGTCCAGAAATGTGGTCCGTGAATATTATTAATTAATTCTTCAGGAAAACAGCTTAAAGATCAGGCTATGTCTATCAATCAGCAAGAATACACTGCTGGATATACCCTTATAGCTTTTAATCTATCCCCAGATGATGACAGCATTTGTCGTTTATAAAGTCGGGAAATATGAGACTGGAACTCAGATTTAAAGACCTGCTACCGAGGACCATAAATCTCGTTGTCTACACCAATTTTGACAGCATTTTGGAAATTAACAATCGCTGCAACATACTCATCGATTATCAATAAAATAAATAACATAGACACCATAGAGCTCATGAATGTAATGAGAAGCTATCATGATCTGGAGAGGATCTTTTGCGATGTGGTTTCATGCGACCAGCTGCCCAGGGTTAAGCTGAGACAATTCCCTGCTCTATATATAGTGAACACTCACAGCAGCCACATGCCTGGAAAACTCTGGTTAGTTCTGCATCTCAACAACGAAACCTCAGGAGACTTTTTCGATTCATTCGAACTTTTCCCTCATTTTATTTATTCATTTATAAAAAAGAACTATAAACAAATAAAACAAATAAATATGTTTAGAGTTTTGATTCTGTTTGTTGCGGGCAACATTATGCATTTTTTTTTGGTCAAAGGGCTAAAAGGCGCTCTTTTAATCAAATTATATTGATGTATACCGTTCATTTACAACGAAACGATAAAGCGGTAGTATCTTATGTGAAAAACATGTATCCTAGAATAAATAAGAACTGTACCTTTAATTGCATGCAATGCGCTAATACCTGTGAAAAGTTAAATTTACGGATGTAATGTGTGTGTGTGTGAAATATCACACTCGTGATATATAAAATGTCTTTTGTAATTACATTTTATTATTTAATAAAGATTTTCGTTACAATAATAAAAAATAATGTGTTTACGTATTTAATCAAATTTCAACCAAACGGAAAGAGGTTTAGAAACAGAAGGTCTGAGAATAGAAGAAGAATCGTCGCTATTGGGTCATGAGGGAGTAGTGGGTGAAACAACCGGTGAATACAATGATTTAGATTTTTTCATGTTTGATAGTTTTCGACGAACACCATCATTAGAAATGGTTGAATATGGTATATTTGGCCTACAGCATGCAGCATTTCGTACCACCCTAAAGGTCGCCGGTCATTAGATATCTTTTGGGTGGCGGTTAAGCTTTTAATCAAGTCCAACATGTGCGATTCTTTAACGGTTATTCCTTTGAAAATAAACTCTCCTTCATCATTCCACGATGCTACATCACCGGATTTTGCGATTTTGTCAATGATGTAGGAAGCATTTTTTCTAGCTCTCGTAGGGACATTAGCGATTTCGTCCTCAACCATTCGACCGGCTTCTTCGGTTACCCCAGTCACTGGCTTATTTTCAGGTTCGGGATAGGGTCACTTGAGCCATTTCTTCTTCTCCACTTTTAACTATATTTAAAAATCTTTACAATGCCGATGCGTAAAGTTGAGCCTTTTCATAAAGTTCCAAATTAAACCTGGTTAAAATGTGTTACATCATTTTGTCTAGGTCGTTTTCCACGGTCTGTCTTAAATTTGTTTTAATGGACGCTATGTTTCTAAGTTTTTCCATCTGATGATGCGGTACCAAATACATCTTCTCTGCAGTATCCATTTTAATCTTTGCGTGATGCTATCAAACTGCTTATAAAGGGTACAGCAATGCTAAGCAAGGTTAAGAGGAAACCTCCAGACTGATTAATAGCTTTTCTCTTTGTATCTATTTTTGATCTTTTATTAGCAAACAGTTTTATCCACTTTTTATGTCTTTTCAAAAGCTGACAAGCCGTCAGAGGGATGTTACCACGGAGTAGATTAAAAGCCAATTCGCAAATGGCAAGTATGAGATATGCCGATGCCTTGCATAATATAACCTTCCTCTGCCGGGGGGATGACTTATAAAGGGTATTCAGCATCATTAGATTTGATTTTAGTTGTGTAGACATTTTTAATTCTGTCTTTAATATTTTAAAGCTTTTTTCCTTAGCAATGTACACCGCAGGGGTCTTCTAGGAAAACACGCTTGACCTAAGACCAAGGTCTTCTGGCGTCTAAGCTTTCAAGTTAACAAATAAATACCTGTAAGGTCTAGAGGTGGCATCTTGAAAACATTCCACAAAATATTTGGCATTTCCCAGATACATCTGACGAGCCAATACGCTGACCTGTGACTTGTCTCTGGGGTTCTTAAATAAAATCATGTAGTTTGCATTCAGGTTAATAGTTCTGCTGGTCTTTTCCTGAAAAAACAGATTCTGTACCAAATACAATATACTTAGGTTTTACTCAGGTAAAAGCCTTTTCTACTTCTTCGTTCTTACTAGCGTTATTCATCAAATCGTCTAACATTAGAAGGTCAGTCTTGCTGAGGGGAAACAGTTCATCATCACACAAAGATTCCCTTATTCCCTGAACAAAATTGTTTGTTTTGTTCATCAGCTCATTATACAGAGGTTGCCAACATGTATAACACCATACAGTGTTATCAGGAACTTTAGACAATGTCTCATTACAATTTTCAAGTAATGTTTTGATGAAAAAAGATTTTCCACTATTGCTAGGACTGCAAACGATACATGAAAATGGTACTTGCGTTCTAGCATCAAAACAATGAGTTACAGACATTTTACAATAACATTAAAAAAAATACAAATCCTATATACAATCACATTCTTAATACCCGTATGGCAGAGTCCTGAAATCGGGCAACAAAACACGTTTGTCATAAACAATCCTGAATCTTTTCATTTGTGATTTGTTTTTCAAGAGAAAGACCTCTGGAAAGTCAAAGGTTTTAAGAAACTTTTTTACATCTTCATCATTCTTTTTCATATCATTCCATTCATGTTCCCACATGATGGTGACAGACAATTTGTGAATACACTGCAGCATCTGAATTTTATTAAGACTGTTCTGACGAATGTCTCTGAAGGTTTCTGAGGTTTTACTTAAAGGGTGTGGCTTGCACGATGGAAAGCACATATCACATCCGTGATAAAAGCAGCCAAGAATTTTACCATCATCAAAGCAACCATCTACAAAATAATTTCTGATCTTGGCTTCCACTTTGTTAAGTTCATGTTGAATGGGTATGTTCTGTTTGTCTGAGACGTACTCGAGCCATTGAATAGATGGCGTCGAGAAAGATTTTTGACAGTTGATGTAATTATCTAGGGAAGGGATGGCCAAAGTGTTTTTGAGCAGGAACATGGTGTGAAATATTTTCATGCATACTCAGAATTTCTCTCCTGAAAATTGTTACAGTAGTATTCTTTAATCTCTTTTCTGAAGTGAAAGACTTTATCAGTGACCATTTGATACCAATCAAAGAAATCTCACCTCTCTTTGGGTTTCATCGTATCCACACCATAAAACTCAGGCTGAGGATATGACCCCACATAGTTCTAATTCTCTGGGGTGTTGTAAAAGTGTGGGAATGTTCCTTTTTTAGCATCTGTAAACCCCATGGCTTTTGGAATTGCGTTAAGTTTCATAGGTAGGAATGAGAGACTGTCTATAAATTTCTGTTAATAAGCAATGTCTTCAAAGCACAAAATTTCCCCCCCTTGTGCTATGATAGTAGGAGTAACCCCTTCTTTCACCAGATAATTCAACAAAAGATAGGAATCATAACCCCTTGCATTATGTGCTACAAATGTATATCCTTTGAACTTTCTATGACAGAACATTTAAAAAAAAGCTTCGATGCACCCATCCCCTTCAGCCGTCCACACACCTTCATTAAACCCCATGCAGCATATAAAATTAGCTATATGTACCCCCGTTTCCTGTCTGGACTCTATATCATAATGTATGTAACGTTCATCCTCCATTTCTACCTGTATGGGTTATATGAAACATTCATGTTTGACCTCCGATTCAATTTTTTCACTACAAACTTTGCACTGAGGCTGAACACATTTATGTTCTTTTTTTTTAAACCTGTGCTAAAGGGGCTCAGATGTTCTACCATTCCACATTTGGGGCAGTAGAATCCTATTTTGCATAACGAGTATGTATTATCCAAGTTCCGCATCTCTTCTTTATGTGTCTCGTAGCAGTAATCTGACCTGCACAGTCTTAGACAATCTGAACACTGCAGCATATTCTGAGTATAACTATAGGATTCACAAATGTACACAGTGTTATCAACTTATAGACTGTTTCACTGCAAAACATGCTGTTTTTAACCAAAATGTAATACACAATTGGAAAACACTTTGCACCCTATATTTCAAGGGAAAATAGTTTATGTACATGAAAACAAGCTATTTTACAATTTGCAATTTTCACTTTGCAAGTAATTGCAATACTGTTCTTTTACTTTTGCCCACAACAAAACAGCATTTCCAAGCATTGTAATCGACTTATACACTCAGTGCAAAACATACTGTTTTTAATCAAAATGTAATGCATGACAAGTAAACACTTTCTAAAATGTATTTCAGGTGAAATTGTTTATGTACATGAAAACAATCTGTTCTGATATCTTTTGAATTTGCACATTGCAAGTAATTGCAACTCTGTTCTTTCACTTCTGCCCACTACGAAACAGCATTTAACCAAATGTATTGTTTTAAACAAACTGTATTGCATGATAAGAAAACACTTTGAAACACATATATCAAGAGTACATCCCAATATACACTTTTTGGGATCAGGCCCCATTCTTATATAATATCAATTGACACATATATGCGCAAAGGGATCGCGAGCTCTTTTTGGATCCCAATACGCGCTAGGTTAAGTGATCATCGGGACACTATTTATTTTCCTTCGCTGATTTGATTAGCACAGTGTGGAGGAAAAATCAATAGGACTCCAGCCAGATGTGCAGATGAGCGAGCTTTATTGGTTCTGTCCCTTATGCATTGAGGGAGAGAAGCCTCAAACATCTCTCTAACATGAGTTCATATACCCCCACTACTCCCTGTTGTTCTCTCATGTGCTAATCTCGTGACTCCAGGTGCCAGACATCTCAATCGTCCTTGAACATTCTTTCCTGCTAAGACCAGTTTGCTACTCCCTGTTGCTGCACCCCTGTCTAGCAACAGCTAAGCAATAACTGTCATATTCCATCACTTCTCTATTCCCCTTTCTTGCAGACTGGTCAAGATGAGGGCAAAGGTCACATAAAGGTCACATATTCCTTGCTTCCTCCTTAAAGCAAGCATTAAGCATTTTCCCTCACACACAGTCAATATACAGGTTTTGGGATTCAATAGGGGCACTCTTGAGCTTTCTTGCCCCTCACCCCACCCAAGACCCTAGTTCCACATAGGAATTGAACACCCTGAAAGCAGTCTGAGCACAGAGAAAGCTATAATTCCAAATCAGGCATGTTGAATGGTGTCATATATACTTCGAGTGAGATGGTCCTTCATTGGTCCACTACATCCCAACCCACCTGTATAGGGAGATTTGTCCAGTTGTCCTGTTCATGTCTGTCTCTCCATCTCATGGATCCTACTCTAAGTATATATGAATGGGCACCAAATGGACATCGGTCCAAAAAGTTCAGGAAAGCCCGATTGGTGCCAAATTGCATCCATTCACTCAGTGGCACCCCCTGAGGACAAAAATGGAAGTGCCTGACCCCTAGATGTTAAAGAACAGGAAGTACCTTTCCCTCACTTGTAGGGTCACATGAGTTTACAGGGGTTTTCCCTAAGCTGTAGCAACCTGGCCTTCCGATATGTTATTCAGGGCATCCAGATGAGCCATCAGTCGACAACAAAGTCTGGGCACCTCCCTAAACACTGTTTGTAAACATCCCACTCCAAGCATATTTCCATTCCTATCTCATATACTTGTTTTGGACACCCTATAAAACAGTTAATTTTTGTTGTTTCTGATTATCTAGGGGGCCACTGCCCCAATATGTCATCCATGAAGCCTCATATATCCCACACATGAAGTCTCATGACCCTATGTGGTCCTGTTCCTGAAATCATAACCCTAACCCTAGATTTGTACGTTTTAGGGCCATAAACTGCAGTCATGACACATAGGAACCCCAAACTCGGTAGCCTGACATTAGACCCAAGTGAGATAAAGTTTGCAAGGTTTGAAGTCTCTCTGTTAAAAGGTATACGTAAGCCGAACCCTAACACATGCTCTATAGTCAATGAATATGAATACGAGAGGTCAAACTAACATTTAATGGACATAAACTGCAGCCGTGTAACATAGGAACCCCAAACTCGGTACCCTGGCATTAGACCTAAGTGACATAAAGCATCCCAAGTTTGAAGTCTCTAGGTTAAAAGGTCTGTGTAAGCCGAACCCTAAAATATGCTCTTATAGTCAATTCATATGAATAGGAGAGTTGAAACTAACATTTCATGGCCCTAAACTGCAACTGAAAAATGTAGAATCCCAGCCTTCAGATATGTTATTCAGGGCACCCGTTAGAGCCCCAATATGTCATCCAAGAGACCTCCTACATCCCACCCATGAAATTTTGTGATCCTATGTGGTCCTGTTCCTGAAATGACAACCCTAACCCTTAATGTGTATGTTTTAGGTCTCTAAACACCAGCAGTGTAACATAGGAGCCCCAAACTCGATAGCTAGATACTTAAATGAGACCTAAGTGAGATGAAGTGTCCCAGGTTTGAAGTCTCTAGGTTAAAAGTTCTATGTACGCCAACCTGTAACATAACCAAAGTCTATTTTAGTTGTGTCAATTATACTGCACGTGGGATGGTGTCAAATTCAAGTATATTTTAATGGTGTCAGATATATTGCACATGGTATCCCAATCGAAGTCTATTTTAGTTGTGTCAATTATACTGCACATGGGATGGTGTCAAATTCAAGTATATTTTAACAATGTCAAATATACTGCATCTGGGATAGTGTCTAAGGTTTCCAAAGTTATTATTGTAAAATATTACTTTTATGCTTTAATACCAATTTTCCTTGTAACACATCTCTCCCTGACCCCATATCTGTCTTAAGAGTTGTGAAATTCTACTGTCCAAAACCTGTATATATTCTTGAATGGGATATATTAATGGGCTCATTAGATCTCTGAATTTGTGGGAGATATGTTGAAACTAAAACCACCACTCTCTAAATTTGGGTCATTCTTACTAAGCTTGTGAGTTTGGAGTAGATTGGAGAAAGTCAGAATTTGGACCAAAAAAACTCAAAGGACCTTGGAGTTTTTTTTGGGTGAAAATGTTGACTTTCTCCAATCTTCTTCAAACTCACAGTCTGATTAGGAGAGACCTGGATGTACACAGGGGCACTCTTTTTGCCTTGATATTTTGTATCAAAGCTGAGATCTGACACTCCCACTTCAATTCTATTTTAATTATTATTTGAATGATGTCAAATATACTGCATGTGGAATGGTGTCAAATTCGAGTATATTTTAATGGTGTCAAATATATTGCACGTGGGATCTCAATTAAAGTCTATTTTTGTGGTGTCAAATATACTGCATGTGGTATGGTGTGAAATTCTAGTATATTTTAACAATGTCAGATATATTGCTTGTGGGATCCCAATCGAAGTCTATTTTAGTTGTCAAATATACTGCATGTGGAATGGTGTCCAAGGTCTCCAAAATAGACTTGGATCTTTGCATTTGTTGGAGATATGTTGAAACTAACACTGCCACTACCTAAATCTGGGTCCTCCTTACTAAGGTTACATCTTAAAGACCAGCAGTATGGCCTTAGACAAAGACAGAAAAAGATTATTGGTGAGATGAAGTGATGAATGTGAAGTGTATTGACAAAATAGAGTCGTTGTCCCTGAGCCACTGAACTGTTAAAAGATAAAAGCACAGGTGGTAGAAGCTTGCTAAGTACAGGCTCTTGTAAAAGGTAAGGAAATATCTGCAATTTGTGTGAAGTCCAAAGCAGTAGAAGCTTAGTATCTTTCTGAATGGTTCTATTGGAGTATTTGGAAAGCTATCTGCTGCTTTTGCTTTCCACCGAAGACCACTGGGAGGTGACATATTACATGGTACCTGCCTATCCAGGCCTTGGTGCTAACTATCTGGCAATAGCTGAGGCCTGCTTGATAATGTGGAATGTCTTTCTTAAGTGGTTTTCCTTTAATTGGGCTGACCTGGCAAGCTAAATATCATAGGAGACTGATTTTAGTTTCAGTGATCCAAAGAGCCCAGAGACACAATACCATCCATTAATTTAATTAAAAAACAAGTCTTCATGACACTTAAATCCAATTGCATATATATAAATTGCATATATATAAATGTATAAATTATATATATAAAATTATAAATTATATACATACCTAAAATTTATAAATATATACATTTCAGTGATGTCAAATATATTGCAAATGGGATGAAAATCCCTATTCAAGTAGATTTCAAAAAGCCCAATTCAAGTATAATTGGACATATGTCACTCTGTGGATGAATGTCGAATTGCAACAAAATGAGCAAATATTTGATTATTTATAGTGTCCCCCACAGATGGGCTAGAAGTCCCTAGCTGCCTCTAACCAAGTGAGCCACAGAGTGCCTTTGTTGTGCCCCCTGGTTCGGGAAAAATCTGGGGGGGCCTGCGCACAGTGTCTGCCAGATGAAGCGTATTATACATTTTGGGAGGTTGTGTGACTGTCCAGAGAAACTAGTTTATGCAAATGAAAACAAGTAGGCTTGACATGTTTAAAATTTGCACATTGTAAGTAATTGCAACTCTGTTTTTTCAGTTCCGACAAGTACGAAACAGTATTTCCAAGCACTGTTATCGACTTATACACTGATTCAGTGCAAAAATACTGTTTTTAACCAAAATGTAATGCATGATAAGAAAAAGCTTATGTACATGAAAACAAGCTGTTTTAACATTTGCAAGGTTCACATTGCAAGTAATTGCAACACTATTATTTTACTTTTGCACACAACAAAACAGCATTTCCAAGCATTGTAATCAACTTATATACTGTTTCAGTTTTTAGCCAAACTGTATTGCATGATAAGAAAAGACTTTGAAACACATATATCAAGAGAAACTACTTCATGCAAGTGAAAACAAGTAGGCTTAACATGTTTGAAATATGCACATTGCAAGTAATTGCAACTCTGTTCTTTTCAGTTCTGGAAAGTACGAAACAACATTTCCAAGCACTGTTATCGACTTATACACTGTTTCACTGCAAAACATGCTGTAACCAAAATATAATCCATGATAAGAAAACACTTTGCACTTTCTATTTCAAGGGAAACTAGTTTACTAGTTTAACTTGAAATACATCTTAGAATGTGTTTTCATGTTATGCTTTTTATTTTGTTTGAGAACAATATGTCTTGCTCTGAAACACTGTTTGAGGCAATTTGAATGCTTGCAATATGACCATTACAACAGATTGTTTTCCCTTGCAAACATTGTTATAACTTGAAATACATCTAAGAAAGGATTGTCTTCTTATGTATTATAAAGCGATTAGAATGCTTGCATTACAAACATTAGAAGCATCTTGCAACAGGTTGGTTTCCCTTGCACACTGTTAAAACTTGAATTATGTCTTAGAACATGTTTTCTTAGAACATATGTCTTGCTCTGAAACAATGTTTAAGGGAATTTGAATGCTTGCAATATGAACATTTTAACAGTGTGTTTTCCATTGCACACATGGTTTAAACTTGAAAAATGTCTTAGAAATTTTATTGTTATCCATTTCATTTTGTTTGAGAACACAATATTTTGCTCTGAAACACTGTTTAAGGCAATTAGAATGCTTGCAATATGAACACTACAAACATGTTACAACAGCTTCTTTTCCCTTGCACAGTGTTAAAATTTGTAATATATCTTAGAAAGGGTTTTATGCTTATGTATTATATTTTGATTGAGAAGACTATTTCTTCCTACAAAATACTGTTTACGGCAATTAGAATGCTTGCAAAATGAAAATGAAAAACATCTTGCAACAGCTTATTTTCCGTTGCACACTTTGTTTTAACTTGAAATAATTCTTAGAATGTGTTTTTATGTTAGCCATTTCATTTTGGTTGAGAAGACTATGTCTTGCTCTGAAACACTGTTTAAAGCAATTTGCTTATGTTTGAACAGTTTATTTCCCATTGCACACATTGTAAAAACTTGAAATACGTCTTAGAAAATGTTTTCTTATCCATTTCATTTTGGTTGAGAACACAATATCTTGCTCTGAAAAACTGTTTAAAGCAATTTTCTTATGTTAGAACAGCTTGTTGTCCATTGCACATTGTTAAAAGTTGAAATACGTCTTAGAATATGTTTTCTTATCTAATTCCTTTTTTGTTGAGAACAATATATCTTGCTCTGAAACACTGTTTAAAGCAATTTGCTTATGTTAGAACAGCTTATTGTCCATTGCACACATTGTAAAAACTTGAAATACGTCTGAGAAAATGTTTTCTTATCCAATTCATTTTGGTTAAGAACACTACATCTTGATCTGAAACAGTTTTTAAAGCAATTAGAATGCTTGCAATATGAACATTAAGACAGATTGTTTTGCCTTGCACACACTATTAAACTAGAAATACATCTTAGAACATGATTTCTTAGTCATTTCATTTTGGTTGAGAACACTATCTTGCTCTAAAACAATATTTTAGGCAATTATAATTAGAAAGGGTTTTCTTTATATATATTAAAATTTGGTCGAGAAGACTATATCTTCCTAGCAAAAAATCTTTAAAGCAATTAGAATGCTTGCAATATGAACATTACAAACATCTTACAACAGCTTGTATTACCTTGCACACACTGCTAAGACATGAAATATGTCTTAGAACGTGTTTTCTATACACTATATCTATATCTATATTTACACTATATCTTACTCTAAAACACTGTTTAAAGTAATTAGAATGCTTGTAATATGAATATTAAAAAATGAGAACAAGTCTTCTTAACAATTTCATTTTGGTTGAGAACACTATATCTTGCTCTGAAACACTGATTAAAGCAATTTGCTTGCAATATGAACATTAAAGCAGATTGTTTTCCCCTGCACACACTATTAAACTTGAAATAAGTCTTAGAAAATGTTTTCTTATCCATTTCATTTTGGTTGAGAACACTATATCTTGTTCTGAAACACTATTTAAAGCAATTAGAATGCGTCTAATATGAATATTAAAATCTTAGAACATGTTTTCTTATCCATTTCATTTTGGTTGAGAACAATATATCTTGCTCTGAATCACTGTTTAAAGCAGTTTGTTTGCAATATCAACATGTTACAACAGCCTGTTTTCCCTTGCACACTGTTAAAACTTGAAATACGTCTTTGAAAATGTTTTCTTATACATTTCATTTTGCTTGAGAACAAAATATCTTGCTCTGAAAGACATTTTAAAGCAATTAGAATGCTTGCAATATGAACATTACAAATAGGTTGTTTTCCTTTGCACAAATTGTTAAAACCTGAAATACGTCTTAGAAAATGTTTTACTGTCCATTTCATTTTGGTTGCGAACACTATATCTTGCTCTGAAACACTGCTAAAAGTAATTAGAATTCTTGTAATATGAACATTACAAAAATGTAACAAGAGCTTCTTTACCCTTGCGCACATTGTGAAATCTTGAGAGGTATTTCAATTTTTAACAGTGTGTGCAAGTGATAAGATGCTGTTGTAACAGTTTCATATTGCAAGCATTCTAATTGCTTAAACAATGTTTCAGAGCAAGATATAGTGTTCTCAAACAAAAGGAAATGGATAAGAAAAAATATTTTAAGATGTATTTCAACTTTTAACAATGTGTGCAATGGACACCAAGCAGTTCTAACATAAGGAAATTGCTTAAACAGTGTTTTAGAGCAAAATATAATGTTCTGAACCAAAACAAAATGGACAAGAAAACATTTTCTAAGATTTATTTCAAGTTTTTACAATGTGTGCAATGGACAAGCTTTTCTAACATAAGGAAATTGCTTTAAACAGTGTTTCAGATCAAGATATATTGTTCTCAACCAAAAGGAAATAGTTAAGAAATCATATTCTAAGATGTATTTCAAATTTTAACAATGTGCAATGGACAACAAGCTGTTCTAACATAAGAAAATTGCTTTAAACAATTTTTCAGAGCCAGATATAGTGTTCGCAACCAAAACGAAATGGACAAGAAAACACATTCTAAGACCTATTTCAAGCTTTAACAGTGTATGCAAGGGAAAAGAAGCTATTGTAACATGTTCATATTGTAAGCATTCTAATTGCTTAAGAAATTTGCTTTAAACAGTTTTTCAGAGCAAGATAAAGTGCTCGGAAAAAAAGATGTTGTAATGTTCATATTGCAAGCAGTTATTGCAAGATATATTGTTCTCAAACAAAAGGAAATGCATAAGAAAACATTCTAAGATGTATTTCAAGTTTTTACAATGTGTGCAATGGACAACAAGCTGTTCTAACATAAGCAAATTGCTTTAAACAATTTTTCAGAGCCAGATATAGTGTTCGCAACCAAAACGAAATGGACAAGAAAACACATTCTAAGATGTTCATATTGCAAGTATGCTAATTGCTTAAACAGTGTTTCAGAGCGAGATATAGTGTTCTCAACCAAAATGAAATGGATAAGAAAACATTTTCTAAGACATATTTCAAGTTTTAACAGTGCATGCAAGGGACAACAAGCTGTTCTAACATAAGAAGATTGCTTTAAACAGTTTTTCAGAGCCAGATACAGTGTTCGCAATCAAAATGAAATGGACAAGAAAACACATTCTACGATGTTCATATTGCAAGTATTCTAATTGCTTAAACAGTGTTTCAGAGCGAGATATAGTGTTCTCAACCAAAATGAAATGGATAAGAAAACATTTTCTAAGATGTATTTCAAGTTTTAACAGTGTGTGCAAGGGAAAAGACGCTCATGTAACATGTTCCTATTGCAAGTATTCCAATTGCTTAAACAGTGTTTCAGAGCAAGATGTAGTGTTCTGAACCAAAGTGAAATGGACAAGAAAACATTTTCTCAGACGTATTTCAAGTTTTTATAATGTGTGCAATGGACAACAAGCTGTTCTGACATAAGCAAATTGCTTTAAACAGTGTTTCAGAGCAAGATATAGTGTTCACAACCAAAATAAAATGGATAAGAAAACATTTTCTAAGACATATTTCAATGTTTTACAATGTGTGCAATAGACAAGCTGTTCTAACATAAGCAAATTGCTTTAAACATTGTTTCAGAGCAAGATATAGTGTTCGCAACCAAAATGAAATGGATAAGAAAACATTTTCTAAGACATATTTCAATGTTTTACAATGTGTGCAATAGACAAGCTGTTCAAACATAAGCAAATTGCTTTAAACATTGTTTCAGAGCAAGATATAGTGTTTGCATCCAAAATGAAATCGATAAGAAAACACATTCTAAGACGTATTTCAAGTTTTAACAGTGTGAGCAAGGGAAAAGTAGCTGTAGTAGCGTTCATATTGCAAGCATTCAAATTGCTTAAACAGTGTTTGAGAACAAGATATAGTGTTCTCAACCAAAATGAAATGGACAAGAAAACACATTCTAAGATGTATTTCAAGCTTTAACATTGTATGCAAGGGAAAATAAGCTCTTGTAACATGTTCATATTGCAAGTATTCTAATTGCTTAAACAGTGTTTCAGAGCAAGATATAGTGTTCGCAACCAAAATGAAATGGGTATTAAAACATTTTCTAAGACGTATTTCAATGTTTTATAATGTGTGCAATGGACAACAAGCTTTTCTGACATAAGCAAATTGCTTTATACAGTGTTTCATTGCAAGATATAGTGTTCGCAAGCAAAATGAAATGCATAAGAAAACACGTTCTAAGACATATTTCAAGTTTTAACAGTGTAAGCAAGGGAAAAGAAGCTGTAGTAGCGTTGATATTGCAAGCATTCAAATTGCTTAAACAGTGTTTGAGAACAAGATATAGTCTTCTCAATCAAAATGAAATGGATAAGAAAACATTTTCTATGACGTATTTCAATGTTTTACAATGTGTGCAATGGACAACAAGCTGTTCTAACATAAGCAAATTGCTTTAAACAGTTTTTCAGAGCCAGATACATTGTTCGCAACCAAAACGAAATGGACAAGAAAACACATTCTAAGACCTATTTCAAGCTTTAACAGTGTATGCAAGGGAAAAGAAGCTATTGTAACATGTTCATATTGTAAGCATTCTAATTGCTTAAGAAATTTGCTTTAAACAGTTTTTCAGAGCAAGATAAAGTGCTCGGAAAAAAAGATGTTGTAATGTTCATATTGCAAGCAGTTATTGCAAGATATATTGTTCTCAAACAAAAGGAAATGCATAAGAAAACATTCTAAGATGTATTTCAAGTTTTTACAATGTGTGCAATGGACAACAAGCTGTTCTAACATAAGCAAATTGCTTTAAACAATTTTTCAGAGCCAGATATAGTGTTCGCAACCAAAACGAAATGGACAAGAAAACACATTCTAAGATGTTCATATTGCAAGTATGCTAATTGCTTAAACAGTGTTTCAGAGCGAGATATAGTGTTCTCAACCAAAATGAAATGGATAAGAAAACATTTTCTAAGACATATTTCAAGTTTTAACAGTGCATGCAAGGGACAACAAGCTGTTCTAACATAAGAAGATTGCTTTAAACAGTTTTTCAGAGCCAGATACAGTGTTCGCAATCAAAATGAAATGGACAAGAAAACACATTCTACGATGTTCATATTGCAAGTATTCTAATTGCTTAAACAGTGTTTCAGAGCGAGATATAGTGTTCTCAACCAAAATGAAATGGATAAGAAAACATTTTCTAAGATGTATTTCAAGTTTTAACAGTGTGTGCAAGGGAAAAGACGCTCATGTAACATGTTCCTATTGCAAGTATTCCAATTGCTTAAACAGTGTTTCAGAGCAAGATGTAGTGTTCTGAACCAAAGTGAAATGGACAAGAAAACATTTTCTCAGACGTATTTCAAGTTTTTATAATGTGTGCAATGGACAACAAGCTGTTCTGACATAAGCAAATTGCTTTAAACAGTGTTTCAGAGCAAGATATAGTGTTCACAACCAAAATAAAATGGATAAGAAAACATTTTCTAAGACATATTTCAATGTTTTACAATGTGTGCAATAGACAAGCTGTTCTAACATAAGCAAATTGCTTTAAACATTGTTTCAGAGCAAGATATAGTGTTCGCAACCAAAATGAAATGGATAAGAAAACATTTTCTAAGACATATTTCAATGTTTTACAATGTGTGCAATAGACAAGCTGTTCAAACATAAGCAAATTGCTTTAAACATTGTTTCAGAGCAAGATATAGTGTTTGCATCCAAAATGAAATCGATAAGAAAACACATTCTAAGACGTATTTCAAGTTTTAACAGTGTGAGCAAGGGAAAAGTAGCTGTAGTAGCGTTCATATTGCAAGCATTCAAATTGCTTAAACAGTGTTTGAGAACAAGATATAGTGTTCTCAACCAAAATGAAATGGACAAGAAAACACATTCTAAGATGTATTTCAAGCTTTAACATTGTATGCAAGGGAAAATAAGCTCTTGTAACATGTTCATATTGCAAGTATTCTAATTGCTTAAACAGTGTTTCAGAGCAAGATATAGTGTTCGCAACCAAAATGAAATGGGTATTAAAACATTTTCTAAGACGTATTTCAATGTTTTATAATGTGTGCAATGGACAACAAGCTTTTCTGACATAAGCAAATTGCTTTATACAGTGTTTCATTGCAAGATATAGTGTTCGCAAGCAAAATGAAATGCATAAGAAAACACGTTCTAAGACATATTTCAAGTTTTAACAGTGTAAGCAAGGGAAAAGAAGCTGTAGTAGCGTTGATATTGCAAGCATTCAAATTGCTTAAACAGTGTTTGAGAACAAGATATAGTCTTCTCAATCAAAATGAAATGGATAAGAAAACATTTTCTATGACGTATTTCAATGTTTTACAATGTGTGCAATGGACAACAAGCTGTTCTAACATAAGCAAATTGCTTTAAACAGTTTTTCAGAGCCAGATACATTGTTCGCAACCAAAATGAAATGGACACGAAAACACATTCTAAGATGTTCATATTGCAAGTATTCTAATTGTTTAAACAGTGTTTCAGAGCGAGGTATAGTGTTCGCAACCAAAATGAAATGGATAAGAAAACATATTCTAAGATGTATTTCAACTTTGAACAATGTGTGCAATGGACACCAAGCTGTTCTAACATAAGCAAATTGCTTTACACAGTGTTTCATAGCAAGATATAGTGTTCGCAAACAAAATGAAATGGATAAGAAAACATACTGTAAGACGTATTTCAACTTTTAACAATGTGTGCAATGGACAACAAACTGTTCTAACATAAGAAAATTGCTTTAAACAGTTTTTCAGAGCCAGATATAGTGTTCGCAACCAAAATGAAATGGACAAGAAAGACATTCGAAGACCTATTTCAAGCTTTAACAGTGTATGCAAGGGAAAATAAGCTCTTGTAACATCTTAATATTGCAAGCATTCTAATTGCTTTAAACACTGTTTCAGAGCAAGATATAGTGTTTGCATCCATAATGAAATGGATAAGAAAACACATTCTAAGATGTATTTCAAGTTTTAACAGTGTTTGCAAGGGAAAAAAAGTTGTTGTAATGTTTATATTGCAAGCATTCTAATTGCCTAAACAGTGTTTCAGAGCAAGATATAGTGTTCTCAACTAAAATGAAATGGATAAGAAAATATTTTCTAAGACCTATTTCAAGTTTTAACAGTGCATGCAAGGGACAACAAGCTGTTCTAACATAAGAAAATTGCTTTAAACAGATTTTCAGAGCCAGATATAGTGTTCGCAACCAAAATGAAATGGACAAGAAAACACATTCTAAGATGTTCATATTGCAAGTATGCTAATTGCTTAAACAGTGTTTCAGAGCGAGATATAGTGTTCTCAACCAAAATGAAATGGATAAGAAAACATTTTCTAAGACATATTTCAAGTTTTAACAGTGCATGCAAGGGACAACAAGCTGTTCTAACATAAGAAGATTGCTTTAAACAGTTTTTCAGAGCCAGATACAGTGTTCGCAACCAAAATGAAATGGACAAGAAAACACATTCTACGATGTTCATATTGCAAGTATTCTAATTGCTTAAACAGTGTTTCAGAGCGAGATATAGTGTTCTCAACCAAAATGAAATGCATAAGAAAACATTTTCTAAGATGTATTTCAAGTTTTAACAGTGTGTGCAAGGGAAAAGACGCTCATGTAACATGTTCCTATTGCAAGTATTCCAATTGCTTAAACAGTGTTTCAGAGCAAGATGTAGTGTTCTGAACCAAAGTGAAATGGACAAGAAAACATTTTCTCAGACGTATTTCAAGTTTTTATAATGTGTGCAATTTACAACAAGCTGTTCTGACATAAGCAAATTGCTTTAAACAGTGTTTCAGAGCAAGATATAGTGTTCGCAACCAAAATGAAATGGATAAGAAAACATTTTCTATGACATATTTCAATGTTTTACAATGTGTGCAATGGACAACAAGCTGTTCTAACATAAGCAAATTGCTTTAAACAGTTTTTCAGAGCCAGATACATTGTTCGCAACCAAAATGAAATGGACACGAAAACACATTCTAAGATGTTCATATTGCAAGTATTCTAATTGTTTAAACAGTGTTTCAGAGCGAGGTATAGTGTTCGCAACCAAAATGAAATGGATAAGAAAACATATTCTAAGATGTATTTCAACTTTGAACAATGTGTGCAATGGACACCAAGCTGTTCTAACATAAGCAAATTGCTTTACACAGTGTTTCATAGCAAGATATAGTGTTCGCAAACAAAATGAAATGGATAAGAAAACATACTGTAAGACGTATTTCAACTTTTAACAATGTGTGCAATGGACAACAAACTGTTCTAACATAAGAAAATTGCTTTAAACAGTTTTTCAGAGCCAGATATAGTGTTCGCAACCAAAATGAAATGGACAAGAAAGACATTCGAAGACCTATTTCAAGCTTTAACAGTGTATGCAAGGGAAAATAAGCTCTTGTAACATCTTAATATTGCAAGCATTCTAATTGCTTTAAACACTGTTTCAGAGCAAGATATAGTGTTTGCATCCATAATGAAATGGATAAGAAAACACATTCTAAGATGTATTTCAAGTTTTAACAGTGTTTGCAAGGGAAAAAAAGTTGTTGTAATGTTTATATTGCAAGCATTCTAATTGCCTAAACAGTGTTTCAGAGCAAGATATAGTGTTCTCAACTAAAATGAAATGGATAAGAAAATATTTTCTAAGACCTATTTCAAGTTTTAACAGTGCATGCAAGGGACAACAAGCTGTTCTAACATAAGAAGATTGCTTTAAACAGTTTTTCAGAGCCAGATACAGTGTTCGCAACCAAAATGAAATGGACAAGAAAACACATTCTACGATGTTCATATTGCAAGTATTCTAATTGCTTAAACAGTGTTTCAGAGCGAGATATAGTGTTCTCAACCAAAATGAAATGCATAAGAAAACATTTTCTAAGATGTATTTCAAGTTTTAACAGTGTGTGCAAGGGAAAAGACGCTCATGTAACATGTTCCTATTGCAAGTATTCCAATTGCTTAAACAGTGTTTCAGAGCAAGATGTAGTGTTCTGAACCAAAGTGAAATGGACAAGAAAACATTTTCTCAGACGTATTTCAAGTTTTTATAATGTGTGCAATGGACAACAAGCTGTTCTGACATAAGCAAATTGCTTTAAACAGTGTTTCAGAGCAAGATATAGTGTTCGCAACCAAAATGAAATGGATAAGAAAACATTTTCTAAGACATATTTCAATGTTTTACAATGTGTGCAATAGACAAGCTGTTCTAACATAAGCAAATTGCTTTAAACATTGTTTCAGAGCAAGATATAGTGTTTGCAACCAAAATGAAATGGATAAGAAAACATTTTCTAAGACATATTTCAATGTTTTACAATGTGTGCAATAGACAAGCTGTTCAAACATAAGCAAATTGCTTTAAACATTGTTTCAGAGCAAGATATAGTGTTTGCATCCAAAATGAAATCGATAAGAAAACACATTCTAAGACGTATTTCAAGTTTTAACAGTGTGAGCAAGGGAAAAGTAGCTGTAGTAGCGTTCATATTGCAAGCATTCAAATTGCTTAAACAGTGTTTGAGAACAAGATATAGTGTTCGCAACCAAAATGAAATGGACAAGAAAACACATTCTAAGATGTATTTCAAGCTTTAACATTGTATGCAAGGGAAAATAAGCCCTTGTAACATGTTCATATTACAAGTATTCTAATTGCTTAAACAGTGTTTCAGAGCAAGATATAGTGTTCGCAACCAAAATGAAATGGGTATTAAAACACTTTCTAAGACGTATTTCAATGTTTTATAATGTGTGCAATGGACAACAAGCTTTTCTGACATAAGCAAATTGCTTTATACAGTGTTTCATTGCAAGATATAGTGTTCGCAAGCAAAATGAAATGCATAAGAAAACACGTTCTAAGACATATTTCAAGTTTTAACAGTGTAAGCAAGGGAAAAGAAGCTGTAGTAGCGTTGATATTGCAAGCATTCAAATTGCTTAAACAGTGTTTGAGAACAAGATATAGCCTTCTCAATCAAAATGAAATGGATAAGAAAACATTTTCTATGACGTATTTCAATGTTTTACAATGTGTGCAATGGACAACAAGCTGTTCTAACATAAGCAAATTGCTTTAAACAGTTTTTCAGAGCCAGATACATTGTTCGCAACCAAAATGAAATGGACACGAAAACACATTCTAAGATGTTCATATTGCAAGTATTCTAATTGTTTAAACAGTGTTTCAGAGCGAGGTATAGTGTTCGCAACCAAAATGAAATGGATAAGAAAACATATTCTAAGATGTATTTCAACTTTGAACAATGTGTGCAATGGACACCAAGCTGTTCTAACATAAGCAAATTGCTTTACACAGTGTTTCATAGCAAGATATAGTGTTCGCAAACAAAATGAAATGGATAAGAAAACATACTGTAAGACGTATTTCAACTTTTAACAATGTGTGCAATGGACAACAAACTGTTCTAACATAAGAAAATTGCTTTAAACAGTTTTTCAGAGCCAGATATAGTGTTCGCAACCAAAATGAAATGGACAAGAAAGACATTCGAAGACCTATTTCAAGCTTTAACAGTGTATGCAAGGGAAAATAAGCTCTTGTAACATCTTAATATTGCAAGCATTCTAATTGCTTTAAACACTGTTTCAGAGCAAGATATAGTGTTTGCATCCATAATGAAATGGATAAGAAAACACATTCTAAGATGTATTTCAAGTTTTAACAGTGTTTGCAAGGGAAAAAAAGTTGTTGTAATGTTTATATTGCAAGCATTCTAATTGCCTAAACAGTGTTTCAGAGCAAGATATAGTGTTCTCAACTAAAATGAAATGGATAAGAAAATATTTTCTAAGACCTATTTCAAGTTTTAACAGTGCATGCAAGGGACAACAAGCTGTTCTAACATAAGAAAATTGCTTTAAACAGATTTTCAGAGCCAGATACAGTGTTCGCAACCAAAATGAAATGGAGAAGAAAACACGTTCTACGATGTTCATATTGCAAGCATTCTAATTGCTTAAACAGTGTTTCAGGGCGAGATATAGTGTTCTCATCTAAAATGAAATGCATAAGAAAACATTTTCTAAGATGTATTTCAAGTTTTAACAGTGTGTGCAAGAGAAAAGACGCTCATGTAACATGTTCCTATTGCAAGTATTCCAATTGCTTAAACAGTGTTTCAGAGCAAGATGTAGTGTTCTGAACCAAAGTGAAATGGACAAGAAAACATTTTCTCAGACGTATTTCAAGTTTTTATAATGTGTGCAATGGACAACAAGCTGTTCTGACATAAGCAAATTGCTTTAAACAGTGTTTCAGAGCAAGATATAGTGTTCACAACCAAAATGAAATGGATAAGAAAACATTTTCTAAGACATATTTCAATGTTTTACAATGTGTGCAATAGACAAGCTGTTCTAACATAAGCAAATTGCTTTAAACATTGTTTCAGAGCAAGATATAGTGTTCGCAACCAAAATGAAATGGATAAGAAAACATTTTCTAAGACATATTTCAATGTTTTACAATGTGTGCAATAGACAAGCTGTTCAAACATAAGCAAATTGCTTTAAACATTGTTTCAGAGCAAGATATAGTGTTTGCATCCAAAATGAAATCGATAAGAAAACACATTCTAAGACGTATTTCAAGTTTTAACAGTGTGAGCAAGGGAAAAGTAGCTGTAGTAGCGTTCATATTGCAAGCATTCAAATTGCTTAAACAGTGTTTGAGAACAAGATATAGTGTTCGCAACCAAAATGAAATGGACAAGAAAACACATTCTAAGATGTATTTCAAGCTTTAACATTGTATGCAAGGGAAAATAAGCTCTTGTAACATGTTCATATTGCAAGTATTCTAATTGCTTAAACAGTGTTTCAGAGCAAGATATAGTGTTCGCAACCAAAATGAAATGGGTATTAAAACATTTTCTAAGACGTATTTCAATGTTTTATAATGTGTGAAATGGACAACAAGCTTTTCTGACATAAGCAAATTGCTTTATACAGTGTTTCATTGCAAGATATAGTGTTCGCAAGCAAAATGAAATGCATAAGAAAACACGTTCTAAGACATATTTCAAGTTTTAACAGTGTAAGCAAGGGAAAAGAAGCTGTAGTAGCGTTGATATTGCAAGCATTCAAATTGCTTAAACAGTGTTTGAGAACAAGATATAGTCTTCTCAATCAAAATGAAATGAATAAGAAAACATTTTCTATGACGTATTTCAATGTTTTACAATGTGTGCAATGGACAACAAGCTGTTCTAACATAAGCAAATTGCTTTAAACAGTTTTTCAGAGCCAGATACATTGTTCGCAACCAAAATGAAATGGACACGAAAACACATTCTAAGATGTTCATATTGCAAGTATTCTAATTGTTTAAACAGTGTTTCAGAGCGAGGTATAGTGTTCGCAACCAAAATGAAATGGATAAGAAAACATATTCTAAGATGTATTTCAACTTTGAACAATGTGTGCAATGGACACCAAGCTGTTCTAACATAAGCAAATTGCTTTACACAGTGTTTCATAGCAAGATATAGTGTTCGCAAACAAAATGAAATGGATAAGAAAACATACTGTAAGACGTATTTCAACTTTTAACAATGTGTGCAATGGACAACAAACTGTTCTAACATAAGAAAATTGCTTTAAACAGTTTTTCAGAGCCAGATATAGTGTTCGCAACCAAAATGAAATGGACAAGAAAGACATTCGAAGACCTATTTCAAGCTTTAACAGTGTATGCAAGGGAAAATAAGCTCTTGTAACATCTTAATATTGCAAGCATTCTAATTGCTTTAAACACTGTTTCAGAGCAAGATATAGTGTTTGCATCCATAATGAAATGGATAAGAAAACACATTCTAAGATGTATTTCAAGTTTTAACAGTGTTTGCAAGGGAAAAAAAGTTGTTGTAATGTTTATATTGCAAGCATTCTAATTGCCTAAACAGTGTTTCAGAGCAAGATATAGTGTTCTCAACTAAAATGAAATGGATAAGAAAATATTTTCTAAGACCTATTTCAAGTTTTAACAGTGCATGCAAGGGACAACAAGCTGTTCTAACATAAGAAAATTGCTTTAAACAGATTTTCAGAGCCAGATACAGTGTTCGCAACCAAAATGAAATGGAGAAGAAAACACGTTCTACGATGTTCATATTGCAAGCATTCTAATTGCTTAAACAGTGTTTCAGGGCGAGATATAGTGTTCTCATCTAAAATGAAATGCATAAGAAAACATTTTCTAAGATGTATTTCAAGTTTTAACAGTGTGTGCAAGAGAAAAGACGCTCATGTAACATGTTCCTATTGCAAGTATTCCAATTGCTTAAACAGTGTTTCAGAGCAAGATGTAGTGTTCTGAACCAAAGTGAAATGGACAAGAAAACATTTTCTCAGACGTATTTCAAGTTTTTATAATGTGTGCAATGGACAACAAGCTGTTCTGACATAAGCAAATTGCTTTAAACAGTGTTTCAGAGCAAGATATAGTGTTCACAACCAAAATGAAATGGATAAGAAAACATTTTCTAAGACATATTTCAATGTTTTACAATGTGTGCAATAGACAAGCTGTTCTAACATAAGCAAATTGCTTTAAACATTGTTTCAGAGCAAGATATAGTGTTCGCAACCAAAATGAAATGGATAAGAAAACATTTTCTAAGACATATTTCAATGTTTTACAATGTGTGCAATAGACAAGCTGTTCAAACATAAGCAAATTGCTTTAAACATTGTTTCAGAGCAAGATATAGTGTTTGCATCCAAAATGAAATCGATAAGAAAACACATTCTAAGACGTATTTCAAGTTTTAACAGTGTGAGCAAGGGAAAAGTAGCTGTAGTAGCGTTCATATTGCAAGCATTCAAATTGCTTAAACAGTGTTTGAGAACAAGATATAGTGTTCGCAACCAAAATGAAATGGACAAGAAAACACATTCTAAGATGTATTTCAAGCTTTAACATTGTATGCAAGGGAAAATAAGCTCTTGTAACATGTTCATATTGCAAGTATTCTAATTGCTTAAACAGTGTTTCAGAGCAAGATATAGTGTTCGCAACCAAAATGAAATGGGTATTAAAACATTTTCTAAGACGTATTTCAATGTTTTATAATGTGTGAAATGGACAACAAGCTTTTCTGACATAAGCAAATTGCTTTATACAGTGTTTCATTGCAAGATATAGTGTTCGCAAGCAAAATGAAATGCATAAGAAAACACGTTCTAAGACATATTTCAAGTTTTAACAGTGTAAGCAAGGGAAAAGAAGCTGTAGTAGCGTTGATATTGCAAGCATTCAAATTGCTTAAACAGTGTTTGAGAACAAGATATAGTCTTCTCAATCAAAATGAAATGAATAAGAAAACATTTTCTATGACGTATTTCAATGTTTTACAATGTGTGCAATGGACAACAAGCTGTTCTAACATAAGCAAATTGCTTTAAACAGTTTTTCAGAGCCAGATACATTGTTCGCAACCAAAATGAAATGGACACGAAAACACATTCTAAGATGTTCATATTGCAAGTATTCTAATTGTTTAAACAGTGTTTCAGAGCGAGGTATAGTGTTCGCAACCAAAATGAAATGGATAAGAAAACATATTCTAAGATGTATTTCAACTTTGAACAATGTGTGCAATGGACAACAAGCTGTTCTAACATAAGCAAATTGCTTTACACAGTGTTTCATAGCAAGATATAGTGTTCGCAAACAAAATGAAATGGATAAGAAAACATACTGTAAGACGTATTTCAACTTTTAACAATGTGTGCAATGGACAACAAACTGTTCTAACATAAGAAAATTGCTTTAAACAGTTTTTCAGAGCCAGATATAGTGTTCGCAACCAAAATGAAATGGACAAGAAAGACATTCGAAGACCTATTTCAAGCTTTAACAGTGTATGCAAGGGAAAATAAGCTCTTGTAACATCTTAATATTGCAAGCATTCTAATTGCTTTAAACACTGTTTCAGAGCAAGATATAGTGTTTGCATCCATAATGAAATGGATAAGAAAACACATTCTAAGATGTATTTCAAGTTTTAACAGTGTTTGCAAGGGAAAAAAAGTTGTTGTAATGTTTATATTGCAAGCATTCTAATTGCTTAAACAGTGTTTCAGAGCAAGATATAGTGTTCTCAACTAAAATGAAATGGATAAGAAAATATTTTCTAAGACCTATTTCAAGTTTTAACAGTGCATGCAAGGGACAACAAGCTGTTCTAACATAAGAAAATTGCTTTAAACAGTTTTTCAGAGCCAGATATAGTGTTCGCAACCAAAACGAAATGGACAAGAAAACACATTCTAAGATGTTCATATTGCAAGTATGCTAATTGCTTAAACAGTGTTTCAGAGCGAGATATAGTGTTCTCAACCAAAATGAAATGGATAAGAAAACATTTTCTAAGACATATTTCAAGTTTTAACAGTGCATGCAAGGGACAACAAGCTGTTCTAACATAAGCAGATTGCTTTAAACAGTTTTTCAGAGCCAGATACAGTGTTCGCAACCAAAATGAAATGGACAAGAAAACACATTCTACGATGTTCATATTGCAAGTATTCTAATTGCTTAAACAGTGTTTCAGAGCGAGATATAGTGTTCTCAACCAAAATGAAATGCATAAGAAAACATTTTCTAAGATGTATTTCAAGTTTTAACAGTGTGTGCAAGGGAAAAGACGCTCATGTAACATGTTCCTATTGCAAGTATTCCAATTGCTTAAACAGTGTTTCAGAGCAAGATGTAGTGTTCTGAACCAAAGTGAAATGGACAAGAAAACATTTTCTCAGACGTATTTCAAGTTTTTATAATGTGTGCAATGGACAACAAGCTGTTCTGACATAAGCAAATTGCTTTAAACAGTGTTTCAGAGCAAGATATACTGTTCGCAACCAAAATGAAATGGATAAGAAAACATTTTCTAAGACATATTTCAATGTTTTACAATGTGTGCAATAGACAAGCTGTTCTAACATAAGCAAATTGCTTTAAACATTGTTTCAGAGCAAGATATAGTGTTCGCAACCAAAATGAAATGGATAAGAAAACATTTTCTAAGACATATTTCAATGTTTTACAATGTGTGCAATAGACAAGCTGTTCAAACATAAGCAAATTGCTTTAAACATTGTTTCAGAGCAAGATATAGTGTTTGCATCCAAAATGAAATCGATAAGAAAACACATTCTAAGACGTATTTCAAGTTTTAACAGTGTGAGCAAGGGAAAAGTAGCTGTAGTAGCGTTCATATTGCAAGCATTCAAATTGCTTAAACAGTGTTTGAGAACAAGATATAGTGTTCGCAACCAAAATGAAATGGACAAGAAAACACATTCTAAGATTTATTTCAAGCTTTAACATTGTATGCAAGGGAAAATAAGCTCTTGTAACATGTTCATATTGCAAGTATTCTAATTGCTTAAACAGTGTTTCAGAGCAAGATATAGTGTTCGCAACCAAAATGAAATGGGTATTAAAACATTTTCTAAGACGTATTTCAATGTTTTATAATGTGTGCAATGGACAACAAGCTTTTCTGACATAAGCAAATTGCTTTATACAGTGTTTCATAGCAAGATATAGTGTTCGCAAGCAAAATGAAATGCATAAGAAAACACGTTCTAAGACGCATTTCAAGTTTTAACAGTGTGAGCAAGGGAAAAGAAGCTGTAGTAGCGTTGATATTGCAAGCATTCAAATTGCTTAAACAGTGTTTGAGAACAAGATATAGCCTTCTCAATCAAAATGAAATGGATAAGAAAACATTTTCTATGACGTATTTCAATGTTTTACAATGTGTGCAATGGACAACAAGCTGTTCTAACATAAGCAAATTGCTTTAAACAGTTTTTCAGAGCCAGATACATTGTTCGCAACCAAAATGAAATGGACACGAAAACACATTCTAAGATGTTCATATTGCAAGTATTCTAATTGTTTAAACGGTGTTTCAGAGCGAGGTATAGTGTTCGCAACCAAAATGAAATGGATAAGAAAACATATTCTAAGATGTATTTCAACTTTGAACAATGTGTGCAATGGACACCAAGCTTTTCTAACATAAGCAAATTGCTTTACACAGTGTTTCATAGCAAGATATAGTGTTCGCAAACAAAATGAAATGGATAAGAAAACATACTGTAAGACGTATTTCAACTTTTAACAATGTGTGCAATGGACAACAAACTGTTCTAACATAAGAAAATTGCTTTAAACAGTTTTTCAGAGCCAGATATAGTGTTCGCAACCAAAATGAAATGGACAAGAAAGACATTCGAAGACCTATTTCAAGCTTTAACAGTGTATGCAAGGGAAAATAAGCTCTTGTAACATCTTAATATTGCAAGCATTCTAATTGCTTTAAACACTGTTTCAGAGCAAGATATAGTGTTTGCATCCATAATGAAATGGATAAGAAAACACATTCTAAGATGTATTTCAAGTTTTAACAGTGTTTGCAAGGGAAAAAAAGTTGTTGTAATGTTTATATTGCAAGCATTCTAATTGCCTAAACAGTGTTTCAGAGCAAGATATAGTGTTCTCAACTAAAATGAAATGGATAAGAAAATATTTTCTAAGACCTATTTCAAGTTTTAACAGTGCATGCAAGGGACAACAAGCTGTTCTAACATAAGAAAATTGCTTTAAACAGATTTTCAGAGCCAGATACAGTGTTCGCAACCAAAATGAAATGGAGAAGAAAACACGTTCTACGATGTTCATATTGCAAGCATTCTAATTGCTTAAACAGTGTTTCAGGGCGAGATATAGTGTTCTCATCTAAAATGAAATGCATAAGAAAACATTTTCTAAGATGTATTTCAAGTTTTAACAGTGTGTGCAAGGGAAAAGACGCTCATGTAACATGTTCCTATTGCAAGTATTCCAATTGCTTAAACAGTGTTTCAGAGCAAGATGTAGTGTTCTGAACCAAAGTGAAATGGACAAGAAAACATTTTCTCAGACGTATTTCAAGTTTTTATAATGTGTGCAATGGACAACAAGCTGTTCTGACATAAGCAAATTGCTTTAAACAGTGTTTCAGAGCAAGATATAGTGTTCACAACCAAAATGAAATGGATAAGAAAACATTTTCTAAGACATATTTCTATGTTTTACAATGTGTGCAATAGACAAGCTGTTCTAACATAAGCAAATTGCTTTAAACATTGTTTCAGAGCAAGATATAGTGTTTGCATCCAAAATGAAATCGATAAGAAAACACATTCTAAGACGTATTTCAAGTTTTAACAGTGTGAGCAAGGGAAAAGTAGCTGTAGTAGCGTTCATATTGCAAGCATTCAAATTGCTTAAACAGTGTTTGAGAACAAGATATAGTGATCGCAACCAAAATGAAAGGGACAAGAAAACACATTCTAAGATGTATTTCAAGCTTTAACATTGTATGCAAGGGAAAATAAGCTCTTGTAACATGTTCATATTGCAAGTATTCTAATTGCTTAAACAGTGTTTCAGAGCAAGATATAGTGTTCGCAACCAAAATGAAATGGGTATTAAAACATTTTCTAAGACGTATTTCAATGTTTTATAATGTGTGCAATGGACAACAAGCTTTTCTGACATAAGCAAATTGCTTTATACAGTGTTTCATAGCAAGATATAGTGTTCGCAAGCAAAATGAAATGCATAAGAAAACACATTCTAAGACGTATTTCAAGTTTTAACAGTGTGAGCAAGGGAAAAGAAGCTGTAGTAGCGTTGATATTGCAAGCATTCAAATTGCTTAAACAGTGTTTGAGAACAAGATATAGTGTTCTCAACTAAAATGAAATGGATAAGAAAATATTTTCTAAGACCTATTTCAAGTTTTAACAGTGCATGCATAAGAAAATTGCTTTAAACAGTTTTTCAGAGCCAGATACAGTGTTCGCAACCAAAATGAAATGGAGAAGAAAACACGTTCTACGATGTTCATATTGCAAGCATTCTAATTGCTTAAACAGTGTTTCAGGGCGAGATATAGTGTTCTCATCTAAAATGAAATGCATAAGAAAACATTTTCTAAGATGTATTTCAAGTTTTAACAGTGTGTGCAAGGGAAAAGATGCTCTTGTAACATGTTCCTATTGCAAGTATTCTAATTGCTTAAACAGTGTTTCAGAGCAAGATGTAGTGTTCTGAACCAAAGTGAAATGGACAAGAAAACATTTTCTCAGACGTATTTCAAGTTTTTATAATGTGTGCAATGGACAACAAGCTGTTCTGACATAAGCAAATTGCTTTAAACAGTGTTTCAGAGCAAGATATAGTGTTCGCAACCAAAATGAAATGGATAAGAAAACATTTTCTAAGACATATTTCAATGTTTTACAATGTGTGCAATAGACAAGCTGTTCAAACATAAGCAAATTGCTTTAAACATTGTTTCAGAGCAAGATATAGTGTTTGCATCCAAAATGAAATCGATAAGAAAACACATTCTAAGACGTATTTCAAGTTTTAACAGTGTGAGCAAGGGAAAAGTAGCAGTAGTAGCGTTCATATTGCAAGCATTCAAATTGCTTAAACAGTGTTTGAGAACAAGATATAGTGTTCGCAACCAAAATGAAATGGACAAGAAAACACATTCTAAGATGTATTTCAAGCTTTAACAGTGTGTGCAAGGGAAAAGACGCTCTTGTAACATGTTCCTATTGCAAGTATTCTAATTGCTTAAACAGTGTTTCAGAGCAAGATGTAGTGTTCTGAACCAAAGTGAAATGGACAAGAAAACATTTTCTCAGACGTATTTCAAGTTTTTATAATGTGTGCAATGGACAACAAGCTGTTCTGACATAAGCAAATTGCTTTAAACAGTGTTTCAGAGCAAGATATAGTGTTCGCAACCAAAATGAAATGGATAAGAAAACATTTTCTAAGACATATTTCAATGTTTTACAATGTGTGCAATAGACAAGCTGTTCAAACATAAGCAAATTGCTTTAAACATTGTTTCAGAGCAAGATATAGTGTTTGCATCCAAAATGAAATCGATAAGAAAACACATTCTAAGACGTATTTCAAGTTTTAACAGTGTGAGCAAGGGAAAAGTAGCTGTAGTAGCGTTCATATTGCAAGCATTCAAATTGCTTAAACAGTGTTTGAGAACAAGATATAGTGTTCGCAACCAAAATGAAATGGACAAGAAAACACATTCTAAGATGTATTTCAAGCTTTAACATTGTATGCAAGGGAAAATAAGCTCTTGTAACATGTTCATATTGCAAGTATTCTAATTGCTTAAACAGTGTTTCAGAGCAAGATATAGTGTTCGCAACCAAAATGAAATGGGTATTAAAACATTTTCTAAGACGTATTTCAATGTTTTATAATGTGTGCAATGGACAACAAGCTTTTCTGACATAAGCAAATTGCTTTATACAGTGTTTCATAGCAAGATATAGTGTTCGCAAGCAAAATGAAATGCATAAGAAAACACGTTCTAAGACGTATTTCAAGTTTTAACAGTGTGAGCAAGGGAAAAGAAGCTGTAGTAGCGTTGATATTGCAAGCATTCAAATTGCTTAAACAGTGTTTGAGAACAAGATATAGTCTTCTCAATCAAAATGAAATGGATAAGAAAACATACTGTAAGACGTATTTCAACTTTTAACAATGTGTGCAATGGACAACAAACTGTTCTAACATAAGAAAATTGCTTTAAACAGTTTTTCAGAGCCAGATATAGTGTTCGCAACCAAAATGAAATGGACAAGAAAACACATTCGAAGACCTATTTCAAGCTTTAACAGTGTATGCAAGGGAAAAGAAGCTCTTGTAACATCTTCATATTGCATGCATTCTAATTGCTTTAAACATTGTTTCAGAGCAAGATATAGTGTTTGCATCCATAATGAAATGGATAAGAAAACACATTCTAAGATGTATTTCAAGTTTTAACAGTGTTTGCAAGGGAAAAAAAGTTGTTGTAATGTTTATATTGCAAGCATTCTAATTGCTTAAACAGTGTTTCAGAGCAAGATATAGTGTTCTCAACTAAAATGAAATGGATAAGAAAATATTTTCTAAGAACTATTTCAAGTTTTAACAGTGCATGCAAGGGACAACAAGCTGTTCTAACATAAGAAAATTGCTTTAAACAGTTTTTCAGAGCCAGATACAGTGTTCGCAACCAAAATGAAATGGAGAAGAAAACACGTTCTACGATGTTCATATTGCAAGCATTCTAATTGCTTAAACAGTGTTTCAGGGCGAGATATAGTGTTCTCATCTAAAATGAAATGCATAAGAAAACATTTTCTAAGATGTATTTCAAGTTTTAACAGTGTGTGCAAGGGAAAAGACGCTCTTGTAACATGTTCCTATTGCAAGTATTCTAATTGCTTAAACAGTGTTTCAGAGCAAGATGTAGTGTTCTGAACCAAAGTGAAATGGACAAGAAAACATTTTCTCAGATGTATTTCAAGTTTTTTATAATGTGTGCAATGGACAACAAGCTGTTCTGACATAAGCAAATTGCTTTAAACAGTGTTTCAGAGCAAGATATAGTGTTCGCAACCAAAATGAAATGGATAAGAAAACATTTTCTAAGACATATTTCAATGTTTTACAATGTGTGCAATAGACAAGCTGTTCAAACATAAGCAAATTGCTTTAAACATTGTTTCAGAGCAAGATATAGTGTTTGCATCCAAAATGAAATCGATAAGAAAACACATTCTAAGACGTATTTCAAGTTTTAACAGTGTGAGCAAGGGAAAAGTAGCAGTAGTAGCGTTCATATTGCAAGCATTCAAATTGCTTAAACAGTGTTTGAGAACAAGATATAGTGTTCGCAACCAAAATGAAATGGACAAGAAAACACATTCTAAGATGTATTTCAAGCTTTAACAGTGTGTGCAAGGGAAAAGACGCTCTTGTAACATGTTCCTATTGCAAGTATTCTAATTGCTTAAACAGTGTTTCAGAGCAAGATGTAGTGTTCTGAACCAAAGTGAAATGGACAAGAAAACATTTTCTCAGACGTATTTCAAGTTTTTATAATGTGTGCAATGGACAACAAGCTGTTCTGACATAAGCAAATTGCTTTAAACAGTGTTTCAGAGCAAGATATAGTGTTCGCAACCAAAATGAAATGGATAAGAAAACATTTTCTAAGACATATTTCAATGTTTTACAATGTGTGCAATAGACAAGCTGTTCAAACATAAGCAAATTGCTTTAAACATTGTTTCAGAGCAAGATATAGTGTTTGCATCCAAAATGAAATCGATAAGAAAACACATTCTAAGACGTATTTCAAGTTTTAACAGTGTGAGCAAGGGAAAAGTAGCTGTAGTAGCGTTCATATTGCAAGCATTCAAATTGCTTAAACAGTGTTTGAGAACAAGATATAGTGTTCGCAACCAAAGTGAAATGGACAAGAAAACACATTCTAAGATGTATTTCAAGCTTTAACATTGTATGCAAGGGAAAATAAGCTCTTGTAACATGTCCATATTGCAAGTATTCTAATTGCTTAAACAGTGTTTCAGAGCAAGATATAGTGTTCGCAACCAAAATGAAATGGGTATTAAAACATTTTCTAAGACGTATTTCAATGTTTTATAATGTGTGCAATGGACAACAAGCTTTTCTGACATAAGCAAATTGCTTTATACAGTGTTTCATAGCAAGATATAGTGTTCGCAAGCAAAATGAAATGCATAAGAATACACGTTCTAAGACGTAATTCAAGTTTTAACAGTGTGAGCAAGGGAAAAGAAGCTGTAGTAGCGTTGATATTGCAAGCATTCAAATTGCTTAAACAGTGTTTGAGAACAAGATATAGTCTTCTCAATCAAAATGAAATGGATAAGAAAACATACTGTAAGACGTATTTCAACTTTTAACAATGTGTGCAATGGACAACAAACTGTTCTAACATAAGAAAATTGCTTTAAACAGTTTTTCAGAGCCAGATATAGTGTTCGCAACCAAAATGAAATGGACAAGAAAACACATTCGAAGACCTATTTCAAGCTTTAACAGTGTATGCAAGGGAAAAGAAGCTCTTGTAACATCTTCATATTGCATGCATTCTAATTGCTTTAAACATTGTTTCAGAGCAAGATATAGTGTTTGCATCCATAATGAAATGGATAAGAAAACACATTCTAAGATGTATTTCAAGTTTTAACAGTGTTTGCAAGGGAAAAAAAGTTGTTGTAATGTTTATATTGCAAGCATTCTAATTGCTTAAACAGTGTTTCAGAGCAAGATATAGTGTTCTCAACTAAAATGAAATGGATAAGAAAATATTTTCTAAGACCTATTTCAAGTTTTAACAGTGCATGCAAGGGACAACAAGCTGTTCTAACATAAGAAAATTGCTTTAAACAGTTTTTCAGAGCCAGATACAGTGTTCGCAACCAAAATGAAATGGAGAAGAAAACACGTTCTACGATGTTCATATTGCAAGCATTCTATTTGCTTAAACAGTGTTTCAGGGCGAGATATAGTGTTCTCATCTAAAATGAAATGCATAAGAAAACATTTTCTAAGATGTATTTCAAGTTTTAACAGTGTGTGCAAGGGAAAAGACGCTCTTGTAACATGTTCCTATTGCAAGTATTCTAATTGCTTAAACAGTGTTTCAGAGCAAGATGTAGTGTTCTGAACCAAAGTGAAATGGACAAGAAAACATTTTCTCAGATGTATTTCAAGTTTTTATAATGTGTGCAATGGACAACAAGCTGTTCTGACATAAGCAAATTGCTTTAAACAGTGTTTCAGAGCAAGATATAGTGTTCGCAACCAAAATGAAATGGATAAGAAAACATTTTCTAAGACATATTTCAATGTTTTACAATGTGTGCAATAGACAAGCTGTTCAAACATAAGCAAATTGCTTTAAACATTGTTTCAGAGCAAGATATAGTGTTTGCATCCAAAATGAAATCGATAAGAAAACACATTCTAAGACGTATTTCAAGTTTTAACAGTGTGAGCAAGGGAAAAGTAGCTGTAGTAGCGTTCATATTGCAAGCATTCAAATTGCTTAAACAGTGTTTGAGAACAAGATATAGTCTTCTCAATCAAAATGAAATGGATAAGAAAACATACTGTAAGACGTATTTCAACTTTTAACAATGTGTGCAATGGACAACAAACTGTTCTAACATAAGAAAATTGCTTTAAACAGTTTTTCAGAGCCAGATATAGTGTTCGCAACCAAAATGAAATGGACAAGAAAACACATTCGAAGACCTATTTCAAGCTTTAACAGTGTATGCAAGGGAAAAGAAGCTCTTGTAACATCTTCATATTGCATGCATTCTAATTCCTTTAAACATTGTTTCAGAGCAAGATATAGTGTTTGCATCCATAATGAAATGGATAAGAAAACACATTCTAAGATGTATTTCAAGTTTTAACAGTGTTTGCAAGGGAAAAAAAGTTGTTGTAATGTTTATATTGCAAGCATTCTAATTGCTTAAACATTGTTTCAGAGCAAGATATAGTGTTCTCAACTAAAATGAAATGGATAAGAAAATATTTTCTAAGACCTATTTCAAGTTTTAACAGTGCATGCATAAGAAAATTGCTTTAAACAGTTTTTCAGAGCCAGATACAGTGTTCGCAACCAAAATGAAATGGAGAAGAAAACACGTTCTACGATGTTCATATTGCAAGCATTCTAATTGCTTAAACAGTGTTTCAGGGCGAGATATAGTGTTCTCATCTAAAATGAAATGCATAAGAAAACATTTTCTAAGATGTATTTCAAGTTTTAACAGTGTGAGCAAGGGAAAAGTAGCTGTAGTAGCGTTCATATTGCAAGCATTCAAATTGCTTAAACAGTGTTTGAGAACAAGATATAGTGTTCGCAACCAAAATGAAATGGACAAGAAAACACATTCTAAGATGTATTTCAAGCTTTAACAGTGTGTGCAAGGGAAAAGACGCTGTTGTAACATGTTCCTATTGCAAGTATTCTAATTGCTTAAACAGTGTTTCAGAGCAAGATGTAGTGTTCTGAACCAAAGTGAAATGGACAAGAAAACATTTTCTCAGACGTATTTCAAGTTTTTATAATGTGTGCAATGGACAACAAGCTGTTCTGACATAAGCAAATTGCTTTAAACAGTGTTTCAGAGCAAGATATAGTGTTCGCAACCAAAATGAAATGGATAAGAAAACATTTTCTAAGACATATTTCAATGTTTTACAATGTGTGCAATAGACAAGCTTTTCAAACATAAGCAAATTGCTTTAAACATTGTTTCAGAGCAAGATATAGTGTTTGCATCCAAAATGAAATCGATAAGAAAACACATTTTAAGACGTATTTCAAGTTTTAACAGTGTGAGCAAGGGAAAAGTAGCTGTAGTAGCGTTCATATTGCAAGCATTCAAATTGCTTAAACAGTGTTTGAGAACAAGATATAGTGTTCGCAACCAAAATGAAATGGACAAGAAAACACATTCTAAGATGTATTTCAAGCTTTAACAGTGTGTGCAAGGGAAAAGACGCTCTTGTAACATGTTCCTATTGCAAGTATTCTAATTGCTTAAACAGTGTTTCAGAGCAAGATATAGTGTTCGCAACCAAAATGAAATGGGTATTAAAACATTTTCTAAGACGTATTTCAATGTTTTATAATGTGTGCAATGGACAACAAGCTTTTCTGACATAAGCAAATTGCTTTATACAGTGTTTCATAGCAAGATATAGTGTTCGCAAGCAAAATGAAATGCATAAGAAAACACGTTCTAAGACGTATTTCAAGTTTTAACAGTGTGAGCAAGGGAAAAGAAGCTGTAGTAGCGTTGATATTGCAAGCATTCAAATTGCTTAAACAGTGTTTGAGAACAAGATATAGTCTTCTCAATCAAAATGAAATGGATAAGAAAACATACTGTAAGACGTATTTCAACTTTTAACAATGTGTGCAATGGACAACAAACTGTTCTAACATAAGAAAATTGCTTTAAACAGTTTTTCAGAGCCAGATACAGTGTTCGCAACCAAAATGAAATGGAGAAGAAAACACGTTCTACGATGTTCATATTGCAAGCATTCTAATTGCTTAAACAGTGTTTCAGGGCGAGATATAGTGTTCTCATCTAAAATGAAATGCATAAGAAAACATTTTCTAAGATGTATTTCAAGTTTTAACAGTGTGTGCAAGGGAAAAGACGCTCTTGTAACATGTTCCTATTGCAAGTATTCTAATTGCTTAAACAGTGTTTCAGAGCAAGATGTAGTGTTCTGAACCAAAGTGAAATGGACAAGAAAACATTTTCTCAGACGTATTTCAAGTTTTTATAATGTGTGCAATGGACAACAAGCTGTTCTGACATAAGCAAATTGCTTTAAACAGTGTTTCAGAGCAAGATATAGTGTTCGCAACCAAAATGAAATGGATAAGAAAACATTTTCTAAGACATATTTCAATGTTTTACAATGTGTGCAATAGACAAGCTGTTCAAACATAAGCAAATGCTTTAAACATTGTTTCAGAGCAAGATATAGTGTTTGCATCCAAAATGAAATCGATAAGAAAACACATTCTAAGACGTATTTCAAGTTTTAACAGTGTGAGCAAGGGAAAAGTAGCTGTAGTAGCGTTCATATTGCAAGCATTCAAATTGCTTAAACAGTGTTTGAGAACAAGATATAGTGTTCGCAACCAAAATGAAATGGACAAGAAAACACATTCTAAGATGTATTTCAAGCTTTAACAGTGTGTGCAAGGGAAAAGACGCTCTTGTAACATGTTCCTATTGCAAGTATTCTAATTGCTTAAACAGTGTTTCAGAGCAAGATATAGTGTTCGCAACCAAAATGAAATGGGTATTAAAACATTTTCTAAGACGTATTTCAATGTTTTATAATGTGTGCAATGGACAACAAGCTTTTCTGACATAAGCAAATTGCTTTATACAGTGTTTCATAGCAAGATATAGTGTTCGCAAGCAAAATTAAATGCATAAGAAAACACGTTCTAAGACGTATTTCAAGTTTTAACAGTGTGAGCAAGGGAAAAGAAGCTGTAGTAGCGTTGATATTGCAAGCATTCAAATTGCTTAAACAGTGTTTGAGAACAAGATATAGGCTTCTCAATCAAAATGAAATGGATAAGAAAACATTTTCTATGACGTATTTCAATGTTTTACAATGTGTGCAATGGACAACAAGCTGTTCTAACATAAGCAAATTGCTTTAAACAGTTTTTCAGAGCCAGATACATTGTTCGCAACCAAAATGAAATGGACACGAAAACACATTCTAAGAAGTTCATATTGCAAGTATTCTAATTGCTTAAACAGTGTTTCAGAGCGAGGTATAGTGTTCACAACCAAAATGAAATGGATAAGAAAACATATTCTAAGATGTATTTCAACTTTTAACAATGTGTGCAATGGACACCAAGCTCTTCTAACATAAGGAAATTGCTTAAATAGTGTTTTAGAGCAACATATAATGTTCTGAAATAAAATGAAATGGATAAGAAAACATTTTCTAAGACGTAGTTCAAGTTTTTACAATGTGTGCAATGGACAACAAGCTGCTCTAACATAAGCAAAATGCTTTACACAGTGTTTCATAGCAAGATATAGTGTTCGCAAACAAAATGAAATGGATAAGAAAACACGTTCTAAGACGTCTTTCAAGTTTTAACAGTGTGAGCAAGGGAAAAGAAGCTGTAGTAGCGTTGATATTGCAAGCATTCAAATTGCTTAAACAGTGTTTGAGAACAAGATATAGTCTTCTCAATCAAAATGAAATGGATAAGAAAACATACTGTAAGACGTATTTCAACTTTTAACAATGTGTGCAATGGACAACAAACTGTTCTAACATAAGAAAATTGCTTTAAACAGTTTTTCAGAGCCAGATATAGTGTTCGCAACCAAAATGAAATGGACAAGAAAACACATTCGAAGACCTATTTCAAGCTTTAACAGTGTATGCAAGGGAAAAGAAGCTCTTGTAACATCTTCATATTGCAAGCATTCTAATTGCTTTAAACATTGTTTCAGAGCAAGATATAGTGTTTGCATCCATAATGAAATGGATAAGAAAACACATTCTAAGATGTATTTCAAGTTTTAACAGTGTTTGCAAGGGAAAAAAAGTTGTTGTAATGTTTATATTGCAAGCATTCTAATTGCTTAAACAGTGTTTCAGAGCAAGATATAGTGTTCTCAACTAAAATGAAATGGATAAGAAAATATTTTCTAAGACCTATTTCAAGTTTTAACAGTGCATGCAAGGGACAACAAGCTGTTCTAACATAAGAAAATTGCTTTAAACAGTTTTTCAGAGCCAGATACAGTGTTCGCAACCAAAATGAAATGGAGAAGAAAACACGTTCTACGATGTTCATATTGCAAGCATTCTAATTGCTTAAACAGTGTTTCAGGGCGAGATATAGTGTTCTCATCTAAAATGAAATGCATAAGAAAACATTTTCTAAGATGTATTTCAAGTTTTAACAGTGTGTGCAAGGGAAAAGACGCTCTTGTAACATGTTCCTATTGCAAGTATTCTAATTGCTTAAACAGTGTTTCAGAGCAAGATGTAGTGTTCTGAACCAAAGTGAAATGGACAAGAAAAAATTTTCTCAGACGTATTTCAAGTTTTTATAATGTGTGCAATGGACAACAAGCTGTTCTGACATAAGCAAATTGCTTTAAACAGTGTTTCAGAGCAAGATATAGTGTTCGCAACCAAAATGAAATGGATAAGAAAACATTTTCTAAGACATATTTCAATGTTTTACAATGTGTGCAATAGACAAGCTGTTCAAACATAAGCAAATGCTTTAAACATTGTTTCAGAGCAAGATATAGTGTTTGCATCCAAAATGAAATCGATAAGAAAACACATTCTAAGACGTATTTCAAGTTTTAACAGTGTGAGCAAGGGAAAAGTAGCTGTAGTAGCGTTCATATTGCAAGCATTCAAATTGCTTAAACAGTGTTTGAGAACAAGATATAGTGTTCGCAACCAAAATGAAATGGACAAGAAAACACATTCTAAGATGTATTTCAAGCTTTAACATTGTATGCAAGGGAAAATAAACTCTTGTAACATGTTCATATTGCAAGTATTCTAATTGCTTAAACAGTGTTTCAGAGCAAGATATAGTGTTCGCAACCAAAATGAAATGGGTATTAAAACATTTTCTAAGACGTATTTCAATGTTTTATAATGTGTGCAATGGACAACAAGCTTTTCTGACATAAGCAAATTGCTTTATACAGTGTTTCATAGCAAGATATAGTGTTCGCAAGCAAAATTAAATGCATAAGAAAACACGTTCTAAGACGTATTTCAAGTTTTAACAGTGTGAGCAAGGGAAAAGAAGCTGTAGTAGCGTTGATATTGCAAGCATTCAAATTGCTTAAACAGTGTTTGAGAACAAGATATAGGCTTCTCAATCAAAATGAAATGGATAAGAAAACATTTTCTATGACGTATTTCAATGTTTTACAATGTGTGCAATGGACAACAAGCTGTTCTAACAAGCAAATTGCTTTAAACAGTTTTTCAGAGCCAGATACATTGTTCGCAACCAAAATGAAATGGACACGAAAACACATTCTAAGATGTTCATATTGCAAGTATTCTAATTGCTTAAACAGTGTTTCAGAGCGAGGTATAGTGTTCACAACCAAAATGAAATGGATAAGAAAACATATTCTAAGATGTATTTCAACTTTTAACAATGTGTGCAATGGACACCAAGCTCTTCTAACATAAGGAAATTGCTTAAATAGTGTTTTAGAGCAAGATATAATGTTCTGAAATAAAATGAAATGGATAAGAAAACATTTTCTAAGACGTAGTTCAAGTTTTTACAATGTGTGCAATGGACAACAAGCTGCTCTAACATAAGCAAAATGCTTTACACAGTGTTTCATAGCAAGATATAGTGTTCGCAAACAAAATGAAATGGATAAGAAAACACGTTCTAAGACGTATTTCAAGTTTTAACAGTGTGAGCAAGGGAAAAGAAGCTGTAGTAGCGTTGATATTGCAAGCATTCAAATTGCTTAAACAGTGTTTGAGAACAAGATATAGTCTTCTCAATCAAAATGAAATGGATAAGAAAACATACTGTAAGACGTATTTCAACTTTTAACAATGTGTGCAATGGACAACAAACTGTTCTAACATAAGAAAATTGCTTTAAACAGTTTTTCAGAGCCAGATATAGTGTTCGCAACCAAAATGAAATGGACAAGAAAACACATTCGAAGACCTATTTCAAGCTTTAACAGTGTATGCAAGGGAAAAGAAGCTCTTGTAACATCTTCATATTGCAAGCATTCTAATTGCTTTAAACATTGTTTCAGAGCAAGATATAGTGTTTGCATCCATAATGAAATGGATAAGAAAACACATTCTAAGATGTATTTCAAGTTTTAACAGTGTTTGCAAGGGAAAAAAAGTTGTTGTAATGTTTATATTGCAAGCATTCTTAAACAGTGTTTCAGAGCAAGATATAGTGTTCTCAACTAAAATGAAATGGATAAGAAAATATTTTCTAAGACCTATTTCAAGTTTTAACAGTGCATGCAAGGGACAACAAGCTGTTCTAACATAAGAAAATTGCTTTAAACAGTTTTTCAGAGCCAGATACAGTGTTCGCAACCAAAATGAAATGGAGAAGAAAACACGTTCTACGATGTTCATATTGCAAGCATTCTAATTGCTTAAACAGTGTTTCAGGGAGAGATATAGTGTTCTCATCTAAAATGAAATGCATAAGAAAACATTTTCTAAGATGTATTTCAAGTTTTAACAGTGTGTGCAAGGGAAAAGACACTCTTGTAACATGTTCCTATTGCAAGTATTCTAATTGCTTAAACAGTGTTTCAGAGCAAGATGTAGTGTTCTGAACGAAAGTGAAATGGACAAGAAAACATTTTCTCAGACGTATTTCAAGTTTTTATAATGTGTGCAATGGACAACAAGCTGTTCTGACATAAGCAAATTGCTTTAAACAGTGTTTCAGAGCAAGATATAGTGTTCGCAACCAAAATGAAATGGATAAGAAAACATTTTCTAAGACATATTTCAATGTTTTACAATGTGTGCAATAGACAAGCTGTTCAAACATAAGCAAATGCTTTAAACATTGTTTCAGAGCAAGATATAGTGTTTGCATCCAAAATGAAATCGATAAGAAAACACATTCTAAGATGTATTTCAAGTTTTAACAGTGTGAGCAAGGGAAAAGTAGCTGTAGTAGCGTTCATATTGCAAGCATTCAAATTGCTTAAACAGTGTTTGAGAACAAGATATAGTGTTCGCAACCAAAATGAAATGGACAAGAAAACACATTCTAAGATGTATTTCAAGCTTTAACATTGTATGCAAGGAAAAATAAACTCTTGTAACATGTTCATATTGCAAGTATTCTAATTGCTTAAACAGTGTTTCAGAGCAAGATATAGTGTTCGCAACCAAAATGAAATGGGTATTAAAACATTTTCTAAGACGTATTTCAATGTTTTATAATGTGTGCAATGGACAACAAGCATTTCTGACATAAGCAAATTGCTTTATACAGTGTTTCATAGCAAGATATAGTGTTCGCAAGCAAAATGAAATGCATAAGAAAAGACGTTCTAAGACGTATTTCAAGTTTTAACAGTGTGAGCAAGGGAAAAGAAGCTGTAGTAGCGTTGATATTGCAAGCATTCAAATTGCTTAAACAGTGTTTGAGAACAAGATATAGGCTTCTCAATCAAAATGAAATGGATAAGAAAACATTTTCTATGACGTATTTCAATGTTTTACAATGTGTGCAATGGACAACAAGCTGTTCTAACATAAGCAAATTGCTTTAAACAGTTTTTCAGAGCCAGATACATTGTTCGCAACCAAAATGAAATGGACACGAAAACACATTCTAAGATGTTCATATTGCAAGTATTCTAATTGCTTAAACAGTGTTTCAGAGCGAGGTATAGTGTTCGCAACCAAAATGAAATGGATAAGAAAACATATTCTAAGATGTATTTCAACTTTTAACAATGTGTGCAATGGACACCAAGCTCTTCTAACATAAGGAAATTGCTTAAATAGTGTTTTAGAGCAACATATAATGTTCTGAAACAAAATGAAATGGATAAGAAAACATTTTCTAAGACGTAGTTCAAGTTTTTACAATGTGTGCAATGGACAACAAGCTGCTCTAACATAAGCAAAATGCTTTACACAGTGTTTCATAGCAAGATATAGTGTTCGCAAACAAAATGAAATGGATAAGAAAACATACTGTAATACGCATTTCAACTTTTAACAATGTGTGCAATGGACAACAAACTGTTCTAACATAAGAAAATTGCTTTAAACAGTTTTTCAGAGCCAGATATAGTGTTCGCAACCAAAATGAAATGGACAAGAAAACACATTCGAAGACCTATTTCAAGCTTTAACAGTGTATGCAAGGGAAAAGAAGCTCTTGTAACATCTTCATATTGCATGCATTCTAATTGCTTTAAACATTGTTTCAGAGCAAGATATAGTGTTTGCATCCAAAATGAAATCGATAAGAAAACACATTCTAAGACGTATTTCAAGCTTTAACAGTGTTTGCAAGGGAAAAAAAGTTGTTGTAATGTTTATATTGCAAGCATTCTAATTGCTTAAACAGTGTTTCAGAGCAAGATATAGTGTTCTCAACTAAAATGAAATGGATAAGAAAATATTTTCTAAGACCTATTTCAAGTTTTAACAGTGCATGCATAAGAAAATTGCTTTAAACAGTTTTTCAGAGCCAGATACAGTGTTCGCAACCAAAATGAAATGGAGAAGAAAACACGTTCTACGATGTTCATATTGCAAGCATTCTAATTGCTTAAACAGTGTTTCAGGGCGAGATATAGTGTTCTCATCTAAAATGAAATGCATAAGAAAACATTTTCTAAGATGTATTTCAAGTTTTAACAGTGTGAGCAAGGGAAAAGTAGCTGTAGTAGCGTTCATATTGCAAGCATTCAAATTGCTTAAACAGTGTTTGAGAACAAGATATAGTGTTCGCAACCAAAATGAAATGGACAAGAAAACACATTCTAAGATGTATTTCAAGCTTTAACAGTGTGTGCAAGGGAAAAGACGCTCTTGTAACATGTTCCTATTGCAAGTATTCTAATTGCTTAAACAGTGTTTCAGAGCAAGATGTAGTGTTCTGAACCAAAGTGAAATGGACAAGAAAACATTTTCTCAGACGTATTTCAAGTTTTTATAATGTGTGCAATGGACAACAAGCTGTTCTGACATAAGCAAATTGCTTTAAACAGTGTTTCAGAGCAAGATATAGTGTTCGCAACCAAAATGAAATGGATAAGAAAACATTTTCTAAGACATATTTCAATGTTTTACAATGTGTGCAATAGACAAGCTGTTCAAACATAAGCAAATTGCTTTAAACATTGTTTCAGAGCAAGATATAGTGTTTGCATCCAAAATGAAATCGATAAGAAAACACATTTTAAGACGTATTTCAAGTTTTAACAGTGTGAGCAAGGGAAAAGTAGCTGTAGTAGCGTTCATATTGCAAGCATTCAAATTGCTTAAACAGTGTTTGAGAACAAGATATAGTCTTCTCAATCAAAATGAAATGGATAAGAAAACATACTGTAAGACGTATTTCAACTTTTAACAATGTGTGCAATGGACAACAAACTGTTCTAACATAAGAAAATTGCTTTAAACAGTTTTTCAGAGCCAGATATAGTGTTCGCAACCAAAATGAAATGGACAAGAAAACACATTCGAAGACCTATTTCAAGCTTTAACAGTGTATGCAAGGGAAACGAAGCTCTTGTAACATCTTCATATTGCATGCATTCTAATTGCTTTAAACATTGTTTCAGAGCAAGATATAGTGTTTGCATCCATAATGAAATGGATAAGAAAACACATTCTAAGATGTATTTCAAGTTTTAACAGTGTTTGCAAGGGAAAAAAAGTTGTTGTAATGTTTATATTGCAAGCATTCTAATTGCTTAAACAGTGTCTCAGAGCAAGATATAGTGTTCTCAACTAAAATGAAATGGATAAGAAAATATTTTCTAAGACCTATTTCAAGTTTTAACAGTGCATGCAAGGGACAACAAGCTGTTCTAACATAAGAAAATTGCTTTAAACAGTTTTTCAGAGCCAGATACAATGTTCGCAACCAAAATGAAATGGAGAAGAAAACACGTTCTATGATGTTCATATTGCAAGCATTCTAATTGCTTAAACAGTGTTTCAGGGCGAGATATAGTGTTCTCATCTAAAATGAAATGCATAAGAAAACATTTTCTAAGATGTATTTCAAGTTTTAACAGTGTGTGCAAGGGAAAAGACGCTCTTGTAACATGTTCCTATTGCAAGTATTCTAATTGCTTAAAAAGTGTTTCAGAGCAAGATGTAGTGTTCTGAACCAAAGTGAAATGGACAAGAAAACATTTTCTCAGACGTATTTCAAGTTTTTATAATGTGTGCAATGGACAACAAGCTGTTCTGACATAAGCAAATTGCTTTAAACAGTGTTTCAGAGCAAGATATAGTGTTCGCAACCAAAATGAAATGGATAAGAAAACATTTTCTAAGACATATTTCAATGTTTTACAATGTGTGCAATAGACAAGCTGTTCAAACATAAGCAAATTGCTTTAAACATTGTTTCAGAGCAAGATATAGTGTTTGCATCCAAAATGAAATCGATCAGAAAACACATTCTAAGACGTATTTCAAGTTTTAACAGTGTGAGCAAGGGAAAAGAAGCTGTAGTAGCGTTGATATTGCAAGCATTCAAATTGCTTAAACAGTGTTTGAGAACAAGATATAGTCTTCTCAATCAAAATGAAATGGATAAGAAAACATACTGTAAGACGTATTTCAACTTTTAACAATGTGTGCAATGGACAACAAACTGTTCTAACATAAGAAAATTGCTTTAAACAGTTTTTCAGAGCCAGATATAGTGTTCGCAACCAAAATGAAATGGACAAGAAAACACATTCGAAGACCTATTTCAAGCTTTAACAGTGTATGCAAGGGAAAAGAAGCTCTTGTAACATGTTCATATTGCAAGTATTCTAATTGCTTAAACAGTGTTTCAAAGCAAGATATAGTGTTCGCAACCAAAATGAAATGGGTATTAAAACATTTTCTAAGACGTATTTCAATGTTTTATAATGTGTGCAATGGACAACAAGCTTTTCTGACATAAGCAAATTGCTTTATACAGTGTCTCATAGCAAGATATAGTGTTCGCAAGCAAAATGAAATGCATAAGAAAACACGTTCTAAGACGTATTTCAAGTTTTAACAGTGTGAGCAAGGGAAAAGAAGCTGTAGTAGCGTTGATATTGCAAGCATTCAAATTGCTTAAACAGTGTTTGAGAACAAGATATAGGCTTCTCAATCAAAATGAAATGGATAAGAAAACATTTTCTATGACGTATTTCAATGTTTTACAATGTGTGCAATGGACAACAAGCTGTTCTAACATAAGCAAATTGCTTTAAACAGTTTTTCAGAGCCAGATACATTGTTCGCAACCAAAATGAAATGGACACGAAAACACATTCTAAGATGTTCATATTGCAAGTATTCTAATTGCTTAAACAGTGTTTCAGAGCGAGGTATAGTGTTTGCAACCAAAATGAAATGGATAAGAAAACATATTCTAAGATGTATTTCAACTTTTAACAATGTGTGCAATGGACACCAAGCTCTTCTAACATAAGGAAATTGCTTAAATAGTGTTTTAGAGCAACATATAATGTTCTGAAACAAAATGAAATGGATAAGAAAACATTTTCTAAGACGTAGTTCAAGTTTTTACAATGTGTGCAATGGACAACAAGCTGCTCTAACATAAGCAAAATGCTTTACACAGTGTTTCATAGCAAGATATAGTGTTCGCAAACAAAATGAAATGGATAAGAAAACATACTGTAATACGCATTTCAACTTTTAACAATGTGTGCAATGGACAACAAACTGTTCTAACATAAGAAAATTGCTTTAAACAGTTTTTCAGAGCCAGATATAGTGTTCGCAACCAAAATGAAATGGACAAGAAAACACATTCGAAGACCTATTTCAAGCTTTAACAGTGTATGCAAGGGAAAAGAAGCTCTTGTAACATCTTCATATTGCATGCATTCTAATTGCTTTAAACATTGTTTCAGAGCAAGATATAGTGTTTGCATCCAAAATGAAATCGATAAGAAAACACATTCTAAGACGTATTTCAAGCTTTAACAGTGTTTGCAAGGGAAAAAAAGTTGTTGTAATGTTTATATTGCAAGCATTCTAATTGCTTAAACAGTGTTTCAGAGCAAGATATAGTGTTCTCAACTAAAATGAAATGGATAAGAAAATATTTTCTAAGACCTATTTCAAGTTTTAACAGTGCATGCATAAGAAAATTGCTTTAAACAGTTTTTCAGAGCCAGATACAGTGTTCGCAACCAAAATGAAATGGAGAAGAAAACACGTTCTACGATGTTCATATTGCAAGCATTCTAATTGCTTAAACAGTGTTTCAGGGCGAGATATAGTGTTCTCATCTAAAATGAAATGCATAAGAAAACATTTTCTAAGATGTATTTCAAGTTTTAACAGTGTGAGCAAGGGAAAAGTAGCTGTAGTAGCGTTCATATTGCAAGCATTCAAATTGCTTAAACAGTGTTTGAGAACAAGATATAGTGTTCGCAACCAAAATGAAATGGACAAGAAAACACATTCTAAGATGTATTTCAAGCTTTAACAGTGTGTGCAAGGGAAAAGACGCTCTTGTAACATGTTCCTATTGCAAGTATTCTAATTGCTTAAACAGTGTTTCAGAGCAAGATGTAGTGTTCTGAACCAAAGTGAAATGGACAAGAAAACATTTTCTCAGACGTATTTCAAGTTTTTATAATGTGTGCAATGGACAACAAGCTGTTCTGACATAAGCAAATTGCTTTAAACAGTGTTTCAGAGCAAGATATAGTGTTCGCAACCAAAATGAAATGGATAAGAAAACATTTTCTAAGACATATTTCAATGTTTTACAATGTGTGCAATAGACAAGCTGTTCAAACATAAGCAAATTGCTTTAAACATTGTTTCAGAGCAAGATATAGTGTTTGCATCCAAAATGAAATCGATAAGAAAACACATTTTAAGACGTATTTCAAGTTTTAACAGTGTGAGCAAGGGAAAAGTAGCTGTAGTAGCGTTCATATTGCAAGCATTCAAATTGCTTAAACAGTGTTTGAGAACAAGATATAGTCTTCTCAATCAAAATGAAATGGATAAGAAAACATACTGTAAGACGTATTTCAACTTTTAACAATGTGTGCAATGGACAACAAACTGTTCTAACATAAGAAAATTGCTTTAAACAGTTTTTCAGAGCCAGATATAGTGTTCGCAACCAAAATGAAATGGACAAGAAAACACATTCGAAGACCTATTTCAAGCTTTAACAGTGTATGCAAGGGAAACGAAGCTCTTGTAACATCTTCATATTGCATGCATTCTAATTGCTTTAAACATTGTTTCAGAGCAAGATATAGTGTTTGCATCCATAATGAAATGGATAAGAAAACACATTCTAAGATGTATTTCAAGTTTTAACAGTGTTTGCAAGGGAAAAAAAGTTGTTGTAATGTTTATATTGCAAGCATTCTAATTGCTTAAACAGTGTCTCAGAGCAAGATATAGTGTTCTCAACTAAAATGAAATGGATAAGAAAATATTTTCTAAGACCTATTTCAAGTTTTAACAGTGCATGCAAGGGACAACAAGCTGTTCTAACATAAGAAAATTGCTTTAAACAGTTTTTCAGAGCCAGATACAATGTTCGCAACCAAAATGAAATGGAGAAGAAAACACGTTCTATGATGTTCATATTGCAAGCATTCTAATTGCTTAAACAGTGTTTCAGGGCGAGATATAGTGTTCTCATCTAAAATGAAATGCATAAGAAAACATTTTCTAAGATGTATTTCAAGTTTTAACAGTGTGTGCAAGGGAAAAGACGCTCTTGTAACATGTTCCTATTGCAAGTATTCTAATTGCTTAAAAAGTGTTTCAGAGCAAGATGTAGTGTTCTGAACCAAAGTGAAATGGACAAGAAAACATTTTCTCAGACGTATTTCAAGTTTTTATAATGTGTGCAATGGACAACAAGCTGTTCTGACATAAGCAAATTGCTTTAAACAGTGTTTCAGAGCAAGATATAGTGTTCGCAACCAAAATGAAATGGATAAGAAAACATTTTCTAAGACATATTTCAATGTTTTACAATGTGTGCAATAGACAAGCTGTTCAAACATAAGCAAATTGCTTTAAACATTGTTTCAGAGCAAGATATAGTGTTTGCATCCAAAATGAAATCGATCAGAAAACACATTCTAAGACGTATTTCAAGTTTTAACAGTGTGAGCAAGGGAAAAGAAGCTGTAGTAGCGTTGATATTGCAAGCATTCAAATTGCTTAAACAGTGTTTGAGAACAAGATATAGTCTTCTCAATCAAAATGAAATGGATAAGAAAACATACTGTAAGACGTATTTCAACTTTTAACAATGTGTGCAATGGACAACAAACTGTTCTAACATAAGAAAATTGCTTTAAACAGTTTTTCAGAGCCAGATATAGTGTTCGCAACCAAAATGAAATGGACAAGAAAACACATTCGAAGACCTATTTCAAGCTTTAACAGTGTATGCAAGGGAAAAGAAGCTCTTGTAACATGTTCATATTGCAAGTATTCTAATTGCTTAAACAGTGTTTCAGAGCAAGATATAGTGTTCGCAACCAAAATGAAATGGGTATTAAAACATTTTCTAAGACGTATTTCAATGTTTTATAATGTGTGCAATGGACAACAAGCTTTTCTGACATAAGCAAATTGCTTTATACAGTGTCTCATAGCAAGATATAGTGTTCGCAAGCAAAATGAAATGCATAAGAAAACACGTTCTAAGACGTATTTCAAGTTTTAACAGTGTGAGCAAGGGAAAAGAAGCTGTAGTAGCGTTGATATTGCAAGCATTCAAATTGCTTAAACAGTGTTTGAGAACAAGATATAGGCTTCTCAATCAAAATGAAATGGATAAGAAAACATTTTCTATGACGTATTTCAATGTTTTACAATGTGTGCAATGGACAACAAGCTGTTCTAACATAAGCAAATTGCTTTAAACAGTTTTTCAGAGCCAGATACATTGTTCGCAACCAAAATGAAATGGACACGAAAACACATTCTAAGATGTTCATATTGCAAGTATTCTAATTGCTTAAACAGTGTTTCAGAGCGAGGTATAGTGTTTGCAACCAAAATGAAATGGATAAGAAAACATATTCTAAGATGTATTTCAACTTTTAACAATGTGTGCAATGGACACCAAGCTCTTCTAACATAAGGAAATTGCTTAAATAGTGTTTTAGAGCAACATATAATGTTCTGAAACAAAATGAAATGGATAAGAAAACATTTTCTAAGACGTAGTTCAAGTTTTTACAATGTGTGCAATGGACAACAAGCTGCTCTAACATAAGCAAAATGCTTTACACAGTGTTTCATAGCAAGATATAGTGTTCGCAAACAAAATGAAATGGATAAGAAAACATACTGTAATACGCATTTCAACTTTTAACAATGTGTGCAATGGACAACAAACTGTTCTAACATAAGAAAATTGCTTTAAACAGTTTTTCAGAGCCAGATATAGTGTTCGCAACCAAAATGAAATGGACAAGAAAACACATTCGAAGACCTATTTCAAGCTTTAACAGTGTATGCAAGGGAAAAGAAGCTCTTGTAACATCTTCATATTGCATGCATTCTAATTGCTTTAAACATTGTTTCAGAGCAAGATATAGTGTTTGCATCCAAAATGAAATCGATAAGAAAACACATTCTAAGACGTATTTCAAGCTTTAACAGTGTTTGCAAGGGAAAAAAAGTTGTTGTAATGTTTATATTGCAAGCATTCTAATTGCTTAAACAGTGTTTCAGAGCAAGATATAGTGTTCTCAACTAAAATGAAATGGATAAGAAAATATTTTCTAAGACCTATTTCAAGTTTTAACAGTGCATGCATAAGAAAATTGCTTTAAACAGTTTTTCAGAGCCAGATACAGTGTTCGCAACCAAAATGAAATGGAGAAGAAAACACGTTCTACGATGTTCATATTGCAAGCATTCTAATTGCTTAAACAGTGTTTCAGGGCGAGATATAGTGTTCTCATCTAAAATGAAATGCATAAGAAAACATTTTCTAAGATGTATTTCAAGTTTTAACAGTGTGAGCAAGGGAAAAGTAGCTGTAGTAGCGTTCATATTGCAAGCATTCAAATTGCTTAAACATTGTTTGAGAACAAGATATAGTGTTCGCAACCAAAATGAAATGGACAAGAAAACACATTCTAAGATGTATTTCAAGCTTTAACAGTGTGTGCAAGGGAAAAGACGCTCTTGTAACATGTTCCTATTGCAAGTATTCTAATTGCTTAAACAGTGTTTCAGAGCAAGATGTAGTGTTCTGAACCAAAGTGAAATGGACAAGAAAACATTTTCTCAGACGTATTTCAAGTTTTTATAATGTGTGCAATGGACAACAAGCTGTTCTGACATAAGCAAATTGCTTTAAACAGTGTTTCAGAGCAAGATATAGTGTTCGCAACCAAAATGAAATGGATAAGAAAACATTTTCTAAGACATATTTCAATGTTTTACAATGTGTGCAATAGACAAGCTGTTCAAACATAAGCAAATTGCTTTAAACATTGTTTCAGAGCAAGATATAGTGTTTGCATCCAAAATGAAATCGATAAGAAAACACATTTTAAGACGTATTTCAAGTTTTAACAGTGTGAGCAAGGGAAAAGTAGCTGTAGTAGCGTTCATATTGCAAGCATTCAAATTGCTTAAACAGTGTTTGAGAACAAGATATAGTCTTCTCAATCAAAATGAAATGGATAAGAAAACATACTGTAAGACGTATTTCAACTTTTAACAATGTGTGCAATGGACAACAAACTGTTCTAACATAAGAAAATTGCTTTAAACAGTTTTTCAGAGCCAGATATAGTGTTCGCAACCAAAATGAAATGGACAAGAAAACACATTCGAAGACCTATTTCAAGCTTTAACAGTGTATGCAAGGGAAACGAAGCTCTTGTAACATCTTCATATTGCATGCATTCTAATTGCTTTAAACATTGTTTCAGAGCAAGATATAGTGTTTGCATCCATAATGAAATGGATAAGAAAACACATTCTAAGATGTATTTCAAGTTTTAACAGTGTTTGCAAGGGAAAAAAAGTTGTTGTAATGTTTATATTGCAAGCATTCTAATTGCTTAAACAGTGTCTCAGAGCAAGATATAGTGTTCTCAACTAAAATGAAATGGATAAGAAAATATTTTCTAAGACCTATTTCAAGTTTTAACAGTGCATGCAAGGGACAACAAGCTGTTCTAACATAAGAAAATTGCTTTAAACAGTTTTTCAGAGCCAGATACAATGTTCGCAACCAAAATGAAATGGAGAAGAAAACACGTTCTATGATGTTCATATTGCAAGCATTCTAATTGCTTAAACAGTGTTTCAGGGCGAGATATAGTGTTCTCATCTAAAATGAAATGCATAAGAAAACATTTTCTAAGATGTATTTCAAGTTTTAACAGTGTGTGCAAGGGAAAAGACGCTCTTGTAACATGTTCCTATTGCAAGTATTCTAATTGCTTAAAAAGTGTTTCAGAGCAAGATGTAGTGTTCTGAACCAAAGTGAAATGGACAAGAAAACATTTTCTCAGACGTATTTCAAGTTTTTATAATGTGTGCAATGGACAACAAGCTGTTCTGACATAAGCAAATTGCTTTAAACAGTGTTTCAGAGCAAGATATAGTGTTCGCAACCAAAATGAAATGGATAAGAAAACATTTTCTAAGACATATTTCAATGTTTTACAATGTGTGCAATAGACAAGCTGTTCAAACATAAGCAAATTGCTTTAAACATTGTTTCAGAGCAAGATATAGTGTTTGCATCCAAAATGAAATCGATCAGAAAACACATTCTAAGACGTATTTCAAGTTTTAACAGTGTGAGCAAGGGAAAAGAAGCTGTAGTAGCGTTGATATTGCAAGCATTCAAATTGCTTAAACAGTGTTTGAGAACAAGATATAGTCTTCTCAATCAAAATGAAATGGATAAGAAAACATACTGTAAGACGTATTTCAACTTTTAACAATGTGTGCAATGGACAACAAACTGTTCTAACATAAGAAAATTGCTTTAAACAGTTTTTCAGAGCCAGATATAGTGTTCGCAACCAAAATGAAATGGACAAGAAAACACATTCGAAGACCTATTTCAAGCTTTAACAGTGTATGCAAGGGAAAAGAAGCTCTTGTAACATCTTCATATTGCATGCATTCTAATTGCTTTAAACATTGTTTCAGAGCAAGATATAGTGTTTGCATCCATAATGAAATGGATAAGAAAACACATTCTAAGATGTATTTCAAGTTTTAACAGTGTTTGCAAGGGAAAAAAAGTTGTTGTAATGTTTATATTGCAAGCATTCTAATTGCTTAAACAGTGTCTCAGAGCAAGATATAGTGTTCTCAACTAAAATGAAATGGATAAGAAAATATTTTCTAAGACCTATTTCAAGTTTTAACAGTGCATGCAAGGGACAACAAGCTGTTCTAACATAAGAAAATTGCTTTAAACAGTTTTTCAGAGCCAGATACAGTGTTCGCAACCAAAATGAAATGGAGAAGAAAACACGTTCTACGATGTTCATATTGCAAGCATTCTAATTGCTTAAACAGTGTTTCAGGGCGAGATATAGTGTTCTCATCTAAAATGAAATGCATAAGAAAACATTTTCTAAGATGTATTTCAAGTTTTAACATTGTGTGCAAGGGAAAAGACGCTCTTGTAACATGTTCCTATTGCAAGTATTCTAATTGCTTAAAAAGTGTTTCAGAGCAAGATGTAGTGTTCTGAACCAAAGTGAAATGGACAAGAAAACATTTTCTCAGACGTATTTCAAGTTTTTATAATGTGTGCAATGGACAACAAGCTGTTCTGACATAAGCAAATTGCTTTAAACAGTGTTTCAGAGTAAGATATAGTGTTCGCAACCAAAATGAAATGGATAAGAAAACATTTTCTAAGACATATTTCAATGTTTTACAATGTGTGCAATAGACAAGCTGTTCAAACATAAGCAAATTGCTTTAAACATTGTTTCAGAGCAAGATATAGTGTTTGCATCCAAAATGAAATCGATAAGAAAACACATTCTAAGACGTATTTCAAGTTTTAACAGTGTGAGCAAGGGAAAAGTAGCTGTAGTAGCGTTCATATTGCAAGCATTCAAATTGCTTAAACAGTGTTTGAGAACAAGATATAGTGTTCGCAACCAAAATGAAATGGACAAGAAAACACATTCTAAGATTTATTTCAAGCTTTAACATTGTATGCAAGGGAAAATAAGCTCTTGTAACATGTTCATATTGCAAGTATTCTAATTGCTTAAACAGTGTTTCAGAGCAAGATATAGTGTTCGCAACCAAAATGAAATGGGTATTAAAACATTTTCTAAGACGTATTTCAATGTTTTATAATGTGTGCAATGGACAACAAGCTTTTCTGACATAAGCAAATTGCTTTATACAGTGTTTCATAGCAAGATATAGTGTTCGCAAGCAAAATGAAATGCATAAGAAAACACGTTCTAAGACGCATTTCAAGTTTTAACAGTGTGAGCAAGGGAAAAGAAGCTGTAGTAGCGTTGATATTGCAAGCATTCAAATTGCTTAAACAGTGTTTGAGAACAAGATATAGTCTTCTCAATCAAAATGAAATGGATAAGAAAACATACTGTAAGACGTATTTCAACTTTTAACAATGTGTGCAATGGACAACAAACTGTTCTAACATAAGAAAATTGCTTTAAACAGTTTTTCAGAGCCAGATATAGTGTTCGCAACCAAAATGAAATGGACAAGAAAACACATTCGAAGACCTATTTCAAGCTTTAACAGTGTATGCAAGGGAAAAGAAGCTCTTGTAACATCTTCATATTGCATGCATTCTAATTGCTTTAAACATTGTTTCAGAGCAAGATATAGTGTTTGCATCCATAATGAAATGGATAAGAAAACACATTCTAAGATGTATTTCAAGTTTTAACAGTGTTTGCAAGGGAAAAAAAGTTGTTGTAATGTTTATATTGCAAGCATTCTAATTGCTTAAACAGTGTCTCAGAGCAAGATATAGTGTTCTCAACTAAAATGAAATGGATAAGAAAATATTTTCTAAGACCTATTTCAAGTTTTAACAGTGCATGCAAGGGACAACAAGCTGTTCTAACATAAGAAAATTGCTTTAAACAGTTTTTCAGAGCCAGATACAGTGTTCGCAACCAAAATGAAATGGAGAAGAAAACACGTTCTACGATGTTCATATTGCAAGCATTCTAATTGCTTAAACAGTGTTTCAGGGCGAGATATAGTGTTCTCATCTAAAATGAAATGCATAAGAAAACATTTTCTAAGATGTATTTCAAGTTTTAACATTGTGTGCAAGGGAAAAGACGCTCTTGTAACATGTTCCTATTGCAAGTATTCTAATTGCTTAAAAAGTGTTTCAGAGCAAGATGTAGTGTTCTGAACCAAAGTGAAATGGACAAGAAAACATTTTCTCAGACGTATTTCAAGTTTTTATAATGTGTGCAATGGACAACAAGCTGTTCTGACATAAGCAAATTGCTTTAAACAGTGTTTCAGAGTAAGATATAGTGTTCGCAACCAAAATGAAATGGATAAGAAAACATTTTCTAAGACATATTTCAATGTTTTACAATGTGTGCAATAGACAAGCTGTTCAAACATAAGCAAATTGCTTTAAACATTGTTTCAGAGCAAGATATAGTGTTTGCATCCAAAATGAAATCGATAAGAAAACACATTCTAAGACGTATTTCAAGTTTTAACAGTGTGAGCAAGGGAAAAGTAGCTGTAGTAGCGTTCATATTGCAAGCATTCAAATTGCTTAAACAGTGTTTGAGAACAAGATATAGTGTTCGCAACCAAAATGAAATGGACAAGAAAACACATTCTAAGATTTATTTCAAGCTTTAACATTGTATGCAAGGGAAAATAAGCTCTTGTAACATGTTCATATTGCAAGTATTCTAATTGCTTAAACAGTGTTTCAGAGCAAGATATAGTGTTCGCAACCAAAATGAAATGGGTATTAAAACATTTTCTAAGACGTATTTCAATGTTTTATAATGTGTGCAATGGACAACAAGCTTTTCTGACATAAGCAAATTGCTTTATACAGTGTTTCATAGCAAGATATAGTGTTCGCAAGCAAAATGAAATGCATAAGAAAACACGTTCTAAGACGCATTTCAAGTTTTAACAGTGTGAGCAAGGGAAAAGAAGCTGTAGTAGCGTTGATATTGCAAGCATTCAAATTGCTTAAACAGTGTTTGAGAACAAGATATAGTCTTCTCAATCAAAATGAAATGGATAAGAAAACATACTGTAAGACGTATTTCAACTTTTAACAATGTGTGCAATGGACAACAAACTGTTCTAACATAAGAAAATTGCTTTAAACAGTTTTTCAGAGCCAGATATAGTGTTCGCAACCAAAATGAAATGGACAAGAAAACACATTCGAAGACCTATTTCAAGCTTTAACAGTGTATGCAAGGGAAAAGAAGCTCTTGTAACATCTTCATATTGCAAGCATTCTAATTGCTTTAAACATTGTTTCAGAGCAAGATATAGTGTTTGCATCCATAATGAAATGGATAAGAAAACACATTCTAAGATGTATTTCAAGTTTTAACAGTGTTTGCAAGGGAAAAAAAGTTGTTGTAATGTTTATATTGCAAGCATTCTAATTGCTTAAACAGTGTTTCAGAGCAAGATATAGTGTTCTCAACTAAAATGAAATGGATAAGAAAATATTTTCTAAGACCTATTTCAAGTTTTAACAGTGCATGCAAGGGACAACAAGCTGTTCTAACATAAGAAAATTGCTTTAAACAGTTTTTCAGAGCCAGATACAGTGTTCGCAACCAAAATGAAATGGAGAAGAAAACACGTTCTACGATGTTCATATTGCAAGCATTCTAATTGCTTAAACAGTGTTTCAGGGCGAGATATAGTGTTCTCATCTAAAATGAAATGCATAAGAAAACATTTTCTAAGATGTATTTCAAGTTTTAACAGTGTGTGCAAGGGAAAAGACGCTCTTGTAACATGTTCCTATTGCAAGTATTCTAATTGCTTAAACAGTGTTTCAGAGCAAGATGTAGTGTTCTGAACCAAAGTGAAATGGACAAGAAAACATTTTCTCAGACGTATTTCAAGTTTTTATAATGTGTGCAATGGACAACAAGCTGTTCTGACATAAGCAAATTGCTTTAAACAGTGTTTCAGAGCAAGATATAGTGTTCGCAACCAAAATGAAATGGATAAGAAAACATTTTCTAAGACATATTTCAATGTTTTACAATGTGTGCAATAGACAAGCTGTTCAAACATAAGCAAATGCTTTAAACATTGTTTCAGAGCAAGATATAGTGTTTGCATCCAAAATGAAATCGATAAGAAAACACATTCTAAGACGTATTTCAAGTTTTAACAGTGTGAGCAAGGGAAAAGTAGCTGTAGTAGCGTTCATATTGCAAGCATTCAAATTGCTTAAACAGTGTTTGAGAACAAGATATAGTGTTCGCAACCAAAATGAAATGGACAAGAAAACACATTCTAAGATGTATTTCAAGCTTTAACATTGTATGCAAGGGAAAATAAACTCTTGTAACATGTTCATATTGCAAGTATTCTAATTGCTTAAACAGTGTTTCAGAGCAAGATATAGTGTTCGCAACCAAAATGAAATGGGTATTAAAACATTTTCTAAGACGTATTTCAATGTTTTATAATGTGTGCAATGGACAACAAGCTTTTCTGACATAAGCAAATTGCTTTATACAGTGTTTCATAGCAAGATATAGTGTTCGCAAGCAAAATGAAATGCATAAGAAAACACGTTCTAAGACGTATTTCAAGTTTTAACAGTGTGAGCAAGGGAAAAGAAGCTGTAGTAGCGTTGATATTGCAAGCATTCAAATTGCTTAAACAGTGTTTGAGAACAAGATATAGGCTTCTCAATCAAAATGAAATGGATAAGAAAACATTTTCTATGACGTATTTCAATGTTTTACAATGTGTGCAATGGACAACAAGCTGTTCTAACATAAGCAAATTGCTTGAAACAGTTTTTCAGAGCCAGATACATTGTTCGCAACCAAAATGAAATGGACACGAAAACACATTCTAAGATGTTCATATTGCAAGTATTCTAATTGCTTAAACAGTGTTTCAGAGCGAGGTATAGTGTTCACAACCAAAATGAAATGGATAAGAAAACATATTCTAAGATGTATTTCAACTTTTAACAATGTGTGCAATGGACACCAAGCTCTTCTAACATAAGGAAATTGCTTAAATAGTGTTTTAGAGCAACATATAATGTTCTGAAACAAAATGAAATGGATAAGAAAACATTTTCTAAGACGTAGTTCAAGTTTTTACAATGTGTGCAATGGACAACAAGCTGCTCTAACATAAGCAAAATGCTTTACACAGTGTTTCATAGCAAGATATAGTGTTCGCAAACAAAATGAAATGGATAAGAAAACACGTTCTAAGACGTATTTCAAGTTTTAACAGTGTGAGCAAGGGAAAAGAAGCTGTAGTAGCGTTGATATTGCAAGCATTCAAATTGCTTAAACAGTGTTTGAGAACAAGATATAGTCTTCTCAATCAAAATGAAATGGATAAGAAAACATACTGTAAGACGTATTTCAACTTTTAACAATGTGTGCAATGGACAACAAACTGTTCTAACATAAGAAAATTGCTTTAAACAGTTTTTCAGAGCCAGATATAGTGTTCGCAACCAAAATGAAATGGACAAGAAAACACATTCGAAGACCTATTTCAAGCTTTAACAGTGTATGCAAGGGAAAAGAAGCTCTTGTAACATCTTCATATTGCAAGCATTCTAATTGCTTTAAACATTGTTTCAGAGCAAGATATAGTGTTTGCATCCATAATGAAATGGATAAGAAAACACATTCTAAGATGTATTTCAAGTTTTAACAGTGTTTGCAAGGGAAAAAAAGTTGTTGTAATGTTTATATTGCAAGCATTCTAATTGCTTAAACAGTGTTTCAGAGCAAGATATAGTGTTCTCAACTAAAATGAAATGGATAAGAAAATATTTTCTAAGACCTATTTCAAGTTTTAACAGTGCATGCAAGGGACAACAAGCTGTTCTAACATAAGAAAATTGCTTTAAACAGTTTTTCAGAGCCAGATACAGTGTTCGCAACCAAAATGAAATGGAGAAGAAAACACGTTCTACGATGTTCATATTGCAAGCATTCTAATTGCTTAAACTGTTTCAGGGCGAGATATAGTGTTCTCATCTAAAATGAAATGCATAAGAAAACATTTTCTAAGATGTATTTCAAGTTTTAACAGTGTGTGCAAGGGAAAAGACACTCTTGTAACATGTTCCTATTGCAAGTATTCTAATTGCTTAAACAGTGTTTCAGAGCAAGATGTAGTGTTCTGAACGAAAGTGAAATGGACAAGAAAACATTTTCTCAGACGTATTTCAAGTTTTTATAATGTGTGCAATGGACAACAAGCTGTTCTGACATAAGCAAATTGCTTTAAACAGTGTTTCAGAGCAAGATATAGTGTTCGCAACCAAAATGAAATGGATAAGAAAACATACTGTAAGACGCATTTCAACTTTTAACAATGTGTGCAATGGACAACAAACTGTTCTAACATAAGAAAATTGCTTTAAACAGTTTTTCAGAGCCAGATATAGTGTTCGCAACCAAAATGAAATGGACAAGAAAACACATTCGAAGACCTATTTCATGCTTTAACAGTGTATGCAAGGGAAAAGAAGCTCTTGTAACATCTTCATATTGCATGCATTCTAATTGCTTTAAACATTGTTTCAGAGCAAGATATAGTGTTTGCATCCAAAATGAAATCGATAAGAAAACACATTCTAAGACGTATTTCAAGCTTTAACAGTGTGAGCAAGGGAAAAGTAGCTGTAGTAGCGTTCATATTGCAAGCATTCAAATTGCTTAAACAGTGTTTGAGAACAAGATATAGTGTTCGCAACCAAAATGAAATGGACAAGAAAACACATTCTAAGATGTATTTCAAGCTTTAACATTGTATGCAAGGGAAAATAAACTCTTGTAACATGTTCATATTGCAAGTATTCTAATTGCTTAAACAGTGTTTCAGAGCAAGATATAGTGTTCGCAACCAAAATGAAATGGGTATTAAAACATTTTCTAAGACGTATTTCAATGTTTTATAATGTGTGCAATGGACAACAAGCTTTTCTGACATAAGCAAATTGCTTTATACAGTGTTTCATAGCAAGATATAGTGTTCGCAAGCAAAATGAAATGCATAAGAAAACACGTTCTAAGACGTATTTCAAGTTTTAACAGTGTGAGCAAGGGAAAAGAAGCTGTAGTAGCGTTGATATTGCAAGCATTCAAATTGCTTAAACAGTGTTTGAGAACAAGATATAGGCTTCTCAATCAAAATGAAATGGATAAGAAAACATTTTCTATGACGTATTTCAATGTTTTACAATGTGTGCAATGGACAACAAGCTGTTCTAACATAAGCAAATTGCTTTAAACAGTTTTTCAGAGCCAGATACATTGTTCGCAACCAAAATGAAATGGACACGAAAACACATTCTAAGATGTTCATATTGCAAGTATTCTAATTGCTTAAACAGTGTTTCAGAGCGAGGTATAGTGTTCGCAACCAAAATGAAATGGATAAGAAAACATATTCTAAGATGTATTTCAACTTTTAACAATGTGTGCAATGGACACCAAGCTCTTCTAACATAAGGAAATTGCTTAAATAGTGTTTTAGAGCAACATATAATGTTCTGAAACAAAATGAAATGGATAAGAAAACATTTTCTAAGACGTAGTTCAAGTTTTTACAATGTGTGCAATGGACAACAAGCTGCTCTAACATAAGCAAAATGCTTTACACAGTGTTTCATAGCAAGATATAGTGTTCGCAAACAAAATGAAATGGATAAGAAAACATACTGTAAGACGCATTTCAACTTTTAACAATGTGTGCAATGGACAACAAACTGTTCTAACATAAGAAAATTGCTTTAAACAGTTTTTCAGAGCCAGATATAGTGTTCGCAACCAAAATGAAATGGACAAGAAAACACATTCGAAGACCTATTTCAAGCTTTAACAGTGTATGCAAGGGAAAAGAAGCTCTTGTAACATCTTCATATTGCATGCATTCTAATTGCTTTAAACATTGTTTCAGAGCAAGATATAGTGTTTGCATCCAAAATGAAATCGATAAGAAAACACATTCTAAGACGTATTTCAAGCTTTAACAGTGTGAGCAAGGGAAAAGTAGCTGTAGTAGCGTTCATATTGCAAGCATTCAAATTGCTTAAACAGTGTTTGAGAACAAGATATAGTGTTCGCAACCAAAATGAAATGGACAAGAAAACACATTCTAAGATGTATTTCAAGCTTTAACATTGTATGCAAGGGAAAAGAAGCTCTTGTAACATGTTCATATTGCAAGCATTCTAATTGCTTAAACAGTGTTTCAGAGCAAGATATAGTGTTCGCAACCAAAATGAAATGGGTATTAAAACATTTTCTAAGACGTATTTCAATGTTTTATAATGTGTGCAATGGACAACAAGCTTTTCTGACATAAGCAAATTGCTTTATACAGTGTTTCATAGCAAGATATAGTGTTCGCAAGCAAAATGAAATGCATAAGAAAACACGTTCTAAGACGTATTTCAAGTTTTAACAGTGTGAGCAAGGGAAAAGAAGCTGTAGTAGCGTTGATATTGCAAGCATTCAAATTGCTTAAACAGTGTTTGAGAACAAGATATAGTCTTCTCAATCAAAATGAAATGGATAAGAAAACATACTGTAAGACGTATTTCAACTTTTAACAATGTGTGCAATGGACAACAAACTGTTCTAACATAAGAAAATTGCTTTAAACAGTTTTTCAGAGCCAGATATAGTGTTCGCAACCAAAATGAAATGGACAAGAAAACACATTCGAAGACCTATTTCAAGCTTTAACAGTGTATGCAAGGGAAAAGAAGCTCTTGTAACATCTTCATATTGCAAGCATTCTAATTGCTTTAAACATTGTTTCAGAGCAAGATATAGTGTTTGCATCCATAATGAAATGGATAAGAAAACACATTCTAAGATGTATTTCAAGTTTTAACAGTGTTTGCAAGGGAAAAAAAGTTGTTGTAATGTTTATATTGCAAGCATTCTAATTGCTTAAACAGTGTTTCAGAGCAAGATATAGTGTTCGCAACCAAAATGAAATGGACAAGAAAACACATTCTAAGACCTATTTCAAGTTTTAACAGTGCATGCAAGGGACAACAAGCTGTTCTAACATAAGAAAATTGCTTTAAACAGTTTTTCAGAGCCAGATACAGTGTTCGCAACCAAAATGAAATGGAGAAGAAAACAAGTTCTACGATGTTCATATTGCAAGCATTCTAATTGCTTAAACAGTGTTTCAGGGCAAGATATAGTGTTCTCATCTAAAATGAAATGCATAAGAAAACATTTTCTAAGATGTATTTCAAGTTTTAACAATGTGTGCAAGGGAAAAGACGCTCTTGTAACATGTTCCTATTGCAAGTATTCTAATTGCTTAAACAGTGTTTCAGAGCAAGATGTAGTGTTCTGAACCAAAGTGAAATGGACAAGAAAACATTTTCTCAGACGTATTTCAAGTTTTTATAATGTGTGCAATGGACAACAAGCTGTTCTGACATAAGCAAATTGCTTTAAACAGTGTTTCAGAGCAAGATATAGTGTTCGCAACCAAAATGAAATGGATAAGAAAACATTTTCTAAGACATATATCAATGTTTTACAATGTGTGCAATAGACAAGCTGTTCAAACATAAGCAAATGCTTTAAACATTGTTTCAGAGCAAGATTTAGTGTTTGCATCCAAAATGAAATCGATAAGAAAACACATTCTAAGACGTATTTCAAGTTTTAACAGTGTGAGCAAGGGAAAAGTAGCTGTAGTAGCGTTCATATTGCAAGCATTCAAATTGCTTAAACAGTGTTTGAGAACAAGATATAGTGTTCGCAACCAAAATGAAATGGACAAGAAAACACATTCTAAGATGTATTTCAAGCTTTAACATTGTATGCAAGGGAAAATAAACTCTTGTAACATGTTCATATTGCAAGTATTCTAATTGCTTAAACAGTGTTTCAGAGCAAGATATAGTGTTCGCAACCAAAATGAAATGGGTATTAAAACATTTTCTAAGACGTATTTCAATGTTTTATAATGTGTGCAATGGACAACAAGCTTTTCTGACATAAGCAAATTGCTTTAAACAGTGTTTCATAGCAAGATATAGTGTTCGCAAGCAAAATGAAATGCATAAGAAAACACGTTCTAAGACGTATTTCAAGTTTTAACAGTGTGAGCAAGGGAAAAGAAGCTGTAGTAGCGTTGATATTGCAAGCATTCAAATTGCTTAAACAGTGTTTGAGAACAAGATATAGGCTTCTCAATCAAAATGAAATGGATAAGAAAACATTTTCTATGACGTATTTCAATGTTTTACAATGTGTGCAATGGACAACAAGCTGTTCTAACATAAGCAAATTGCTTTAAACAGTTTTTCAGAGCCAGATACATTGTTCGCAACCAAAATGAAATGGACACAAAAACACATTCTAAGATGTTCATATTGCAAGTATTCTAATTGCTTAAACAGTGTTTCAGAGCGAGGTATAGTGTTCGCAACCAAAATGAAATGGATAAGAAAACATATTCTAAGATGTATTTCAACTTTTAACAATGTGTGCAATGGACACCAAGCTCTTCTAACATAAGGAAATTGCTTAAATAGTGTTTTAGAGCAACATATAATGTTCTGAAACAAAATGAAATGGATAAGAAAACATTTTCTAAGACGTAGTTCAAGTTTTTACAATGTGTGCAATGGACAACAAGCTGCTCTAACATAAGCAAAATGCTTTACACAGTGTTTCATAGCAAGATATAGTGTTCGCAAACAAAATGAAATGGATAAGAAAACATACTGTAAGACGTATTTCAACTTTTAACAATGTGTGCAATGGACAACAAACTGTTCTAACATAAGAAAATTGCTTTAAACAGTTTTTCAGAGCCAGATATAGTGTTCGCAACCAAAATGAAATGGACAAGAAAACACATTCGAAGACCTATTTCAAGCTTTAACAGTGTATGCAAGGGAAAAGAAGCTCTTGTAACATCTTCATATTGCAAGCATTCTAATTGCTTTAAACATTGTTTCAGAGCAAGATATAGTGTTTGCATCCATAATGAAATGGATAAGAAAACACATTCTAAGATGTATTTCAAGTTTTAACAGTGTTTGCAAGGGAAAAAAAGTTGTTGTAATGTTTATATTGCAAGCATTCTAATTGCTTAAACAGTGTTTCAGAGCAAGATATAGTGTTCTCAACTAAAATGAAATGGATAAGAAAATATTTTCTAAGACCTATTTCAAGTTTTAACAGTGCATGCAAGGGACAACAAGCTGTTCTAACATAAGAAAATTGCTTTAAACAGTTTTTCAGAGCCAGATACAGTGTTCGCAACCAAAATGAAATGGAGAAGAAAACACGTTCTACGATGTTCATATTGCAAGCATTCTAATTGCTTAAACAGTGTTTCAGGGCGAGATATAGTGTTCTCATCTAAAATGAAATGCATAAGAAAACATTTTCTAAGATGTATTTCAAGTTTTAACAGTGTGTGCAAGGGAAAAGACGCTCTTGTAACATGTTCCTATTGCAAGTATTCTAATTGCTTAAACAGTGTTTCAGAGCAAGATGTAGTGTTCTGAACCAAAGTGAAATGGACAAGAAAACATTTTCTCAGACGTATTTCAAGTTTTTATAATGTGTGCAATGGACAACAAGCTGTTCTGACATAAGCAAATTGCTTTAAACAGTGTTTCAGAGCAAGATATAGTGTTCGCAACCAAAATGAAATGGATAAGAAAACATTTTCTAAGACATATTTCAATGTTTTACAATGTGTGCAATAGACAAGCTGTTCAAACATAAGCAAATGCTTTAAAAATTGTTTCAGAGCAAGATATAGTGTTTGCATCCAAAATGAAATCGATAAGAAAACACATTCTAAGACGTATTTCAAGTTTTAACAGTGTGAGCAAGGGAAAAGTAGCTGTAGTAGCGTTCATATTGCAAGCATTCAAATTGCTTAAACAGTGTTTGAGAACAAGATATAGTGTTCGCAACCAAAATGAAATGGACAAGAAAACACATTCTAAGATGTATTTCAAGCTTTAACATTGTATGCAAGGGAAAATAAACTCTTGTAACATGTTCATATTGCAAGTATTCTAATTGCTTAAACAGTGTTTCAGAGCAAGATATAGTGTTCGCAACCAAAATGAAATGGGTATTAAAACATTTTCTAAGACGTATTTCAATGTTTTATAATGTGTGCAATGGACAACAAGCTTTTCTGACATAAGCAAATTGCTTTATACAGTGTTTCATAGCAAGATATAGTGTTCGCAAGCAAAATGAAATGCATAAGAAAACACGTTCTAAGACGTATTTCAAGTTTTAACAGTGTGAGCAAGGGAAAAGAAGCTGTAGTAGCGTTGATATTGCAAGCATTCAAATTGCTTAAACAGTGTTTGAGAACAAGATATAGGCTTCTCAATCAAAATGAAATGGATAAGAAAACATTTTCTATGACGTATTTCAATGTTTTACAATGTGTGCAATGGACAACAAGCTGTTCTAACATAAGCAAATTGCTTTAAACAGTTTTTCAGAGCCAGATACATTGTTCGCAACCAAAATGAAATGGACATGAAAACACATTCTAAGATGTTCATATTGCAAGTATTCTAATTGCTTAAACAGTGTTTCAGAGCGAGGTATAGTGTTCGCAACCAAAATGAAATGGATAAGAAAACATATTCTAAGATGTATTTCAACTTTTAACAATGTGTGCAATGGACACCAAGCTCTTCTAACATAAGGAAATTGCTTAAATAGTGTTTTAGAGCAACATATAATGTTCTGAAACAAAATGAAATGGATAAGAAAACATTTTCTAAGACGTAGTTCAAGTTTTTACAATGTGTGCAATGGACAACAAGCTGCTCTAACATAAGCAAAATGCTTTACACAGTGTTTCATAGCAAGATATAGTGTTCGCAAACAAAATGAAATGGATAAGAAAACATACTGTAAGACGTATTTCAACTTTTAACAATGTGTGCAATGGACAACAAACTGTTCTAACATAAGAAAATTGCTTTAAACAGTTTTTCAGAGCCAGATATAGTGTTCGCAACCAAAATGAAATGGACAAGAAAACACATTCGAAGACCTATTTCAAGCTTTAACAGTGTATGCAAGGGAAAAGAAGCTCTTGTAACATCTTCATATTGCAAGCATTCTAATTGCTTTAAACATTGTTTCAGAGCAAGATATAGTGTTTGCATCCATAATGAAATGGATAAGAAAACACATTCTAAGATGTATTTCAAGTTTTAACAGTGTTTGCAAGGGAAAAAAAGTTGTTGTAATGTTTATATTGCAAGCATTCTAATTGCTTAAACAGTGTTTCAGAGCAAGATATAGTGTTCTCAACTACAATGAAATGGATAAGAAAATATTTTCTAAGACCTATTTCAAGTTTTAACAGTGCATGCAAGGGACAACAAGCTGTTCTAACATAAGAAAATTGCTTTAAACAGTTTTTCAGAGCCAGATACAGTGTTCGCAACCAAAATGAAATGGAGAAGAAAACACGTTCTACGATGTTCATATTGCAAGCATTCTAATTGCTTAAACAGTGTTTCAGGGCGAGATATAGTGTTCTCATCTAAAATGAAATGCATAAGAAAACATTTTCTAAGATGTATTTCAAGTTTTAACAGTGTGTGCAAGGGAAAAGACGCTCTTGTAACATGTTCCTATTGCAAGTATTCTAATTGCTTTAAACATTGTTTCAGAGCAAGATATAGTGTTTGCATCCATAATGAAATGGATAAGAAAACACATTCTAAGATGTATTTCAAGTTTTAACAGTGTTTGCAAGGGAAAAAAAGTTGTTGTAATGTTTATATTGCAAGCATTCTAATTGCTTAAACAGTGTTTCAGAGCAAGATATAGTGTTCTCAACTACAATGAAATGGATAAGAAAATATTTTCTAAGACCTATTTCAAGTTTTAACAGTGCATGCAAGGGACAACAAGCTGTTCTAACATAAGAAAATTGCTTTAAACAGTTTTTCAGAGCCAGATACAGTGTTCGCAACCAAAATGAAATGGAGAAGAAAACAAGTTCTACGATGTTCATATTGCAAGCATTCTAATTGCTTAAACAGTGTTTCAGGGCGAGATATAGTGTTCTCATCTAAAATGAAATGCATAAGAAAACATTTTCTAAGATGTATTTCAAGTTTTAACAGTGTGTGCAAGGGAAAATAAACTCTTGTAACATGTTCCTATTGCAAGTATTCTAATTGCTTAAACAGTGTTTCAGAGCAAGATGTAGTGTTCTGAACCAAAGTGAAATGGACAAGAAAACATTTTCTCAGACGTATTTCAAGTTTTTATAATGTGTGCAATGGACAACAAGCTGTTCTGACATAAGCAAATTGCTTTAAACAGTGTTTCAGAGCAAGATATAGTGTTCGCAACCAAAATGAAATGGATAAGAAAACATTTTCTAAGACATATTTCAATGTTTTACAATGTGTGCAATAGACAAGCTGTTCAAACATAAGCAAATGCTTTAAACATTGTTTCAGAGCAAGATATAGTGTTTGCATCCAAAATGAAATCGATAAGAAAACACATTCTAAGACGTATTTCAAGTTTTAACAGTGTGAGCAAGGGAAAAGTAGCTGTAGTAGCGTTCATATTGCAAGCATTCAAATTGCTTAAACAGTGTTTGAGAACAAGATATAGTGTTCGCAACCAAAATGAAATGGACAAGAAAACACATTCTAAGATGTATTTCAAGCTTTAACATTGTATGCAAGGGAAAATAAACTCTTGTAACATGTTCATATTGCAAGTATTCTAATTGCTTAAACAGTGTTTCAGAGCAAGATATAGAGTTCGCAACCAAAATGAAATGGGTATTAAAACATTTTCTAAGACGTATTTCAATGTTTTATAATGTGTGCAATGGACAACAAGCTTTTCTGACATAAGCAAATTGCTTTATACAGTGTTTCATAGCAAGATATAGTGTTCGCAAGCAAAATGAAATGCATAAGAAAACACGTTCTAAGACGTATTTCAAGTTTTAACAGTGTGAGCAAGGGAAAAGAAGCTGTAGTAGCGTTGATATTGCAAGCATTCAAATTGCTTAAACAGTGTTTGAGAACAAGATATAGGCTTCTCAATCAAAATGAAATGGATAAGAAAACATTTTCTATGACTTATTTCAATGTTTTACAATGTGTGCAATGGACAACAAGCTGTTCTAGCATAAGCAAATTGCTTTAAACAGTTTTTCAGAGCCAGATACATTGTTCGCAACCAAAATGAAATGGACACGAAAACACATTCTAAGATGTTCATATTGCAAGTATTCTAATTGCTTAAACAGTGTTTCAGAGCGAGGTATAGTGTTCGCAACCAAAATGAAATGGATAAGAAAACATATTCTAAGATGTATTTCAACTTTTAACAATGTGTGCAATGGACACCAAGCTCTTCTAACATAAGGAAATTGCTTAAATAGTGTTTTAGAGCAACATATAATGTTCTGAAACAAAATGAAATGGATAAGAAAACATTTTCTAAGACGTAGTTCAAGTTTTTACAATGTGTGCAATGGACAACAAGCTGCTCTAACATAAGCAAAATGCTTTACACAGTGTTTCATAGCAAGATATAGTGTTCGCAAACAAAATGAAATGGATAAGAAAACATACTGTAAGACGTATTTCAACTTTTAACAATGTGTGCAATGGACAACAAACTGTTCTAACATAAGAAAATTGCTTTAAACAGTTTTTCAGAGCCAGATATAGTGTTCGCAACCAAAATGAAATGGACAAGAAAACACATTCGAAGACCTATTTCAAGCTTTAACAGTGTATGCAAGGGAAAAGAAGCTCTTGTAACATCTTCATATTGCAAGCATTCTAATTGCTTTAAACATTGTTTCAGAGCAAGATATAGTGTTTGCATCCATAATGAAATGGATAAGAAAACACATTCTAAGATGTATTTCAAGTTTTAACAGTGTTTGCAAGGGAAAAAAAGTTGTTGTAATGTTTATATTGCAAGCATTCTAATTGCTTAAACAGTGTTTCAGAGCAAGATATAGTGTTCTCAACTAAAATGAAATGGATAAGAAAATATTTTCTAAGACCTATTTCAAGTTTTAACAGTGCATGCAAGGGACAACAAGCTGTTCTAACATAAGAAAATTGCTTTAAACAGTTTTTCAGAGCCAGATACAGTGTTCGCAACCAAAATGAAATGGAGAAGAAAACACGTTCTACGATGTTCATATTGCAAGCATTCTAATTGCTTAAACAGTGTTTCAGGGCGAGATATAGTGTTCTCATCTAAAATGAAATGCATAAGAAAACATTTTCTAAGATGTATTTCAAGTTTTAACAGTGTGTGCAAGGGAAAAGACGCTCTTGTAACATGTTCCTATTGCAAGTATTCTAATTGCTTAAACAGTGTTTCAGAGCAAGATGTAGTGTTCTGAACCAAAGTGAAATGGACAAGAAAACATTTTCTCAGACGTATTTCAAGTTTTTATAATGTGTGCAATGGACAACAAGCTGTTCTGACATAAGCAAATTGCTTTAAACAGTGTTTCAGAACAAGATATAGTGTTCGCAACCAAAATGAAATGGATAAGAAAACATTTTCTAAGACATATTTCAATGTTTTACAATGTGTGCAATAGACAAGCTGTTCAAACATAAGCAAATGCTTTAAACATTGTTTCAGAGCAAGATATAGTGTTTGCATCCAAAATGAAATCGATAAGAAAACACATTCTAAGACGTATTTCAAGTTTTAACAGTGTGAGCAAGGGAAAAGTAGCTGTAGTAGCGTTCATATTGCAAGCATTCAAATTGCTTAAACAGTGTTTGAGAACAAGATATAGTGTTCGCAACCAAAATGAAATGGACAAGAAAACACATTCTAAGATGTATTTCAAGCTTTAACATTGTATGCAAGGGAAAATAAACTCTTGTAACATGTTCATATTGCAAGTATTCTAATTGCTTAAACAGTGTTTCAGAGCAAGATATAGTGTTCGCAACCAAAATGAAATGGGTATTAAAACATTTTCTAAGACGTATTTCAATGTTTTATAATGTGTGCAATGGACAACAAGCTTTTCTGACATAAGCAAATTGCTTTATACAGTGTTTCATAGCAAGATATAGTGTTCGCAAGCAAAATGAAATGCATAAGAAAACACGTTCTAAGACGTATTTCAAGTTTTAACAGTGTGAGCAAGGGAAAAGAAGCTGTAGTAGCGTTGATATTGCAAGCATTCAAATTGCTTAAACAGTGTTTGAGAACAAGATATAGGCTTCTCAATCAAAATGAAATGGATAAGAAAACATTTTCTATAACGTATTTCAATGTTTTACAATGTGTGCAATGGACAACAAGCTGTTCTAACATAAGCAAATTGCTTTAAACAGTTTTTCAGAGCCAGATACATTGTTCGCAACCAAAATGAAATGGACACGAAAACACATTCTAAGATGTTCATATTGCAAGTATTCTAATTGCTTAAACAGTGTTTCAGAGCGAGGTATAGTGTTCGCAACCAAAATGAAATGGATAAGAAAACATATTCTAAGATGTATTTCAACTTTTAACAATGTGTGCAATGGACACCAAGCTCTTCTAACATAAGGAAATTGCTTAAATAGTGTTTTAGAGCAACATATAATGTTCTGAAACAAAATGAAATGGATAAGAAAACATTTTCTAAGACGTAGTTCAAGTTTTTACAATGTGTGCAATGGACAACAAGCTGCTCTAACATAAGCAAAATGCTTTACACAGTGTTTCATAGCAAGATATAGTGTTCGCAAACAAAATGAAATGGATAAGAAAACATACTGTAAGACGCATTTCAACTTTTAACAATGTGTGCAATGGACAACAAACTGTTCTAACATAAGAAAATTGCTTTAAACAGTTTTTCAGAGCCAGATATAGTGTTCGCAACCAAAATGAAATGGACAAGAAAACACATTCGAAGACCTATTTCAAGCTTTAACAGTGTATGCAAGGGAAAAGAAGCTCTTGTAACATCTTCATATTGCATGCATTCTAATTGCTTTAAACATTGTTTCAGAGCAAGATATAGTGTTTGCATCCATAATGAAATGGATAAGAAAACACATTCTAAGATGTATTTCAAGTTTTAACAGTGTTTGCAAGGGAAAAAAAGTTGTTGTAATGTTTATATTGCAAGCATTCTAATTGCTTAAACAGTGTTTCAGAGCAAGATATAGTTTTCTCAACTAAAATGAAATGGATAAGAAAATATTTTCTAAGACCTATTTCAAGTTTTAACAGTGCATGCAAGGGACAACAAGCTGTTCTAACATAAGAAAATTGCTTTAAACAGTTTTTCAGAGCCAGATACAGTGTTCGCAACCAAAATGAAATGGAGAAGAAAACACGTTCTACGATGTTCATATTGCAAGCATTCTAATTGCTTAAACAGTGTTTCAGGGCGAGATATAGTGTTCTCATCTAAAATGAAATGCATAAGAAAACATTTTCTAAGATGTATTTCAAGTTTTAACAGTGTGTGCAAGGGAAAAGACGCTCTTGTAACATGTTCCTATTGCAAGTATTCTAATTGCTTAAACAGTGTTTCAGAGCAAGATGTAGTGTTCTGAACCAAAGTGAAATGGACAAGAAAACATTTTCTCAGACGTATTTCAAGTTTTTATAATGTGTGCAATGGACAACAAGCTGTTCTGACATAAGCAAATTGCTTTAAACAGTGTTTCAGAGCAAGATATAGTGTTCGCAACCAAAATGAAATGGATAAGAAAACATTTTCTAAGACATATTTCAATGTTTTACAATGTGTGCAATAGACAAGCTGTTCAAACATAAGCAAATTGCTTTAAACATTGTTTCAGAGCAAGATATAGTGTTTGCATCCAAAATGAAATCGATAAGAAAACACATTCTAAGACGTATTTCAAGTTTTAACAGTGTGAGCAAGGGAAAAGAAGCTGTAGTAGCGTTGATATTGCAAGCATTCAAATTGCTTAAACAGTGTTTGAGAACAAGATATAGGCTTCTCAATCAAAATGAAATGGATAAGAAAACATTTTCTATGACGTATTTCAATGTTTTACAATGTGTGCAATGGACAACAAGCTGTTCTAACATAAGCAAATTGCTTTAAACAGTTTTTCAGAGCCAGATACATTGTTCGCAACCAAAATGAAATGGACACGAAAACACATTCTAAGATGTTCATATTGCAAGTATTCTAATTGCTTAAACAGTGTTTCAGAGCGAGGTATAGTGTTCGCAACCAAAATGAAATGGATAAGAAAACATATTCTAAGATGTATTTCAACTTTTAACAATGTGTGCAATGGACACCAAGCTCTTCTAACATAAGGAAATTGCTTAAATAGTGTTTTAGAGCAACATATAATGTTCTGAAACAAAATGAAATGGATAAGAAAACATTTTCTAAGACGTAGTTCAAGTTTTTACAATGTGTGCAATGGACAACAAGCTGCTCTAACATAAGCAAAATGCTTTACACAGTGTTTCATAGCAAGATATAGTGTTCGCAAACAAAATGAAATGGATAAGAAAACATACTGTAAGACGCATTTCAACTTTTAACAATGTGTGCAATGGACAACAAACTGTTCTAACATAAGAAAATTGCTTTAAACAGTTTTTCAGAGCCAGATATAGTGTTCGCAACCAAAATGAAATGGACAAGAAAACACATTCGAAGACCTATTTCAAGCTTTAACAGTGTATGCAAGGGAAAAGAATCTCTTGTAACATCTTCATATTGCATGCATTCTAATTGCTTTAAACATTGTTTCAGAGCAAGATATAGTGTTTGCATCCATAATGAAATGGATAAGAAAACACATTCTAAGATGTATTTCAAGTTTTAACAGTGTTTGCAAGGGAAAAAAAGTTGTTGTAATGTTTATATTGCAAGCATTCTAATTGCTTAAACAGTGTTTCAGAGCAAGATATAGTTTTCTCAACTAAAATGAAATGGATAAGAAAATATTTTCTAAGACCTATTTCAAGTTTTAACAGTGCATGCAAGGGACAACAAGCTGTTCTAACATAAGAAAATTGCTTTAAACAGTTTTTCAGAGCCAGATACAGTGTTCGCAACCAAAATGAAATGGAGAAGAAAACACGTTCTACGATGTTCATATTGCAAGCATTCTAATTGCTTAAACAGTGTTTCAGGGCGAGATATAGTGTTCTCATCTAAAATGAAATGCATAAGAAAACATTTTCTAAGATGTATTTCAAGTTTTAACAGTGTGTGCAAGGGAAAAGACGCTCTTGTAACATGTTCCTATTGCAAGTATTCTAATTGCTTAAACAGTGTTTCAGAGCAAGATGTAGTGTTCTGAACCAAAGTGAAATGGACAAGAAAACATTTTCTCAGACGTATTTCAAGTTTTTATAATGTGTGCAATGGACAACAAGCTGTTCTGACATAAGCAAATTGCTTTAAACAGTGTTTCAGAGCAAGATATAGTGTTCGCAACCAAAATGAAATGGATAAGAAAACATTTTCTAAGACATATTTCAATGTTTTACAATGTGTGCAATAGACAAGCTGTTCAAACATAAGCAAATTGCTTTAAACATTGTTTCAGAGCAAGATATAGTGTTTGCATCCAAAATGAAATCGATAAGAAAACACATTCTAAGACGTATTTCAAGTTTTAACAGTGTGAGCAAGGGAAAAGTAGCTGTAGTAGCGTTCATATTGCAAGCATTCAAATTGCTTAAACAGTGTTTGAGAACAAGATATAGTGTTCGCAACCAAAATGAAATGGACAAGAAAACACATTCTAAGATGTATTTCAAGCTTTAACATTGTATGCAAGGGAAAATAAGCTCTTGTAACATGTTCATATTGCAAGTATTCTAATTGCTTAAACAGTGTTTCAGAGCAAGATATAGTGTTCGCAACCAAAATGAAATGGGTATTAAAACATTTTCTAAGACGTATTTCAATGTTTTATAATGTGTGCAATGGACAACAAGCTTTTCTGACATAAGCAAATTGCTTTATACAGTGTTTCATAGCAAGATATAGTGTTCGCAAGCAAAATGAAATGCATAAGAAAACACGTTCTAAGACGTATTTCAAGTTTTAACAGTGTGAGCAAGGGAAAAGAAGCTGTAGTAGCGTTGATATTGCAAGCATTCAAATTGCTTAAACAGTGTTTGAGAACAAGATATAGTCTTCTCAATCAAAATGAAATGGATAAGAAAATATTTTCTAAGACCTATTTCAAGTTTTAACAGTGCATGCAAGGGACAACAAGCTGTTCTAACATAAGAAAATTGCTTTAAACAGTTTTTCAGAGCCAGATACAGTGTTCGCAACCAAAATGAAATGGAGAAGAAAACACGTTCTACGATGTTCATATTGCAAGCATTCTAATTGCTTAAACAGTGTTTCAGGGCGAGATATAGTGTTCTCATCTAAAATGAAATGCATAAGAAAACATTTTCTAAGATGTATTTCAAGTTTTAACAGTGTGTGCAAGGGAAAAGACGCTCTTGTAACATGTTCCTATTGCAAGTATTCTAATTGCTTAAACAGTGTTTCAGAGCAAGATGTAGTGTTCTGAACCAAAGTGAAATGGACAAGAAAACATTTTCTCAGACGTATTTCAAGTTTTTATAATGTGTGCAATGGACAACAAGCTGTTCTGACATAAGCAAATTGCTTTAAACAGTGTTTCAGAGCAAGATATAGTGTTCGCAACCAAAATGAAATGGATAAGAAAACATTTTCTAAGACATATTTCAATGTTTTACAATGTGTGCAATAGACAAGCTGTTCAAACATAAGCAAATTGCTTTAAACATTGTTTCAGAGCAAGATATAGTGTTTGCATCCAAAATGAAATCGATAAGAAAACACATTCTAAGACGTATTTCAAGTTTTAACAGTGTGAGCAAGGGAAAAGTAGCTGTAGTAGCGTTCATATTGCAAGCATTCAAATTGCTTAAACAGTGTTTGAGAACAAGATATAGTGTTCGCAACCAAAATGAAATGGACAAGAAAACACATTCTAAGATGTATTTCAAGCTTTAACATTGTATGCAAGGGAAAATAAGCTCTTGTAACATGTTCATATTGCAAGTATTCTAATTGCTTAAACAGTGTTTCAGAGCAAGATATAGTGTTCGCAACCAAAATGAAATGGGTATTAAAACATTTTCTAAGACGTATTTCAATGTTTTATAATGTGTGCAATGGACAACAAGCTTTTCTGACATAAGCAAATTGCTTTATACAGTGTTTCATAGCAAGATATAGTGTTCGCAAGCAAAATGAAATGCATAAGAAAACACGTTCTAAGACGTATTTCAAGTTTTAACAGTGTGAGCAAGGGAAAAGAAGCTGTAGTAGCGTTGATATTGCAAGCATTCAAATTGCTTAAACAGTGTTTGAGAACAAGATATAGTCTTCTCAATCAAAATGAAATGGATAAGAAAATATTTTCTAAGACCTATTTCAAGTTTTAACAGTGCATGCAAGGGACAACAAGCTGTTCTAACATAAGAAAATTGCTTTAAACAGTTTTTCAGAGCCAGATACAGTGTTCGCAACCAAAATGAAATGGAGAAGAAAACACGTTCTACGATGTTCATATTGCAAGCATTCTAATTGCTTAAACAGTGTTTCAGGGCGAGATATAGTGTTCTCATCTAAAATGAAATGCATAAGAAAACATTTTCTAAGATGTATTTCAAGTTTTAACAGTGTGTGCAAGGGAAAAGATGCTCTTGTAACATGTTCCTATTGCAAGTATTCTAATTGCTTAAACAGTGTTTCAGAGCAAGATGTAGTGTTCTGAACCAAAGTGAAATGGACAAGAAAACATTTTCTCAGACGTATTTCAAGTTTTTATAATGTGTGCAATGGACAACAAGCTGTTCTGACATAAGCAAATTGCTTTAAACAGTGTTTCAGAGCAAGATATAGTGTTCGCAACCAAAATGAAATGGATAAGAAAACATTTTCTAAGACATATTTCAATGTTTTACAATGTGTGCAATAGACAAGCTGTTCAAACATAAGCAAATTGCTTTAAACATTGTTTCAGAGCAAGATATAGTGTTTGCATCCAAAATGAAATCGATAAGAAAACACATTCTAAGACGTATTTCAAGTTTTAACAGTGTGAGCAAGGGAAAAGTAGCTGTAGTAGCGTTCATATTGCAAGCATTCAAATTGCTTAAACAGTGTTTGAGAACAAGATATAGTGTTCGCAACCAAAATGAAATGGACAAGAAAACACATTCTAAGATGTATTTCAAGCTTTAACATTGTATGCAAGGGAAAATAAGCTCTTGTAACATGTTCATATTGCAAGTATTCTAATTGCTTAAACAGTGTTTCAGAGCAAGATATAGTGTTCGCAACCAAAATGAAATGGGTATTAAAACATTTTCTAAGACGTATTTCAATGTTTTATAATGTGTGCAATGGACAACAAGCTTTTCTGACATAAGCAAATTGCTTTATACAGTGTTTCATAGCAAGATATAGTGTTCGCAAGCAAAATGAAATGCATAAGAAAACACGTTCTAAGACGTATTTCAAGTTTTAACAGTGTGAGCAAGGGAAAAGAAGCTGTAGTAGCGTTGATATTGCAAGCATTCAAATTGCTTAAACAGTGTTTGAGAACAAGATATAGTCTTCTCAATCAAAATGAAATGGATAAGAAAACATACTGTAAGACGTATTTCAACTTTTAACAATGTGTGCAATGGACAACAAACTTTTCTAACATAAGAAAATTGCTTTAAACAGTTTTTCAGAGCCAGATATAGTGTTCGCAACCAAAATGAAATGGACAAGAAAACACATTCGAAGACCTATTTCAAGCTTTAACAGTGTATGCAAGGGAAAAGAAGCTCTTGTAACATCTTCATATTGCATGCATTCTAATTGCTTTAAACATTGTTTCAGAGCAAGATATAGTGTTTGCATCCATAATGAAATGGATAAGAAAACACATTCTAAGATGTATTTCAAGTTTTAACAGTGTTTGCAAGGGAAAAAAAGTTGTTGTAATGTTTATATTGCAAGCATTCTAATTGCTTAAACAGTGTTTCAGAGCAAGATATAGTGTTCTCAACTAAAATGAAATGGATAAGAAAATATTTTCTAAGACCTATTTCAAGTTTTAACAGTGCATGCAAGGGACAACAAGCTGTTCTAACATAAGAAAATTGCTTTAAACAGTTTTTCAGAGCCAGATACAGTGTTCGCAACCAAAATGAAATGGAGAAGAAAACACGTTCTACGATGTTCATATTGCAAGCATTCTAATTGCTTAAACAGTGTTTCAGGGCGAGATATAGTGTTCTCATCTAAAATGAAATGCATAAGAAAACATTTTCTAAGATGTATTTCAAGTTTTAACAGTGTGTGCAAGGGAAAAGACGCTCTTGTAACATGTTCCTATTGCAAGTATTCTAATTGCTTAAACAGTGTTTCAGAGCAAGATGTAGTGTTCTGAACCAAAGTGAAATGGACAAGAAAACATTTTCTCAGACGTATTTCAAGTTTTTATAATGTGTGCAATGGACAACAAGCTGTTCTGACATAAGCAAATTGCTTTAAACAGTGTTTCAGAGCAAGATATAGTGTTCGCAACCAAAATGAAATGGATAAGAAAACATTTTCTAAGACATATTTCAATGTTTTACAATGTGTGCAATATACAAGCTGTTCAAACATAAGCAAATGCTTTAAACATTGTTTCAGAGCAAGATATAGTGTTTGCATCCAAAATGAAATCGATAAGAAAACACATTCTAAGACGTATTTCAAGTTTTAACAGTGTGAGCAAGGGAAAAGTAGCTGTAGTAGCGTTCATATTGCAAGCATTCAAATTGCTTAAACAGTGTTTGAGAACAAGATATAGTGTTCGCAACCAAAATGAAATGGACAAGAAAACACATTCTAAGATGTATTTCAAGCTTTAACATTGTATGCAAGGGAAAATAAACTCTTGTAACATGTTCATATTGCAAGTATTCTAATTGCTTAAACAGTGTTTCAGAGCAAGATATAGTGTTCGCAACCAAAATGAAATGGGTATTAAAACATTTTCTAAGACGTATTTCAATGTTTTATAATGTGTGCAATGGACAACAAGCTTTTCTGACATAAGCAAATTGCTTTATACAGTGTTTCATAGCAAGATATAGTGTTCGCAAGCAAAATGAAATGCATAAGAAAACACGTTCTAAGACGTATTTCAAGTTTTAACAGTGTGAGCAAGGGAAAAGACGCTCTTGTAACATGTTCCTATTGCAAGTATTCTAATTGCTTAAACAGTGTTTCAGAGCGAGGTATAGTGTTCGCAACCAAAATGAAATGGATAAGAAAACATATTCTAAGATGTATTTCAACTTTTAACAATGTGTGCAATGGACACCAAGCTCTTCTAACATAAGGAAATTGCTTAAATAGTGTTTTAGAGCAACATATAATGTTCTGAAACAAAATGAAATGGATAAGAAAACATTTTCTAAGACGTAGTTCAAGTTTTTACAATGTTTGAAATGGACAACAAGCTGCTCTAACATAAGCAAAATGCTTTACACAGTGTTTCATAGCAAGATATAGTGTTCGCAAACAAAATGAAATGGATAAGAAAACATACTGTAAGACGCATTTCAACTTTTAACAATGTGTGCAATGGACAACAAACTGTTCTAACATAAGAAAATTGCTTTAAACAGTTTTTCAGAGCCAGATATAGTGTTCGCAACCAAAATGAAATGGACAAGAAAACACATTCGAAGACCTATTTCAAGCTTTAACAGTGTATGCAAGGGAAAAGAAGCTCTTGTAACATCTTCATATTGCATGCATTCTAATTGCTTTAAACATTGTTTCAGAGCAAGATATAGTGTTTGCATCCATAATGAAATGGATAAGAAAACACATTCTAAGATGTATTTCAAGTTTTAACAGTGTTTGCAAGGGAAAAAAAGTTGTTGTAATGTTTATATTGCAAGCATTCTAATTGCTTAAACAGTGTTTCAGAGCAAGATATAGTTTTCTCAACTAAAATGAAATGGATAAGAAAATATTTTCTAAGACCTATTTCAAGTTTTAACAGTGCATGCAAGGGACAACAAGCTGTTCTAACATAAGAAAATTGCTTTAAACAGTTTTTCAGAGCCAGATACAGTGTTCGCAACCAAAATGAAATGGAGAAGAAAACACGTTCTACGATGTTCATATTGCAAGCATTCTAATTGCTTAAACAGTGTTTCAGGGCGAGATATAGTGTTCTCATCTAAAATGAAATGCATAAGAAAACATTTTCTAAGATGTATTTCAAGTTTTAACAGTGTGTGCAAGGGAAAAGACGCTCTTGTAACATGTTCCTATTGCAAGTATTCTAATTGCTTAAACAGTGTTTCAGAGCAAGATGTAGTGTTCTGAACCAAAGTGAAATGGATAAGAAAACATTTTCTAAGACATATTTCAATGTTTTACAATGTGTGCAATAGACAAGCTGTTCAAACATAAGCAAATTGCTTTAAACATTGTTTCAGAGCAAGATATAGTGTTTGCATCCAAAATGAAATCGATAAGAAAACACATTCTAAGACGTATTTCAAGTTTTAACAGTGTGAGCAAGGGAAAAGAAGCTGTAGTAGCGTTGATATTGCAAGCATTCAAATTGCTTAAACAGTGTTTGAGAACAAGATATAGGCTTCTCAATCAAAATGAAATGGATAAGAAAACATTTTCTATGACGTATTTCAATGTTTTACAATGTGTGCAATGGACAACAAGCTGTTCTAACATAAGCAAATTGCTTTAAACAGTTTTTCAGAGCCAGATACATTGTTCGCAACCAAAATGAAATGGACACGAAAACACATTCTAAGATGTTCATATTGCAAGTATTCTAATTGCTTAAACAGTGTTTCAGAGCGAGGTATAGTGTTCGCAACCAAAATGAAATGGATAAGAAAACATATTCTAAGATGTATTTCAACTTTTAACAATGTGTGCAATGGACACCAAGCTCTTCTAACATAAGGAAATTGCTTAAATAGTGTTTTAGAGCAACATATAATGTTCTGAAACAAAATGAAATGGATAAGAAAACATTTTCTAAGACGTAGTTCAAGTTTTTACAATGTGTGCAATGGACAACAAGCTGCTCTAACATAAGCAAAATGCTTTACACAGTGTTTCATAGCAAGATATAGTGTTCGCAAACAAAATGAAATGGATAAGAAAACATACTGTAAGACGCATTTCAACTTTTAACAATGTGTGCAATGGACAACAAACTGTTCTAACATAAGAAAATTGCTTTAAACAGTTTTGCAGAGCCAGATATAGTGTTCGCAACCAAAATGAAATGGACAAGAAAACACATTCGAAGACCTATTTCAAGCTTTAACAGTGTATGCAAGGGAAAAGAATCTCTTGTAACATCTTCATATTGCATGCATTCTAATTGCTTTAAACATTGTTTCAGAGCAAGATATAGTGTTTGCATCCATAATGAAATGGATAAGAAAACACATTCTAAGATGTATTTCAAGTTTTAACAGTGTTTGCAAGGGAAAAAAAGTTGTTGTAATGTTTATATTGCAAGCATTCTAATTGCTTAAACAGTGTTTCAGAGCAAGATATAGTTTTCTCAACTAAAATGAAATGGATAAGAAAATATTTTCTAAGACCTATTTCAAGTTTTAACAGTGCATGCAAGGGACAACAAGCTGTTCTAACATAAGAAAATTGCTTTAAACAGTTTTTCAGAGCCAGATACAGTGTTCGCAACCAAAATGAAATGGAGAAGAAAACACGTTCTACGATGTTCATATTGCAAGCATTCTAATTGCTTAAACAGTGTTTCAGGGCGAGATATAGTGTTCTCATCTAAAATGAAATGCATAAGAAAACATTTTCTAAGATGTATTTCAAGTTTTAACAGTGTGTGCAAGGGAAAAGACGCTCTTGTAACATGTTCCTATTGCAAGTATTCTAATTGCTTAAACAGTGTTTCAGAGCAAGATGTAGTGTTCTGAACCAAAGTGAAATGGACAAGAAAACATTTTCTCAGACGTATTTCAAGTTTTTATAATGTGTGCAATGGACAACAAGCTGTTCTGACATAAGCAAATTGCTTTAAACAGTGTTTCAGAGCAAGATATAGTGTTCGCAACCAAAATGAAATGGATAAGAAAACATTTTCTAAGACATATTTCAATGTTTTACAATGTGTGCAATAGACAAGCTGTTCAAACATAAGCAAATTGCTTTAAACATTGTTTCAGAGCAAGATATAGTGTTTGCATCCAAAATGAAATCGATAAGAAAACACATTCTAAGACGTATTTCAAGTTTTAACAGTGTGAGCAAGGGAAAAGTAGCTGTAGTAGCGTTCATATTGCAAGCATTCAAATTGCTTAAACAGTGTTTGAGAACAAGATATAGTGTTCGCAACCAAAATGAAATGGACAAGAAAACACATTCTAAGATGTATTTCAAGCTTTAACATTGTATGCAAGGGAAAATAAGCTCTTGTAACATGTTCATATTGCAAGTATTCTAATTGCTTAAACAGTGTTTCAGAGCAAGATATAGTGTTCGCAACCAAAATGAAATGGGTATTAAAACATTTTCTAAGACGTATTTCAATGTTTTATAATGTGTGCAATGGACAACAAGCTTTTCTGACATAAGCAAATTGCTTTATACAGTGTTTCATAGCAAGATATAGTGTTCGCAAGCAAAATGAAATGCATAAGAAAACACGTTCTAAGACGTATTTCAAGTTTTAACAGTGTGAGCAAGGGAAAAGAAGCTGTAGTAGCGTTGATATTGCAAGCATTCAAATTGCTTAAACAGTGTTTGAGAACAAGATATAGTCTTCTCAATCAAAATGAAATGGATAAGAAAATATTTTCTAAGACCTATTTCAAGTTTTAACAGTGCATGCAAGGGACAACAAGCTGTTCTAACATAAGAAAATTGCTTTAAACAGTTTTTCAGAGCCAGATACAGTGTTCGCAACCAAAATGAAATGGAGAAGAAAACACGTTCTACGATGTTCATATTGCAAGCATTCTAATTGCTTAAACAGTGTTTCAGGGCGAGATATAGTGTTCTCATCTAAAATGAAATGCATAAGAAAACATTTTCTAAGATGTATTTCAAGTTTTAACAGTGTGTGCAAGGGAAAAGACGCTCTTGTAACATGTTCCTATTGCAAGTATTCTAATTGCTTAAACAGTGTTTCAGAGCAAGATGTAGTGTTCTGAACCAAAGTGAAATGGACAAGAAAACATTTTCTCAGACGTATTTCAAGTTTTTATAATGTGTGCAATGGACAACAAGCTGTTCTGACATAAGCAAATTGCTTTAAACAGTGTTTCAGAGCAAGATATAGTGTTCGCAACCAAAATGAAATGGATAAGAAAACATTTTCTAAGACATATTTCAATGTTTTACAATGTGTGCAATAGACAAGCTGTTCAAACATAAGCAAATTGCTTTAAACATTGTTTCAGAGCAAGATATAGTGTTTGCATCCAAAATGAAATCGATAAGAAAACACATTCTAAGACGTATTTCAAGTTTTAACAGTGTGAGCAAGGGAAAAGTAGCTGTAGTAGCGTTCATATTGCAAGCATTCAAATTGCTTAAACAGTGTTTGAGAACAAGATATAGTGTTCGCAACCAAAATGAAATGGACAAGAAAACACATTCTAAGATGTATTTCAAGCTTTAACATTGTATGCAAGGGAAAATAAGCTCTTGTAACATGTTCATATTGCAAGTATTCTAATTGCTTAAACAGTGTTTCAGAGCAAGATATAGTGTTCGCAACCAAAATGAAATGGGTATTAAAACATTTTCTAAGACGTATTTCAATGTTTTATAATGTGTGCAATGGACAACAAGCTTTTCTGACATAAGCAAATTGCTTTATACAGTGTTTCATAGCAAGATATAGTGTTCGCAAGCAAAATGAAATGCATAAGAAAACACGTTCTAAGACGTATTTCAAGTTTTAACAGTGTGAGCAAGGGAAAAGAAGCTGTAGTAGCGTTGATATTGCAAGCATTCAAATTGCTTAAACAGTGTTTGAGAACAAGATATAGTCTTCTCAATCAAAATGAAATGGATAAGAAAATATTTTCTAAGACCTATTTCAAGTTTTAACAGTGCATGCAAGGGACAACAAGCTGTTCTAACATAAGAAAATTGCTTTAAACAGTTTTTCAGAGCCAGATACAGTGTTCGCAACCAAAATGAAATGGAGAAGAAAACACGTTCTACGATGTTCATATTGCAAGCATTCTAATTGCTTAAACAGTGTTTCAGGGCGAGATATAGTGTTCTCATCTAAAATGAAATGCATAAGAAAACATTTTCTAAGATGTATTTCAAGTTTTAACAGTGTGTGCAAGGGAAAAGACGCTCTTGTAACATGTTCCTATTGCAAGTATTCTAATTGCTTAAACAGTGTTTCAGAGCAAGATGTAGTGTTCTGAACCAAAGTGAAATGGACAAGAAAACATTTTCTCAGACGTATTTCAAGTTTTTATAATGTGTGCAATGGACAACAAGCTGTTCTGACATAAGCAAATTGCTTTAAACAGTGTTTCAGAGCAAGATATAGTGTTCGCAACCAAAATGAAATGGATAAGAAAACATTTTCTAAGACATATTTCAATGTTTTACAATGTGTGCAATAGACAAGCTGTTCAAACATAAGCAAATTGCTTTAAACATTGTTTCAGAGCAAGATATAGTGTTTGCATCCAAAATGAAATCGATAAGAAAACACATTCTAAGACGTATTTCAAGTTTTAACAGTGTGAGCAAGGGAAAAGTAGCTGTAGTAGCGTTCATATTGCAAGCATTCAAATTGCTTAAACAGTGTTTGAGAACAAGATATAGTGTTCGCAACCAAAATGAAATGGACAAGAAAACACATTCTAAGATGTATTTCAAGCTTTAACATTGTATGCAAGGGAAAATAAGCTCTTGTAACATGTTCATATTGCAAGTATTCTAATTGCTTAAACAGTGTTTCAGAGCAAGATATAGTGTTCGCAACCAAAATGAAATGGGTATTAAAACATTTTCTAAGACGTATTTCAATGTTTTATAATGTGTGCAATGGACAACAAGCTTTTCTGACATAAGCAAATTGCTTTATACAGTGTTTCATAGCAAGATATAGTGTTCGCAAGCAAAATGAAATGCATAAGAAAACACGTTCTAAGACGTATTTCAAGTTTTAACAGTGTGAGCAAGGGAAAAGAAGCTGTAGTAGCGTTGATATTGCAAGCATTCAAATTGCTTAAACAGTGTTTGAGAACAAGATATAGTCTTCTCAATCAAAATGAAATGGATAAGAAAACATACTGTAAGACGTATTTCAACTTTTAACAATGTGTGCAATGGACAACAAACTTTTCTAACATAAGAAAATTGCTTTAAACAGTTTTTCAGAGCCAGATATAGTGTTCGCAACCAAAATGAAATGGACAAGAAAACACATTCGAAGACCTATTTCAAGCTTTAACAGTGTATGCAAGGGAAAAGAAGCTCTTGTAACATCTTCATATTGCATGCATTCTAATTGCTTTAAACATTGTTTCAGAGCAAGATATAGTGTTTGCATCCATAATGAAATGGATAAGAAAACACATTCTAAGATGTATTTCAAGTTTTAACAGTGTTTGCAAGGGAAAAAAAGTTGTTGTAATGTTTATATTGCAAGCATTCTAATTGCTTAAACAGTGTTTCAGAGCAAGATATAGTGTTCTCAACTAAAATGAAATGGATAAGAAAATATTTTCTAAGACCTATTTCAAGTTTTAACAGTGCATGCAAGGGACAACAAGCTGTTCTAACATAAGAAAATTGCTTTAAACAGTTTTTCAGAGCCAGATACAGTGTTCGCAACCAAAATGAAATGGAGAAGAAAACACGTTCTACGATGTTCATATTGCAAGCATTCTAATTGCTTAAACAGTGTTTCAGGGCGAGATATAGTGTTCTCATCTAAAATGAAATGCATAAGAAAACATTTTCTAAGATGTATTTCAAGTTTTAACAGTGTGTGCAAGGGAAAAGACGCTCTTGTAACATGTTCCTATTGCAAGTATTCTAATTGCTTAAACAGTGTTTCAGAGCAAGATGTAGTGTTCTGAACCAAAGTGAAATGGACAAGAAAACATTTTCTCAGACGTATTTCAAGTTTTTATAATGTGTGCAATGGACAACAAGCTGTTCTGACATAAGCAAATTGCTTTAAACAGTGTTTCAGAGCAAGATATAGTGTTCGCAACCAAAATGAAATGGATAAGAAAACATTTTCTAAGACATATTTCAATGTTTTACAATGTGTGCAATATACAAGCTGTTCAAACATAAGCAAATGCTTTAAACATTGTTTCAGAGCAAGATATAGTGTTTGCATCCAAAATGAAATCGATAAGAAAACACATTCTAAGACGTATTTCAAGTTTTAACAGTGTGAGCAAGGGAAAAGTAGCTGTAGTAGCGTTCATATTGCAAGCATTCAAATTGCTTAAACAGTGTTTGAGAACAAGATATAGTGTTCGCAACCAAAATGAAATGGACAAGAAAACACATTCTAAGATGTATTTCAAGCTTTAACATTGTATGCAAGGGAAAATAAACTCTTGTAACATGTTCATATTGCAAGTATTCTAATTGCTTAAACAGTGTTTCAGAGCAAGATATAGTGTTCGCAACCAAAATGAAATGGGTATTAAAACATTTTCTAAGACGTATTTCAATGTTTTATAATGTGTGCAATGGACAACAAGCTTTTCTGACATAAGCAAATTGCTTTATACAGTGTTTCATAGCAAGATATAGTGTTCGCAAGCAAAATGAAATGCATAAGAAAACACGTTCTAAGACGTATTTCAAGTTTTAACAGTGTGAGCAAGGGAAAAGACGCTCTTGTAACATGTTCCTATTGCAAGTATTCTAATTGCTTAAACAGTGTTTCAGAGCGAGGTATAGTGTTCGCAACCAAAATGAAATGGATAAGAAAACATATTCTAAGATGTATTTCAACTTTTAACAATGTGTGCAATGGACACCAAGCTCTTCTAACATAAGGAAATTGCTTAAATAGTGTTTTAGAGCAACATATAATGTTCTGAAACAAAATGAAATGGATAAGAAAACATTTTCTAAGACGTAGTTCAAGTTTTTACAATGTTTGAAATGGACAACAAGCTGCTCTAACATAAGCAAAATGCTTTACACAGTGTTTCATAGCAAGATATAGTGTTCGCAAACAAAATGAAATGGATAAGAAAACATACTGTAAGACGCATTTCAACTTTTAACAATGTGTGCAATGGACAACAAACTGTTCTAACATAAGAAAATTGCTTTAAACAGTTTTTCAGAGCCAGATATAGTGTTCGCAACCAAAATGAAATGGACAAGAAAACACATTCGAAGACCTATTTCAAGCTTTAACAGTGTATGCAAGGGAAAAGAAGCTCTTGTAACATCTTCATATTGCATGCATTCTAATTGCTTTAAACATTGTTTCAGAGCAAGATATAGTGTTTGCATCCATAATGAAATGGATAAGAAAACACATTCTAAGATGTATTTCAAGTTTTAACAGTGTTTGCAAGGGAAAAAAAGTTGTTGTAATGTTTATATTGCAAGCATTCTAATTGCTTAAACAGTGTTTCAGAGCAAGATATAGTTTTCTCAACTAAAATGAAATGGATAAGAAAATATTTTCTAAGACCTATTTCAAGTTTTAACAGTGCATGCAAGGGACAACAAGCTGTTCTAACATAAGAAAATTGCTTTAAACAGTTTTTCAGAGCCAGATACAGTGTTCGCAACCAAAATGAAATGGAGAAGAAAACACGTTCTACGATGTTCATATTGCAAGCATTCTAATTGCTTAAACAGTGTTTCAGGGCGAGATATAGTGTTCTCATCTAAAATGAAATGCATAAGAAAACATTTTCTAAGATGTATTTCAAGTTTTAACAGTGTGTGCAAGGGAAAAGACGCTCTTGTAACATGTTCCTATTGCAAGTATTCTAATTGCTTAAACAGTGTTTCAGAGCAAGATGTAGTGTTCTGAACCAAAGTGAAATGGATAAGAAAACATTTTCTAAGACATATTTCAATGTTTTACAATGTGTGCAATAGACAAGCTGTTCAAACATAAGCAAATTGCTTTAAACATTGTTTCAGAGCAAGATATAGTGTTTGCATCCAAAATGAAATCGATAAGAAAACACATTCTAAGACGTATTTCAAGTTTTAACAGTGTGAGCAAGGGAAAAGAAGCTGTAGTAGCGTTGATATTGCAAGCATTCAAATTGCTTAAACAGTGTTTGAGAACAAGATATAGGCTTCTCAATCAAAATGAAATGGATAAGAAAACATTTTCTATGACGTATTTCAATGTTTTACAATGTGTGCAATGGACAACAAGCTGTTCTAACATAAGCAAATTGCTTTAAACAGTTTTTCAGAGCCAGATACATTGTTCGCAACCAAAATGAAATGGACACGAAAACACATTCTAAGATGTTCATATTGCAAGTATTCTAATTGCTTAAACAGTGTTTCAGAGCGAGGTATAGTGTTCGCAACCAAAATGAAATGGATAAGAAAACATATTCTAAGATGTATTTCAACTTTTAACAATGTGTGCAATGGACACCAAGCTCTTCTAACATAAGGAAATTGCTTAAATAGTGTTTTAGAGCAACATATAATGTTCTGAAACAAAATGAAATGGATAAGAAAACATTTTCTAAGACGTAGTTCAAGTTTTTACAATGTGTGCAATGGACAACAAGCTGCTCTAACATAAGCAAAATGCTTTACACAGTGTTTCATAGCAAGATATAGTGTTCGCAAACAAAATGAAATGGATAAGAAAACATACTGTAAGACGCATTTCAACTTTTAACAATGTGTGCAATGGACAACAAACTGTTCTAACATAAGAAAATTGCTTTAAACAGTTTTTCAGAGCCAGATATAGTGTTCGCAACCAAAATGAAATGGACAAGAAAACACATTCGAAGACCTATTTCAAGCTTTAACAGTGTATGCAAGGGAAAAGAATCTCTTGTAACATCTTCATATTGCATGCATTCTAATTGCTTTAAACATTGTTTCAGAGCAAGATATAGTGTTTGCATCCATAATGAAATGGATAAGAAAACACATTCTAAGATGTATTTCAAGTTTTAACAGTGTTTGCAAGGGAAAAAAAGTTGTTGTAATGTTTATATTGCAAGCATTCTAATTGCTTAAACAGTGTTTCAGAGCAAGATATAGTTTTCTCAACTAAAATGAAATGGATAAGAAAATATTTTCTAAGACCTATTTCAAGTTTTAACAGTGCATGCAAGGGACAACAAGCTGTTCTAACATAAGAAAATTGCTTTAAACAGTTTTTCAGAGCCAGATACAGTGTTCGCAACCAAAATGAAATGGAGAAGAAAACACGTTCTACGATGTTCATATTGCAAGCATTCTAATTGCTTAAACAGTGTTTCAGGGCGAGATATAGTGTTCTCATCTAAAATGAAATGCATAAGAAAACATTTTCTAAGATGTATTTCAAGTTTTAACAGTGTGTGCAAGGGAAAAGACGCTCTTGTAACATGTTCCTATTGCAAGTATTCTAATTGCTTAAACAGTGTTTCAGAGCAAGATGTAGTGTTCTGAACCAAAGTGAAATGGACAAGAAAACATTTTCTCAGACGTATTTCAAGTTTTTATAATGTGTGCAATGGACAACAAGCTGTTCTGACATAAGCAAATTGCTTTAAACAGTGTTTCAGAGCAAGATATAGTGTTCGCAACCAAAATGAAATGGATAAGAAAACATTTTCTAAGACATATTTCAATGTTTTACAATGTGTGCAATAGACAAGCTGTTCAAACATAAGCAAATTGCTTTAAACATTGTTTCAGAGCAAGATATAGTGTTTGCATCCAAAATGAAATCGATAAGAAAACACATTCTAAGACGTATTTCAAGTTTTAACAGTGTGAGCAAGGGAAAAGTAGCTGTAGTAGCGTTCATATTGCAAGCATTCAAATTGCTTAAACAGTGTTTGAGAACAAGATATAGTGTTCGCAACCAAAATGAAATGGACAAGAAAACACATTCTAAGATGTATTTCAAGCTTTAACATTGTATGCAAGGGAAAATAAGCTCTTGTAACATGTCCATATTGCAAGTATTCTAATTGCTTAAACAGTGTTTCAGAGCAAGATATAGTGTTCGCAACCAAAATGAAATGGGTATTAAAACATTTTCTAAGACGAATTTCAATGTTTTATAATGTGTGCAATGGACAACAAGCTTTTCTGACATAAGCAAATTGCTTTATACAGTGTTTCATAGCAAGATATAGTGTTCGCAAGCAAAATGAAATGCATAAGAAAACACGTTCTAAGACGTATTTCAAGTTTTAACAGTGTGAGCAAGGGAAAAGACGCTCTTGTAACATGTTCCTATTGCAAGTATTCTAATTGCTTAAACAGTGTTTCAGAGCGAGGTATAGTGTTCGCAACCAAAATGAAATGGATAAGAAAACATATTCTAAGATGTATTTCAACTTTTAACAATGTGTGCAATGGACACCAAGCTCTTCTAACATAAGGAAATTGCTTAAATAGTGTTTTAGAGCAACATATAATGTTCTGAAACAAAATGAAATGGATAAGAAAACATTTTCTAAGACGTATTTCAAGTTTTTACAATGTTTGAAATGGACAACAAGCTGCTCTAACATAAGCAAAATGCTTTACACAGTGTTTCATAGCAAGATATAGTGTTCGCAAACAAAATGAAATGGATAAGAAAACATACTGTAAGACGCATTTCAACTTTTAACAATGTGTGCAATGGACAACAAACTGTTCTAACATAAGAAAATTGCTTTAAACAGTTTTTCAGAGCCAGATATAGTGTTCGCAACCAAAATGAAATGGACAAGAAAACACATTCGAAGACCTATTTCAAGCTTTAACAGTGTATGCAAGGGAAAAGAAGCTCTTGTAACATCTTCATATTGCATGCATTCTAATTGCTTTAAACATTGTTTCAGAGCAAGATATAGTGTTTGCATCCATAATGAAATGGATAAGAAAACACATTCTAAGATGTATTTCAAGTTTTAACAGTGTTTGCAAGGGAAAAAAAGTTGTTGTAATGTTTATATTGCAAGCATTCTAATTGCTTAAACAGTGTTTCAGAGCAAGATATAGTTTTCTCAACTAAAATGAAATGGATAAGAAAATATTTTCTAAGACCTATTTCAAGTTTTAACAGTGCATGCAAGGGACAACAAGCTGTTCTAACATAAGAAAATTGCTTTAAACAGTTTTTCAGAGCCAGATACAGTGTTCGCAACCAAAATGAAATGGAGAAGAAAACACGTTCTACGATGTTCATATTGCAAGCATTCTAATTGCTTAAACAGTGTTTCAGGGCGAGATATAGTGTTCTCATCTAAAATGAAATGCATAAGAAAACATTTTCTAAGATGTATTTCAAGTTTTAACAGTGTGTGCAAGGGAAAAGATGCTCTTGTAACATGTTCCTATTGCAAGTATTCTAATTGCTTAAACAGTGTTTCAGAGCAAGATGTAGTGTTCTGAACCAAAGTGAAATGGACAAGAAAACATTTTCTCAGACGTATTTCAAGTTTTTATAATGTGTGCAATGGACAACAAGCTGTTCTGACATAAGCAAATTGCTTTAAACAGTGTTTCAGAGCAAGATATAGTGTTCGCAACCAAAATGAAATGGATAAGAAAACATTTTCTAAGACATATTTCAATGTTTTACAATGTGTGCAATAGACAAGCTGTTCAAACATAAGCAAATTGCTTTAAACATTGTTTCAGAGCAAGATATAGTGTTTGCATCCAAAATGAAATCGATAAGAAAACACATTCTAAGACGTATTTCAAGTTTTAACAGTGTGAGCAAGGGAAAAGTAGCTGTAGTAGCGTTCATATTGCAAGCATTCAAATTGCTTAAACAGTGTTTGAGAACAAGATATAGTGTTCGCAACCAAAATGAAATGGACAAGAAAACACATTCTAAGATGTATTTCAAGCTTTAACATTGTATGCAAGGGAAAATAAGCTCTTGTAACATGTTCATATTGCAAGTATTCTAATTGCTTAAACAGTGTTTCAGAGCAAGATATAGTGTTCGCAACCAAAATGAAATGGGTATTAAAACATTTTCTAAGACGTATTTCAATGTTTTATAATGTGTGCAATGGACAACAAGCTTTTCTGACATAAGCAAATTGCTTTATACAGTGTTTCATAGCAAGATATAGTGTTCGCAAGCAAAATGAAATGCATAAGAAAACACGTTCTAAGACGTATTTCAAGTTTTAACAGTGTGAGCAAGGGAAAAGAAGCTGTAGTAGCGTTGATATTGCAAGCATTCAAATTGCTTAAACAGTGTTTGAGAACAAGATATAGTCTTCTCAATCAAAATGAAATGGATAAGAAAATATTTTCTAAGACCTATTTCAAGTTTTAACAGTGCATGCAAGGGACAACAAGCTGTTCTAACATAAGAAAATTGCTTTAAACAGTTTTTCAGAGCCAGATACAGTGTTCGCAACCAAAATGAAATGGAGAAGAAAACACGTTCTACGATGTTCATATTGCAAGCATTCTAATTGCTTAAACAGTGTTTCAGGGCGAGATATAGTGTTCTCATCTAAAATGAAATGCATAAGAAAACATTTTCTAAGATGTATTTCAAGTTTTAACAGTGTGTGCAAGGGAAAAGACGCTCTTGTAACATGTTCCTATTGCAAGTATTCTAATTGCTTAAACAGTGTTTCAGAGCAAGATGTAGTGTTCTGAACCAAAGTGAAATGGACAAGAAAACATTTTCTCAGACGTATTTCAAGTTTTTATGTGTGCAATGGACAACAAGCTGTTCTGACATAAGCAAATTGCTTTAAACAGTGTTTCAGAGCAAGATATAGTGTTCGCAACCAAAATGAAATGGATAAGAAAACATTTTCTAAGACATATTTCAATGTTTTACAATGTGTGCAATAGACAAGCTGTTCAAACATAAGCAAATTGCTTTAAACATTGTTTCAGAGCAAGATATAGTGTTTGCATCCAAAATGAAATCGATAAGAAAACACATTCTAAGACGTATTTCAAGTTTTAACAGTGTGAGCAAGGGAAAAGTAGCTGTAGTAGCGTTCATATTGCAAGCATTCAAATTGCTTAAACAGTGTTTGAGAACAAGATATAGTGTTCGCAACCAAAATGAAATGGACAAGAAAACACATTCTAAGATGTATTTCAAGCTTTAACATTGTATGCAAGGGAAAATAAGCTCTTGTAACATGTTCATATTGCAAGTATTCTAATTGCTTAAACAGTGTTTCAGAGCAAGATATAGTGTTCGCAACCAAAATGAAATGGGTATTAAAACATTTTCTAAGACGTATTTCAATGTTTTATAATGTGTGCAATGGACAACAAGCTTTTCTGACATAAGCAAATTGCTTTATACAGTGTTTCATAGCAAGATATAGTGTTCGCAAGCAAAATGAAATGCATAAGAAAACACGTTCTAAGACGTATTTCAAGTTTTAACAGTGTGAGCAAGGGAAAAGAAGCTGTAGTAGCGTTGATATTGCAAGCATTCAAATTGCTTAAACAGTGTTTGAGAACAAGATATAGTCTTCTCAATCAAAATGAAATGGATAAGAAAACATACTGTAAGACGTATTTCAACTTTTAACAATGTGTGCAATGGACAACAAACTGTTCTAACATAAGAAAATTGCTTTAAACAGTTTTTCAGAGCCAGATATAGTGTTCGCAACCAAAATGAAATGGACAAGAAAACACATTCGAAGACCTATTTCAAGCTTTAACAGTGTATGCAAGGGAAAAGAAGCTCTTGTAACATCTTCATATTGCATGCATTCTAATTGCTTTAAACATTGTTTCAGAGCAAGATATAGTGTTTGCATCCATAATGAAATGGATAAGAAAACACATTCTAAGATGTATTTCAAGTTTTAACAGTGTTTGCAAGGGAAAAAAAGTTGTTGTAATGTTTATATTGCAAGCATTCTAATTGCTTAAACAGTGTTTCAGAGCAAGATATAGTGTTCTCAACTAAAATGAAATGGATAAGAAAATATTTTCTAAGACCTATTTCAAGTTTTAACAGTGCATGCAAGGGACAACAAGCTGTTCTAACATAAGAAAATTGCTTTAAACAGTTTTTCAGAGCCAGATACAGTGTTCGCAACCAAAATGAAATGGAGAAGAAAACATGTTCTACGATGTTCATATTGCAAGCATTCTAATTGCTTAAACAGTGTTTCAGGGCGAGATATAGTGTTCTCATCTAAAATGAAATGCATAAGAAAACATTTTCTAAGATGTATTTCAAGTTTTAACAGTGTGTGCAAGGGAAAAGACGCTCTTGTAACATGTTCCTATTGCAAGTATTCTAATTGCTTAAACAGTGTTTCAGAGCAAGATGTAGTGTTCTCAACCAAAGTGAAATGGACAAGAAAACATTTTCTCAGACGTATTTCAAGTTTTTATGTGTGCAATGGACAACAAGCTGTTCTGACATAAGCAAATTGCTTTAAACAGTGTTTCAGAGCAAGATATAGTGTTCGCAACCAAAATGAAATGGATAAGAAAACATTTTCTAAGACATATTTCAATGTTTTACAATGTGTGCAATAGACAAGCTGTTCAAACATAAGCAAATTGCTTTAAACATTGTTTCAGAGTAATATATAGTGTTTGCATCCAAAATGAAATCGATAAGAAAACACATTCTAAGACGTATTTCAAGTTTTAACAGTGTGAGCAAGGGAAAAGTAGCTGTAGTAGCGTTCATATTGCAAGCATTCAAATTGCTTAAACAGTGTTTGAGAACAAGATATAGTGTTCGCAACCAAAATGAAATGGACAAGAAAACATATTCTAAGATGTATTTCAAGCTTTAACATTGTATGCAAGGGAAAATAAGCTCTTGTAACATGTTCATATTGCAAGTATTCTAATTGCTTAAACAGTGTTTCAGAGCAAGATATAGTGTTCGCAACCAAAATGAAATGGGTATTAAAACATTTTCTGAGACGTATTTCAATGTTTTATAATGTGTGCAATGGACAACAAGCTTTTCTGACATAAGCAAATTGCTTTATACAGTGTTTCATAGCAAGATATAGTGTTCGCAAGCAAAATGAAATGCATAAGAAAACACGTTCTAAGATGTATTTCAAGTTTTAACAGTGTGAGCAAGGGAAAAGAAGCTGTAGTAGCGTTGATATTGCAAGCATTCAAATTGCTTAAACAGTGTTTGAGAACAAGATATAGTCTTCTCAATCAAAATGAAATGGATAAGAAAACATTTTCTATGACGTATTTCAATGTTTTACAATGTGTGCAATGGACAACAAGCTGTTCTAACATAAGCAAATTGCTTTAAACAGTTTTTCAGAGCCAGATACAATGTTCGCAACCAAAATGAAATGGACACGAAAACACATTCTAAGATGTTCATATTGTAAGCATTCTAATTGCTTAAACAGTGTTTCAGAGCGAGGTATAGTGTTCGCAACCAAAATGAATTGGATAAGAAAACATATTCTAAGATGTATTTCAAATTTTAACAATGTGTGCAATGGACACCAAGCTGTTCTAACATAAGGAAATTGCTTAAATAGTGTTTTAGAGCAACATATAATGTTCTGAACCAAAATGAAATGGATAAGAAAACATTTTCTAAGACGTAGTTCAAGTTTTTACAATGTGTGCAATGGACAACAAGCTGCTCTAACATAAGCAAATTGCTTTACACAGTGTTTCATAGCAAGATATAGTGTTCGCAAACAAAATGAAATGGATAAGAAAACATACTGTAAGACGTATTTCAACTTTTAACAATGTGTGCAATGGACAACAAACTGTTCTAACATAAGAAAATTGCTTTAAACAGTTTTTCAGAGCCAGATATAGTGTTCGCAACCAAAATGAAATGGACAAGAAAACACATTCGAAGACCTATTTCAAGCTTTAACAGTGTATGCAAGGGAAACGAAGCTCTTGTAACATCTTCATATTGCAAGCATTCAAATTGCTTAAACAGTGTTTGAGAACAAGATATAGTCTTCTAAATCAAAATGAAATGGATAAGAAAACATTTTCTAACACCTATTTCAAGTTTTTACAATGTTTGCAATGGACAACAAGCTGTTCTAAAATAAGCAAATTGCTTAAAAAATATTTTAGAGCAAAATAGTGTTCTCAAACAAAATGAAATGGATTAGAAAACATTTTCTATGAATTATTTCAGGTTTTTACAATGTGTGCAGTTGACAACAAGCTGTTCTAACACATGCAAATTGCTTAAACAGTGTTTCAGAGCAAGATGTAGTGTTCTCAAGCAAAATGAAATGGATAAGACAACATTTTCTAAGACCTATTTCAAGTGTTTACAATGTGTGCAATGGACAACAAGCTGTTCTAACATAAGCAAATTGCTTAAACAGTGTGTTAGGGAAAGCTATAATATTATGAACAAAAATGATCAAGATATAGTGTTCGCAAGCAAAATGAAATGGATAAGAAAACACATTCTAAGATGTATTTAAAGTTTTAACATTGTGTGCAAGGGAAAAGAAGCTTTAGTAACGTTCATATTACAAGCATTATAATTGTTGAAACAATGTTTCAGAGCAAGATATAGTGTTCTCAACCAAAATGAAATGGATAAGAAAACAAATTATAAGATGTATTTCCTGTTTTAACAGTGTGTGCATAGGAAAAGAACCAGTAGTAAGGTTCATATTGCAAGCATTCTAATTGCTTAAACAGTGTTTGAGAGCAAGATATAGTTTCTCATCCAAATAGAAATAGATAAGAATACATTTTCTAAGAATTATTTCAGGTTTTTACAATGTGTGCAATGGACAACAAGCTGTTCTAGCCTAAGCAAATTGCTTAAACAGTGTGTTAGGGAAAGGTATAATATTATGAACGAAAATGATCAAGATATAGTGTTCTCAACCAAAATGAAATGGATAAGAAACGATTTTCTAACACCTATTTCAAGTTTTTACAATGTTTGCAATGGACAACAAGCTGTTCTAAAATAAGCAAATTGCTTAAAAAATATTTTAGAGCAAGATAGTGTTCTCAAACAAAATGAAATGGATTAGAAAACATTTTCTATGAATTATTTCAGGTTTTTACAATGTGTGCAATTGACAACAAGCTGTTCTAACATAAGCAAATTGCTTAAACAGTGTTTTAGGGAAAGCTATAATATTATGAACGAAAATGAGCAAGATATAGTGTTCGCAAGCAAAATGAAATGGATAAGAAAACACATTCTAAGATGTATTTCAAGTTTTAACATTGTGTGCAAGGGAAAAGAACCTTTTGTAACGTTCATATTACAAGCATTCTAATTCTTGAAACAATGTTTCAGAGCAAGATATAGTGTTCTGAACCAAAATGAAATGGATAAGAAAACAAATTATAAGATGTATTTCCTGTTTTAACAGTGTGTGCATAGGAAAAGAAGCAGTAGTAAGGTTCATATTGCAAGCATTCTAATTGCTTTAAAAGTGTTTGAGAGTCAAGATATAGTTTCTCATCCAAATAGAAATAGATAAGAATACATTTTCTAAGAATTATTTCAGATTTTTACAATGTGTGCAATGGACAACAAGCTGTTCTTGCCTAAGCAAATTGCTTAAACAGTGTGTTAGGGAAAGGTATAATATTATGAACGAAAATGATCAAGATATAGTGTTCTCAACCAAAATGAAATGGATAAGAAACGATTTTCTAACACCTATTTCAAGTTTTTACAATTTTTGCAATGGACAACAAGCTGTTCTAAAATAAGCAAATTGCTTAAAAAATATTTTAGAGCAAGATAGTGTTCTCAACCACAATGAAATGGATTAGAAAACATTTTCTAAGACCTATTTAAAGATTTTACAAAGTGTGCAATGGACAACAAGCTGTTCTAACACATGCAAATTGCTTAAACAGTGTTTCAGAGCAAGATGTAGTGTTCTCAAGCAAAATGAAATGGATAAGACAACATTTTCTAAGACCTATTTCAAGTGTTTACAATGTGTGCAATGGACAACAAGCTGTTCTAACATAAGCAAATTGCTTAAACAGTGTGTTAGGGAAAGCTATAATATTATGAACAAAAATGATCAAGATATAGTGTTCTCAACCAAAATGAAATGGATAAGAAAACAAATTATAAGATGTATTTCCTGTTTTAACAGTGTGTGCATAGGAAAAGAAGCAGTAGTAAGGTTCATATTGCAAGCATTCTAATTGCTTTAAAAGTGTTTGAGAGTCAAGATATAGTTTCTCATCCAAATAGAAATAGATAAGAATACATTTTCTAAGAATTATTTCAGATTTTTACAATGTGTGCAATGGACAACAAGCTGTTCTTGCCTAAGCAAATTGCTTAAACAGTGTGTTAGGGAAAGGTATAATATTATGAACGAAAATGATCAAGATATAGTGTTCTCAACCAAAATGAAATGGATAAGAAACGATTTTCTAACACCTATTTCAAGTTTTTACAATTTTTGCAATGGACAACAAGCTGTTCTAAAATAAGCAAATTGCTTAAAAAATATTTTAGAGCAAGATAGTGTTCTCAACCACAATGAAATGGATTAGAAAACATTTTCTAAGACCTATTTAAAGATTTTACAATGTGTGCAATGGACAACAAGCTGTTCTAACACATGCAAATTGCTTAAACAGTGTTTCAGAGCAAGATGTAGTGTTCTCAAGCAAAATGAAATGGATAAGACAACATTTTCTAAGACCTATTTCAAGTGTTTACAATGTGTGCAATGGACAACAAGCTGTTCTAACATAAGCAAATTGCTTAAACAGTGTGTTAGGGAAAGCTATAATATTATGAACAAAAATGATCAAGATATAGTGTTCTCAACCAAAATGAAATGGATAAGAAAACAAATTATAAGATGTATTTCCTGTTTTAACAGTGTGTGCATAGGAAAAGAAGCAGTAGTAAGGTTCATATTGCAAGCATTCTAATTGCTTAAACAGTGTTTGAGAGCAAGATATAGTTTCTCATCCAAATAGAAATAGATAAGAATACATTTTCTAAGAATTATTTCAGGTTTTTACAATGTGTGCAATGGACAACAAGCTGTTCTAGCCTAAGCAAATTGCTTAAACAGTGTGTTAGGGAAAGGTATAATATTATGAACGAAAATGATCAAGATATAGTGTTCTGAACCAAAATGAAATGGATAAGAAACGATTTTCTAACACCTATTTCAAGTTTTTACAATGTTTGCAATGGACAACAAGCTGTTCTAACATAAGCAAATTGCTTAAACTGTGTTGTAGAGCAAGATATAGTGTTCTCAACCACAATGAAATGGATTAGAAAACATTTTCTAAGACCTATTTAAAGATTTTACAATGTGTGCAATGGACAACAAGCTGTTCTTACACATGCAAATTGCTTAAACAGTGTTTTAGAGCAAGATGTAGTGTTCTCAAGCAAAATGAAATGGATAAGATAACATTTTCTAAGACCTATTTCAAGTGTTTAAAATGTGCGCAATGGACAACAAGCTGTTCTAACATAAGCAAATTGCTTAAACAGTGTGTTAGGGAAAGCTATAATATTATGAACTTAAATGATCAAGATATAGTGTTCGCAAGCAAAATGAAATGGATAAGAAAACACATTCTAAGATGTATTTCAAGTTTTAACATTGTGTGCAAGGGAAAAGAAGCTTTAGTAACGTTCATATTACAAGCATTTAATTGTTGAAACAGTGTTTCAGAGCAAGATATCGTGTTCTCAACCAAAATGAAATGGATAAGAAAACAAATTATAAGATGTATTTCCTGTTTTAACAGTGTGTGCATAGGAAAAGAAGCAGTAGTAAGGTTCATATTGCAAGCATTCTAATTGCTTAAACAGTGTTTGAGAGCAAGATATAGTTTCTCATCCAAATTGAAATAGATAAGAATACATTTTCTAAGAATTATTTCAGGTTTTTACAATGTGTGCAATGAACAACAAGCTGTTCTTGCCTAAGCAAATTGCTTAAACAGTGTGTTAGGGAAAGGTATAATATTATGAACGAAAATTATCAAGATATAGTGTTCTCAACCAAAATGAAATGGATAAGAAACGATTTTCTAACACCTATTTCAAGTTTTTACAATGTTTGCAATGGACAACAAGCTGTTCTAAAATAAGCAAATTGCTTAAAAATATTTTAGAGCAAGATAGTGTTCTCAACCAAAATGAAATGGATAAGAAAACATTTTCTATGTATTATTTCAGGTTTTTACAATGTGTGCAATTGACAACAAGCTGTTCTAACATAAGCAAATTGCTTAAAAAATATTTTAGAGCAAGATAGTGTTCTCAACCAAAATGAAATGGATAAGAAAACATTTTCTATAAATTATTTCAGGTTTTTACAATGTGTGCAATTGACAACAAGCTGTTCTAACATAAGCAAATTGCTTAAACAGTGTTTTAGGGAAATCTATAATATTATGAACGAAAATGATCAAGATATAGTGTTCGCAAGGAAAATGAAATGGATAAGAAAACACATTCTAAGATGTATTTCAAGTTTTAACATTGTGTGCAAGGGAAAAGAAGCTTTCGTAACGTTTATATTACAAGAATTCTAATTGCTGAAATAATGTTTCAGAGCAAGATAGAGTGTTCTCAAACAAAATGAAATGGATAAGAAAACATTTTCTAAGACCTATTTCAATTGTTTACAATATGTGCAATGGACAACAAGCTGTTCTAAAATAAGCAAATTGCTTAAACAGTGTTGTAGAGCAAGATATAGTGTTCTCAACCAAAATGAAATGGATTAGAAAACACATTCTAAGATGTATTTCAAGTTTTAACATTGTGTGCAAGGGAAAAGAAGCTTTAGTAACGTTCATATTACAAGCATTTAATTGTTGAAACAGTGTTTCAGAGCAAGATATATTGTTCTCAACCAAAATGAAATGGATTAGAAAACATTTTCTAAGACCTATTTCAAGTGTTTACAATGTGTGCAATGGACAACACGCTGCTCTAATGTAAGCAAATTGCTTAAACAGTGTTTTAGAGCAAGATATAATGTTCTGAAGCAAAATGAAACGGATAAAAAAAACACATTCTAAGATATATTTCATGTTTTAACACTGTTTGCACGGGGAAAAAAAGCAGTAGTAACGTTCATATTGCAAGCATTCTAATTGCTTAAACATTGTTTGAGAGCAAGATTTAGTTTCTCAACCAAATTGAAATAGATAAGAAAACATTTTCTAAGACATATTTCAATGTTTTACAATGTGTGCAATGGACAACAAGTTGTTCTAACATAAGCAAATTGCTTAAACAGTGTTTTAGAGCAACATATAGTGTTCTCAACCAAAATGAAATGGATAAGAAAACATTTTCTAAGAGCCATTTCAGGTTTTTACAATGTGTGCAATGGACAACAAGCTGTTCTAACATAAGCAAATTGCATAAACAGTGTTGTAGAGCAAGATATAGTGTTCTCAACCAAAATGAAATGGATTAGAAAACATTTTCTAAGACCTATTTAAAGATTTTACAATGTGTGCAATGGACAACAAACTATTCTAATATAAGCAAATTGCTTAAACAGTGTTTTAGAGCAAGATATAATGTTCTGAAGCAAAATGAAATGGATAAGAAAACAAATTCTAAGATGTATTTCCTGATTAACAGTTTGTGCATAGGAAAAGAAGCAGTAGTAAGGTTCAAATTGCAAGCATTCTAATTGCTTAAACAGTGTTTGAGAGCAAGATAGTGTTCTCAAACAAAATGAAATGGATAATAAAACATTTTCTAAGAACTATTTCAGGTTTTTACAATGTGTGCAATGGAAAACAAGCTGTTCTAACATAAGCACATTGCTTAAACAGTGTTTTAGAGCAAGATATAGTCTTCTGAAGCAAAATGATATGGATAAGAAAACATTTTCTAAGAGCCATTTCAGGTCAGAAGAGCGGAGCTGGATACCGGCTTCCCAGATATTGGACCCCGACCTCATTGCCTCCTTCCGCAAGTTGCCTCCTCTGAGGCCGGCGCCACGGTGGCGGGGCCGGCCGTGTGCCAGGAGGCTGGCGGGGTCTTTGGGGGGGGGGGGGGGGGTTCTGTCATGGTTGGTAAGCCAGTTAGCAGGGGAGACACACCCACCCTTGCTGTGAATACTCATCGCACCTGCCCCGTTCACAATCCCCTGATTACTAATTGCTTTCTTCTATTTCCCATTCACTCGCTGCTCTATTTTTACCCCCAGATCTGAGGAGACAGAGCTGCCCATTAGGGGTCCTATTGCGTCAAGCCGAACTACGCTTAATTGATTGTCTAGAGGAAGACTAGCTCCTCTACTCCTTGCATTTGAGATCCCATGTTCCCATTGTGGATTACAGATGGAATATAAAGATTACCTTTCCTCTGACCCGCCTCTCACTTCCATCTACCCGCTGTCGTCACACTGGGTCTATGTTGGTGTTAGTTTTGATGATGTGACAGGGAGAATTTAACACAACACCCGTAAGCTTTAACTTTGAAGCACATTGAGGACAGCATGAACCAAACAATGAACCAAACACCTTACAATAAAGAAAAGCAAATTATTTAAACTGCATTAACCTCTGGTTTATTTGAGTGTGGAACCTCTGTGCTTTCCTTGCTTCAAGATATAACATCTTCCTTTTAGCCTTTACCATGGAATGGAACTAATAATTCAAGCTTCAAAATGGGTGGTTGGTGAGGAATATCTGAAGTCTGGACAGACTACCTCCATTTTGTGTGGAGTACCCATTCCAACATTTTCTAAGGTGCCAGTTAAGAGCTTAGGTCAATTATACAATGCAATCCTTAAGGAAATGAATCAAAACAAATAACTAAGGAAAGAAACCATCAAAGGTTTTGATAGACAAGTCTCTTCACATCTTTTTCAGACATGGGACCATAATAGGTCAGGAGCAATATGGTACAGGCAGGCTGATCACAAAACATGCAGACCTATTTTGTGTATCTTAACATCTATATAGAAGAATATCTTTGTTATAGATGAGCTGTGGGAGTTGCAGAGGTGAAACAAGGTCAGTAGACAAGATGGGAACTTAGATCAGTGGAAGCTCGTCTAGGAGGACAACATGGAAGCTTGTAGAATTAGTTTCATAATTAGAGTACCATATGATGTTCTGTCCACATCTAAAAACTTAAGCCAATGGGTTAGTGACTCCTGGATACAGGTCAAGATTGGATCATGCAAGCAGATGTGGACCAGAAACACTCTGTTCAAATGGAGCTTGTTACTAGTCTTAGGCCAGACCTGATCTTTGGTCATTTTCGCAGAGCCAGGACTCACATCCGAAGCTATAGTTAGGAAGGCCAACGAAAGGAAATACATAGACAGACTGTGACTGTTTTCACAGTCACCATTTAGCCTCAAACACCAAAGAAGGAAGATACCCACCTGATGATCCTAATGAAGTGATTATCCATGCTGAAGAACAGCACAACACTCATCTGAGTATTCATTATAATTTAGAGGGATTGTAACAGGAAGTGCTGTAAATTCAACTCTTCTACATAACTGGATTAGAATTATTTGTAGCATTTCTCTATTTATTATCCAGATTAAAAATACATTTGACATTGAGATTAAGTATGAATAGAAACACACCCTAAATGGAAATCTCACTCTTAGTGGGACCATCATTTCACATTGTATAAAAATATCAGAAAAGTAACACACAGACACACACACACACACACATATCTCAGAGATTTTGTCCATTTTCAAATATAAAAGGCACAGCACTATTTTCAAATATAAGTGTTGATATAGTATACTGTTTTTATTTCAGATTTGTATGAAGAGTATACAGCATGTATGTGTATAAACGTATACATGTGTGTGTTCAACTGTTATACACAATGCCACAGTGGCCCGTTCTGCTTCAGCTTGCTCTTTATTGCGCTACACTTCACGGAGAGCTTTTCATCCTGCCTCTTCAGAATGTCTATTTGGCTTTCCAGGTCCTTGCATGCATCCACCACTTTCTTAAAATCCTGGAGCAGCTTCTTGTTTCTCAGCAGGCTGCAGCGCTCGTTCAGGCGCAGGTTGTCTGCACGCAGCTTGTCCTTAGCCATCATTACCCCTACCAGAGCTTTCCGCCTGTGGCCAATCATTGCCTTTATCTTTGCCAGACTGGCTAGTTTGGCCTGGATCTCCAGCTCCACAAAGTTGATCGTTTCCTTGAGATGTGTCTGGAACTGAGTGGAGGAACACAACACTGAGATTATTTTCTATGCCTTCAAGACTCTACTGTATAATACATCTTCCCATCCCACTCTGTGGTAATACATTTACTGCATTTTCAGTTTTCAATGGGGGCTTGAAATTTCCAAGATCTGTGGTGGGATGAGGTGGGATTTATGGGACGGATCTTTCTATCTTTTCACTTCTACGTGACAGTTCCATGGCTATCCAAAAAGTCAACAAAAGTTGCACTCACATTAGTCTTAATCTAATGAGTTTAATAAGACTTCATACCACTCTACCGCTGGTAATTCCTTTCTGTATTTTAATAAGCTCCTTTTCGCACTCCATGATCATAGTCTCATAAATCTGATTATCAGACTTCAGTTTTTCAACTACAGAACCCCTTGTCTTCTCCTCCAGTTCTCTGATATCTTCTTTCCGGCTTTGTACCCTCATCTCCAGGGCCAGGTTCTGTATTTTTGCAGCAGTGAGCTTTTTCTCACTCTTCTGCTCAGCTGCAAGGAGCCGTTTCACCTCAACAAGAGCTGCCCGCTTCCCCAGATGCCGAGCGAGAGCCACAACGACTGCTTCTTGCTTCATCATCATGAAGGCTTGCCATTCACAGTCCATCTGCTCCTTCTTCTCCTGGCACCGGGGCCAGAGTTCTTCAGCTTGCTGTTGGTAGAGCTGTGATTTGTACTGCCACTGCAACCTCAGGCCCTCTAGAATTTTCAGGCAGTCCTGGTAGCTATGTCGACTCAGCTTTGTAGACACAGGCCTTACCACATTGTCCCTTTCTAAAGAGTCAGCTATTATCACCTGCAGCTCGCTGTTCAACTGGCAGAGTTCATCCCTTTCTGACAGGAGGCTCTGCAGAAGCGCTTGGTGTTCTGCTGAGAAGGCTGTTTAAAAATATATTAAGACTCTTGACATGAAACCACGTGTTAAAAACCAACAGAAATTAATTGCCATGTAATCTTCTCTGGAAAGTATAGACTTTACAGTTATTTACCTTTTTTTTCCCTGAAATGGTAGTGGATGGCCACCATTGATTAGAGGTAGAACAAGCGGAGAAACATGTGCGCTGTCTTTACTTTCTGGACTGTGCACACCCACATCAAGAGCCTAAACAAAAAATACAAAGTTTTTTCCACACTACTATCTACATACTGACACACACGCACACATATATAACCATACACAACCTTCCATCATAGCCAAACAACTTTTTATTAAAATGTACTAAAAATCTAATTTTTCCACTCTTGAGGTACCAGTACAAATATTTATAATGTAGCCCATGTAATTTAAAGACTCAAAAACACACGCTGCTACATTTCAGCATTTAAATAAAATGTGTATACACATACCTGAACAATGTTTCCATTCTGAGCACTGTGGTTTGGTCCTATGTTTGTTCTGATTGGTGGCAACTTTGTGCAGCTACTTTGTTCTTTTCTCTTAAGTTGAATATTGGTGGAATCCATAGTGCTACTGGCACCTCTTGTCTTTTCATCTGAATCAATGTCAAGCCACAGATCAATACTTACCAGCAAAGCAATTATTAATTACATTAAGAAGTGAAAATCTGATTATGTTGAGGTGAATGAAAATCTTTGCTAACTAGCCTATATGTTCTCAACTGCATGATTGTCCATGTGACTTTATAGCCCCTTTATTGCATCATAATTATGCCACAAGCATCATCTCTACATCACTATCAACTTGCTAAACCTTGCACAAGTCAAGGTTTTTTCCCTTAAGATTTGAATCAGTTTATCTGCTCATTCAACCACACGAAAATCAATCTAACGTGTATCAGAAACAGTACACACTGTAAACTTCACACATGTAAAGCCTAATAATGAAAGTTGAAAATCTGCAAAGGTAGAGAAGCTAGCTAACATGTAGCTAGCTAGCACAGCACAGTAGCTAATGTTTTCCATTCGCCGCAGGATAGACATCAAGACGACTAAATATTAGACTATCAGAACACAAGAGCTGCATCTGAAGACCCTATTTTGCCAGTAGTCAAATATTTTATAGAATTGAAATCATAATATCCAAGACCTTAAATACATTGATATCAAAACACTTAGTTACAGTTGGTTATATTTACAGTTGGAATAAGAGTCAAAATTTAAAAATGGGAAGCATTTTGGATATGTTATTTACATCATGGCACCAGTAGAAATTAATGTAGTTTAAATCACACCATGTTGAACTATATTGACGAATTAGCCTCTCTTCTTTTTGAAGCTTTTCCCTTGAGGATGTGGACATGTTTATGTGTATAGATTGCATTTGTTGTACTGAATTCTACACCTGGGTCTATGTTGGCATTAGTTTTGATGATACGACAGGGAGAATTTAATGCAACACCTGTAAGCTTTAATTTTGAATGACAATGAGGACAGCATGAACCAAACACCTTAAATAAACAAAAGCAAATTATTTAAACTGCAGGAACCTTGTTTAGAAAAAAAAAAAAAAAAAAAAAAGTGACAAAATTTGAACTTGGTGGGGTTTTATGTCTTTTCTTGACAGAATGAAAAAGTACCAATGGAGGATGAGGTATGGTGGGGTCTTAGTGTGTGTGTGTGAGAGAGAGAAAGAGGGAGTCAGTGACCTCTGACTGCAGAGTGTGTATCAGAGAGGACACTGAACAGAGAAAGTAGAGAAAGACTGGTGCATTATGCATTCATGTGAGACTGAAAACTTTAATTTACTTTAATCAGATTAATATATATCAAAGAAATCCTACATCCTCTCATACACAGGTCAGGTTGGTTGGCTAGAAAAAAGTTGACAAAATTTGGAGGGGGGTGTGTGATTGACGGCTGTTGATCAATCAGTCAAAATCACGCAATAAATCATTTTGATCGAAAGTGTATACTATATTTCTCTATCTATCTCTCAGAAATTTCACATAATGCCGAGACAGTTCCACTACCACATAAGGGACGTGTACCATGAACATCTGCAGTGCACATTTGGCCACATTTCACTGCACCAGTTCTTCATAAATCCATTTTAAAATCGTACTACCTTTAGGTGAATTAATATACTTATTTCATAGAAGCTGATTTTGACTATCTATTTCTCAAACTTTTCCTATAATGCCAAAACAGTTCTACTACTTCATAAATGTAAGACATTCTACTGTACCATTTGTTCATAAATCCATTTAAAAAAACCCAATATTGATAATAGAGCTTTGAGACAGTATGAGTATCTATTTCTCAAATTTTTCCCATAATGATAAAGCAATTCCACTACCACAAAGATTCCAGGTATTGTACAATTTAAATATTTAAATCAGGAGACTCTGAAATGGCTCTCTCAGGTGGTGTGTATTGCATGTGCTTCTGTTCCAGTAAGCTTGCATCCTCTCATTGGCTGGCTCCAATATTCCCCAAAACTTGGCTGAGCGCAAAGGCAGTGCTTTTAACACCATTGGAGAGATATGAAAGCGGCATTAAAAAAAATAAATTTTGGAGCAGTTAAATCAGCGCATTTTACAGATTTTTTAACTGACATATAAACGTAAAATACGCCACAAAAACCACCAAAACCGGCGTATTTTATAGAATACTGAAAAATAACGTTGTATTTATGTTGTACTAGCATATACAGAACTGTACATGTAACCCTAGTAAATACAGCATGAAGCAACACTAACATAGAACTGTACATGTAACCCCCATAAATACTGCATAAAGCTTCACTAACATATACAGAACTGTACATGTAACCCCAGTAAATACTGCATAAAGCTAAACTAACATAGCACTGTACATGTAACCCCAGTAAATGCTGCATAAAGCTACACAAACATAGAACTGTACATGTAACCCCAGTAAATACTGCATGAAGTTACACTAACAGAACTGTACATGTAACCCCAGTAAATACTGCATGAAGTTACACTAACATAGAACTGTACATGTAACCCCAGTAAATACTGCATAAAGCTACACCAACATATACAGAACTGTACATGTAACTGCAGTAAAAATTGCCATTACTCTGTAAAAATTAACGAGTCAATATGTTAACATGTTTGTGACAAAAAGACAGTTCATAATGTGTTTATTCAGCCTCTGAACAATGGTGTGTCTACTGAACAAAGCATCCATAGAGGAAAGACACAAACACACACTCAATATTGAAGGTGCTGTTCTGGTTCTTTATCAGAGTTCTTGTTATGGGTTCACTGCTGCTTATAGGATACAGTAATAAGTGTGACATCCACGATCTCTTTGCAAATGTAGTCTGATGGTTTTTTATTGCTGCACTGGAGAAATGAAACTAATGTAACTAGCCTGTATTGGAAACCATTACATCCATTACCTTTCATAAGAACACTCCTAAATCTTCACTCACTCGCTCCAGAAAGCATTTTAAATTCAGTTCATCTTATTTACACATTAAAGTTCAAAGTGAAATGAAATCAACGTCTATATAACTGTCATACACATCATCATCATAATCATACACAACGTTTTGTGAGCTTTTTATGGGATAATTTGGGGAAAGTATAAAACTGTACATTTATTTTTTTGATAAACCTTTTCTTTACACTCATATGTAGGTCTAGCTTTAATTATCTCTGTAAACTTCATACTAATGAGCACTATAGAACAGGAAGGCAGAGTTTCACATCAGGTCAGTTGTGTGTGACGTCCATGTCAGGTGTGTGTGTGTGGTGTCCAGATACTGAAAGACATGGGAACATGAAATTCCTGTGCTGCAGTCATGTTCACACATTCACACTAACACACATTACCATGGAGAATCATATACAGTCATGTGTGTGTCTTTGGTCATCCTCTTCGTCAGAACACGTCAGCAGTGTGGTGTCCAGATACTGTAAGAATAGGACAAAATGATCAGACATGAACACACATCACAGTCCGTCCTCAGACTGTACACACAGGTAAAAGGAGTGTAAACACCGCTCACTCACATACACATTAAACTAAATTTACAGAACACAAACTGTATAAAAGTTGTAGAGTCATTCTCTCGGCCTCTCACACAAACAAAGCACTCTGTCTGTAAGCCCACCACACACATGCCCATTCAAAACCTCCATACAGTGTGTGAGGATGAGTGGAATATTAAAGCTGTTTTAGATATTCAACATCTCCAGTGTACACCATTACCATTATAGTGCCCAAACCACCATAATACACACATTAAATACACTCAATGGTTAAAGTACTTTACTATTAATCAGAAGGTTGCCAGTTCAAGCTCCACTGTCAAGTTGCCACTGTTGGGCCCCTAAGCAAGGCCCACAACCCTCAATTACTCAAACTGTACTCAGTGATGATTGTAAGTCACTTTGGATAAAAGTGTTAAATACCTTAAATGTAAATGTCAAACTAACACAACCAAAGAGATATGCTATTGGCCAAAACATGAACAATCACAAGAAAAAATACAAAAATGACTAATTAGATTCTCCCAACAAACAACAAACTATAAAATCATTACAGAAACATCTTTCTTTATCCGAAACACACTAAACAAAATTCCACAACTTTGGACAAAAGAAAATCACCCACACTAAAGCTTAAAACTACAAACCCCACATACTTCTCCTCCCATGTATGAAAAACACACAAACACAGGGACACACTAAACAAACTGAACAAAATATGAGAAAGTGTTTGTGTCTGTGGATGAATGAAGGTGTGTGTTTGAATAAGAAGGAATAGTAAGTCAGTAACTCACTGTAGTGTCTCCAGTTTACAGTGGGGATCCTCCAGTAGAGCAGAGAGCTGATTCACTCCTATGTCTCCTGGTTTATTGTAGTTCAGATTCAGCTCTCTCAGGTGTGATGAGGGGTTTGACCTCAGAGCTGAAGACAGAGCAGCACAGCCTTCATTTGTAATACTGCAGCTATACAGCCTGCAGAGAGAAGGAGAAAAACTGCATACACTTATAGAACAACACACACAGACAAACACAGACCACACACATACACTTGCACACACACAATATGTAGTGTGTGTGTTCATTAAAGAGATACAGTAGTGAGTGTGTATAAAGAGAGTGATCGAGTGTGAAAGAGTGTGTGTGTGTGGTGTGTGTGTGTGTGTGTGTATAGTAATCTAATAAATATAGTGATATTGTGTGTGTCAGCGAAAGAGAGGGGAATATTGTGTATGTATAAAGAGACAGTAAATCAGTAACTCACTGTAGTTTCTCCAGTTTACAGTGTGGATCCTCCAGTAGAGCAGAGAGCTGCTTTACTCCGGAGTCTCCTGGTTTATTGAGGTTCAGATTCAGCTCTCTCAGGTGTGATGAGGGGTTTGACCTCAGAGATGAAGCCAGAGCAGCAAAGCCTTCATCTGTAATACTGCAGTTAGATAGACTACAGAGAGAAGGAGAAAAACTCAACATACAGATCAACACACAGACAACCACACACACACACTTGCACGTGCCGAATATATTTGTGTGTTCGTTAGAGAGATGCAGTAGTGTGAGTGTGAATAAAGAGAGAATGAACACGTGTGTGAGAGTGTGTATGTGAATCTTATTAATACAGTGATGGTGTGTGTGTGTGTGTGTGTGTGTGTGTGTGTAAAGAGACAGTAAGACAGTAACTCACTCTAGTTTCTTCAGTTTACAGTGTGGATCCTCCAGTAAAGCAGAGAGCTGCTTCACTCCTGAGTCTCCTGGTTTATTGTAGGTCAGATTCAGCTCTCTCAGGTGTGATGAGGGGTTTGACCTCAGAGCTGAAGCCAGAGCAGCACAGCCTTCCTCTGGAATACTGCAGTTAGACAGACTGCAGAGAGAAGGAGAAAAACTCCTCACACATACAGCTCAACACAAAGACACACATGTACAATATGTTGTGTGTGTGTGTGTGTGTGTGTGTGTGTGTGTGTGTGTTTGTTATAGAAATGCAGTAGTATGAGTGTGTATAGAGAGAGAATGAGAGTGTGGGTATGGGAATCTAATTAATAGTGGCCCTATGTATGTCGGGGGGGGGGGGGGGTATTCACTCTGTGTGTGAGTGATAGAAAGGGGATTTGTGTTTTTGTGCAGAGGGGTGGGGTGTATTGACTGTATGTGAGAGGATACTAATAGAGTGTGTGCGTTTCTGAGTGACAGAATATTGACAGTGAGAGATTACTGACTGTGTGCATGAGAGGGTGTGTGTATTGGTGTTTCAATTGTGTTTGTGTGTCTGTATGAGAGAGGGAGGGAGGGAATATTGACTGTGTGTGTGTGTGTGTGTGTGTGTGTGTGTGTGTGTGTGTGTGTGTGTGTGTATAAAGAGACAGTAAGTCAGTAACTCACTCTAGTTTCTCCAGTTTACAGTGTGGATCCTCCAGTAGAGCAGAGAGCTGCTTCACTCCTGAATCTCCTGGTTTATTGAGGTTCAGATTCAGCTCTCTCAGGTGTGATGAGGGGTTTGACCTCAGAGATGAAGCCAGAGCAGTACAGCCTTCCTCTGTAATACTGCAGTTAGACAGACTGCAGAGAGGAGAAAAACTCAACATACAGATCAACACACAGACAAGCACAGGCACACAAAAAATTCTCTCCTACACACATGTACACACTTGCCAGCACACACACACTGATTCACATGAATAAATATTTGGTCTAGAAAACAACCATAACGTGAAATGAACTATCAGAACACCGCGCGCTCTCACATGCACAGACCAGGAAACTCGCTAACGGAACCTTCCACATGCGCGCGCACTGCGGTTTATTGCCGAGTTCCTTTAATTCGTCCGGAACAGCATAATCAGGGATAAAATCATGTAGCAATGAAAAACAGTTAATATTTTCAACACACATCACCAAAACACGTCTTCTTCTTAAACACATATAACCTACAATCGCATATTACAGAAACTTTACTCATTGGAAATGTGCTAACCTAGCCAGCTAAGGCTAACTAACGATTAGTTCGTGTTGATTAATTAATGTTAACAATTATCTGTTTATTTGACTGCAGATACCACATGAATAATCTTACTTTCGTGTATCAATAACAACACGTGAAACAACGTGTCTGAATCACCGTCTGTACGCTACTATTCCGTTAGATGATCAACACAAGTCACCCACCGCTTTCTCCATAGTAAGTAATACGGTGAACTACCCATATTCAATAACAATATTAGTAACACTGAATCCACCAGGAGAGGGCGCTGTTGCTGCTCATGCAGGAATTTATTTAAATCAGTGATTCTCCAACTGTGGCACCCCAGACCTTGTAAAATTGCTGAATGCAGATACTGAGAAAAAACAACAAACTAAAAATAACAAATAATAAAAATATATGTTTTTGTCTTTAAAAGTGTTATCCTAAATGTTCTACCTTTAATTTACATAATGGGGTTTTTTTTTCAGTAAGTCTGAGAAAAGTTTTCATATTTCTGTGTGTTTAATAAAAATGCAATGTGGGCTAAGCAGACATTCTTTACTGTGTTCAAACATCAAACTTTCTTTTTCCCCACTGTTTCCCATTCTCACACTTAGGAGGCTAATCATTCTCACTAGATATAATGATAAAACATAAACCCAGCAAAAGCCCAGTGTTATGTTATGACTTTGGGAAACAGATGCCAGGAGGAATGACACTGAAGTTTGAAGTTTATAAAGGCTCAACCAATAAATTAATCTTTGTACAATTTACTTGAACAAAGTGATGTGGTGTACTGGACAGTGAACATGTGCAACATTTGCTACATGCTGAGATGAGATGCTATCAAGGGGAAAAGTGCTCACAAGGCTCTTTGAACTGCACTCTAAGCTACACATTTGTTTTGCAAGAAACAAACAATCTCTTGGTGAGTGCGTTTGGAGATTTAGTAGGGCAGGGGAAATGAGTCTAACTAGCTCATAGATTCTCCTGTTTGGATAAGTTTAACATGGGAACACAGTGTCTGATATTATCAGGGCCATGACAGAAGTTGCATCTTTTTGTCAATAAAAATCAAGGAAATTAAACTTCAGCTTTCATTACTTTGGAAAACCATTTGCACACTCAGGCCATAGGCTCAGACTTGATGCTACTGTTTGTGTTGTGACTGTTGTGAACCTCTTCTCATTGGAAAAACAATTCTGTGAGGTTTTTTTCCAGTTGAGAGCACACCAAAGAGGATCAGGAACTCCTTCACCTTTCACCCCATAGGAATGACTGAGGATCTGATCTGTGCTGAACAACAGAAGCTGCTCCAGCTATCAGCTGATGAGATATTGATGTCAGAATTTAAACAGATGTCACTGTAGAACTTCTGGATCTAAAGACATAGTGAATCTCCATCCTTCTCCTTAAAGATGTGCAAGGTTTGAAGATTGAACTCATTATTCTGAGCTGTAGTCCAAACCCTGGTCTATGTAGGTTTGTTCTCATCAACCCCCACAGCTGTGCTCATTCATCTTTGGTCTTACTGTCAGGAGGCTGGGCAGGTTCATACATAGCAAACAGTTTAATATAAACAGAGTAAACATGCACAGGAAGACCAAAGAGGGCATACAGACAGACAAAAGCACAAACAGCAGGCTGGAGCAAAAGAGGGGAAACAACAACAGGCTGGGGCAAAAGGGGCAGACAGATAGGAACAGAAACAAACAGGCTACAACACATAACAGCTCAGAAATGAAAGAGGCAACTCAGACGAGACTTCACAAAGACAGACACAAACGTGCAGGTTTGAATACAAGACTAATAAGGGAGACTATGGGGCACAGGCAAGGGAAAAAAACATGAATCTAAAAAGGATGATAGGATTCTGGGAGTTGGAATCCAATGGCACAGTTTCAGGTGTGATAGGAGGAGCAGTCGTGACATCACAGTCACTTGTATAGGAACTCCTTAAGGTACACATCATCAGATGGTGAGTTATTATTCATGACCGTAACTCACTATGTCTCATTGTTGTCCTGTGGTGTGGGTGATACCAATCAAAACTAACCACATACTGGTCAGTGGTGGTAAACCCTGGTCTTGATGAAGATAAGACTGAAATCAGGGTCTGGGGGTGGAGGGTTTGGAGGAGAGCTGTTATACTTAGGTTTGGAGAAACCGCTCTCTGGGGCTATCTTTCGTTCTCTACCTGTCCATATGTTAGGTAACATTCAGTGGTAGTTCAGTGGTTAAGGTACTTGACTTGTAATCAGAAGGTTGCCACTTCAAGCTCCACCACCACCACCACCACCACCACCACCAAGTTGCCCCTGTTGTGAGCAAGGCCCTTAACCCTCAATTACTCAAGTTGTAAGTCACTTTGTATAAAAGCATCAGATAAATGCCATAAATGTAAATTTTCTGCACGTTTACTGGGTTAAACCATAAATTAGGTTAGCTTGTATGACTAAGTGTAGGGGGCAAAAGAAATACAAAATGAAAGCAGGATACAAACATATGCAAGGTGGAGAATACACAAGCAGTGCACAGACACTGTCAGGGCAATGACCAACAAAGGAGATGTTAAACAGAGGGGTTTAAATATATGCTGATGAGAAGAAAAACAAGGGGGTGTGTACACAGAAGCACATGGTGACACATCAAACACAGGAATAACAACACAAAACCACATGCTGGGCTCTACCACATGGTCTAGAGGAGAGGGGATTGGACCATTACAGCTGACTGTTAAACCGCAGACATGTTGCAGCATTAAGTTAGTTACACATATTCTTATGATGTACACTGGGCTATACAATATAATTTGCTATAATACATTTGTAATTATAATTTGCAGTCAGATAAATGTATTATATTTTACACACATTGGTTGTAGGTAAGTGGGGCGAGGGGTAAAAAAAAAAAAAAAAAAACAACAAACAAAAAAAAAAAAAAAAACACAGTAACAAGCCCCCCTACAGTGTGAAAGAGAAATACTGTAGGTAAGAGAGATACACTTACTATGTGTGTGTGTGAGAGATAGAAGTGTGTGATAAGTTTTTATGGTGTATTTGATAGGCACTTAAGAAGCACTTTAGGATTAACGAGTGGGTCAGCTAGTATCTTAAATAGTGATTAGAGTACAAACACTCACAAATTAACAAATGGCTTTACAATAGAGTTAATGATGTACTGATCCCAGCACAGTAATGTGTTCATGAATGAAAATACTCACACAGCTTTTCTGGATGCTGTGACCACTGGCAACAGTCTCAGTAGACATTCCTCTGATTTGTCATATTTTCTCAGGTCAAACTCATACAGCTCCTCTTCTGAGTTCAGCAACACAAACACCAGAGCTGACCACTGAGCGGGAGAGAGTCTGGCTCCATGGAGACAACGGTAATCTCCTCTGGTCAGGTATGTTTGGACTTCTTGCACTAGGCAATGATCATTTAGTTCATTCAGACAGTGGAACAGATTGATGGATTTTTCTGGAGAGGGATTCTCCCTGATCTTCTCCTTGATGTACTTGACTGTCTCCTCTTTGCTGTGAGAGCTGCTTCCTGTCTGTGTCAGTAGGCCTTGTAAGAGAGTCTGATTGGACTCCAGTGAGAGACCCAGAAGGAAGCGAAGGAAAAGGTCCAGGTGTCCATTTTTACTCTGGAAGGCCTTGTCCACTGCATTCATAAGGAAATTAGACATTGTTGACCTTTTGAAGTCATGTTGGACTGCAGTGGTTTGCTGTTCCAACACATTTGTGTTGCTTGAGATGACGGTGAGAAATGCATATAAAGCAGCCAGAAACTCCTGAACGCTCAGATGTACAAAGCTGAACACCTTCCCCAGGTGCAGTCCAGACTCCTCTCTGAAGATTTGCGTACATACTCCTGAGTACACTGATACTTCTTTGACATCAATGTCACACTCTTTCAGGTCTTCCTCATAAAAGATCAGGTTTCCCTTTTCTAGCTGTTGAAAAGCCAATTTTCCCAGTGCCACAACAATATTTCTAGTCTGGTGAGGATCAGTATCAGTTTTTCCTTGGTACTTTCTGTCCTTGTGTTTGAGCTGAAAGATCAGGAAGTGTGTGAACATTTGAGTCAGAGTCTTGGGGATCTCTCCACTCTCTGCTTCACCCAACATTCTTTCCAGAACAGTGACTGCAATCCAACAGAAGACTGGAATGTGGCACATGATGTAGAGACTTCTTGATGACTTCATGTGTGAGATGATTTTATTGGCCAGGATCTGATCACTGATTCTCTGCCTGAAGTATTCCTCTTTCTGAGGGTCACTGAACCCTCGTACCTCTGTTACCTGGTCAACACACTCAGGAGGGATCTGATTAGCTGCTGCTGGTCGAGAGGTTATCCAGAGGAGAGCAGAGGGAAGCAGATTCCCCTTGATGAGGTTTGTCAGCAGCACATCCACCGAGGTCGACTCTGTTACATCTGATAAGCTCACATGGTTCTGGAAATCTAGAGGAGGTCGACACTCATCCAGACCATCAAAGATGAAAATGGTTTTGTAAGCATCACAGTCTATTAAATGTAGTTGTTTTGTTTCTGGGAAAAAGTGATGAAGCAGATCCATCAGACTGAACTTTTTCTCCTTCATCAAATTCAGCTCCCTTAAAGGAAGTGGAAATATGAAGGCGACATCCTGACTGGCTCGTCCTTCAGCCCAGTCCAGAATGAACTTCTGCACAGAGACTGTTTTCCCGATTCCAGCCACTCCTTTAGTCAGCACTCTTCTGATGGGTTTGTCTTTAAAGAGGTCATTGCATTTGATGGGTGTCTCTTGTGTTGCTGGTCTCCTGGATGCTGTCTCAATTTGTCTCACCTCATGCTCATTATTGACCTCTCCACTCCCTCCCTCTGTAATGTAGAGCTCTGTGTAGATCTCACTCAGAAGAGTTGAGCTTCCATGGAGTGACATTCCTTCGTTAATTCTTTTAAATTTCTCAAATAATTTGCGTTTGAGCTTTTGCTGATATACAGAGATCACCTCTAATAAATGGGAAAATATGAAAACAAATATTGTACTTTGCTATTATCGCTGATGTCAAAGTCACTATTCTAAAAAAATAAAATACAAATTCAGATGACAAAATTTAGAGTGATACTGCCATCATAAGGCCATGACCTAGAGCGCTTACTGGTCTGTAGTGTGTTAGCGAGGTCTGATTGGTTCATGTTCTTCAGGATGTGCAGTGTGATCTTCAGCGCCTCCTCTCTGACACTGCTCTGATCCTCCTCATCCTCCACCTCTCTCCCAGAGCATGCTGGGTAATCTGGACTCAGCAGCATCTTAAACCTCTTCAGCTCCTTCTTCACCAGAGAGATGACTTTGTGCTCCAGCTCCTGGTTAGGAATAAACACCAACAGACAAACCTAAACACCACAGAGAGACATAATATCATTATATGAGGGAGAGTATAGTCACTATCCACACAAAAACACATGTACACACCTTGAATATGGACTCCAATTGTTTTCTATAGGTGAGTACTGATTTCTCTTTTTGAATACTGTGGACAAACACAACAGTGTTTAATGGGGTATATGTAGCACATTCATATTTGTACAACACAACATACTATACACTAGTAGATATTATACAGCATTATATATCAACACTTGTCTTTCTGAATTTCATAACAGATCTGAGAAAGGTGCTTAAAAAATGAAAGTAAAGCAAATGCACTAAACATTTTCATCTACAAGAAGGTAACAATTGACATAGAAGACACAGGAGGAGGAATACCTACAAAGAGGAATCAGGGAACAGAATGAGAGACGGGTAGGACTAAGGAGAGCCTAAATGGACACAGGTGAGACTAGACTAGGCAGAGACTAAATGGACACAGGTGCGACTCGGAAGAGACTAAGTGGACACAGGTGACACTAGGGAGAGACTAAATGGACACAGGTGAGACTAGGGAGAGACTAAATGGACACAGGTGAGACTAGGGAGAGACTAAGTGGACACAAGTGAGACTAGGGAGAGACTAAGTGGACACAAGTGAGACTAGGGAGAGACTAAGTGGACACAGGTGGAAGGACTCAGGCTGAAGAGTGGCTGGACTGGAAGGCAGAGCAGGGAGAAGGCCGACACAAGGATACAGCAATAATCAAAGGACGACGTGGGGAAAAGACACAGGTGAAGGGGCACTGTTTTGTACTTTAGTAAGGAAAGTTTATTAATAGAACACATTTAGCACAGGAGTGTTGACCAATGTGTAAACTTAGGAATAAAAAGAAATGGCTTAACATAAAACATTAAAAAAAAATAAAACAAACATGGCTGTGATGTTGGGGTGAGTGGTGAGAGGCAGGATGCATATGCGAGTCTCCAGTGAGGCAGACGTTTATTGACAACATTAAACTAAATCAGAACAGCGGTACCATGTGGACTAGAGTAGCATGGAGCACGTCGTGACAATGGCCAGAAAAAAAAGGGGTGTTTTGCAGTTTTTCTGAATTGCTAAGACACTACACCCCATTCTTGGAACAAAGCTGCCACAGCTTTTTTCGAATGAATCACCCTTTGTAAAACCTTAAAAATATTCACCTAGTCAGTAAGATCTAATTCAGCCTTTTTGCAAAACTCTAAACACACTCACTCACTAAAAAAACATTTTGCACTGTGATGCACTTGCATAATGGTAACTGCAAGTGACAGTTCAAATAAAAGTTCAAATAAATAAATAATAAAGTTCAAATAAATAACTTGATAGCATCGAATATTCTAAAAATAGACCACATCTATCAACATAAAATTTCTTAGGACTAATATAAATAATTTTCCGATTTTCAGCCATCTACATGCAACCATTCACCACAAATCCCATGCTGAATATAGCGTGGGTTTTTTTTTTTTGTTTGGGTTTTTTTTTTTGGTAAATTTCCAAAACAATCATGCCTGTCCTTTTTAAATAGCCTTTAAAGCATGACTCCGGTATAAGATAACTTCAGATTTTGTCATAGAAAATTCAATTACCATCAAAGCAACTGCGTGACGTGTTCCTGAATAGGACGACAAGACCCTCCTTTCTTACATTCCGTTGTTGATATCGGGCCATTAAAGAGCTCCTTTCTTTGAGAGACACTCGTTCACACCTAGGGGGTGTTAGTGGGGGGAAGCGGAGGGGTGCTATTAAGTCACTTCAATTGGATGGATTGGCAGCTGTTTCAACAAATAGAGGACACTTAGATGAAAACATAGACGCCTCACTTGCCATATTTGGGCAACCATTGTGTGAGTTAGGGCCATGCGCACAACAAAACATCGCTTGCGCGTTGTAATCAGATAAAGTATAGCACATTTGTTGTTTGGCAAAACTGATGCAATCATAGATTTTGTTTTTAGTGAATCATTTGATCACCAATTCTTTTGGACATCATGGAAAGGAAGAGGCTTATTTTAGCTGACGTTTATGGGGAGTTGTTATGAGCTGGAAGCTGAGAGACGGTTCAGTGGCTTCTAGCATGGACTAGCTAAGATACGATGTTTTCATCGCCACTCCTTTGATACCAACAACCTGAGTACTCATCACTTTCACATGATCCTCATTTGCCCTGATCGCCCTCTATATTCAAGTCCACAGGGCTCATCCTCATCCTCCAGCACTGTGCATTTTCCTCCCACCCAGATAGGAACCCATGTCTGTTTCCATGCTGAAAGGACTATGTTGCAATGGGCATTCAAAATATGGTGTCACACCCTCATGTATTTAGTCCTCTGTCTGCGTGTTCTTGGTTCTTGGACTCTGGACTCACGACCCCATCCTGCCCTTTTTGCCATCACACACCATGCTTCATCACACTGTTATACTGTAATCACCATCATCACTGTTAAACTGTAATCACTGCAATCTGTTTTTGTCTAGTCAATAAAAGCACTGTAATGTTGCGTAATAATATTACTAATGTACAGGTGTGTTATGTTCTCTGGGTAAATGTACAGGTGTGTTATGTTCTCTGGGTAAATGTACAGGTGTGTTATATTATCTGAGTAAATGCACAGGTGTTTCGTTCTCTGGGTAAATGTACAAATGTGTTACATTCTCTGAGTAAATGCACAGGTGTGTTACATTCTCTGAGTAAATGCACAGGTGTTTTACATTCTCTGAGTAAATGCACAGGTGTGTTACGTTCTGTGGGTAAATGCGCAGGTGTTATGTACTCTGGGGCCACATTCCAATTGCATACTATTTACTAAAACTAACTAGTTTTTGAGTATATAGTATGTAGTATAGTTACAATTGTCAAATTTACATATATTAAAAAAATCCAAGATGCATGCTTAGAACTGGTTGGTTTTTGATTATGGTTAGAATGGATACTATTGTCCCATAACTCAAGACAAAAGGAAAAAGCAGGAGTTACTTGCATCTGAAAATTGTTGAAAAACAAATGGTGGACAACATAACTGGTTCAACAAAGACTATTGCAGGCGAATGGTCTATAAATGACAGTACAACTTGGATTTCTTTCAATTAATAAACATAAATGGTTGTTATTTTAATAAGAAATCTGTTCAAAATGCATGTTACTTTCAGTAGTTATTTTAAGTTAGCTAGCAGCCTAGCTGTGGTAGTTTTTGCCTTCATACGTGAGCCAGTCAGCTAGCTAGCTGACGGCAGCTAAATTTAACTTAACCAAATTTGTAAACAAGGTAGAATATTAGGCTTTAATATTTTAGGTTTAATACAAATATTGATGCAATATATAAACATTGTTTACTAATAAAGACTCATCTTATAGTAGCTAATGTTGCTTAATTGACATGTAGCTAACTTAGCTAGGTTATCCTTATCTAGCTTCCCTGCTGAGCCCGGGTTAGCCTGAACATGGTAATTGTTAGCATGAGCTGGGAATAATTTTATGTTTAGGTGAGATACTACAAAAGGAATACTCTGGGTGAATGTACAGGTGGGTTGTGAGTGGGATGTTTCAAACTAGCTGAGTTGGACTGTGATGGAGTGGAAAAGAGATAGTAAATAGACTACTTTTATTCCTATGTAACTACTGTGACTGTGGCATTCTTCATGGACACCGCTAGGTTTAGGTGAGTCTGATCTGTCTGTATTTGACTAACACAAACTTGTCTTGTGTTAGTACATCTATTCATTTTAAATTATGAATGACATTTCTTTTCCAATTAAAAAAATCTAAAGGTGTTATATAATTATGTAAAATATTATGTACATTAAGTTAATATAGTTTTTATATGTTTTCCCACATACCTAAGTATCACCCATCTGGCTCTACTGTCTCCATCTGTGTTCTCCTCTTACACTCATGTACTCTTTTACTCTACTGTCTCCATCTCTGTGTTCTACTTATTCTACTAGTCAGACATATTTTTATGCTTTTTAGTGTTTAACTCGCTTTACAATTTCCATTTCTGTATTATTTTTTTATGATTTTTCATTTGTTTTCTTCCTTATATTTTATATACATCTTTAATATGCCTCTTTGTTTTTCAATGTTAGTCTTACGATTATTTTGTAAAGCTTAGGAAATTAAAGACAGTATAAAAATCTTTGTTTTAAAGTTATTTACAAAGTGGCAAAAGTCATAGAACAGTCACATTCCCTACACCACCCTTACCTGAGTTCAGTAGAACAGTCACATTCTCTGCATCATCCTTACCTGAGTTCAGTAGAACAGTCACATTCCCTACATCATCCTCACCTGAGTTCAGCAGAACAGTCACATTCTCTACATCATCCTCACCTGAGTTCAGTAGAACAGTCACATTCTCTACATCATCCTCACCTGAGTTCAATAGAACAGTCACATTCTCTACATCATCCTTACCTGAGTTTCATATGATATTCTACCTCTCTGAAGGCAATTGGTTGTTCCATTGACCAGTCACTCTTCATGGACACACAGCTGGGTTCAGGTGAGCCTGGTCTCTTATTCTGAATCAGACTAACAAAACCAATCATTTTGTTGGCTAAGTGTGTTTGATCAGGCTGTCATGCATCTTACCCATAACACAGTCATTTTACATATTCTTTCAGTGAGTGACACCATCAAACCTGCTGAATGTGTGAGTCTGAGCTCTTTAGTGCTGGTGAATATTAGAGCATTCATGATTTTACAGAGTCTCTCTATTCTCTCACCTCTCTCCTTTCTGTGTGTGCTGTTCCCCAGAGGCACTCAGTCTGGAGGTCATGTCTCCTCCTACAGACTACAGCTGTAAACCTGCAAACACACACAAACAGATAAATAATGCAGGACACATTCATTTACACTATGATTCACAGACCACAAAAAAATCCTACATAAATGCACTCCATCTAGTGTAGAGGTACAAAAATACTAGTGTAGAGGTGTATATGTGTATATATACACTAGTGTAAATGTATATAAATACTAGTGTAGAGGTATATATATACTAGTGTAGATGTATATAACTACTAGTGTAGAGGTCTATATATATACTAGTTTAGATGTATATAAATGCTAGTGTAGAGGTATAGAAATATACTCCATCTGGCGTAGATGCATAAAAGTATACTCCAGATTGTATTTTGTTCCTATAAAATGCTTTCTGCTTCCCTCTTTACAGGTCCCACCAAGAGAATTTACAACCAATACAGCAATTAATCATCTACAGATCACCACAAAGTCTTTTTGCATTTAAAACAGTAATTCTTTGCAGACTAACTAATACAGTAAGAGGAGTGTAGTTTTGGCTCTGAAATCCAGCACATTAGATTTCAAATGAGATTAAAGTACAGAAAGTCAGCTTTAGTTTGAAAGTTTTTATAATTTGAAGTATTTACATATAAATAACTGAACCATGTAGGAATTGCAGTCTTCTTTATACACACTTCTCCCATTTCAGGTGACAAATAGAGGGACAAATCAACCTAAAATATAAACCAATTACTGTAATAATAAATAAAACTTTCATGTGCACTACATAGTTACAAATCACTTTGCATTTGTATCTATGGCAGATTGAAATCTTTCTCCAAATTACTGGAAGAATTCAGATACTCACTGTGTTCTCTCCTACTGTGGTTTATGTTGCTCTCATGTAATGTCTTTAGAACTCTCACTGTGTCTGTATGTGAGTGTGTGTATGCATGTGAGCCTTCTCTAAGGACTTCTCTAAGTTGACTGATTATTCTGGTATTTGAGTTTCAAAGTTCAAGAGAATGTACAGACCTTATCTGCTTATGCTGAGATGTGATCATAAACACAATAAAATCTTTGACACTAAAAGAGAGGAACAGATATAGAATGAATGATATAGATGCACAGTGTTAAAATGTTTAAACTGAATATGGTTCATTGAAATAAACTACAGTTATTTAGTCAGAAAGCTACAGGCATGAAAATCTTTACTACTTGCCCCAAAACAAAGCAGTACCTGTCTAAAGCAGTCCAAGACTGTTCACAGCAGATATTAATTTACATAAATTAATATAAAATAAGATATATTAAACCTGGTTAATTAAAAACTCTAAAAGGGGGGAAAAAAACAGTAGATCTATTGGTCACTAACATTATAGTCCACACATAACAAATAAATAATGTAATTTAATAATAGTTAAATAAACATAAACTGAGAGATGAAGATAAATGGACTGAGCATTACTGGACACGACAGGAAATCCCTCAGGAAGCCGTGAGTGGCTGAACATTACTGGACATGCCATTACAGCGTCATTCTGACACAAGAGCCTCTGCTAACCAGCGGCATCACAGTAAAAAAAAATTTCCGCATGGGAACCATGTTTTATGTAACCCCAATAAATACTGCATAAAGCTGCACTACCATACACAGGACTGTACATGTAATGCCAGTAAATACTGCATAAAGCTACTATAACATACACAGAATTGTGCATGTAACCCCAGTAAATGCTGCATAAAGCTACACATACACAGAACTGTACATGTAACCACGGTAAATGCTGCATAAAGCTATACATACACAGAACTGTACATTTATCCACAGTAAATACTGCATAAAGCTACAATAAACATACACAGAACTGTGCATGTAACCCCAGTAAATACTACATAAAGCTACACTACCATGCACAGAACTGTACATGTGACCCCAGTAAATACTGCATAAAACTACTTACATACATTGAATTGTACATGTAGCCCCAGTAAAAGCTGACATTACTCTGTAAAAAGTAACAATGAGGCAATGTGAACTTTAACATGTTCATTTGTGACACAAAAGTTGTGTTCATAATGTGTTTACTGAGCCTCTGAACAATGGTGAGTGTTTCTACTGAACAAACAAAGTGTCCATTGAGGAAAGTCACACAAGCACACACTCAGTATTAAAGGTGCAGTTCTGGTTCTTTACCAAAGTTCTTCTGAGTTCACTGCTGTTTCTGTGATACAGTAGTAAGTGTAACATCCATGATCTCTGGTTATATGATACAGTGGTAAGTGTAACATCCATGATCTCTGGTTATATGATAAAGTGGTAAGTGTAACATCCATGATCTCTGGTTATATGATACAGTGGTAAGTGTAACATCCATGATCTCTGGTTATATGATACAGTAGTAAGTGTAACATCCATGATCTCTGGTTCTGTGATACAGTAGTAAGTGTAAGATCTATGATCTCTTTGCAAATGCAGTCTGATGGTTTTTTATTACTGCACTGGAGAAATGAAACTAATGTAACTAACCTGTATTGGAAACTAACCTGTATTGGAAACCTGTATTACATCCATTACCTTTCATAAGAACACTCTTAAATCTTCACTCACTCGCTCCAGACAGCATTTTAAATTCAGTTCATCTTTACACATTAAAGTTCAAAGTGAAACCAAATCATTATCCACATAACTCTGTCACACACGATCATCATCATCATCATCATCATCATAATCATCATCCTCACAGAACGCCATCACACATACATCTTCAATTTTTCTGGTGCAGTTTCACATTCAAAGGAAGAAAGCAATTCCACTTATCCATGATGGCAGCCCCATAGCATTACAGTGTTGAGCTTTTATGGGTTCATTTGTGGAAAGTGTAAAACTGTACATTTATTTTTTTAAATAAACCTTTTCTCTACACTCATATGTAGGTTTATCTTGAAGTACCTCTGTAAACTTCATACTAATGAACACTAGAGTACAGGAAGGCAGCAGAGTTTCAGATCAGATCAGGTGTGTGTGACGTCCACGTCAGGTTTGAGTGTGGTGTCCAGATACTGAAAGACATGGGGAGGACACACAGTCCTGTGCTGCAGTCATGTTAACACATATTAACACTAACACATGTTACCATGGAGAATCATATCTACTGTCATATGTGTGTTTTTGGCCATCCTCTTCTCTGTGTGAGAGACTTATTACACGTCAGCAGTGTGGTGTCCAGGTCAGGTGTGCAGTGTATAGATGCTGTAAGAATAGGACAAAATGATCAGACATGATGAAACACACATCACAGTCCATCCTCAGACAGAGGAAAAAGGAGTGTAAACACCACTCATTCACATACACAATAAACTAAATATACAGAACACAAACTGTATAAGAGTTGTAGAGTTTTTCTTTCTGTCTCTCTTGCACAAACAAAGCAATCTCTTTGTAAGCCCACCAAACACACCCATTCAAACCCCCCATACAGTGTGTGAGGATGAGAGTGGAGTATTAAAGCTGTTTTAGATGTTCTTCATGTCCAGTGTACAGCATCTCTATTATAGTGTCCAAACCACCATCATATACACATTAAATACCCACAATGGTCAGTGGTTAAGGTACTAGTAATCAGACATTTGCCAGTTCAAGCCCCACTATTGGACTCCTGAGCAAGACCAAGACCCTTAACCCTCAATTACTCAAACTGTACTCAGTCATGATTGTAAAACACACACAGAGTGGGGAAAATTGTGAGCTGAGCTTTTTACACTTCACGAGCAGTCGTCATGCACGCGCACTGCAGTTTGTCGCCAAGTTCTGGAACAGCATAATCAGGTCTAATATCATGCAGTACTGAAAATCTGTTGATATTTGAAACACATCTGCTTAAAGACATATAACCTATAATCACCGATGATATGAACTTTACACTCTCATAGGAAATATACAAGCGTTAGCTAACTAATCAATAAGCTTTGTTCATGTTGATTAATTAATGTTAACAACTATCTGTTTATTCAACTCCAGATACCGCATGAATAATCTTACTTTCATTTATCAATAAGAACCCATGAAACAAAGTGTCTGAATCAGTGTGTCTGTACACTAACACCAACACATGATGACCAGCACATAGAAGACCTACTCCCTTGTCCTCCCACCACCCCCTGATGTGCCCTGCTGTAGGCCACCAAACCTCCACTCTAGCCAACTACTTCTCCCTCGCCCTTAATGGAGATTCCCTTGTGGGATGGTTTTCAGACACATGCACACCATCGTGTCAAGACTAGGGCCTCCAGAAAATTGGACTGGGCATTAATTGCTTTTTTCCTTTTTTACTTATAAGGATGGGACACCAATGTGAACAGAACAAACAAATGAAATCCAAAGTTTAGGTTAAGGGAGGTGTGTGACACATCAAACACAGGAACAACAACACAAAACCACATGGCAGGCTCTGCCACACAGACTAGAAGAGCAGACCGTTACAGCCGATTGGTAAACCTCTGACAGAGCAGGCTGTTTTAGCATTAAGGAACTTTATAAAGATAGTTACACTTATTCTTATCATGTACACTGGGCTACAGAACAGAATTTACTATAATACATGTGTAATTATAATTTGCAGTCAGATAAATGTATTATATTTTACACACATTAAACCTTCGCCTTCACTTGTTTCTGTGGTTGGTTGTATGTAAGTGGCGGGAGGTGTAAATAAACATGGTAACAACCAGCCCCCAACAGTGTGTAAGACAAATACAGTGATAATCACTTTGTCTGTGTATGTCTGTGTGTTTGAGAATGAGACATACAGTGATAATGTCAGTTTGTATAATAGAGAGATATACACTTACAGTGTGTGTGTGTGTGTGTGTGTGTGTGTGTGTGTGTGTGTGTGTGTGATAGGTTTTTTATGGTGTATTTAATGGATACTGCCTGTAGTTGGAGGAAAGGCAGCACAAAGAAACATGGAGCACTTTAGGATTAATGGGTGGATCTGCTAGCACCTTAAATAGTAATTAGGGTACATGATACATGAATTACAAAGGGCTTCAGTAAACACTTGGTAGATAACAAATTACTTTACAATAGAGTTAATGATGTACTGATTCCAGTACAGTAATGTGTTTATGAATGAAAATACGCATGCTGTATTTTCCTGGATGCTGTGATCACTGGCAACAGTCTCAATAGACATTCCTCCGATGGGTCATATTTACTCAGGTCAAATTCATCCAGCTCCTCTTCTGAATTTAACAATACAAACACTAGAGCTGACCACTGATGAGGAGAAAGCCTCGCTCCATGGAGACAACAGTAATCTCCTCTGTTCAGGTATGTTTGTACTTCTTGCACTAGAGAATGATCCTTCAGTTCATTCAGACAGTGGAACAGATTGATGGATTTTTCTGGAGAGGGATTCTCCCTGATCTTCTCCTTGATGTACTTTACTGTTTCCTCTTTGCTGTGAGAGCTACTTCCTGTCTGTGTCAGTGGCCTCATAAGAGAGTCAGACTGGACTCCAGTGAGAGACCCAGAAGGAAGCGAAGGAAAAGGTCCAGGTGTCCGTTCTCACTCTGGAAGGCCTTGTCCACTGCATTCATGTTGACCTACTGAAGTCATGTTGGACTGCAGTAGTTTGCTGTTCCAACACATTTGTGTTGCTTGAGATGAAGGAGAGAAATGCATATAAAGCAGCCAGAAACTCCTGAACGCTCAGATGCACAAAGCTGAACACCTTCCCCAGGTGCAGTCCAGACTCCTCTCTGAAGATTTGCATACATACTCCTGAGTACACTGACACTTCTGACATCAATGTCACATTCTTTCAGGTCTTCCTCATAAAAGATCAGGTTTCCCTTTTCTAGCTGTTGAAAAGTCAGTTTTCCCAGTGCCGCAACAATATTTCTAATCTAGTGAGGATCAGTAGCAGTTTCGCAGTGGTACTTTCTGTCCTTGTGTTTGAGCTGAAAGATCAGGAAGTGTGTGAACATTTGAGTCAGAGTCTTGGGGATCTCTTTACTCTCTGCTTCACTCAACATTCTTTCCATAACAGTGGCTGCAATCCAACAGAAGACTGGAATGTGGCACATTTGTGAGATGATTTTATTGACCAGGATCTGATCACTGATTCTCTTCCTGAAGTACTCCTCTTTCTGACGGTCACCGAACCCTCATATCTCCAATACATGGTCAACACACTCAAGAGGGATCTGATTAGCTGCTGCTGGTCGAGAGGTTATCCAGAGGAGAGCAGAGGGAAGCAGATTCCCCTTGATGAGGTTTCTCAGCAGCACATCCACCCAGGTTGACTCTGTTACATCTGATAAGCTCACATGGTTCTGGAAATCTAGAGGAGGTTGACACTCATCCAGACCATCAAAGATGAAAATAACTTTGTAAGCATCACTGTCCATTAATTGTAAATATTTAGTTTCTGGGAAAAAGTGATGAAGCAATTTCATCAGACTGAACTTTTTCTCCTTCATCAAATTCAGCTTCCTAAAAGGAAGTGGAAATATGAAGAGCACATCCTGATTTGCTCTTCCTTCAACCCAGTCCAGAATGAACTTCTGCACAGAGACTGTTTTCCCGATTCCAGCCATTCCTTTAAGTCAGCACTCTTCTGATGGGTTTGTCTTTAAAGAGGTCATTGCATTTGATGGGTGTCTCCCATGTTGCTGGTCTCTTGGATGCTGTCTCAATCTGTTTCACCTCATGTTCATTATTGACCTGTCCACTCCCTCCCTCTGAGATGTAGAGCTCTGTGTAGATCTCACTCAGAAGAGTGCTTCCATGAAATGAGTGCTTCCATGAAATGAGATTCTTTCATTAATTCTTTTAAATTTCTCAAATAGTTTGCGTTTGAGCTTTTGCTGATATACAGAGATCACCTCTAATAAATGGGAAAATATGAAAACAAATATTGTACTTTACTATTATCATTGATCTCAAAGTCACTATTCAAAAAAAATGTATTCACCAGAAGAAATGAATGTAATGTTTTCCATGCGCCGCACGATACAGACATCAAGACAACTAAATATTAGACTATCAGAACACAAGAGCTGTATCTGAAGAGCCTATTTTGCCAGTAGCCAAATATTTTATAGATTGAAATCATAACATCCAAGACGTTAAATACACTGATATCGAAACACTTAGTTACAGTTAGTTATATTTACAGTTAGAAGAAGAGTTAACAAGAAGAGTCAAAATTTTAAAATGGGAAGCATTTTGGATATGTTCTTTACACTATGGCACAAGTAGAAATGAATGTAGTTTAAATCACACCATGTTGAACTAGATATTGACGAATTAGCCTCTCTTCTTTTTGAAGCTTTTCCCTTGAGGATGTGGAAATATTTATGTGTACAGATGGCATTTGTTGTACTGAATTCTACACCTGGGTGGGACTCAGTGGAACGGCTGGGACTCAGTGGAACGAGCCAGCCTTAGTGGACGCATTTGTGCACGGACTGAAAGCGGACCTGCAGGTGGAATTGGCATGCAAACCAGAGCCTTCCTCCCTGAACAAGGTGGTGTGCCTCGCGATTACATACGATTGCTACAAGAGCGGCACAGACAACTGCATCGGGGTTTGGCACAGTGAGAAAACGATTCCCTCACAGTACCAGGAGAAAGCCCCACAGAGCCCATGCACCTGGGTGTGGCAGGAATGCGAGGCAAGCTCCTGAACCGAGGAAAAGGCGAGCAGTCGGTGAGTGAGTTTTTAGATCTATCACTGTGCAAGCTACCAGTTTTGGTAAAACATCAGCGTTGCCAGCTATCTGCATCCGCTCTAGTCGATTCAGGGGTAGCAGGCAACATAATGGACTGGGGTTTTGCTAGGAGGTTGGGGATAAAGGCTATCTCTCTTCCTACTCCACTAAGTGTGCGGGCGCTAGACGGCAGACCCATGGGAGTGGGGGTTATAACTCATGTCACTCCCCGTGTACCCCTTGAGACCAGAGGGGGTCATGTGGAGCGGATTTCCTTTTACCTCCTTCCCTCCCTCTCGCATCCCGTAACTCTAGGGCTCTCCTGGCTAAGGGCTCACAACCCCCATCTACACTGGTCTGACAAACGTGTCCTCGAGTGGGCAGCTCCATGCAAGACACGGTGCCTGTCTCACCGGACGTTGCAGCTGCAGTCGACCTCTGTTGAAAACCCGGAGGCGGGAGAAGGACTCAGGGCACCCCCAGAGTATAGATTTCTGGAGGAGGTGTTTAGCCTTGTGAAAGCCACCCAACTTCCCCCACATCAGAAATGGGACTGTACCATCACCCTCAAAAGCGACACCGTTCCAGCCCGATGTAGGGTTTACCCACTCTTCCAAGAGGAGGATCAGATAATGGCACAGTACATCAAAAAGGCACTGCAACAAGAGTACATTTGTCCCTCCACCTCGCCATCCTCTACAAGTGTCTTCTTCGTGAAGAAGAAGGATGGAGGGCTGCGACCCTGCGTGGACTATAAAGAGCTTAACAGGCTACTGGTAAAGTACCCTTACCCCCTTCCTGTAGTCACTGCAGCACTCGAACAGCTGAGGGGATCCCAGTGGTTCACTAAGCTGGATCTTTGTAGTGCGTATAACCTAATTAGGATTAGAGAAGGCAATGAGGGGAAAACCGCCTTCAGCACGTCATCCGGACACTACGATTATTTGGTCCTACCCTATGGTCTAGCCACAGCCCCTTCTGTCTTCCAGGTCCTACAGGAGTTCTTGGGTAGATCTGTTGTCACTTATATCGATGACATCCTGATCTACTCCCCCTACTGGGACCAACATGTGCATGACGTAAGGGCTGTCCTTGGCACCCTCCTGCAAAACCACCTCTACTGCAAACTGGAGAAGTGTGAGTTCCACCACAGAGAGGTGAACTTCGTGTGAGAACTATATCTTCCACTGAAACACTGTTTAAGCAATTTGCTTATGTTAGAACAGCTTGTTGTCCCTTGCACACAATGTTAAAACTTGAAATACATCTTAGAATGTGTTTTCTTATCCATTTCATTTTGCTTGCGAACACTATATCTTGCTCATTTTCGTTCATAATATTATAGCTTTCCCTAAAACACTGTTTAAGCAATTTGCTCATGTTAGAACAGCTTGTTGTCAATTGCACACATTGTAAAAACCTGAAATAATTCATAGAAAATGTTTTCTAATCCATTTCATTTTGTTTGAGAACACTATCTTGCTCTAAAATATTTTTTAAGCAATTTGCTTATTTTAGAACAGCTTGTTGTCCATTGCAAACATTGTAAAAACTTGAAATAGGTGTTAGAAAATCGTTTCTTATCCATTTCATTTTGGTTGAGAACACTATATCTTGATCATTTTCGTTCATAATATTATACCTTTCCCTAACACACTGTTTAAGCAATTTGCTTAGGCTAGAACAGCTTGTTGTCCATTGCACACATTGTAAAAACCTGAAATAATTCTTAGAAAATGTATTCTTATCTATTTCTATTTGGATGAGAAACTATATCTTGCTCTCAAACACTGTTTAAGCAATTAGAATGCTTGCAATATGAACCTTACTACTGGTTCTTTTCCTATGCACACACTGTTAAAACAGGAAATACATCTTATAATTTGTTTTCTTATCCATTTCATTTTGGTTGAGAACACTATATCTTGCTCTGAAACATTGTTTCAACAATTATAATGCTTGTAATATGAACGTTACTAAAGCTTCTTTTCCCTTGCACACAATGTTAAAACTTGAAATACATCTTAGAATGTGTTTTCTTATCCATTTCATTTTGCTTGCGAACACTATATCTTGATCATTTTTGTTCATAATATTATAGCTTTCCCTAACACACTGTTTAAGCAATTTGCTTATGTTAGAACAGCTTGTTGTCCATTGCACACATTGTAAACACTTGAAATAGGTCTTAGAAAATGTTGTCTTATCCATTTCATTTTGCTTGAGAACACTACATCTTGCTCTGAAACACTGTTTAAGCAATTTGCATGTGTTAGAACAGCTTGTTGTCAACTGCACACATTGTAAAAACCTGAAATAATTCATAGAAAATGTTTTCTAATCCATTTCATTTTGTTTGAGAACACTATTTTGCTCTAAAATATTTTTTAAGCAATTTGCTTATTTTAGAACAGCTTGTTGTCCATTGCAAACATTGTAAAAACTTGAAATAGGTGTTAGAAAATCGTATCTTATCCATTTCATTTTGGTTGAGAACACTTTATCTTGATCATTTTCGTTCATAATATTATAGCTTTCCCTAAAACACTGTTTAAGCAATTTGCTTATGTTAGAACAGCTTGTTGTCAATTGCACACATTGTAAAAACCTGAAATAATTCATAGAAAATGTTTTCTAATCCATTTCATTTTGTTTGAGAACACTATCTTGCTCTAAAATATTTTTTAAGCAATTTGCTTATTTTAGAACAGCTTGTTGTCCATTGCAAACATTGTAAAAACTTGAAATAGGTGTTAGAAAATCGTTTCTTATCCATTTCATTTTGGTTGAGAACACTATATCTTGATCATTTTCGTTCATAATATTATACCTTTCCCTAACACACTGTTTAGGCAATTTGCTTAGGCTAGAACAGCTTGTTGTCCATTGCACACATTGTAAAAACCTGAAATAATTCTTAGAAAATGTATTCTTATCTATTTCTATTTGGATGAGAAACTATATCTTGCTCTCAAACACTGTTTAAGCAATTAGAATGCTTGCAATATGAACCTTACTACTGGTTCTTTTCCTATGCACACACTGTTAAAACAGGAAATACATCTTATAATTTGTTTTCTTATCCATTTCATTTTGGTTGAGAACACTATATCTTGCTCTGAAACATTGTTTCAACAATTATAATGCTTGTAATATGAACGTTACTAAAGCTTCTTTTCCCTTGCACACAATGTTAAAACTTGAAATACATCTTAGAATGTGTTTTCTTATCCATTTCATTTTGCTTGCGAACACTATATCTTGATCATTTTTGTTCATAATATTATAGCTTTCCCTAACACACTGTTTAAGCAATTTGCTTATGTTAGAACAGCTTGTTGTCCATTGCACACATTATAAACACTTGAAATAGGTCTTAGAAAATGTTGTCTTATCCATTTCATTTTGCTTGAGAACACTACATCTTGCTCTGAAACACTGTTTAAGCAATTTGCATGTGTTAGAACAGCTTGTTGTCAACTGCACACATTGTAAAAACCTGAAATAATTCATAGAAAATGTTTTCTAATCCATTTCATTTTGTTTGAGAACACTATTTTGCTCTAAAATATTTTTTAAGCAATTTGCTTATTTTAGAACAGCTTGTTGTCCATTGCAAACATTGTAAAAACTTGAAATAGGTGTTAGAAAATCGTTTCTTATCCATTTCATTTTGGTTGAGAACACTATATCTTGATCATTTTCGTTCATAATATTATACCTTTCCCTAACACACTGTTTAAGCAATTTGCTTAGGCTAGAACAGCTTGTTGTCCATTGCACACATTGTAAAAACCTGAAATAATTCTTAGAAAATGTATTCTTATCTATTTCTATTTGGATGAGAAACTATATCTTGCTCTCAAACACTGTTTAAGCAATTAGAATGCTTGCAATATGAACCTTACTACTGGTTCTTTTCCTATGCACACACTGTTAAAACAGGAAATTCATCTTATAATTTGTTTTCTTATCCATTTCATTTTGGTTGAGAACACTATATCTTGCTCTGAAACATTGTTTCAACAATTATAATGCTTGTAATATGAACGTTACTAAAGCTTCTTTTCCCTTGCACACAATGTTAAAACTTGAAATACATCTTAGAATGTGTTTTCTTATCCATTTCATTTTGCTTGCGAACACTATATCTTGATCATTTTTGTTCATAATATTATAGCTTTCCCTAACACACTGTTTAAGCAATTTGCTTATGTTAGAACAGCTTGTTGTCCATTGCACACATTATAAACACTTGAAATAGGTCTTAGAAAATGTTGTCTTATCCATTTCATTTTGCTTGAGAACACTACATCTTGCTCTGAAACACTGTTTAAGCAATTTGCATGTGTTAGAACAGCTTGTTGTCAACTGCACACATTGTAAAAACCTGAAATAATTCATAGAAAATGTTTTCTAATCCATTTCATTTTGTTTGAGAACACTATTTTGCTCTAAAATATTTTTTAAGCAATTTGCTTATTTTAGAACAGCTTGTTGTCCATTGCAAACATTGTAAAAACTTGAAATAGGTGTTAGAAAATCGTTTCTTATCCATTTCATTTTGGTTGAGAACACTTTATCTTGATCATTTTCGTTCATAATATTATACCTTTCCCTAACACACTGTTTAAGCAATTTGCTTAGGCTAGAAGAGCTTGTTGTCCATTGCACACATTGTAAAAACCTGAAATAATTCTTAGAAAATGTATTCTTATCTATTTGTATTTGGATGAGAAACTATATCTTGCTCTCAAACACTTTTAAAGCAATTAGAATGCTTGCAATATGAACCTTACTACTGCTTCCTTTCCTATGCACACACTGTTAAAACAGGAAATACATCTTATAATTTGTTTTCTTATCCATTTCATTTTGCTTGAGAACACTACATCTTGCTCTGAAACACGGTTTAAGCAATTTGCATATGTTAGAACAGCTTGTTGTCCATTGCACACACTGTAAAATCTTGAAATAGGTCTTAGAAAATGTTTTCTTATCGATTTCATTTTGGTTGAGAACACTATCTTGCTCTAAAATATTTTTTAAGCAATTTGCTTATGTTAGAACAGCTTGTTGTCCATTGCAAATAGTGTAAAAACTTGAAATAGGTGTTAGAAAATCGTTTCTTATCCATTTCATTTTGGTTGAGAATACTATATCTTGAACATTTTCGTTCATAATATTATACCTTTCCCTAACACACTGTTTAAGCAATTTGCTTAGGCTAGAACAGCTTGTTGTCCATTGCACACATTGTAAAAACCTGAAATAATTCTTAGAAAATGTATTCTTATCTATTTTAATTTGGATGAGAGACTATATCTTGCTCTCAAACACTGTTTAAGCAATTAGAATGCTTGCAATATGAACCTTACTAGTGCTTCTTTTCCCATGCACACAGTGTTAAAACATGAAATACATCTTAGAATGTGTTTTCTTATCCATTTCATTTTGGTTCAGAACATTATATCTTGCTCTAAAACACTGTTTAAGCAATTTGCTTATATTAGAACAGCTTGTTGTCCATTGCACACATTGTAAATACTTGAAAAAGGTCTTAGAAAATGTTTTCTTATCCATTTCATTTTGGTTGAGAACACTATTTCTTGCTCTAAAACACTGTTTAAGCAATTTGCATATGTTAGAACAGCTTGTTGTCCATTGCACACATTGTAAAAACCTGAAATAATTCTTAGAAAATGTATTCATATCTATTTCAATTTGGTTGAGAAACTAAATGTTGCTCTAAAACACTGTTTAAGCAATTTGCTTATGTTAGAACAGCTTGTTGTCCATTGCACATATTGTAAACACTTGAAATAGGTCTTAGAAAATGTTTTCTTATCCATTTCATTTTGGTTGAGAACACTATATCTTGCTCTGAAACATTGTTTCAACAATTAGAATGCTTGTAATATGAACGTTACTAAAGTTTCTTTTCCCTTGCACACAATGTTAAAACTTGAAATATATCTTAGAATTTGTTTTCTTATCCATTTCATTTTGCTTGCGAACACTATATCTTGATCATTTTCGCTCATAATATTATAGCTTTCCCTAAAACACTGTTTAAGCAATTTGCTTATGTTAGAACAGCTTGTTGTTCATTGCACACATTGTAAAAACCTGAAATGGCTCTTAGAAAATATTTTCTTATCCATTTCATTTTGGTTGAGAAACTATATCTTGCTCTCAAACACTGTTTAAGCAATTATAATGCTTGCAATATGAACGTTACTTCTGCTTCTTTTCCCATGCACACAGTGTTAAAATATGAAATACATCTTAGAATGTGTTTTCTTATCCATTTCATTGTGGTTGAGAACACTATATCTTGCTCTACAACACTGTTTAAGCAATTTGCTTATGTTAGAACAGCTTGTTGTCCATTGCACATATTGTAAACACTTGAAATAATTCTTAGAAATTGTTTTCTTATCCATTTCATTTTGGTTGAGAACACTATATCTTGCTGTACAACACTGTTTAAGCAATTAGAATGCTTGTAATATGAATGTTACTAAAGCTTCTTTTCCCTTGCACACAATGTTAAAACTTGAAATATATATTAGAATGTGTTTTCTAATCCATTTCATTTTGGTTGAGAACACTATATCTTGCTGTACAACACTGTTTAAGCAATTTGCTTATGTTAGAAAAGCTTGTTGTCCATTGCACATATTGTAAACACTTGAAATAATTCTTAGAAAATGTTTTCTTATCCATTTCATTTTGGTTGAGAACACTATATCTTGCTCTGAAGCACTGTTTAAGCAATTAGAATGCTTGTAATATGAACGTTACTAAAGCTTCTTTTCCCTTGCACACAATGTTAAAACTTGAAATACATATTAGAATGTGTTTTCTAATCCATTTCATTTTGGTTGAGAACACTATATCTTGCTGTACAACACTGTTTAAGCAATTTGCTTATGTTAGAACAGATTGTTGTCCATTGCACATATTGTAAATACTTGAAAAAGGTCTTATAAAATGTTTTCTTATCCATTTCATTTTGGTTGAGAACACTATCTTGCTCTAAAATATTTTTTAAGCAATTTGCTTATTTTAGAACAGCTTGATGTCCATTGCAAACATTGTAAAAACTTGAAATAGGTGTTAGAAAATCATTTCTTATCCATTTCATTTTGGTTGAGAATACTATATCTTGATCATTTTCGTTCATAATATTATAGCTTTCCCTAACACACTGTTTAAGCAATTTGCATGTGTTAGAACAGCTTGTTGTCCATTGCACACATTGTAAAATCTTTAAATAGGTCTTAGAAAATGTTTTCTAATCCATTTCATTGTGGTTGAGAACACTATATCTTGCTCTTCAACACTGTTTAAGCAATTTGCTTATGTTAGAACAGCTTGTTGTCCATTGCACACATTGTAAAAACCTGAAATAATTCATAGAAAATGTTTTCTTATCCATTTCATTTTGGTTGAGAACACTATCTTGCTCTAAAATATTTTTTAAGCAATTTGCTTATGTTAGAACAGCTTGTTGTCCATTGCAAACATTGCAAAAACTTGAAATAGGTGTTAGAATATCGTTTCTTATCCATTTCATTTTGGTTGAGAACACTATATCTTGATCATTTTCGTTCATAATATTATACCTTTCCCTAACACACTGTTTAAGCAATTTGCTTATGTTAGAACAGCTTGTTGTGCATTGCACACATTGTAAACACTTGAAATAGGTCTTAGAAAATGTTATCTTATCCATTTCATTTTGCTTGAGAACACTACATCTTGCTCTGAAACATTGTTTCAACAATTAGAATGCTTGTAATATGAACGTTACTAAAGTTTCTTTTCCCTTGCACACAATGTTAAAACTTGAAATACATCTTAGAATGTGTTTTCTTATCCATTTCATTTTGCTTGCGAACACTATATCTGGATCATTTTCGTTCATAATATTATACCTTTCCCTAACACACTGTTTAAGCAATTTGCTTAGGCTAGAACAGCTTGTTGTCCATTGCACACATTGTAAAAACCTGAAATAATTCTTAGAAAATGTATTCTTATCTATTTTAATTTGGATGAGAAACTATATCTTGCTCTCAAACACTGTTTAAGCAATTAGAATGCTTGCAATATGAACCTTACTAGTGCTTCTTTTCCCATGCACACAGTGTTAAAACATGAAACACATCTTAGAATCTGTTTTCTTATCCATTTCATTTTGCTTCAGAACATTATATGTTGCTCTAAAACACTGTTTAAGCAATTTGCTTATGTTAGAACAGCTTGTTGTCCATTGCACATATTGTAAACACTTGAAATAGGTCTTAGAAAATGTTTTCTTATCCATTTCATTTTGGTTGAGAACACTATATCTTGCTCTGAAACATTGTTTCAACAATTAGAATGCTTGTAATATGAACGTTACTAAAGATTATTTTCCCTTGCACACAATGTTAAAACTTGAAATACATCTTAGAATGTGTTTTCTTATCCATTTCATTTTGCTTGCGAACACTATATCTTGATCATTTTCGTTCATAATATTATAGCTTTCCCTAACACACTGTTTAAGCAATTTGCTTATGTTAGAACAGCTTGTTGTCCATTGCACACATTGTAAAAACCTGAAATGGCTCTTAGAAAATGTTTTCTTATCCATTTCATTTTGGTTGAGAAACTATATCTTGCTCTCAAACACTGTTTAAGCAATTAGAATGCTTGCAATATGAACGTTACTTCTGCTTCTTTTCCCGTGCACACAGTGTTAAAAATATGAAATACATCTTAGAATGTGTTTTCTTATCCATTTCATTGTGGTTGAGAACACTATATCTTGCTGTACAACACTGTTTAAGCAATTAGAATGCTTGTAATATGAATGTTACTAAAGCTTCTTTTCCCTTGCACACAATGTTAAAACTTGAAATATATATTAGAATGTGTTTTCTAATCCATTTCATTTTGGTTGAGAACACTATATCTTGCTGTACAACACTGTTTAAGCAATTTGCTTATGTTAGAACAGCTTGTTGTCCATTGCACATATTGTAAACACTTGAAATAATTCTTAGAAAATGTTTTCTTATCCATTTCATTTTGGTTGAGAACACTATATCTTGCTCTGAAGCACTGTTTAAGCAATTAGAATGCTTGTAATATGAACGTTACTAAAGCTTCTTTTCCCTTGCACACAATGTTAAAACTTGAAATACATATTAGAATGTGTTTTCTAATCCATTTCATTTTGGTTGAGAACACTATATCTTGCTGTACAACACTGTTTAAGCAATTTGCTTATGTTAGAACAGCTTGTTGTCCATTGCACATATTGTAAATACTTGAAAAAGGTCTTATAAAATGTTTTCTTATCCATTTCATTTTGGTTGAGAACACTATCTTGCTCTAAAATATTTTTTAAGCAATTTGCTTATTTTAGAACAGCTTGTTGTCCATTGCAAACATTGTAAAAACTTGAAATAGGTGTTAGAAAATCGTTTCTTATCCATTTCATTTTGGTTGAGAATACTATATTTTGATCATTTTCGTTCATAATATTATAGCTTTCCCTAACACACTGTTTTAACAATTTGCATGTGTTAGAACAGCTTGTTGTCCATTGCACACATTTTAAAATCTTTAAATAGGTCTTAGAAAATGTTTTCTAATCCATTTCATTGTGGTTGAGAACACTATATCTTGCTCTTCAACACTGTTTAAGCAATTTGCTTATGTTAGAACAGCTTGTTGTCCATTGCACACATTGTAAAAACCTGAAATAATTCATAGAAAATGTTTTCTTATCCATTTCATTTTGGTTGAGAACACTATCTTGCTCTAAAATATTTTTTAAGCAATTTGCTTATGTTAGAACAGCTTGTCCATTGCAAACATTGCAAAAACTTGAAATAGGTGTTCGAAAATCGTTTCTTATCCATTTCATTTTGGTTGAGAACACTATATATTGATCATTTTCATTCATAATATTATACCTTTCCCTAACACACTGTTTAAGCAATTTGCTTATGTTAGAACAGCTCGTTGTCCATTGCACACATTGTAAACACTTGAAATAGGTCTTAGAAAATGTTATCTTATCCATTTCATTTTGCTTGAGAACACTACATCTTGCTCTGAAACACTGTTTAAGCAATTTGCATGTGTTAGAACAGCTTGTTGTCCATTGCACACATTGTAAAATCTTTAAATAGGTCTTAGAAAATGTTTTCTAATCCATTTCATTGTGGTTGAGAACACTATATCTTGCTCTATAACACTGTTTAAGCAATTTGCTTATGTTAGAACAGCTTGTTGTCCATTGCACATATTGTAAACACTTGAAATAGGTCTTAGAAAATGTTTTCTTATCTATTTCAATTTGGTTGAGAAACTATATCTTGCTCTCAAACACTGTTTAAGCAATTAGAATGCTTGTAATATGAACGTTACTACTGCTTCTTTTCCCATGCACACAGTGTTAAAACATGAAATACATCTTAGAATGTGTTTTCTTATCCTTTTCATTTTGCTTCAGAACACTATATCTTGCTCTACAACACTGTTTAAGCAATTTGCTTATGTTAGAACAGCTTGTTGTCCATTGCACATATTGTAAACACTTGAAATAGGTCTTAGAAAATGTTTTCTTATCCATTTCATTTTGGTTGAGAACACTATATCTTGCTCTGAAACATTGTTTCAACAATTAGAATGCTTGTAATATGAACGTTACTAAAGCTTCTTTTCCCTTGCACAGAATGTTAAAACTTGAAATACATCTTAGAATGTGTTTTCTAATCCATTTCATTTTGGTTGAGAACACTATATCTTGCTCAACAACACTGTTTAAGCAATTTGGTTATGTTAGAACAGCTTGTTGTCCATTGCACATATTGTAAATACTTGAAAAAGGTCTTATAAAATGTTTTCTTATCCATTTCATTTTGGTTGAGAACACTATTTCTTGCTCTAAAACACTGTTTAAGCAATTTGCTTATGTTAGAAGAGCTTGTTGTCCATTGCACACATTGTAAAAACCTGAAATAATTCGTAGAAAATTATTTCTTATCTATTTCAATTTGGTTGAGAAACTATATGTTGCTCTAAAACACTGTTTAAGCAATTTGCTAATGTTAGAACAACTTGTTTTCCATTGCACACATTGTAAAACATTGAAATACGTCTTAGAAAATGTATTCTTATCTATTTCAATTTGGTTGAGAAACTATATCTTGCTCTCAAACACTTTTAAAGCAATTAGAATGCTTGCAATATGAACCTTACTACTGCTTCTTTTCCTATGCACACACTGTTAAAACAGGAAATACATCTCATAATTTGTTTTCTTATCCATTTCATTTTGCTTGAGAACACTACATCTTGCTCTGAAACACGGTTTAAGCAATTTGCATATGTTAGAACAGCTTGTTGTCCATTGCACACACTGTAAAATCTTGAAATAGGTCTTAGAAAATGTTTTCTTATCGATTTCATTTTGGTTGAGAACACTATCTTGCTCTAAAATATTTTTTAAGCAATTTGCTTATGTTAGAACAGCTTGTTGTCCATTGCAAACAGTGTAAAAACTTGAAATAGGTGTTAGAAAATCGTTTCTTATCCATTTCATTTTGGTTGAGAATACTATATCTTGAACATTTTCGTTCATAATATTATACCTTTCCCTAACACACTGTTTAAGCAAATTGCTTAGGCTAGAACAGCTTGTTGTCCATTGCACACATTGTAAAAACCTGAAATAATTCTTAGAAAATGTATTCTTATCTATTTTAATTTGGATGAGAAACTATATCTTGCTCTCAAACACTGTTTAAGCAATTAGAATGCTTGCAATATGAACCTTACTAGTGCTTCTTTTCCCATGCACACAGTGTTAAAACATGAAATACATCTTAGAATGTGTTTTCTTATCCATTTCATTTTGCTTCAGAACATTATATCTTGCTCTAAAACACTGTTTAAGCAATTTGCTTATATTAGAACAGCTTGTTGTCCATTGCACACATTGTAAATACTTGAAAAAGGTCTTAGAAAATGTTTTCTTATCCATTTCATTTTAGTTGAGAACACTATATCTTGCTCTGAAACATTGTTTCAACAATTAGAATGCTTGTAATATGAACGTTACTAAAGTTTCTTTTCCCTTGCACACAATGTTAAAACTTGAAATATATATTAGAATGTGTTTTCTAATCCATTTCATTTTGGTTGAGAACACTATATCTTGCTGTACAACACTGTTTAAGCAATTAGAATGCTTGTAATATGAATGTTACTAAAGCTTCTTTTCCCTTGCACACAATGTTAAAACTTGAAATATATATTAGAATGTGTTTTCTAATCCATTTCATTTTGGTTGAGAACACTATATCTTGCTGTACAACACTGTTTAAGCAATTTGCTTATGTTAGAACAGCTTGTTGTCCATTGCACATATTGTAAACACTTGAAATAATTCTTAGAAAATGTTTTCTTATCCATTTTATTTTGGTTGAGAACACTATATCTTGCTCTGAAGCACTGTTTAAGCAATTAGAATGCTTGTAATATGAACGTTACTAAAGCTTCTTTTCCCTTGCACACAATGTTAAAACTTGAAATACATATTAGAATGTGTTTTCTAATCCATTTCATTTTGGTTGAGAACACTATATCTTGCTGTACAACACTGTTTAAGCAATTTGCTTATATTAGAACAGCTTGTTGTCCATTGCACACATTGTAAATACTTGAAAAAGGTCTTATAAAATGTTTTCTTATCCATTTCATTTTGGTTGAGAACACTATCTTGCTCTAAAATATTTTTTAAGCAATTTGCTTATTTTAGAACAGCTTGTTGTCCATTGCAAACATTGTAAAAACTTGAAATAGGTGTTAGAAAATCATTTCTTATCCATTTCATTTTGGTTGAGAATACTATATCTTGATCATTTTCGTTCATAATATTATAGCTTTCCCTAACACACTGTTTAAGCAATTTGCATGTGTTAGAACAGCTTGTTGTCCATTGCACACATTGTAAAATCTTTAAATAGGTCTTAGAAAATGTTTTCTAATCCATTTCATTGTGGTTGAGAACACTATATCTTGCTCTTCAACACTGTTTAAGCAATTTGCTTATGTTAGAACAGCTTGTTGTCCATTGCACACATTGTAAAAACCTGAAATAATTCATAGAAAATGTTTTCTTATCCATTTCATTTTGGTTGAGAACACTATCTTGCTCTAAAATATTTTTTAAGCAATTTGCTTATGTTAGAACAGCTTGTTGTCCATTGCAAACATTGCAAAAACTTGAAATAGGTGTTAGAATATCGTTTCTTATTAATTTCATTTTGGTTGAGAACACTATATCTTGATCATTTTCATTCATAATATTATACCTTTCCCTAACACACTGTTTAAGCAATTTGCTTATGTTAGAACAGCTTGTTGTCCATTGCACACATTGTAAACACTTGAAATAGGTCTTAGAAAATGTTATCTTATCCATTTCATTTTGCTTGAGAACACTACATCTTGCTCTGAAACACTGTTTAAGCAATTTGCATGTGTTAGAACAGCTTGTTGTCCATTGCACACATTGTAAAATCTTTAAATAGGTCTTAGAAAATGTTTTCTAATCCATTTCATTGTGGTTGAGAACACTATATCTTGCTCTATAACACTGTTTAAGCAATTTGCTTATGTTAGAACAGCTTGTTGTCCATTGCACATATTGTAAACACTTGAAATAGGTCTTAGAAAATGTTTTCTTATCTATTTCAATTTGGTTGAGAAACTATATCTTGCTCTTAAACACTGTTTAAGCAATTAGAATGCTTGTAATATGAACGTTACTACTGCTTCTTTTCCCATGAACACAGTGTTAAAACATGAAATAAATCTTAGAATGTGTTTTCTTATCCTTTTCATTTTGCTTCAGAACACTATATCTTGCTCTACAACATTGTTTAAGCAATTTGCTTATGTTAGAACAGCTTGTTGTCCATTGCACATATTGTAAACACTTGAAATAGGTCTTAGAAAATGTTTTCTTATCCATTTCATTTTGGTTGAGAACACTATATCTTGCTCTGAAACATTGTTTCAACAATTAGAATGCTTGTAATATGAACGTTACTAAAGCTTCTTTTCCCTTGCACAGAATGTTAAAACTTGAAATACATATTAGAATGTGTTTTCTAATCCATTTCATTTTGGTTGAGAACACTATATCTTGCTGTACAACACTGTTTAAGCAATTTGCTTATATTAGAACAGCTTGTTGTCCATTGCACACATTGTAAATACTTGAAAAAGGTCTTATAAAATGTTTTCTTATCCATTTCATTTTGGTTGAGAACACTATCTTGCTCTAAAATATTTTTTAAGCAATTTGCTTATTTTAGAACAGCTTGTTGTCCATTGCAAACATTGTAAAAACTTGAAATAGGTGTTAGAAAATCATTTCTTATCCATTTCATTTTGGTTGAGAATACTATATCTTGATCATTTTCGTTCATAATATTATAGCTTTCCCTAACACACTGTTTAAGCAATTTGCATGTGTTAGAACAGCTTGTTGTCCATTGCACACATTGTAAAATCTTTAAATAGGTCTTAGAAAATGTTTTCTAATCCATTTCATTGTGGTTGAGAACACTATATCTTGCTCTTCAACACTGTTTAAGCAATTTGCTTATGTTAGAACAGCTTGTTGTCCATTGCACACATTGTAAAAACCTGAAATAATTCATAGAAAATGTTTTCTTATCCATTTCATTTTGGTTGAGAACACTATCTTGCTCTAAAATATTTTTTAAGCAATTTGCTTATGTTAGAACAGCTTGTTGTCCATTGCAAACATTGCAAAAACTTGAAATAGGTGTTAGAATATCGTTTCTTATCCATTTCATTTTGGTTGAGAACACTATATCTTGATCATTTTCATTCATAATATTATACCTTTCCCTAACACACTGTTTAAGCAATTTGCTTATGTTAGAACAGCTTGTTGTCCATTGCACACATTGTAAACACTTGAAATAGGTCTTAGAAAATGTTATCTTATCCATTTCATTTTGCTTGAGAACACTACATCTTGCTCTGAAACACTGTTTAAGCAATTTGCATGTGTTAGAACAGCTTGTTGTCCATTGCACACATTGTAAAATCTTTAAATAGGTCTTAGAAAATGTTTTCTAATCCATTTCATTGTGGTTGAGAACACTATATCTTGCTCTATAACACTGTTTAAGCAATTTGCTTATGTTAGAACAGCTTGTTGTCCATTGCACATATTGTAAACACTTGAAATAGGTCTTAGAAAATGTTTTCTTATCTATTTCAATTTGGTTGAGAAACTATATCTTGCTCTTAAACACTGTTTAAGCAATTAGAATGCTTGTAATATGAACGTTACTACTGCTTCTTTTCCCATGAACACAGTGTTAAAACATGAAATAAATCTTAGAATGTGTTTTCTTATCCATTTCATTGTGGTTGAGAACACTAAATCTTGCTGTACAACACTGTTTAAGCAATTAGAATGCTTGTAATATGAATGTTACTAAAGCTTCTTTTCCCTTGCACACAATGTTAAAACTTGAAATATATATTAGAATGTGTTTTCTAATCCATTTCATTTTGGTTGAGAACACTATATCTTGCTGTACAACACTGTTTAAGCAATTTGCTTATGTTAGAACAGCTTGTTGTCCATTGCACATATTGTAAACACTTGAAATAATTCTTAGAAAATGTTTTCTTATCCATTTTATTTTGGTTGAGAACACTATATCTTGCTCTGAAGCACTGTTTAAGCAATTAGAATGCTTGTAATATGAACGTTACTAAAGCTTCTTTTCCCTTGCACACAATGTTAAAACTTGAAATACATATTAGAATGTGTTTTCTAATCCATTTCATTTTGGTTGAGAACACTATATCTTGCTGTACAACACTGTTTAAGCAATTTGCTTATGTTAGAACAGCTTGTTGTCCATTGCACATATTGTAAATACTTGAAAAAGGTCTTATAAAATGTTTTCTTATCCATTTCATTTTGGTTGAGAACACTATCTTGCTCTAAAATATTTTTTAAGCAATTTGCTTATTTTAGAACAGCTTGTTGTCCATTGCAAACATTGTAAAAACTTGAAATAGGTGTTAGAAAATCGTTTCTTATCCATTTCATTTTGGTTGAGAATACTATATCTTGATCATTTTCGTTCATAATATTATAGCTTTCCCTAACACACTGTTTAAGCAATTTGCATGTGTTAGAACAGCTTGTTGTCCATTGCACACATTGTAAAATCTTTAAATAGGTCTTAGAAAATGTTTTCTAATCCATTTCATTGTGGTTGAGAACACTATATCTTGCTCTTCAACACTGTTTAAGCAATTTGCTTATGTTAGAACAGCTTGTTGTCCATTGCACACATTGTAAACACTTGAAATAGGTCTTAGAAAATGTTATCTTATCCATTTCATTTTGCTTGAGAACACTACATCTTGCTCTGAAACACTGTTTAAGCAATTTGCATGTGTTAGAACAGCTTGTTGTCCATTGCACACATTGTAAAATCTTTAAATAGGTCTTAGAAAATGTTTTCTAATCCATTTCATTGTGGTTGAGAACACTATATCTTGCTCTATAACACTGTTTAAGCAATTTGCTTATGTTAGAACAGCTTGTTGTCCATTGCACATATTGTAAACACTTGAAATAGGTCTTAGAAAATGTTTTCTTATCTATTTCAATTTGGTTGAGAAACTATATCTTGCTCTTAAACACTGTTTAAGCAATTAGAATGCTTGTAATATGAACGTTACTACTGCTTCTTTTCCCATGAACACAGTGTTAAAACATGAAATACATCTTAGAATGTGTTTTCTTATCCTTTTCATTTTGCTTCAGAACACTATATCTTGCTCTACAACACTGTTTAAGCAATTTGCTTATGTTAGAACAGCTTGTTGTCCATTGCACATATTGTAAACACTTGAAATAGGTCTTAGAAAATGTTTCCTTATCCATTTCATTTTGGTTGAGAACACTATATCTTACTCTGAAACATTGTTTCAACAATTAGAATGCTTGTAATATGAACGTTACTAAAGCTTCTTTTCCCTTGCACAGAATGTTAAAACTTGAAATACATCTTAGAATGTGTTATCTAATCCATTTCATTTTGGTTGAGAACACTATATCTTGCTCAACAACACTGTTTAAGCAATTTGCTTATGTTAGAACAGCTTGTTGTCCATTGCACATATTGTAAATACTTGAAAAAGGTCTTATAAAATGTTTTCTTATCCATTTCATTTTGGTTGAGAACACTATTTCTTGCTCTAAAACACTGTTTAAGCAATTTGCTTACGTTAGAACAGCTTGTTGTCCATTGCACACATTGTAAAAACCTGAAATAATTCGTAGAAAATTATTTCTTATCTATTTCAATTTGGTTGAGAAACTATATGTTGCTCTAAAACACTGTTTAAGCAATTTGCTTATGTTAGAACAACTTGTTTTCCATTGCACACATTGTAAAACATTGAAATACGTCTTAGAAAATGTATTCTTATCTATTTCAATTTGGTTGAGAAACTATATCTTGCTCTCAAACACTTTTAAAGCAATTAGAATGCTTGCAATATGAACCTTACTACTGCTTCTTTTCCTATGCACACACTGTTAAAACAGGAAATACATCTCATAATTTGTTTTCTTATCCATTTCATTTTGCTTGAGAACACTACATCTTGCTCTGAAACACGGTTTAAGCAATTTGCATATGTTAGAACAGCTTGTTGTCCATTGCACACACTGTAAAATCTTGAAATAGGTCTTAGAAAATGTTTTCTTATCGATTTCATTTTGGTTGAGAACACTATCTTGCTCTAAAATATTTTTTAAGCAATTTGCTTATGTTAGAACAGCTTGTTGTCCATTGCAAACAGTGTAAAAACTTGAAATAGGTGTTAGAAAATCGTTTCTTATCCATTTCATTTTGGTTGAGAATACTATATCTTGAACATTTTCGTTCATAATATTATACCTTTCCCTAACACACTGTTCAAGCAATTTGCTTAGGCTAGAACAGCTTGTTGTCCATTGCACACATTGTAAAAACCTGAAATAATTCTTAGAAAATGTATTCTTATCTATTTTAATTTGGATGAGAAACTATATCTTGCTCTCAAACACTGTTTAAGCAATTAGAATGCTTGCAATATGAACCTTACTAGTGCTTCTTTTCCCATGCACACAGTGTTAAAACATGAAATACATCTTAGAATGTGTTTTCTTATCCATTTCATTTTGCTTCAGAACATTATATCTTGCTCTAAAACACTGTTTCAGCAATTTGCTTATATTAGAACAGCTTGTTGTCCATTGCACACATTGTAAATACTTGAAAAAGGTCTTAGAAAATGTTTTCTTATCCATTTCATTTTGGTTGAGAACACTATTTCTTGCTCTAAAACACTGTTTAAGCAATTTGCATATGTTAGAACAGCTTGTTGTCCATTGCACACATTGTAAAAACCTGAAATAATTCTTAGAAAATGTATTCATATCTATTTCAATTTGGTTGAGAAACTAAATGTTGCTCTAAAACACTGTTTAAGCAATTTGCTTATGTTAGAACAGCTTGTTATCCATTGCACATATTGTAAACACTTGAAATAGGTCTTAGAAAATGTTTTCTTATCCATTTCATTTTGGTTGAGAACACTATATCTTGCTCTGAAACATTGTTTCAACAATTAGAATGCTTGTAATATGAACGTTACTAAAGTTTCTTTTCCCTTGCACACAATGTTAAAGCTTGAAATACATCTTAGAATGTGTTTTCTTATCCATTTCATTTTGCTTGCGAACACTATATCTTGATCATTTTCGTTCATATTATAGCTTTCCCTAACACACTGTTTAAGCAATTTGCTTATGTTAGAACAGCTTGTTGTCCATTGCACACATTGTAAAAACCTGAAATGGCTCTTAGAAAATGTTTTCTTATCCATTTCATTTTGGTTGAGAAACTATATCTTGCTCTCAAACACTGTTTAAGCAATTAGAATGCTTGCAATATGAACGTTACTTCTGCTTCTTTTCCCGTGCACACAGTGTTAAAATATGAAATACATCTTAGAATGTGTTTTCTTATCCATTTCATTGTGGTTGAGAACACTATATCTTGCTGTACAACACTGTTTAAGCAATTAGAATGCTTTTAATATGAATGTTACTAAAGCTTCTTTTCCCTTGCACACAATGTTAAAACTTGAAATATATATTAGAATGTGTTTTCTAATCCATTTCATTTTGGTTGAGAACACTATATCTTGCTGTACAACACTGTTTAAGCAATTTGCTTATGTTAGAACAGCTTGTTGTCCATTGCACATATTGTAAACACTTGAAATAGGTCTTAGAAAATGTTTTCTTATCCATTTCATTTTGGTTGAGAACACTATATCTTGCTCTGAAACATTGTTTCAACAATTAGAATGCTTGTAATATGAACGTTACTAAAGCTTCTTTTCCCTTGCACAGAATGTTAAAACTTGAAATACATCTTAGAATGTGTTTTCTAATCCATTTCATTTTGGTTGAGAACACTATATCTTGCTCAACAACACTGTTTAAGCAATTTGCTTATGTTAGAACAGCTTGTTGTCCATTGCACATATTGTAAATACTTGAAAAAGGTCTTATAAAATGTTTTCTTATCCATTTCATTTTGGTTGAGAACACTATTTCTTGCTCTAAAACACTGTTTAAGCAATTTGCTTATGTTAGAACAGCTTGTTGTCCATTGCACACATTGTAAAAACCTGAAATAATTCGTAGAAAATTATTTCTTATCTATTTCAATTTGGTTGAGAAACTATATGTTGCTCTAAAACACTGTTTAAGCAATTTGCTTATGTTAGAACAACTTGTTTTCCATTGCACACATTGTAAAACATTGAAATACGTCTTAGAAAATGTATTCTTATCTATTTCAATTTGGTTGAGAAACTATATCTTGCTCTCAAACACTTTTAAAGCAATTAGAATGCTTGCAATATGAACCTTACTACTGCTTCTTTTCCTATGCACACACTGTTAAAACAGGAAATACATCTCATAATTTGTTTTCTTATCCATTTCATTTTGCTTGAGAACACTACATCTTGCTCTGAAACACGGTTTAAGCAATTTGCATATGTTAGAACAGCTTGTTGTCCATTGCACACACTGTAAAATCTTGAAATAGGTCTTAGAAAATGTTTTCTTATCGATTTCATTTTGGTTGAGAACACTATCTTGCTCTAAAATATTTTTTAAGCAATTTGCTTATGTTAGAACAGCTTGTTGTCCATTGCAAACAGTGTAAAAACTTGAAATAGGTGTTAGAAAATCGTTTCTTATCCATTTCATTTTGGTTGAGAATACTATATCTTGAACATTTTCGTTCATAATATTATACCTTTCCCTAACACACTGTTTAAGCAATTTGCTTAGGCTAGAACAGCTTGTTGTCCATTGCACACATTGTAAAAACCTGAAATAATTCTTAGAAAATGTATTCTTATCTATTTTAATTTGGATGAGAAACTATATCTTGCTCTCAAACACTGTTTAAGCAATTAGAATGCTTGCAATATGAACCTTACTAGTGCTTCTTTTCCCATGCACACAGTGTTAAAACATGAAATACATCTTAGAATGTGTTTTCTTATCCATTTCATTTTGCTTCAGAACATTATATCTTGCTCTAAAACACTGTTTAAGCAATTTGCTTATATTAGAACAGCTTGTTGTCCATTGCACACATTGTAAATACTTGAAAAAGGTCTTAGAAAATGTTTTCTTATCCATTTCATTTTAGTTGAGAACACTATATCTTGCTCTGAAACATTGTTTCAACAATTAGAATGCTTGTAATATGAACGTTACTAAAGTTTCTTTTCCCTTGCACACAATGTTAAAACTTGAAATACATCTTAGAATGTGTTTTCTTATCCATTTCATTTTGCTTGCGAACACTATATCTTGATCATTTTCGTTCATAATATTATAGCTTTCCCTAACACACTGTTTAAGCAATTTGCTTATGTTAGAACAGCTTGTTGTCCATTGCACACATTGTAAAAACCTGAAATGGCTCTTAGAAAATGTTTTCTTATCCATTTCATTTTGGTTGAGAAACTATATCTTGCTCTCAAACACTGTTTAAGCAATTAGAATGCTTGCAATATGAACGTTATTTCTGCTTCTTTTCCCGTGCACACAGTGTTAAAAATATGAAATACATCTTAGAATGTGTTTTCTTATCCATTTCATTGTGGTTGAGAACACTATATCTTGCTGTACAACACTGTTTAAGCAATTAGAATGCTTGTAATATGAATGTTACTAAAGCTTCTTTTCCCTTGCACACAATGTTAAAACTTGAAATATATATTAGAATGTGTTTTCTAATCCATTTCATTTTGGTTGAGAACACTATATCTTGCTGTACAACACTGTTTAAGCAATTTGCTTATGTTAGAACAGCTTGTTGTCCATTGCACATATTGTAAACACTTGAAATAATTCTTAGAAAATGTTTTCTTATCCATTTTATTTTGGTTGAGAACACTATATCTTGCTCTGAAGCACTGTTTAAGCAATTAGAATGCTTGTAATATGAACGTTACTAAAGCTTCTTTTCCCTTGCACACAATGTTAAAACTTGAAATACATATTAGAATGTGTTTTCTAATCCATTTCATTTTGGTTGAGAACACTATATCTTGCTGTACAACACTGTTTAAGCAATTTGCTTATGTTAGAACAGCTTGTTGTCCATTGCACATATTGTAAATACTTGAAAAAGGTCTTATAAAATGTTTTCTTATCCATTTCATTTTGGTTGAGAACACTATCTTGCTCTAAAATATTTTTTAAGCAATTTGCTTATTTTAGAACAGCTTGTTGTCCATTGCAAACATTGTAAAAACTTGAAATAGGTGTTAGAAAATCGTTTCTTATCCATTTCATTTTGGTTGAGAATACTATATCTTGATCATTTTCGTTCATAATATTATAGCTTTCCCTAACACACTGTTTAAGCAATTTGCATGTGTTAGAACAGCTTGTTGTCCATTGCACACATTGTAAAATCTTTAAATAGGTCTTAGAAAATGTTTTCTAATCCATTTCATTGTGGTTGAGAACACTATATCTTGCTCTTCAACACTGTTTAAGCAATTTGCTTATGTTAGAACAGCTTGTTGTCCATTGCACACATTGTAAAAACCTGAAATAATTCATAGAAAATGTTTTCTTATCCATTTCATTTTGGTTGAGAACACTATCTTGCTCTAAAATATTTTTTAAGCAATTTGCTTATGTTAGAACAGCTTGTTGTCCATTGCAAACATTGCAAAAACTTGAAATAGGTGTTCGAAAATCGTTTCTTATCCATTTCATTTTGGTTGAGAACACTATATCTTGATCATTTTCATTCATAATATTATACCTTTCCCTAACACACTGTTTAAGCAATTTGCTTATGTTAGAACAGCTTGTTGTCCATTGCACACATTGTAAACACTTGAAATAGGTCTTAGAAAATGTTATCTTATCCATTTCATTTTGCTTGAGAAAACTACATCTTGCTCTGAAACACTGTTTAAGCAATTTGCATGTGTTAGAACAGCTTGTTGTCCATTGCACACATTGTAAAATCTTTAAATAGGTCTTAGAAAATGTTTTCTAATCCATTTCATTGTGGTTGAGAACACTATATCTTGCTCTATAACACTGTTTAAGCAATTTGCTTATGTTAGAACAGCTTGTTGTCCATTGCACATATTGTAAACACTTGAAATAGGTCTTAGAAAATGTTTTCTTATCTATTTCAATTTGGTTGAGAAACTATATCTTGCTCTTAAACACTGTTTAAGCAATTAGAATGCTTGTAATATGAACGTTACTACTGCTTCTTTTCCCATGAACACAGTGTTAAAACATGAAATACATCTTAGAATGTGTTTTCTTATCCTTTTCATTGTGGTTGAGAACACTATATCTTGCTGTACAACACTGTTTAAGCAATTAGAATGCTTTTAATATGAATGTTACTAAAGCTTCTTTTCCCTTGCACACAATGTTAAAACTTGAAATATATATTAGAATGTGTTTTCTAATCCATTTCATTTTGGTTGAGAACACTATATCTTGCTGTACAACACTGTTTAAGCAATTTGCTTATGTTAGAACAGCTTGTTGTCCATTGCACATATTGTAAACACTTGAAATAGGTCTTAGAAAATGTTTTCTTATCCATTTCATTTTGGTTGAGAACACTATTTCTTGCTCTAAAACACTGTTTAAGCAATTTGCTTATGTTAGAACAGCTTGTTGTCCATTGCACACATTGTAAAAATCTGAAATAATTCGTAGAAAATTATTTCTTATCTATTTCAATTTGGTTGAGAAACTATATGTTGCTCTAAAACACTGTTTAAGCAATTTGCTTATGTTAGAACAACTTGTTTTCCATTGCACACATTGTAAAACATTGAAATACGTCTTAGAAAATGTATTCTTATCTATTTCAATTTGGTTGAGAAACTATATCTTGCTCTCAAACACTTTTAAAGCAATTAGAATGCTTGCAATATGAACCTTACTACTGCGTCTTTTCCTATGCACACACTGTTAAAACAGGAAATACATCTCATAATTTGTTTTCTTATCCATTTCATTTTGCTTGAGAACACTACATCTTGCTCTGAAACACGGTTTAAGCAATTTGCATATGTTAGAACAGCTTGTTGTCCATTGCACACACTGTAAAATCTTGAAATAGGTCTTAGAAAATGTTTTCTTATCGATTTCATTTTGGTTGAGAACACTATCTTGCTCTAAAATATTTTTTAAGCAATTTGCTTATGTTAGAACAGCTTGTTGTCCATTGCAAACAGTGTAAAAACTTGAAATAGGTGTTAGAAAATCGTTTCTTATCCATTTCATTTTGGTTGAGAATACTATATCTTGAACATTTTCGTTCATAATATTATACCTTTCCCTAACACACTGTTTAAGCAATTTGCTTAGGCTAGAACAGCTTGTTGTCCATTGCACACATTGTAAAAACCTGAAATAATTCTTAGAAAATGTATTCTTATCTATTTTAATTTGGATGAGAACACTATATCTTGCTCTGAAACATTGTTTCAACAATTAGAATGCTTGCAATATGAACCTTACTAGTGCTTCTTTTCCCATGCACACAGTGTTAAAACATGAAATACATCTTAGAATGTGTTTTCTTATCCATTTCATTTTGCTTCAGAACATTATATCTTGCTCTAAAACACTGTTTAAGCAATTTGCTTATATTAGAACAGCTTGTTGTCCATTGCACACATTGTAAATACTTGAAAAAGGTCTTAGAAAATGTTTTCTTATCCATTTCATTTTAGTTGAGAACACTATATCTTGCTCTGAAACATTGTTTCAACAATTAGAATGCTTGTAATATGAACGTTACTAAAGTTTCTTTTCCCTTGCACACAATGTTAAAACTTGAAATACATCTTAGAATGTGTTTTCTTATCCATTTCATTTTGCTTGCGAACACTATATCTTGATCATTTTCGTTCATAATATTATAGCTTTCCCTAACACACTGTTTAAGCAATTTGCTTATGTTAGAACAGCTTGTTGTCCATTGCACACATTGTAAAAACCTGAAATGGCTCTTAGAAAATGTTTTCTTATCCATTTCATTTTGGTTGAGAAACTATATCTTGCTCTCAAACACTGTTTAAGCAATTAGAATGCTTGCAATATGAACGTTATTTCTGCTTCTTTTCCCGTGCACACAGTGTTAAAAATATGAAATACATCTTAGAATGTGTTTTCTTATCCATTTCATTGTGGTTGAGAACACTATATCTTGCTGTACAACACTGTTTAAGCAATTAGAATGCTTGTAATATGAATGTTACTAAAGCTTCTTTTCCCTTGCACACAATGTTAAAACTTGAAATATATATTAGAATGTGTTTTCTAATCCATTTCATTTTGGTTGAGAACACTATATCTTGCTGTACAACACTGTTTAAGCAATTTGCTTATGTTAGAACAGCTTGTTGTCCATTGCACATATTGTAAACACTTGAAATAATTCTTAGAAAATGTTTTCTTATCCATTTTATTTTGGTTGAGAACACTATATCTTGCTCTGAAGCACTGTTTAAGCAATTAGAATGCTTGTAATATGAACGTTACTAAAGCTTCTTTTCCCTTGCACACAATGTTAAAACTTGAAATACATATTAGAATGTGTTTTCTAATCCATTTCATTTTGGTTGAGAACACTATATCTTGCTGTACAACACTGTTTAAGCAATTTGCTTATGTTAGAACAGCTTGTTGTCCATTGCACATATTGTAAATACTTGAAAAAGGTCTTATAAAATGTTTTCTTATCCATTTCATTTTGGTTGAGAACACTATCTTGCTCTAAAATATTTTTTAAGCAATTTGCTTATTTTAGAACAGCTTGTTGTCCATTGCAAACATTGTAAAAACTTGAAATAGGTGTTAGAAAATCGTTTCTTATCCATTTCATTTTGGTTGAGAATACTATATCTTGATCATTTTCGTTCATAATATTATAGCTTTCCCTAACACACTGTTTAAGCAATTTGCATGTGTTAGAACAGCTTGTTGTCCATTGCACACATTGTAAAATCTTTAAATAGGTCTTAGAAAATGTTTTCTAATCCATTTCATTGTGGTTGAGAACACTATATCTTGCTCTTCAACACTGTTTAAGCAATTTGCTTATGTTAGAACAGCTTGTTGTCCATTGCACACATTGTAAAAACCTGAAATAATTCATAGAAAATGTTTTCTTATCCATTTCATTTTGGTTGAGAACACTATCTTGCTCTAAAATATTTTTTAAGCAATTTGCTTATGTTAGAACAGCTTGTTGTCCATTGCAAACATTGCAAAAACTTGAAATAGGTGTTCGAAAATCGTTTCTTATCCATTTCATTTTGGTTGAGAACACTATATCTTGATCATTTTCATTCATAATATTATACCTTTCCCTAACACACTGTTTAAGCAATTTGCTTATGTTAGAACAGCTTGTTGTCCATTGCACACATTGTAAACACTTGAAATAGGTCTTAGAAAATGTTATCTTATCCATTTCATTTTGCTTGAGAAAACTACATCTTGCTCTGAAACACTGTTTAAGCAATTTGCATGTGTTAGAACAGCTTGTTGTCCATTGCACACATTGTAAAATCTTTAAATAGGTCTTAGAAAATGTTTTCTAATCCATTTCATTGTGGTTGAGAACACTATATCTTGCTCTATAACACTGTTTAAGCAATTTGCTTATGTTAGAACAGCTTGTTGTCCATTGCACATATTGTAAACACTTGAAATAGGTCTTAGAAAATGTTTTCTTATCTATTTCAATTTGGTTGAGAAACTATATCTTGCTCTTAAACACTGTTTAAGCAATTAGAATGCTTGTAATATGAACGTTACTACTGCTTCTTTTCCCATGAACACAGTGTTAAAACATGAAATACATCTTAGAATGTGTTTTCTTATCCTTTTCATTGTGGTTGAGAACACTATATCTTGCTGTACAACACTGTTTAAGCAATTAGAATGCTTTTAATATGAATGTTACTAAAGCTTCTTTTCCCTTGCACACAATGTTAAAACTTGAAATATATATTAGAATGTGTTTTCTAATCCATTTCATTTTGGTTGAGAACACTATATCTTGCTGTACAACACTGTTTAAGCAATTTGCTTATGTTAGAACAGCTTGTTGTCCATTGCACATATTGTAAACACTTGAAATAGGTCTTAGAAAATGTTTTCTTATCCATTTCATTTTGGTTGAGAACACTATATCTTGCTCTGAAGCACTGTTTAAGCAATTAGAATGCTTGTAATATGAACGTTACTAAAGCTTCTTTTCCCTTGCACACAATGTTAAAACTTGAAATACATATTAGAATGTGTTTTCTAATCCATTTCATTTTGGTTGAGAACACTATATCTTGCTGTACAACACTGTTTAAGCAATTTGCTTATGTTAGAACAGCTTGTTGTCCATTGCACATATTGTAAATACTTGAAAAAGGTCTTATAAAATGTTTTCTTATCCATTTCATTTTGGTTGAGAACACTATCTTGCTCTAAAATATTTTTTAAGCAATTTGCTTATTTTAGAACAGCTTGTTGTCCATTGCAAACATTGTAAAAACTTGAAATAGGTGTTAGAAAATCGTTTCTTATCCATTTCATTTTGGTTGAGAATACTATATCTTGATCATTTTCGTTCATAATATTATAGCTTTCCCTAACACACTGTTTAAGCAATTTGCATGTGTTAGAACAGCTTGTTGTCCATTGCACACATTGTAAAATCTTTAAATAGGTCTTAGAAAATGTTTTCTAATCCATTTCATTGTGGTTGAGAACACTATATCTTGCTCTTCAACACTGTTTAAGCAATTTGCTTATGTTAGAACAGCTTGTTGTCCATTGCACACATTGTAAAAACCTGAAATAATTCATAGAAAATGTTTTCTTATCCATTTCATTTTGGTTGAGAACACTATCTTGCTCTAAAATATTTTTTAAGCAATTTGCTTATGTTAGAACAGCTTGTTGTCCATTGCAAACATTGCAAAAACTTGAAATAGGTGTTCGAAAATCGTTTCTTATCCATTTCATTTTGGTTGAGAACACTATATCTTGATCATTTTCATTCATAATATTATACCTTTCCCTAACACACTGTTTAAGCAATTTGCTTATGTTAGAACAGCTTGTTGTCCATTGCACACATTGTAAACACTTGAAATAGGTCTTAGAAAATGTTATCTTATCCATTTCATTTTGCTTGAGAAAACTACATCTTGCTCTGAAACACTGTTTAAGCAATTTGCATGTGTTAGAACAGCTTGTTGTCCATTGCACACATTGTAAAATCTTTAAATAGGTCTTAGAAAATGTTTTCTAATCCATTTCATTGTGGTTGAGAACACTATATCTTGCTCTATAACACTGTTTAAGCAATTTGCTTATGTTAGAACAGCTTGTTGTCCATTGCACATATTGTAAACACTTGAAATAGGTCTTAGAAAATGTTTTCTTATCTATTTCAATTTGGTTGAGAAACTATATCTTGCTCTTAAACACTGTTTAAGCAATTAGAATGCTTGTAATATGAACGTTACTACTGCTTCTTTTCCCATGAACACAGTGTTAAAACATGAAATACATCTTAGAATGTGTTTTCTTATCCTTTTCATTGTGGTTGAGAACACTATATCTTGCTGTACAACACTGTTTAAGCAATTAGAATGCTTTTAATATGAATGTTACTAAAGCTTCTTTTCCCTTGCACACAATGTTAAAACTTGAAATATATATTAGAATGTGTTTTCTAATCCATTTCATTTTGGTTGAGAACACTATATCTTGCTGTACAACACTGTTTAAGCAATTTGCTTATGTTAGAACAGCTTGTTGTCCATTGCACATATTGTAAACACTTGAAATAGGTCTTAGAAAATGTTTTCTTATCCATTTCATTTTGGTTGAGAACACTATATCTTGCTCTGAAACATTGTTTCAACAATTAGAATGCTTGTAATATGAACGTTACTAAAGCTTCTTTTCCCTTGCACAGAATGTTAAAACTTGAAATACATCTTAGAATGTGTTTTCTAATCCATTTCATTTTGGTTGAGAACACTATATCTTGCTCAACAACACTGTTTAAGCAATTTGCTTATGTTAGAACAGCTTGTTGTCCATTGCACATATTGTAAATACTTGAAAAAGGTCTTATAAAATGTTTTCTTATCCATTTCATTTTGGTTGAGAACACTATTTCTTGCTCTAAAACACTGTTTAAGCAATTTGCTTATGTTAGAACAGCTTGTTGTCCATTGCACACATTGTAAAAATCTGAAATAATTCGTAGAAAATTATTTCTTATCTATTTCAATTTGGTTGAGAAACTATATGTTGCTCTAAAACACTGTTTAAGCAATTTGCTTATGTTAGAACAACTTGTTTTCCATTGCACACATTGTAAAACATTGAAATACGTCTTAGAAAATGTATTCTTATCTATTTCAATTTGGTTGAGAAACTATATCTTGCTCTCAAACACTTTTAAAGCAATTAGAATGCTTGCAATATGAACCTTACTACTGCGTCTTTTCCTATGCACACACTGTTAAAACAGGAAATACATCTCATAATTTGTTTTCTTATCCATTTCATTTTGCTTGAGAACACTACATCTTGCTCTGAAACACGGTTTAAGCAATTTGCATATGTTAGAACAGCTTGTTGTCCATTGCACACACTGTAAAATCTTGAAATAGGTCTTAGAAAATGTTTTCTTATCGATTTCATTTTGGTTGAGAACACTATCTTGCTCTAAAATATTTTTTAAGCAATTTGCTTATGTTAGAAAAGCTTGTTGTCCATTGCAAACAGTGTAAAAACTTGAAATAGGTGTTAGAAAATCGTTTCTTATCCATTTCATTTTGGTTGAGAATACTATATCTTGAACATTTTCGTTCATAATATTATACCTTTCCCTAACACACTGTTCAAGCAATTTGCTTAGGCTAGAACAGCTTGTTGTCCATTGCACACATTGTAAAAACCTGAAATAATTCTTAGAAAATGTATTCTTATCTATTTTAATTTGGATGAGAAACTATATCTTGCTCTCAAACACTGTTTAAGCAATTAGAATGCTTGCAATATGAACCTTACTAGTGCTTCTTTTCCCATGCACACAGTGTTAAAACATGAAATACATCTTAGAATGTGTTTTCTTATCCATTTCATTTTGCTTCAGAACATTATATCTTGCTCTAAAACACTGTTTAAGCAATTTGCTTAAATTAGAACAGCTTGTTGTCCATTGCACACATTGTAAATACTTGAAAAAGGTCTTAGAAAATGTTTTCTTATCCATTTCATTTTGGTTGAGAACACTATTTCTTGCTCTAAAACACTGTTTAAGCAATTCGCATATGTTAGAACAGCTTGTTGTCCATTGCACACATTGTAAAAACCTGAAATAATTCTTAGAAAATGTATTCATATCTATTTCAATTTGGTTGAGAAACTAAATGTTGCTCTAAAACACTGTTTAAGCAATTTGCTTATGTTAGAACAGCTTGTTATCCATTGCACATATTGTAAACACTTGAAATAGGTCTTAGAAAACGTTTTCTTATCCATTTCATTTTGGTTGAGAACACTATATCTTGCTCTGAAACATTGTTTCAACAATTAGAATGCTTGTAATATGAACGTTACTAAAGTTTCTTTTCCCTTGCACACAATGTTAAAGCTTGAAATACATCTTAGAATGTGTTTTCTTATCCATTTCATTTTGCTTGCGAACACTATATCTTGATCATTTTCGTTCATATTATAGCTTTCCCTAACACACTGTTTAAGCAATTTGCATGTGTTAGAACAGCTTGTTGTCCATTGCACACATTGTAAAATCTTTAAATAGGTCTTAGAAAATGTTTTCTAATCCATTTCATTGTGGTTGAGAACACTATATCTTGCTCTTCAACACTGTTTAAGCAATTTGCTTATGTTAGAACAGCTTGTTGTCCATTGCACACATTGTAAAAACCTGAAATAATTCATAGAAAATGTTTTCTTATCCATTTCATTTTGGTTGAGAACACTATCTTGCTCTAAAATATTTTTTAAGCAATTTGCTTATGTTAGAACAGCTTGTTGTCCATTGCAAACATTGCAAAAACTTGAAATAGGTGTTAGAATATCGTTTCTTATCCATTTCATTTTGGTTGAGAACACTATATCTTGATCATTTTCATTCATAATATTATACCTTTCCCTAACACACTGTTTAAGCAATTTGCTTATGTTAGAACAGCTTGTTGTCCATTGCACACATTGTAAACACTTGAAATAGGTCTTAGAAAATGTTATCTTATCCATTTCATTTTGCTTGAGAACACTACATCTTGCTCTGAAACACTGTTTAAGCAATTTGCATGTGTTAGAACAGCTTGTTGTCCATTGCACACATTGTAAAATCTTTAAATAGGTCTTAGAAAATGTTTTCTAATCCATTTCATTGTGGTTGAGAACACTATATCTTGCTCTATAACACTGTTTAAGCAATTTGCTTATGTTAGAACAGCTTGTTGTCCATTGCACATATTGTAAACACTTGAAATAGGTCTTAGAAAATGTTTTCTTATCTATTTCAATTTGGTTGAGAAACTATATCTTGCTCTTAAACACTGTTTAAGCAATTAGAATGCTTGTAATATGAACGTTACTACTGCTTCTTTTCCCATGAACACAGTGTTAAAACATGAAATAAATCTTAGAATGTGTTTTCTTATCCATTTCATTGTGGTTGAGAACACTAAATCTTGCTGTACAACACTGTTTAAGCAATTAGAATGCTTGTAATATGAATGTTACTAAAGCTTCTTTTCCCTTGCACACAATGTTAAAACTTGAAATATATATTAGAATGTGTTTTCTAATCCATTTCATTTTGGTTGAGAACACTATATCTTGCTGTACAACACTGTTTAAGCAATTTGCTTATGTTAGAACAGCTTGTTGTCCATTGCACATATTGTAAACACTTGAAATAATTCTTAGAAAATGTTTTCTTATCCATTTTATTTTGGTTGAGAACACTATATCTTGCTCTGAAGCACTGTTTAAGCAATTAGAATGCTTGTAATATGAACGTTACTAAAGCTTCTTTTCCCTTGCACACAATGTTAAAACTTGAAATACATATTAGAATGTGTTTTCTAATCCATTTCATTTTGGTTGAGAACACTATATCTTGCTGTACAACACTGTTTAAGCAATTTGCTTATGTTAGAACAGCTTGTTGTCCATTGCACATATTGTAAATACTTGAAAAAGGTCTTATAAAATGTTTTCTTATCCATTTCATTTTGGTTGAGAACACTATCTTGCTCTAAAATATTTTTTAAGCAATTTGCTTATTTTAGAACAGCTTGTTGTCCATTGCAAACATTGTAAAAACTTGAAATAGGTGTTAGAAAATCGTTTCTTATCCATTTCATTTTGGTTGAGAATACTATATCTTGATCATTTTCGTTCATAATATTATAGCTTTCCCTAACACACTGTTTAAGCAATTTGCATGTGTTAGAACAGCTTGTTGTCCATTGCACACATTGTAAAATCTTTAAATAGGTCTTAGAAAATGTTTTCTAATCCATTTCATTGTGGTTGAGAACACTATATCTTGCTCTTCAACACTGTTTAAGCAATTTGCTTATGTTAGAACAGCTTGTTGTCCATTGCACACATTGTAAACACTTGAAATAGGTCTTAGAAAATGTTATCTTATCCATTTCATTTTGCTTGAGAACACTACATCTTGCTCTGAAACACTGTTTAAGCAATTTGCATGTGTTAGAACAGCTTGTTGTCCATTGCACACATTGTAAAATCTTTAAATAGGTCTTAGAAAATGTTTTCTAATCCATTTCATTGTGGTTGAGAACACTATATCTTGCTCTATAACACTGTTTAAGCAATTTGCTTATGTTAGAACAGCTTGTTGTCCATTGCACATATTGTAAACACTTGAAATAGGTCTTAGAAAATGTTTTCTTATCTATTTCAATTTGGTTGAGAAACTATATCTTGCTCTTAAACACTGTTTAAGCAATTAGAATGCTTGTAATATGAACGTTACTACTGCTTCTTTTCCCATGAACACAGTGTTAAAACATGAAATACATCTTAGAATGTGTTTTCTTATCCTTTTCATTTTGCTTCAGAACACTATATCTTGCTCTACAACACTGTTTAAGCAATTTGCTTATGTTAGAACAGCTTGTTGTCCATTGCACATATTGTAAACACTTGAAATAGGTCTTAGAAAATGTTTCCTTATCCATTTCATTTTGGTTGAGAACACTATATCTTACTCTGAAACATTGTTTCAACAATTAGAATGCTTGTAATATGAACGTTACTAAAGCTTCTTTTCCCTTGCACAGAATGTTAAAACTTGAAATACATCTTAGAATGTGTTATCTAATCCATTTCATTTTGGTTGAGAACACTATATCTTGCTCAACAACACTGTTTAAGCAATTTGCTTATGTTAGAACAGCTTGTTGTCCATTGCACATATTGTAAATACTTGAAAAAGGTCTTATAAAATGTTTTCTTATCCATTTCATTTTGGTTGAGAACACTATTTCTTGCTCTAAAACACTGTTTAAGCAATTTGCTTACGTTAGAACAGCTTGTTGTCCATTGCACACATTGTAAAAACCTGAAATAATTCGTAGAAAATTATTTCTTATCTATTTCAATTTGGTTGAGAAACTATATGTTGCTCTAAAACACTGTTTAAGCAATTTGCTTATGTTAGAACAACTTGTTTTCCATTGCACACATTGTAAAACATTGAAATACGTCTTAGAAAATGTATTCTTATCTATTTCAATTTGGTTGAGAAACTATATCTTGCTCTCAAACACTTTTAAAGCAATTAGAATGCTTGCAATATGAACCTTACTACTGCTTCTTTTCCTATGCACACACTGTTAAAACAGGAAATACATCTCATAATTTGTTTTCTTATCCATTTCATTTTGCTTGAGAACACTACATCTTGCTCTGAAACACGGTTTAAGCAATTTGCATATGTTAGAACAGCTTGTTGTCCATTGCACACACTGTAAAATCTTGAAATAGGTCTTAGAAAATGTTTTCTTATCGATTTCATTTTGGTTGAGAACACTATCTTGCTCTAAAATATTTTTTAAGCAATTTGCTTATGTTAGAACAGCTTGTTGTCCATTGCAAACAGTGTAAAAACTTGAAATAGGTGTTAGAAAATCGTTTCTTATCCATTTCATTTTGGTTGAGAATACTATATCTTGAACATTTTCGTTCATAATATTATACCTTTCCCTAACACACTGTTCAAGCAATTTGCTTAGGCTAGAACAGCTTGTTGTCCATTGCACACATTGTAAAAACCTGAAATAATTCTTAGAAAATGTATTCTTATCTATTTTAATTTGGATGAGAAACTATATCTTGCTCTCAAACACTGTTTAAGCAATTAGAATGCTTGCAATATGAACCTTACTAGTGCTTCTTTTCCCATGCACACAGTGTTAAAACATGAAATACATCTTAGAATGTGTTTTCTTATCCATTTCATTTTGCTTCAGAACATTATATCTTGCTCTAAAACACTGTTTCAGCAATTTGCTTATATTAGAACAGCTTGTTGTCCATTGCACACATTGTAAATACTTGAAAAAGGTCTTAGAAAATGTTTTCTTATCCATTTCATTTTGGTTGAGAACACTATTTCTTGCTCTAAAACACTGTTTAAGCAATTTGCATATGTTAGAACAGCTTGTTGTCCATTGCACACATTGTAAAAACCTGAAATAATTCTTAGAAAATGTATTCATATCTATTTCAATTTGGTTGAGAAACTAAATGTTGCTCTAAAACACTGTTTAAGCAATTTGCTTATGTTAGAACAGCTTGTTATCCATTGCACATATTGTAAACACTTGAAATAGGTCTTAGAAAATGTTTTCTTATCCATTTCATTTTGGTTGAGAACACTATATCTTGCTCTGAAACATTGTTTCAACAATTAGAATGCTTGTAATATGAACGTTACTAAAGTTTCTTTTCCCTTGCACACAATGTTAAAGCTTGAAATACATCTTAGAATGTGTTTTCTTATCCATTTCATTTTGCTTGCGAACACTATATCTTGATCATTTTCGTTCATATTATAGCTTTCCCTAACACACTGTTTAAGCAATTTGCTTATGTTAGAACAGCTTGTTGTCCATTGCACACATTGTAAAAACCTGAAATGGCTCTTAGAAAATGTTTTCTTATCCATTTCATTTTGGTTGAGAAACTATATCTTGCTCTCAAACACTGTTTAAGCAATTAGAATGCTTGCAATATGAACGTTACTTCTGCTTCTTTTCCCGTGCACACAGTGTTAAAATATGAAATACATCTTAGAATGTGTTTTCTTATCCATTTCATTGTGGTTGAGAACACTATATCTTGCTGTACAACACTGTTTAAGCAATTAGAATGCTTTTAATATGAATGTTACTAAAGCTTCTTTTCCCTTGCACACAATGTTAAAACTTGAAATATATATTAGAATGTGTTTTCTAATCCATTTCATTTTGGTTGAGAACACTATATCTTGCTGTACAACACTGTTTAAGCAATTTGCTTATGTTAGAACAGCTTGTTGTCCATTGCACATATTGTAAACACTTGAAATAGGTCTTAGAAAATGTTTTCTTATCCATTTCATTTTGGTTGAGAACACTATATCTTGCTCTGAAACATTGTTTCAACAATTAGAATGCTTGTAATATGAACGTTACTAAAGCTTCTTTTCCCTTGCACAGAATGTTAAAACTTGAAATACATCTTAGAATGTGTTTTCTAATCCATTTCATTTTGGTTGAGAACACTATATCTTGCTCAACAACACTGTTTAAGCAATTTGCTTATGTTAGAACAGCTTGTTGTCCATTGCACATATTGTAAATACTTGAAAAAGGTCTTATAAAATGTTTTCTTATCCATTTCATTTTGGTTGAGAACACTATTTCTTGCTCTAAAACACTGTTTAAGCAATTTGCTTATGTTAGAACAGCTTGTTGTCCATTGCACACATTGTAAAAATCTGAAATAATTCGTAGAAAATTATTTCTTATCTATTTCAATTTGGTTGAGAAACTATATGTTGCTCTAAAACACTGTTTAAGCAATTTGCTTATGTTAGAACAACTTGTTTTCCATTGCACACATTGTAAAACATTGAAATACGTCTTAGAAAATGTATTCTTATCTATTTCAATTTGGTTGAGAAACTATATCTTGCTCTCAAACACTTTTAAAGCAATTAGAATGCTTGCAATATGAACCTTACTACTGCGTCTTTTCCTATGCACACACTGTTAAAACAGGAAATACATCTCATAATTTGTTTTCTTATCCATTTCATTTTGCTTGAGAACACTACATCTTGCTCTGAAACACGGTTTAAGCAATTTGCATATGTTAGAACAGCTTGTTGTCCATTGCACACACTGTAAAATCTTGAAATAGGTCTTAGAAAATGTTTTCTTATCGATTTCATTTTGGTTGAGAACACTATCTTGCTCTAAAATATTTTTTAAGCAATTTGCTTATGTTAGAACAGCTTGTTGTCCATTGCAAACAGTGTAAAAACTTGAAATAGGTGTTAGAAAATCGTTTCTTATCCATTTCATTTTGGTTGAGAATACTATATCTTGAACATTTTCGTTCATAATATTATACCTTTCCCTAACACACTGTTCAAGCAATTTGCTTAGGCTAGAACAGCTTGTTGTCCATTGCACACATTGTAAAAACCTGAAATAATTCTTAGAAAATGTATTCTTATCTATTTTAATTTGGATGAGAAACTATATCTTGCTCTCAAACACTGTTTAAGCAATTAGAATGCTTGCAATATGAACCTTACTAGTGCTTCTTTTCCCATGCACACAGTGTTAAAACATGAAATACTTCTTAGAATGTGTTTTCTTATCCATTTCATTTTGCTTCAGAACATTATATCTTGCTCTAAAACACTGTTTAAGCAATTTGCTTATATTAGAACAGCTTGTTGTCCATTGCACACATTGTAAATACTTGAAAAAGGTCTTAGAAAATGTTTTCTTATCCATTTCATTTTGGTTGAGAACACTATTTCTTGCTCTAAAACACTGTTTAAGCAATTCGCATATGTTAGAACAGCTTGTTGTCCATTGCACACATTGTAAAAACCTGAAATAATTCTTAGAAAATGTATTCATATCTATTTCAATTTGGTTGAGAAACTAAATGTTGCTCTAAAACACTGTTTAAGCAATTTGCTTATGTTAGAACAGCTTGTTATCCATTGCACATATTGTAAACACTTGAAATAGGTCTTAGAAAATGTTTTCTTATCCATTTCATTTTGGTTGAGAACACTATATCTTGCTCTGAAACATTGTTTCAACAATTAGAATGCTTGTAATATGAACGTTACTAAAGTTTCTTTTCCCTTGCACACAATGTTAAAACTTGAAATACATCTTAGAATGTGTTTTCTTATCCATTTCATTTTGCTTGCGAACACTATATCTTGATCATTTTCGTTCATAATATTATAGCTTTCCCTAACACACTGTTTAAGCAATTTGCTTATGTTAGAACAGCTTGTTGTCCATTGCACACATTGTAAAAACCTGAAATGGCTCTTAGAAAATGTTTTCTTATCCATTTCATTTTGGTTGAGAAACTATATCTTGCTCTCAAACACTGTTTAAGCAATTAGAATGCTTGCAATATGAACGTTACTTCTGCTTCTTTTCCCATGCACACAGTGTTAAAATATGAAATACATCTTAGAATGTGTTTTCTTATCCATTTCATTGTGGTTGAGAACACTATATCTTGCTGTACAACACTGTTTAAGCAATTAGAATGCTTGTAATATGAATGTTACTAAAGCTTCTTTTCCCTTGCACACAATGTTAAAACTTGAAATATATATTAGAATGTGTTTTCTAATCCATTTCATTTTGGTTGAGAACACTATATCTTGCTGTACAACACTGTTTAAGCAATTTGCTTATGTTAGAACAGCTTGTTGTCCATTGCACATATTGTAAACACTTGAAATAGGTCTTAGAAAATGTTTTCTTATCCATTTCATTTTGGTTGAGAACACTATATCTTGCTCTGAAACATTGTTTCAACAATTAGAATGCTTGTAATATGAACGTTACTAAAGCTTCTTTTCCCTTGCACAGAATGTTAAAACTTGAAATACATCTTAGAATGTGTTTTCTAATCCATTTCATTTTGGTTGAGAACACTATATCTTGCTCAACAACACTGTTTAAGCAATTTGCTTATGTTAGAACAGCTTGTTGTCCATTGCACATATTGTAAATACTTGAAAAAGGTCTTATAAAATGTTTTCTTATCCATTTCATTTTGGTTGAGAAAAACTATTTCTTGCTCTAAAACACTGTTTAAGCAATTTGCTTATGTTAGAACAGCTTGTTGTCCATTGCACACATTGTAAAAATCTGAAATAATTCGTAGAAAATTATTTCTTATCTATTTCAATTTGGTTGAGAAACTATATGTTGCTCTAAAACACTGTTTAAGCAATTTGCTTATGTTAGAACAACTTGTTTTCCATTGCACACATTGTAAAACATTGAAATACGTCTTAGAAAATGTATTCTTATCTATTTCAATTTGGTTGAGAAACTATATCTTGCTCTCAAACACTTTTAAAGCAATTAGAATGCTTGCAATATGAACCTTACTACTGCGTCTTTTCCTATGCACACACTGTTAAAACAGGAAATACATCTCATAATTTGTTTTCTTATCCATTTCATTTTGCTTGAGAACACTACATCTTGCTCTGAAACACGGTTTAAGCAATTTGCATATGTTAGAACAGCTTGTTGTCCATTGCACACACTGTAAAATCTTGAAATAGGTCTTAGAAAATGTTTTCTTATCGATTTCATTTTGGTTGAGAACACTATCTTGCTCTAAAATATTTTTTAAGCAATTTGCTTATGTTAGAACAGCTTGTTGTCCATTGCAAACAGTGTAAAAACTTGAAATAGGTGTTAGAAAATCGTTTCTTATCCATTTCATTTTGGTTGAGAATACTATATCTTGAACATTTTCATTCATAATATTATACCTTTCCCTAACACACTGTTTAAGCAATTTGCTTAGGCTAGAACAGCTTGTTGTCCATTGCACACATTGTAAAAACCTGAAATAATTCTTAGAAAATGTATTCTTATCTATTTTAATTTGGATGAGAAACTATATCTTGCTCTCAAACACTGTTTAAGCAATTAGAATGCTTGCAATATGAACCTTACTAGTGCTTCTTTTCCCATGCACACAGTGTTAAACATGAAATACATCTTAGAATGTGTTTTCTTATCCATTTCATTTTGCTTCAGAACATTATATCTTGCTCTAAAACACTGTTTAAGCAATTTGCTTATATTAGAACAGCTTGTTGTCCATTGCACACATTGTAAATACTTGAAAAAGGTCTTAGAAAATGTTTTCTTATCCATTTCATTTTGGTTGAGAACACTATTTCTTGCTCTAAAACACTGTTTAAGCAATTTGCATATGTTAGAACAGCTTGTTGTCCATTGCACACATTGTAAAAACCTGAAATAATTATTAGAAAATGTATTCATATCTATTTCAATTTGGTTGAGAAACTAAATGTTGCTCTAAAACACTGTTTAAGCAATTTGCTTATGTTAGAACAGCTTGTTGTCCATTGCACATATTGTAAACACTTGAAATAGGTCTTAGAAAATGTTTTCTTATCCATTTCATTTTGGTTGAGAACACTATATCTTGCTCTGAAACATTGTTTCAACAATTAGAATGCTTGTAATATGAACGTTACTAAAGTTTCTTTTCCCTTGCACACAATGTTAAAACTTGAAATACATCTTAGAATTTGTTTTCTTATCCATTTCATTTTGCTTGCGAACACTATATCTTGCTGTACAACACTGTTTAAGCAATTTGCTTATGTTAGAACAGCTTGCTGTCCATTGCACATATTGTAAACACTTGAAATAGGTCTTAGAAAATGTTTTCTTATCCATTTCATTTTGGTTGAGAACACTATATCTTGCTCTGAAACATTGTTTCAACAATTAGAATGCTTGTAATATGAACGTTACTAAAGTTTCTTTTCCCTTGCACACAATGTTAAAACTTGAAATACATCTTAGAATGTGTTTTCTTATCCATTTCATTTTGCTTGCGAACACTATATCTTGATCATTTTCGTTCATAATATTATAGCTTTCCCTAACACACTGTTTAAGCAATTTGCTTATGTTAGAACAGCTTGTTGTCCATTGCACACATTGTAAAAACCTGAAATGGCTCTTAGAAAATGTTTTCTTATCCATTTCATTTTGGTTGAGAAACTATATCTTGCTCTCAAACACTGTTTAAGCAATTAGAATGCTTGCAATATGAACGTTACTTCTGCTTCTTTTCCCGTGCACACAGTGTTAAAATATGAAATACATCTTAGAATGTGTTTTCTTATCCATTTCATTGTGGTTGAGAACACTATATCTTGCTGTACAACACTGTTTAAGCAATTAGAATGCTTTTAATATGAATGTTACTAAAGCTTCTTTTCCCTTGCACACAATGTTAAAACTTGAAATATATATTAGAATGTGTTTTCTAATCCATTTCATTTTGGTTGAGAACACTATATCTTGCTGTACAACACTGTTTAAGCAATTTGCTTATGTTAGAACAGCTTGTTGTCCATTGCACATATTGTAAACACTTGAAATAGGTCTTAGAAAATGTTTTCTTATCCATTTCATTTTGGTTGAGAACACTATATCTTGCTCTGAAACATTGTTTCAACAATTAGAATGCTTGTAATATGAACGTTACTAAAGCTTCTTTTCCCTTGCACAGAATGTTAAAACTTGAAATACATCTTAGAATGTGTTTTCTAATCCATTTCATTTTGGTTGAGAACACTATATCTTGCTCAACAACACTGTTTAAGCAATTTGCTTATGTTAGAACAGCTTGTTGTCCATTGCACATATTGTAAATACTTGAAAAAGGTCTTATAAAATGTTTTCTTATCCATTTCATTTTGGTTGAGAACACTATTTCTTGCTCTAAAACACTGTTTAAGCAATTTGCTTATGTTAGAACAGCTTGTTGTCCATTGCACACATTGTAAAAATCTGAAATAATTCGTAGAAAATTATTTCTTATCTATTTCAATTTGGTTGAGAAACTATATGTTGCTCTAAAACACTGTTTAAGCAATTTGCTTATGTTAGAACAACTTGTTTTCCATTGCACACATTGTAAAACATTGAAATACGTCTTAGAAAATGTATTCTTATCTATTTCAATTTGGTTGAGAAACTATATCTTGCTCTCAAACACTTTTAAAGCAATTAGAATGCTTGCAATATGAACCTTACTACTGCGTCTTTTCCTATGCACACACTGTTAAAACAGGAAATACATCTCATAATTTGTTTTCTTATCCATTTCATTTTGCTTGAGAACACTACATCTTGCTCTGAAACACGGTTTAAGCAATTTGCATATGTTAGAACAGCTTGTTGTCCATTGCACACACTGTAAAATCTTGAAATAGGTCTTAGAAAATGTTTTCTTATCGATTTCATTTTGGTTGAGAATACTATATCTTGAACATTTTCGTTCATAATATTATACCTTTCCCTAACACACTGTTTAAGCAATTTGCTTAGGCTAGAACAGCTTGTTGTCCATTGCACACATTGTAAAAACCTGAAATAATTCTTAGAAAATGTATTCTTATCTATTTTAATTTGGATGAGAAACTATATCTTGCTCTCAAACACTGTTTAAGCAATTAGAATGCTTGCAATATGAACCTTACTAGTGCTTCTTTTCCCATGCACACAGTGTTAAACATGAAATACATCTTAGAATGTGTTTTCTTATCCATTTCATTTTGCTTCAGAACATTATATCTTGCTCTAAAACACTGTTTAAGCAATTTGCTTATATTAGAACAGCTTGTTGTCCATTGCACACATTGTAAATACTTGAAAAAGGTCTTAGAAAATGTTTTCTTATCCATTTCATTTTGGTTGAGAACACTATTTCTTGCTCTAAAACACTGTTTAAGCAATTTGCATATGTTAGAACAGCTTGTTGTCCATTGCACACATTGTAAAAACCTGAAATAATTATTAGAAAATGTATTCATATCTATTTCAATTTGGTTGAGAAACTAAATGTTGCTCTAAAACACTGTTTAAGCAATTTGCTTATGTTAGAACAGCTTGTTGTCCATTGCACATATTGTAAACACTTGAAATAGGTCTTAGAAAATGTTTTCTTATCCATTTCATTTTGGTTGAGAACACTATATCTTGCTCTGAAACATTGTTTCAACAATTAGAATGCTTGTAATATGAACGTTACTAAAGTTTCTTTTCCCTTGCACACAATGTTAAAACTTGAAATACATCTTAGAATTTGTTTTCTTATCCATTTCATTTTGCTTGCGAACACTATATCTTCATCATTTTCGTTCATAATATTATAGCTTTCCCTAACACACTGTTTAAGCAATTTGCTTATGTTAGAACAGCTTGTTGTCCATTGCACACATTGTAAAAACCTGAAATGGCTCTTAGAAAATGTTTTCTTATCCATTTCATTTTGGTTGAGAAACTATATCTTGCTCTCAAACACTGTTTAAGCAATTATAATGCTTGCAATATGAACGTTACTTCTGCTTCTTTTCCCGTGCACACAGTGTTAAAATATGAAATACATCTTAGAATGTGTTTTCTTATCCATTTCATTGTGGTTGAGAACACTATATCTTGCTGTACAACACTGTTTAAGCAATTAGAATGCTTGTAATATGAATGTTACTAAAGCTTCTTTTCCCTTGCACACAATGTTAAAACTTGAAATATATATTAGAATGTGTTTTCTAATCCATTTCATTTTGGTTGAGAACACTATATCTTGCTCAACAACACTGTTTAAGCAATTTGCTTATGTTAGAACAGCTTGTTGTCCATTGCACATATTGTAAATACTTGAAAAAGGTCTTATAAAATGTTTTCTTATCCATTTCATTTTGGTTGAGAACACTATTTCTTGCTCTAAAACACTGTTTAAGCAATTTGCTTACGTTAGAACAGCTTGTTGTCCATTGCACACATTGTAAAAACCTGAAATAATTCGTAGAAAATTATTTCTTATCTATTTCAATTTGGTTGAGAAACTATATGTTGCTCTAAAACACTGTTTAAGCAATTTGCTTATGTTAGAACAACTTGTTTTCCATTGCACACATTGTAAAACATTGAAATACGTCTTAGAAAATGTATTCTTATCTATTTCAATTTGGTTGAGAAACTATATCTTGCTCTCAAACACTTTTAAAGCAATTAGAATGCTTGCAATATGAACCTTACTACTGCTTCTTTTCCTATGCACACACTGTTAAAACAGGAAATACATCTCATAATTTGTTTTCTTATCCATTTCATTTTGCTTGAGAACACTACATCTTGCTCTGAAACACGGTTTAAGCAATTTGCATATGTTAGAACAGCTTGTTGTCCATTGCACACACTGTAAAATCTTGAAATAGGTCTTAGAAAATGTTTTCTTATCGATTTCATTTTGGTTGAGAACACTATCTTGCTCTAAAATATTTTTTAAGCAATTTGCTTATGTTAGAACAGCTTGTTGTCCATTGCAAACAGTGTAAAAACTTGAAATAGGTGTTAGAAAATCGTTTCTTATCCATTTCATTTTGGTTGAGAATACTATATCTTGAACATTTTCGTTCATAATATTATACCTTTCCCTAACACACTGTTCAAGCAATTTGCTTAGGCTAGAACAGCTTGTTGTCCATTGCACACATTGTAAAAACCTGAAATAATTCTTAGAAAATGTATTCTTATCTATTTTAATTTGGATGAGAAACTATATCTTGCTCTCAAACACTGTTTAAGCAATTAGAATGCTTGCAATATGAACCTTACTAGTGCTTCTTTTCCCATGCACACAGTGTTAAAACATGAAATACATCTTAGAATGTGTTTTCTTATCCATTTCATTTTGCTTCAGAACATTATATCTTGCTCTAAAACACTGTTTCAGCAATTTGCTTATATTAGAACAGCTTGTTGTCCATTGCACACATTGTAAATACTTGAAAAAGGTCTTAGAAAATGTTTTCTTATCCATTTCATTTTGGTTGAGAACACTATTTCTTGCTCTAAAACACTGTTTAAGCAATTTGCATATGTTAGAACAGCTTGTTGTCTATTGCACACATTGTAAAAACCTGAAATAATTCTTAGAAAATGTATTCATATCTATTTCAATTTGGTTGAGAAACTAAATGTTGCTCTAAAACACTGTTTAAGCAATTTGCTTATGTTAGAACAGCTTGTTATCCATTGCACATATTGTAAACACTTGAAATAGGTCTTAGAAAATGTTTTCTTATCCATTTCATTTTGGTTGAGAACACTATATCTTGCTCTGAAACATTGTTTCAACAATTAGAATGCTTGTAATATGAACGTTACTAAAGTTTCTTTTCCCTTGCACACAATGTTAAAGCTTGAAATACATCTTAGAATGTGTTTTCTTATCCATTTCATTTTGCTTGCGAACACTATATCTTGATCATTTTCGTTCATAATATTATAGCTTTCCCTAACACACTGTTTAAGCAATTTGCTTATGTTAGAACAGCTTGTTGTCCATTGCACACATTGTAAAAACCTGAAATGGCTCTTAGAAAATGTTTTCTTATCCATTTCATTTTGGTTGAGAAACTATATCTTGCTCTCAAACACTGTTTAAGCAATTAGAATGCTTGCAATATGAACGTTACTTCTGCTTCTTTTCCCGTGCACACAGTGTTAAAATATGAAATACATCTTAGAATGTGTTTTCTTATCCATTTCATTGTGGTTGAGAACACTATATCTTGCTGTACAACACTGTTTAAGCAATTAGAATGCTTTTAATATGAATGTTACTAAAGCTTCTTTTCCCTTGCAAACAATGTTAAAACTTGAAATATATATTAGAATGTGTTTTCTAATCCATTTCATTTTGGTTGAGAACACTATATCTTGCTGTACAACACTGTTTAAGCAATTTGCTTATGTTAGAACAGCTTGTTGTCCATTGCACATATTGTAAACACTTGAAATAGGTCTTAGAAAATGTTTTCTTATCCATTTCATTTTGGTTGAGAACACTATATCTTGCTCTGAAACATTGTTTCAACAATTAGAATGCTTGTAATATGAACGTTACTAAAGCTTCTTTTCCCTTGCACAGAATGTTAAAACTTGAAATACATCTTAGAATGTGTTTTCTAATCCATTTCATTTTGGTTGAGAACACTATATCTTGCTCAACAACACTGTTTAAGCAATTTGCTTATGTTAGAACAGCTTGTTGTCCATTGCACATATTGTAAATACTTGAAAAAGGTCTTATAAAATGTTTTCTTATCCATTTCATTTTGGTTGAGAACACTATTTCTTGCTCTAAAACACTGTTTAAGCAATTTGCTTATGTTAGAACAGCTTGTTGTCCATTGCACACATTGTAAAAATCTGAAATAATTCGTAGAAAATTATTTCTTATCTATTTCAATTTGGTTGAGAAACTATATGTTGCTCTAAAACACTGTTTAAGCAATTTGCTTATGTTAGAACAACTTGTTTTCCATTGCACACATTGTAAAACATTGAAATACGTCTTAGAAAATGTATTCTTATCTATTTCAATTTGGTTGAGAAACTATATCTTGCTCTCAAACACTTTTAAAGCAATTAGAATGCTTGCAATATGAACCTTACTACTGCGTCTTTTCCTATGCACACACTGTTAAAACAGGAAATACATCTCATAATTTGTTTTCTTATCCATTTCATTTTGCTTGAGAACACTACATCTTGCTCTGAAACACGGTTTAAGCAATTTGCATGTTAGAACAGCTTGTTGTCCATTGCACACACTGTAAAATCTTGAAATAGGTCTTAGAAAATGTTTTCTTATCGATTTCATTTTGGTTGAGAACACTATCTTGCTCTAAAATATTTTTTAAGCAATTTGCTTATGTTAGAACAGCTTGTTGTCCATTGCAAACAGTGTAAAAACTTGAAATAGGTGTTAGAAAATCGTTTCTTATCCATTTCATTTTGGTTGAGAATACTATATCTTGAACATTTTCGTTCATAATATTATACCTTTCCCTAACACACTGTTCAAGCAATTTGCTTAGGCTAGAACAGCTTGTTGTCCATTGCACACATTGTAAAAACCTGAAATAATTCTTAGAAAATGTATTCTTATCTATTTTAATTTGGATGAGAAACTATATCTTACTCTCAAACACTGTTTAAGCAATTAGAATGCTTGCAATATGAACCTTACTAGTGCTTCTTTTCCCATGCACACAGTGTTAAAACATGAAATACATCTTAGAATGTGTTTTCTTATCCATTTCATTTTGCTTCAGAACATTATATCTTGCTCTAAAACACTGTTTAAGCAATTTGCTTAAATTAGAACAGCTTGTTGTCCATTGCACACATTGTAAATACTTGAAAAAGGTCTTAGAAAATGTTTTCTTATCCATTTCATTTTGGTTGAGAACACTATTTCTTGCTCTAAAACACTGTTTAAGCAATTCGCATATGTTAGAACAGCTTGTTGTCCATTGCACACATTGTAAAAACCTGAAATAATTCTTAGAAAATGTATTCATATCTATTTCAATTTGGTTGAGAAACTAAATGTTGCTCTAAAACACTGTTTAAGCAATTTGCTTATGTTAGAACAGCTTGTTATCCATTGCACATATTGTAAACACTTGAAATAGGTCTTAGAAAATGTTTTCTTATCCATTTCATTTTGGTTGAGAACACTATATCTTGCTCTGAAACATTGTTTCAACAATTAGAATGCTTGTAATATGAACGTTACTAAAGTTTCTTTTCCCTTGCACACAATGTTAAAGCTTGAAATACATCTTAGAATGTGTTTTCTTATCCATTTCATTTTGCTTGCGAACACTATATCTTGATCATTTTCGTTCATAATATTATAGCTTTACCTAACACACTGTTTAAGCAATTTGCTTATGTTAGAACAGCTTGTTGTCCATTGCACACATTGTAAAAACCTGAAATGGCTCTTAGAAAATGTTTTCTTATCCATTTCATTTTGGTTGAGAAACTATATATTGCTCTCAAACACTGTTTAAGCAATTAGAATGCTTGCAATATGAACGTTACTTCTGCTTCTTTTCCCGTGCACACAGTGTTAAAATATGAAATACATCTTAGAATGTGTTTTCTTATCCATTTCATTGTGGTTGAGAACACTAAATCTTGCTGTACAACACTGTTTAAGCAATTAGAATGCTTTTAATATGAATGTTACTAAAGCTTCTTTTCCCTTGCACACAATGTTAAAACTTGAAATATATATTAGAATGTGTTTTCTAATCCATTTCATTTTGGTTGAGAACACTATATCTTGCTGTACAACACTGTTTAAGCAATTTGCTTATGTTAGAACAGCTTGTTGTCCATTGCACATATTGTAAACACTTGAAATAGGTCTTAGAAAATGTTTTCTTATCCATTTCATTTTGGTTGAGAACACTATATCTTGCTCTGAAACATTGTTTCAACAATTAGAATGCTTGTAATATGAACGTTACTAAAGCTTCTTTTCCCTTGCACAGAATGTTAAAACTTGAAATACATCTTAGAATGTGTTTTCTAATCCATTTCATTTTGGTTGAGAACACTATATCTTGCTCAACAACACTGTTTAAGCAATTTGCTTATGTTAGAACAGCTTGTTGTCCATTGCACATATTGTAAATACTTGAAAAAGGTCTTATAAAATGTTTCCTTATCCATTTCATTTTGGTTGAGAACACTATTTCTTGCTCTAAAACACTGTTTAAGCAATTTGCTTATGTTAGAACAGCTTGTTGTCCATTGCACACATTGTAAAAATCTGAAATAATTCGTAGAAAATTATTTCTTATCTATTTCAATTTGGTTGAGAAACTATATGTTGCTCTAAAACACTGTTTAAGCAATTTGCTTATGTTAGAACAACTTGTTTTCCATTGCACACATTGTAAAACATTGAAATACGTCTTAGAAAATGTATTCTTATCTATTTCAATTTGGTTGAGAAACTATATCTTGCTCTCAAACACTTTTAAAGCAATTAGAATGCTTGCAATATGAACCTTACTACTGCGTCTTTTCCTATGCACACACTGTTAAAACAGGAAATACATCTCATAATTTGTTTTCTTATCCATTTCATTTTGCTTGAGAACACTACATCTTGCTCTGAAACACGGTTTAAGCAATTTGCATATGTTAGAACAGCTTGTTGTCCATTGCACACACTGTAAAATCTTGAAATAGATCTTAGAAAATGTTTTCTTATCGATTTCATTTTGGTTGAGAACACTATCTTGCTCTAAAATATTTTTTAAGCAATTTGCTTATGTTAGAACAGCTTGTTGTCCATTGCAAACAGTGTAAAAACTTGAAATAGGTGTTAGAAAATCATTTCTTATCCATTTCATTTTGGTTGAGAATACTATATCTTGAACATTTTCGTTCATAATATTACACCTTTCCCTAACACACTGTTTAAGCAATTTGCTTAGGCTAGAACAGCTTGTTGTCCATTGCACACATTGTAAAAATCTGAAATAATTCTTAGAAAATGTATTCTTATCTATTTTAATTTGGATGAGAAACTATATCTTGCTCTCAAACACTGTTTAAGCAATTAGAATGCTTGCAATATGAACCTTACTAGTGCTTCTTTTCCCATGCACACAGTGTTAAAACATGAAATACATCTTAGAATGTGTTTTCTTATCCATTTCATTTTGCTTCAGAACATTATATCTTGCTCTAAAACACTGTTTAAGCAATTTGGTTATATTAGAACAGCTTGTTGTCCATTGCACACATTGTAAATACTTGAAAAAGGTCTTAGAAAATGTTTTCTTATCCATTTCATTTTGGTTGAGAACACTATATCTTGCTCTGAAACATTGTTTCAACAATTAGAATGCTTGTAATATGAACGTTACTAAAGTTTCTTTTCCCTTGCACACAATGTTAAAACTTGAAATACATCTTAGAATGTGTTTTCTTATCCATTTCATTTTGCTTGCGAACACTATATCTTGATCATTTTCGTTCATAATATTATAGCTTTCCCTAACACACTGTTTAAGCAATTTGCTTATGTTAGAACAGCTTGTTGTCCATTGCACACATTGTAAAAACCTGAAATGGCTCTTAGAAAATGTTTTCTTATCCATTTCATTTTGGTTGAGAAACTATATCTTGCTCTCAAACACTGTTTAAGCAATTAGAATGCTTGCAATATGAACGTTACTTCTGCTTCTTTTCCCGTGCACACAGTGTTAAAATATGAAATACATCTTAGAATGTGTTTTCTTATCCATTTCATTGTGGTTGAGAACACTATATCTTGCTGTACAACACTGTTTAAGCAATTAGAATGCTTTTAATATGAATGTTACTAAAGCTTCTTTTCCCATGCACACAATGTTAAAACTTGAAATATATATTAGAATGTTTTTTCTAATCCATTTCATTTTGGTTGAGAACACTATATCTTGCTGTACAACACTGTTTAAGCAATTTGCTTATGTTAGAACAGCTTGTTGTCCATTGCACATATTGTAAACACTTGAAATAGGTCTTAGAAAATGTTTTCTTATCCATTTCATTTTGGTTGAGAACACTATATCTTGCTCTGAAACATTGTTTCAACAATTAGAATGCTTGTAATATGAACGTTACTAAAGCTTCTTTTCACTTGCACAGAATGTTAAAACTTGAAATACATCTTAGAATGTGTTTTCTAATCCATTTCATTTTGGTTGAGAACACTATATCTTGCTCAACAACACTGTTTAAGCAATTTGCTTATGTTAGAACAGCTTGTTGTCCATTGCACATATTGTAAATACTTGAAAAAGGTCTTATAAAATGTTTTCTTATCCATTTCATTTTGGTTGAGAACACTATTTCTTGCTCTAAAACACTGTTTAAGCAATTTGCTTATGTTAGAACAGCTTGTTGTCCATTGCACACATTGTAAAAATCTGAAATAATTCGTAGAAAATTATTTCTTATCTATTTCAATTTGGTTGAGAAACTATATGTTGCTCTAAAACACTGTTTAAGCAATTTGCTTATGTTAGAACAACTTGTTTTCCATTGAACACATTGTAAAACATTGAAATACGTCTTAGAAAATGTATTCTTATCTATTTCAATTTGGTTGAGAAACTATATCTTGCTCTCAAACACTTTTAAAGCAATTAGAATGCTTGCAATATGAACCTTACTACTGCGTCTTTTCCTATGCACACACTGTTAAAACAGGAAATACATCTCATAATTTGTTTTCTTATCCATTTCATTTTGCTTGAGAACACTACATCTTGCTCTGAAACACGGTTTAAGCAATTTGCATATGTTAGAACAGCTTGTTGTCCATTGCACACACTGTAAAATCTTGAAATAGGTCTTAGAAAATGTTTTCTTATCGATTTCATTTTGGTTGAGAACACTATCTTGCTCTAAAATATTTTTTAAGCAATTTGCTTATGTTAGAACAGCTTGTTGTCCATTGCAAACAGTGTAAAAACTTGAAATAGGTGTTAGAAAATCATTTCTTATCCATTTCATTTTGGTTGAGAATACTATATCTTGAACATTTTCGTTCATAATATTATACCTTTCCCTAACACACTGTTTAAGCAATTTGCTTAGGCTAGAACAGCTTGTTGTCCATTGCACACATTGTAAAAACCTGAAATAATTCTTAGAAAATGTATTCTTATCTATTTTAATTTGGATGAGAAACTATATCTTGCTCTCAAACACTGTTTAAGAAATTAGAATGCTTGCAATATGAACCTTACTAGTGCTTCTTTTCCCATGCACACAGTGTTAAAACATGAAATACATCTTAGAATGTGTTTTCTTATCCATTTCATTTTGCTTCAGAACATTATATCTTGCTCTAAAACACTGTTTAAGCAATTTGCTTATATTAGAACAGCTTGTTGTCCATTGCACACATTGTAAATACTTGAAAAAGGTCTTAGAAAATGTTTTCTTATCCATTTCATTTTGGTTGAGAACACTATTTCTTGCTCTAAAACACTGTTTAAGCAATTTGCATATGTTAGAACAGCTTGTTGTCCATTGCACACATTGTAAAAACCTGAAATAATTCTTAGAAAATGTATTCATATCTATTTCAATTTGGTTGAGAAACTAAATGTTGCTCTAAAACACTGTTTAAGCAATTTGCTTATGTTAGAACAGCTTGTTATCCATTGCACATATTGTAAACACTTGAAATAGGTCTTAGAAAATGTTTTCTTATCCATTTCATTTTGGTTGAGAACACTATATCTTGCTCTGAAACATTGTTTCAACAATTAGAATGCTTGTAATATGAACGTTACTAAAGTTTCTTTTCCCTTGCACACAATGTTAAAACTTGAAATACATCTTAGAATGTGTTTTCTTATCCATTTCATTTTGCTTGCGAACACTATATCTTGATCATTTTCGTTCATAATATTATAGCTTTCCCTAACACACTGTTTAAGCAATTTGCTTATGTTAGAACAGCTTGTTGTCCATTGCACACATTGTAAAAACCTGAAATGGCTCTTAGAAAATGTTTTCTTATCCATTTCATTTTGGTTGAGAAACTATATCTTGCTCTCAAACACTGTTTAAGCAATTAGAATGCTTGCAATATGAACGTTACTTCTGCTTCTTTTTCCGTGCACACAGTGTTAAAATATGAAATACATCTTAGAATGTGTTTTCTTATCCATTTCATTGTGGTTGAGAACACTATATCTTGCTGTACAACACTGTTTAAGCAATTAGAATGCTTGTAATATGAATGTTACTAAAGCTTCTTTTCCCTTGCACACAATGTTAAAACTTGAAATATATATTAGAATGTGTTTTCTAATCCATTTCATTTTGGTTGAGAACACTATATCTTGCTGTACAACACTGTTTAAGCAATTTGCTTATGTTAGAACAGCTTGTTGTCCATTGCACATATTGTAAACACTTGAAATAGGTCTTAGAAAATGTTTTCTTATCCATTTCATTTTGGTTGAGAACACTATATCTTGCTCTGAAACATTGTTTCAACAATTAGAATGCTTGTAATATGAACGTTACTAAAGCTTCTTTTCCCTTGCACAGAATGTTAAAACTTGAAATACATCTTAGAATGTGTTTTCTAATCCATTTCATTTTGGTTGAGAACACTATATCTTGCTCAACAACACTGTTTAAGCAATTTGCTTATGTTAGAACAGCTTGTTGTCCATTGCACATATTGTAAATACTTGAAAAAGGTCTTATAAAATGTTTTCTTATCCATTTCATTTTGGTTGAGAAAAACTATTTCTTGCTCTAAAACACTGTTTAAGCAATTTGCTTATGTTAGAACAGCTTGTTGTCCATTGCACACATTGTAAAAATCTGAAATAATTCGTAGAAAATTATTTCTTATCTATTTCAATTTGGTTGAGAAACTATATGTTGCTCTAAAACACAGTTTAAGCAATTTGCTTATGTTAGAACAACTTGTTTTCCATTGCACACATTGTAAAACATTGAAATACGTCTTAGAAAATGTATTCTTATCTATTTCAATTTGGTTGAGAAACTATATCTTGCTCTCAAACACTTTTAAAGCAATTAGAATGCTTGCAATATGAACCTTACTACTGCGTCTTTTCCTATGCACACACTGTTAAAACAGGAAATACATCTCATAATTTGTTTTCTTATCCATTTCATTTTGCTTGAGAACACTACATCTTGCTCTGAAACACGGTTTAAGCAATTTGCTTATGTTAGAACAGCTTGTTGTCCATTGCACACACTGTAAAATCTTGAAATAGGTCTTAGAAAATGTTTTCTTATCGATTTCATTTTGGTTGAGAACACTATCTTGCTCTAAAATATTTTTTAAGCAATTTGCTTATATTAGAACAGCTTGTTGTCCATTGCAAACAGTGTAAAAACTTGAAATAGGTGTTAGAAAATCGTTTCTTATCCATTTCATTTTGGTTGAGAATACTATATCTTGAACATTTTCGTTCATAATATTATACCTTTCCCTAACACACTGTTTAAGCAATTTGCTTAGGCTAGAACAGCTTGTTGTCCATTGCACACATTGTAAAAACCTGAAATAATTCTTAGAAAATGTATTCTTATCTATTTTAATTTGGATGAGAAACTATATCTTGCTCTCAAACACTGTTTAAGCAATTAGAATGCTTGCAATATGAACCTTACTAGTGCTTCTTTTCCCATGCACACAGTGTTAAACATGAAATACATCTTAGAATGTGTTTTCTTATCCATTTCATTTTGCTTCAGAACATTATATCTTGCTCTAAAACACTGTTTAAGCAATTTGCTTATATTAGAACAGCTTGTTGTCCATTGCACACATTGTAAATACTTGAAAAAGGTCTTAGAAAATGTTTTCTTATCCATTTCATTTTGGTTGAGAACACTATTTCTTGCTCTAAAACACTGTTTAAGCAATTTGCATATGTTAGAACAGCTTGTTGTCCATTGCACACATTGTAAAAACCTGAAATAATTATTAGAAAATGTATTCATATCTATTTCAATTTGGTTGAGAAACTAAATGTTGCTCTAAAACACTGTTTAAGCAATTTGCTTATGTTAGAACAGCTTGTTGTCCATTGCACATATTGTAAACACTTGAAATAGGTCTTAGAAAATGTTTTCTTATCCATTTCATTTTGGTTGAGAACACTATATCTTGCTCTGAAACATTGTTTCAACAATTAGCATGCTTGTAATATGAACGTTACTAAAGTTTCTTTTCCCTTGCACACAATGTTAAAACTTGAAATACATCTTAGAATTTGTTTTCTTATCCATTTCATTTTGCTTGCGAACACTATATCTTGATCATTTTCGTTCATAATATTATAGCTTTCCCTAACACACTGTTTAAGCAATTTGCTTATGTTAGAACAGCTTGTTGTCCATTGCACACATTGTAAAAACCTGAAATGGCTCTTAGAAAATGTTTTCTTATCCATTTCATTTTGGTTGAGAAACTATATCTTGCTCTCAAACACTGTTTAAGCAATTATAATGCTTGCAATATGAACGTTACTTCTGCTTCTTTTCCCGTGCACACAGTGTTAAAATATGAAATACATCTTAGAATGTGTTTTCTTATCCATTTCATTGTGGTTGAGAACACTATATCTTGCTGTACAACACTGTTTAAGCAATTAGAATGCTTGTAATATGAATGTTACTAAAGCTTCTTTTCCCTTGCACACAATGTTAAAACTTGAAATATATATTAGAATGTGTTTTCTAATCCATTTCATTTTGGTTGAGAACACTATATCTTGCTGTACAACACTGTTTAAGCAATTTGCTTATGTTAGAACAGCTTGCTGTCCATTGCACATATTCTAAACACTTGAAATAATTCTTAGAAAATGTTTTCTTATCCATTTCATTTTGGTTGAGAACACTATATCTTGCTCTGAAGCACTGTTTAAGCAATTAGAATGCTTGTAATATGAACGTTACTAAAGCTTCTTTTCCCTTGCACACAATGTTAAAACTTGAAATACATATTAGAATGTGTTTTCTAATCCATTTCATTTTGGTTGAGAACACTATATCTTGCTGTACAACACTGTTTAAGCAATTTGCTTATTTTAGAACAGCTTGTTGTCCATTGCAAACATTGTAAAAACTTGAAATAGGTGTTAGAAAATCGTTTCTTATCCATTTCATTTTGGTTGAGAATACTATATCTTGATCATTTTCGTTCATAATATTATAGCTTTCCCTAACACACTGTTTAAGCAATTTGCATGTGTTAGAACAGCTTGTTGTCCATTGCACACATTGTAAAATCTTTAAATAGGTCTTAGAAAATGTTTTCTAATCCATTTCATTGTGGTTGAGAACACTATATCTTGCTCTTCAACACTCTTTGAGCAATTTGCTTATGTTAGAAGAGCTTGTTGTCCATTGCACACATTGTAAAAACCTGAAATAATTCATAGAAAATGTTTTCTTATCCATTTCATTTTGGTTGAGAACACTATCTTGCTCTAAAATATTTTTTAAGCAATTTGCTTATGTTAGAACAGCTTGTTGTCCATTGCACACATTGTAAAAACCTGAAATAATTCGTAGAAAATTATTTCTTATCTATTTCAATTTGGTTGAGAAACTATATGTTGCTCTAAAACACTGTTTAAGCAATTTGCTTATGTTAGAACAACTTGTTTTCCATTGCACACATTGTAAAACATTGAAATACGTCTTAGAAAATGTATTCTTATCTATTTCAATTTGGTTGAGAAACTATATCTTGCTCTCAAACACTTTTAAAGCAATTAGAATGCTTGCAATATGAACCTTACTACTGCTTCTTTTCCTATGCACACACTGTTAAAACAGGAAATACATCTCATAATTTGTTTTCTTATCCATTTCATTTTGCTTGAGAACACTACATCTTGCTCTGAAACACGGTTTAAGCAATTTGCAGATGTTAGAACAGCTTGTTGTCCATTGCACACACTGTAAAATCTTGAAATAGGTCTTAGAAAATGTTTTCTTATCGATTTCATTTTGGGTGAGAACACTACATCTTGCTCTGAAACACTGTTTAAGCAATTTGAATGTGTTAGAACAGCTTGTTGTCCATTGCACACATTGTAAAATCTTTAAATAGGTCTTAGAAAATGTTTTCTAATCCATTTCATTGTGGTTGAGAAAACTATATCTTGCACTACAACACTGTTTAAGCAATTTGCTTATGTTAGTACAGCTTGTTGTCCATTGCACACATTGTAAAAACCTGAAATAATTCGTAGAAAATTATTTCTTATCTATTTCAATTTGGTTGAGAAACTATATGTTGCTCTAAAACACTGTTTAAGCAATTTGCTTATGTTAGAACAACTTGTTTTCCATTGCACACATTGTAAAACATTGAAATACGTCTTAGAAAATGTATTCTTATCTATTTCAATTTGGTTGAGAAACTATATCTTGCTCTCAAACACTTTTAAAGCAATTAGAATGCTTGCAATATGAACCTTACTATTGCTTCTTTTCCTATGCACACACTGTTAAAACAGGAAATACATCTCATAATTTGTTTTCTTATCCATTTCATTTTGCTTGAGAACACTACATCTTGCTCTGAAACACGGTTTAAGCAATTTGCATATGTTAGAACAGCTTGTTGTCCATTGCACACACTGTAAAATCTTGAAATAGGTCTTAGAAAATGTTTTCTTATCGATTTCATTTTGGTTGAGAACACTATCTTGCTCTAAAATATTTTTTAAGCAATTTGCTTATGTTAGAACAGCTTGTTGTCCATTGCAAACAGTGTAAAAACTTGAAATAGGTGTTAGAAAATCGTTTCTTATCCATTTCATTTTGGTTGAGAATACTATATCTTGAACATTTTCGTTCATAATATTATACCTTTCCCTAACACTGTTTAAGCAATTTGCTTAGGCTAGAACAGCTTGTTGTCCATTGCACACATTGTAAAAACCTGAAATAATTCTTAGAAAATGTATTCTTATCTATTTTAATTTGGATGAGAAACTATATCTTGCTCTCAAACACTGTTTAAGCAATTAGAATGCTTGCAATATGAACCTTACTAGTGCTTCTTTTCCCATGCACACAGTGTTAAAACATGAAATACATCTTAGAATGTGTTTTCTTATCCATTTCATTTTGCTTCAGAACATTATATCTTGCTCTAAAACACTGTTTAAGCAATTTGCTTATATTAGAACAGCTTGTTGTCCATTGCACACACTGTAAATACTTGAAAAAGGTCTTAGAAAATGTTTTCTTATCCATTTCATTTTGGTTGAGAACACTATATCTTGCTCTGAAACATTGTTTCAACAATTAGAATGCTTGTAATATGAACGTTACTAAAGTTTATTTTCCCTTGCACACAATGATTAAAACTTGAAATACATCTTAGAATGTGTTTTCTTATCCATTTCATTTTGCTTGCGAACACTATATCTTGATCATTTTCGTTCATAATATTATAGCTTTCCCTAACACACTGTTTAAGCAATTTGCTTATGTTAGAACAGCTTGTTGTCCATTGCACACATTGTAAAAACCTGAAATGGCTCTTAGAAAATGTTTTCTTATCCATTTCATTTTGGTTGAGAAACTATATCTTGCTCTCAAACACTGTTTAAGCAATTAGAATGTTTGCAATATGAACGTTACTTCTGCTTCTTTTCCCGTGCACACAGTGTTAAAATATGAAATACATCTTAGAATGTGTTTTCTTATCCATTTCATTGTGGTTGAGAACACTATATCTTGCTGTACAACACTGTTTAAGCAATTAGAATGCTTGTAATATGAACGTTACTAAAGCTTCTTTTCCCTTGCACACAATGTTAAAACTTGAAATATATATGAGAATGTGTTTTCTAATCCATTTCATTTTGGTTGAGAACACTATATCTTGCTGTACAACACTGTTTAAGCAATTTGCTTATGTTAGAACAGCTTGTTGTCCATTGCACATATTGTAAACACTTGAAATAATTCTTAGAAAATGTTTTCTTATCCATTTCATTTTGGTTGAGAACACTATATCTTGCTCTGAAGCACTGTTTAAGCAATTAGAATGCTTGTAATATGAACGTTACTAAAGCTTCTTTTCCCTTGCACACAATGTTAAAACTTGAAATACATATTAGAATGTGTTTTCTAATCCATTTCATTTTGGTTGAGAACACTATATCTTGCTGTACAACACTGTTTAAGCAATTTGCTTATGTTAGAACAGCTTGTTGTCCATTGCACATATTGTAAATACTTGAAAAAGGTCTTATAAAATGTTTTCTTATCCATTTCATTTTGGTTGAGAACACTATCTTGCTCTAAAATATTTTTTAAGCAATTTGCTTATTTTAGAACAGCTTGTTGTCCATTGCAAACATTGTAAAAACTTGAAATAGGTGTTAGAAAATCGTTTCTTATCCATTTCATTTTGGTTGAGAATACTATATCTTGATCATTTTCGTTCATAATATTATAGCTTTCCCTAACACACTGTTTAAGCAATTTGCATGTGTTAGAACAGCTTGTTGTCCATTGCACACATTGTAAAATCTTTAAATAGGTCTTAGAAAATGTTTTCTAATCCATTTCATTGTGGTTGAGAACACTATATCTTGCTCTTCAACACTGTTTAAGCAATTTGCTTATGTTAGAACAGCTTGTTGTCCATTGCACACATTGTAAAAACCTGAAATAATTCATAGAAAATGTTTTCTTATCCATTTCATTTTGGTTGAGAACACTATCTTGCTCTAAAATATTTTTTAAGCAATTTGCTTATGTTAGAACAGCTTGTTGTCCATTGCAAACATTGCAAAAACTTGAAATAGGTGTTAGAAAATCCTTTCTTATCCATTTCATTTTGGTTGAGAACACTATATCTTGATCATTTTCGTTCATAATATTATACCTTTCCCTAACACACTGTTTAAGCAATTTGCTTATGTTAGAACAGCTTGTTGTCCATTGCACACATTGTAAACACTTGAAATAGGTGTTAGAAAATGTTATCTTATCCATTTCATTTTGCTTGAGAACACTACATCTTGCTCTGAAACACTGTTTAAGCAATTTGAATGTGTTAGAACAGCTTGTTGTCCATTGCACACATTGTAAAATCTTTAAATAGGTCTTAGAAAATGTTTTCTAATCCATTTCATTGTGGTTGAGAAAACTATATCTTGCTCTACAACACTGTTTAAGCAATTTGCTTATGTTAGTACAGCTTGTTGTCCATTGCACACATTGTAAAAACCTGAAATAATTCATAGAAAATGTTTTCTTATCCATTTCATTTTGGTTGAGAACACTATCTTGCTCTAAAATATTTTTTAAGCAATTTGCTTATGTTAGAACAGTTTGTTGTCCATTGCAAACATTGCAAAAACTTGAAATAGGTGTTAGAAAATCGTTTCTTATCCATTTCATTTTGGTTGAGAATACTATATCTTGAACATTTTCATTCATAATATTATACCTTTCCCTAACACACTGTTTAAGCAATTTGCTTAGGCTAGAACAGCTTGTTGTCCATTGCACACATTGTAAAAACCTGAAATAATTCTTAGAAAATGTATTCTTATCTATTTTAATTTGGATGAGAAACTATATCTTGCTCTCAAACACTGTTTAAGCAATTAGAATGCTTGCAATATGAACATTACTAGTGCTTCTTTTCCCATGCACACAGTGTTAAAACATGAAATACATCTTAGAATGTGTTTTCTTATCCATTTCATTTTGCTTCAGAACATTATATCTTGCTCTAAAACACTGTTTAAGCAATTTGCTTATATTAGAACAGCTTGTTGTCCATTGCACACATTGTAAATACTTGAAAAAGGTCTTAGAAAATGTTTTCTTATCCATTTCATTTTGGTTGAGAACACTATATCTTGCTCTGAAACATTGTTTCAACAATTAGAATACTTGTAATATGAACGTTACTAAAGTTTCTTTTCCCTTGCACACAATGATTAAAACTTGAAATACATCTTAGAATGTGTTTTCTTATCCATTTCATTTTGCTTGCGAACACTATATCTTGATCATTTTCGTTCATAATATTATAGCTTTCCCTAACACACTGTTTAAGCAATTTGCTTATGTTAGAACAGCTTGTTGTCCATTGCACACATTGTAAAAACCTGAAATGGCTCTTAGAAAATGTTTTCTTATCCATTTCATTTTGGTTGAGAACACTACATCTTGCTCTGAAACACTGTTTAAGCAATTTGCATGTGTTAGAACAGCTTGTTGTCCATTGCACATATTGTAAACACTTGAAATAGGTCTTAGAAAATGTTTTCTTATCCATTTCATTTTGGTTGAGAACACTATATCTTGCTCTGAAACATTGTTTCAACAATTAGAATGCTTGTAATATGAACGTTACTAAAGCATCTTTTCCCTTGCACAGAATGTTAAAACTTGAAATACATCTTAGAATGTGTTTTCTAATCCATTTCATTTTGGTTGAGAACACTATATCTTGCTCACCAACACTGTTTAAGCAATTTGCTTATGTTAGAACAGCTTGTTGTCCATTGCACATATTGTAAATACTTGAAAAAGGTCTTATAAAATGTTTTCTTATCCATTTCATTTTGGTTGAGAACACTATTTCTTGCTCTAAAACATTGTTTAAGCAATTTGCTTATGTTAGAACAGCTTGTTGTCCATTGCACACATTGTAAAAACCTGAAATAATTCGTAGAAAATGATTTCTTATCTATTTCAATTTGGTTGAGAAACTATATGTTGCTCTAAAACACTGTTTAAGCAATTTGCTTATGTTAGAACAACTTGTTTTCCATTGCAGACATTGTAAAACATTGAAATACGTCTTAGAAAATGTATTCTTATCCATTTCAATTTGGTTGAGAAACTATATCTTGCTCTCAAACACTTTTAAAGCAATTAGAATGCTTGCAATATGAACCGTACTACTGCTTCTTTTCCTATGCACACACTGTTAAAACAGGAAATACATCTCATAATTTGTTTTCTTATCCATTTCATTTTGCTTGAGAACACTACATCTTGCTCTGAAACACGGTTTAAGCAATTTGCATATGTTAGAACAGCGTGTTGTCCATTGCACATATTGTAAATACTTGAAAAAGGTCTTATAAAATGTTTTCTAATCCATTTCATTTTGGTTGAGAACACTGTATCTTGCTGTACAACACTGTTTAAGCAATTTGCTTATGTTAGAACAGCTTGTTGTCCATTGCACATATTGTAAATACTTGAAAAAGGTCTTAAAAAATGTTTTCTTATCCATTTCATTTTGGTTGAGAATACTATATCTTGATCATTTTCGTTCATAATATTATACCTTTCCCTAACACACTGTTTAAGCAATTTGCTTATTTTAGAACAGCTTGTTGTCCATTGTAAACATTGTAAAAACTTGAAATAGGTTTTAGAAAATCGTTTCTTATCCATTTCATTTTGGTTGAGAATACTATATCTTGATCGTTTTCGTTCATAATATTATAGCTTTCCCTAACACACTGTTTAAGGTATTTACATGTGTTAGAACAGCTTGATGTCCATTGCACACATTGTAAAATCTTTAAATAGGTCTTAGAAAATGTTTTCTAATTCATTTCATTGTGGTTGAGAACACTATATCTTGCTCTACAACACTGTTTAAGCAATTTGCTTATGTTAGTACAGCTTGTTGTCCATTGCACACATTGTAAAAACCTGAAATAATTCATAGAAAATGTTTTCTTATCCATTTCATTTTGGTTGAGAACACTATCTTGCTCTAAAATATTTTTTAAGCAATTTGCTTATGTTAGAACAGTTTGTTGTCCATTGCAAACATTGCAAAAACTTGAAATAGGTGTTAGAAAATCGTTTCTTATCCATTTCATTTTGGTTGAGAATACTATATCTTGAACATTTTCATTCATAATATTATACCTTTCCCTAACACACTGTTTAAGCAATTTGCTTAGGCTAGAACAGCTTGTTGTCCATTGCACACATTGTAAAAACCTGAAATAATTCTTAGAAAATGTATTCTTATCTATTTTAATTTGGATGAGAAACTATATCTTGCTCTCAAACACTGTTTAAGCAATTAGAATGCTTGCAATATGAACCTTACTAGTGCTTCTTTTCCTATGCACACAGTGTTAAAACATGAAATACATCTTAGAATGTGTTTTCTTATCCATTTCATTTTGCTTCAGAACATTATATCTTGCTCTAAAACACTGTTTAAGCAATTTGCTTATATTAGAACAGCTTGTTGTCCATTGCACACATTGTAAATACTTGAAAAAGGTCTTAGAAAATGTTTTCTTATCCATTTCATTTTGGTTGAGAACACTATATCTTGCTCTGAAACATTGTTTCAACAATTAGAATACTTGTAATATGAACGTTACTAAAGTTTCTTTTCCCTTGCACACAATGATTAAAACTTGAAATACATCTTAGAATGTGTTTTCTTATCCATTTCATTTTGCTTGCGAACACTATATCTTGATCATTTTCGTTCATAATATTATAGCTTTCCCTAACACACTGTTTAAGCAATTTGCTTATGTTAGAACAGCTTGTTGTCCATTGCACACATTGTAAAAACCTGAAATGGCTCTTAGAAAATGTTTTCTTATCCATTTTATTTTGGTTGAGAAACTATATCTTGCTCTCAAACACTGTTTAAGCAATTAGAATGCTTGCAATATGAACGTTACTTCTGCTTCTTTTCCCGTGCACACAGTTTTAAAATATGAAATACATCTTAGAATGTGTTTTCTTATCCATTTCATTGTGGTTGAGAACACTATATCTTGCTGTACAACACTGTTTAAGCAATTAGAATGCTTGTAATATGAACGTTACTAAAGCTTCTTTTCCCTTGCACACAATGTTAAAACTTGAAATATATATGATAATGTGTTTTCTAATCCATTTCATTTTGGTTGAGAACACTATATCTTGCTGTACAACACTGTTTAAGCAATTTGCTTATGTTAGAACAGCTTGTTGTCCATTGCACATATTGTAAACACTTGAAATAATTCTTAGAAAATGTTTTCTTATCCATTTCATTTTGGTTGAGAACACTATATCTTGCTCTGAAGCACTGTTTAAGCAATTAGAATGCTTGTAATATGAACGTTACTAAAGCTTCTTTTCCCTTGCACACAATGTTAAAACTTGAAATACATCTTAGAATGTGTTTTCTAATCCATTTCATTTTGGTTGAGAACACTATATCTTGCTCACCAACACTGTTTAAGCAATTTGCTTATGTTAGAACAGCTTGTTGTCCATTGCACATATTGTAAATACTTGAAAAAGGTCTTATAAAATGTTTTCTTATCCATTTCATTTTGGTTGAGAACACTATTTCTTGCTCTAAAACATTGTTTAAGCAATTTGCTTATGTTAGAACAGCTTGTTGTCCATTGCACACATTGTAAAAACCTGAAATAATTCGTAGAAAATGATTTCTTATCTATTTCAATTTGGTTGAGAAACTATATGTTGCTCTAAAACACTGTTTAAGCAATTTGCTTATGTTAGAACAACTTGTTTTCCATTGCAGACATTGTAAAACATTGAAATACGTCTTAGAAAATGTATTCTTATCCATTTCAATTTGGTTGAGAAACTATATCTTGCTCTCAAACACTTTTAAAGCAATTAGAATGCTTGCAATATGAACCGTACTACTGCTTCTTTTCCTATGCACACACTGTTAAAACAGGAAATACATCTCATAATTTGTTTTCTTATCCATTTCATTTTGCTTGAGAACACTACATCTTGCTCTGAAACACGGTTTAAGCAATTTGCATATGTTAGAACAGCGTGTTGTCCATTGCACATATTGTAAATACTTGAAAAAGGTCTTATAAAATGTTTTCTAATCCATTTCATTTTGGTTGAGAACACTGTATCTTGCTGTACAACACTGTTTAAGCAATTTGCTTATGTTAGAACAGCTTGTTGTCCATTGCACATATTGTAAATACTTGAAAAAGGTCTTAAAAAATGTTTTCTTATCCATTTCATTTTGGTTGAGAATACTATATCTTGATCATTTTCGTTCATAATATTATACCTTTCCCTAACAAACTGTTTAAGCAATTTGCTTATTTTAGAACAGCTTGTTGTCCATTGTAAACATTGTAAAAACTTGAAATAGGTTTTAGAAAATCGTTTCTTATCCATTTCATTTTGGTTGAGAATACTATATCTTGATCGTTTTCGTTCATAATATTATAGCTTTCCCTAACACACTGTTTAAGGTATTTACATGTGTTAGAACAGCTTGATGTCCATTGCACACATTGTAAAATCTTTAAATAGGTCTTAGAAAATGTTTTCTAATTCATTTCATTGTGGTTGAGAACACTATATCTTGCTCTACAACACTGTTTAAGCAATTTGCTTATGTTAGTACAGCTTGTTGTCCATTGCACACATTGTAAAAACCTGAAATAATTCATAGAAAATGTTTTCTTATCCATTTCATTTTGGTTGAGAACACTATCTTGCTCTAAAATATTTTTTAAGCAATTTGCTTATGTTAGAACAGTTTGTTGTCCATTGCAAACATTGCAAAAACTTGAAATAGGTGTTAGAAAATCGTTTCTTATCCATTTCATTTTGGTTGAGAATACTATATCTTGAACATTTTCATTCATAATATTATACCTTTCCCTAACACACTGTTTAAGCAATTTGCTTAGGCTAGAACAGCTTGTTGTCCATTGCACACATTGTAAAAACCTGAAATAATTCTTAGAAAATGTATTCTTATCTATTTTAATTTGGATGAGAAACTATATCTTGCTCTCAAACACTGTTTAAGCAATTAGAATGCTTGCAATATGAACCTTACTAGTGCTTCTTTTCCTATGCACACAGTGTTAAAACATGAAATACATCTTAGAATGTGTTTTCTTATCCATTTCATTTTGCTTCAGAACATTATATCTTAATCTAAAACACTGTTTAAGCAATTTGCTTATATTAGAACAGCTTGTTGTCCATTGCACACATTGTAAATACTTGAAAAAGGTCTTAGAAAATGTTTTCTTATCCATTTCATTTTGGTTGAGAACACTATATCTTGCTCTGAAACATTGTTTCAACAATTAGAATACTTGTAATATGAACGTTACTAAAGTTTCTTTTCCCTTGCACACAATGATTAAAACTTGAAATACATCTTAGAATGTGTTTTCTTATCCATTTCATTTTGCTTGCGAACACTATATCTTGATCATTTTCGTTCATAATATTATAGCTTTCCCTAACACACTGTTTAAGCAATTTGCTTATGTTAGAACAGCTTGTTGTCCATTGCACACATTGTAAAAACCTGAAATGGCTCTTAGAAAATGTTTTCTTATCCATTTCATTTTGGTTGAGAAACTATATCTTGCTCTCAAACACTGTTTAAGCAATTAGAATGCTTGCAATATGAACGTTACTTCTGCTTCTTTTCCCGTGCACACAGTTTTAAAATATGAAATACATCTTAGAATGTGTTTTCTTATCCATTTCATTGTGGTTGAGAACACTATATCTTGCTGTACAACACTGTTTAAGCAATTAGAATGCTTGTAATATGAACGTTACTAAAGCTTCTTTTCCCTTGCACACAATGTTAAAACTTGAAATATATATGATAATGTGTTTTCTAATCCATTTCATTTTGGTTGAGAACACTATATCTTGCTGTACAACACTGTTTAAGCAATTTGCTTATGTTAGAACAGCTTGTTGTCCATTGCACATATTGTAAACACTTGAAATAATTCTTAGAAAATGTTTTCTTATCCATTTCATTTTGGTTGAGAACACTATATCTTGCTCTGAAGCACTGTTTAAGCAATTAGAATGCTTGTAATATGAACGTTACTAAAGCTTCTTTTCCCTTGCACACAATGTTAAAACTTGAAATACATATTAGAATGTGTTTTCTAATCCATTTCATTTTGGTTGAGAACACTATATCTTGCTGTACAACACTGTTTAAGCAATTTGCTTATGTTAGAACAGCTTGTTGTCCATTGCACATATTGTAAATACTTGAAAAAGGTCTTATAAAATGTTTTCTTATCCATTTCATTTTGGTTGAGAACACTATCTTGCTCTAAAATATTTTTTAAGCAATTTGCTTATTTTAGAACAGCTTGTTGTCCATTGCAAACATTGTAAAAACTTGAAATAGGTGTTAGAAAATCGTTTCTTGTCCATTTCATTTTGGTTGAGAATACTATATCTTGATCATTTTCGTTCATAATATTATAGCTTTCCCTAACACACTGTTTAAGCAATTTGCATATGTTAGAACAGCTTGTTGTCCATTGCACACATTGTAAAATCTTTAAATTGGTCTTAGAAAATGTTTTCTAATCCATTTCATTGTGGTTGAGAAAACTATATCTTGCTCTTCAACACTGTTTAAGCAATTTGCTTATGTTAGAACAGCTTGTTGTCCATTGCACACATTGTAAAAACCTGAAATAATTCATAGAAAATGTTTTCTTATCCATTTCATTTTGGTTGAGAACACTATCTTGCTCTAAAATATTTTTTAAGCAATTTGCTTATGTTAGAACAGCTTGTTGTCCATTGCAAACATTGCAAAAACTTGAAATAGGTGTTAGAAAATCGTTTCTTATCCATTTCATTTTGGTTGAGAACACTATATCTTGATCATTTTCGTTCATAATATTATACCTTTCCCTAACACACTGTTTAAGCAATTTGAATGTGTTAGAACAGCTTGTTGTCCATTGCACACATTGTAAAATCTTTAAATAGGTCTTAGAAAATGTTTTCTAATTCATTTCATTGTGGTTGAGAACACTATATCTTGCTCTACAACACTGTTTAAGCAATTTGCTTATGTTAGTACAGCTTGTTGTCCATTGCACACATTGTAAAAACCTGAAATAATTCATAGAAAATGTTTTCTTATCCATTTCATTTTGGTTGAGAACACTATCTTGCTCTAAAATATTTTTTAAGCAATTTGCTTATGTTAGAACAGTTTGTTGTCCATTGCAAACATTGCATAAACTTGAAATAGGTGTTAGAAAATCGTTTCATATCCATTTCATTTTGGTTGAGAACACTATATCTTGATCATTTTCGTTCATAATATTATACCTTTCCCTAACACACTGTTTAAGCAATTTGCTTATGTTAGAACAGCTTGTTGTCCATTGCACACATTGTAAACACTTGAAATAGGTCTTAGAAAATGTTATCTTATCCATTTCATTTTGCTTGAGAACACTACATCTTGCTCTGAAACACTGTTTAAGCAATTTGCATGTGTTAGAACAGCTTGTTGTCCATTGCACACATTGTAAAATCTTTAAATAGGTCTTAGAAAATGTTTTCTAATCCATTTCATTGTGGTTGAGAACACTATATCTTGCTCTATAACACTGTTTAAGCAATTTGCTTATGTTAGAACAGCTTGTTGTCCATTGCACATATTGTAAACACTTGAAATAGGTCTTAGAAAATGTTTTCTTATCCATTTCATTTTGGTTGAGAACACTATATCTTGCTCTGAAACATTGTTTCAACAATTAGAATGCTTGTAATATGAACGTTACTAAAGCTTTTTTTCCCTTGCACAGAATGTTAAAACTTGAAATACATCTTAGAATGTGTTTTCTAATCCATTTCATTTTGGTTGAGAACACTATATCTTGCTCAACAACACTGTTTAAGCAATTTGCTTATGTTAGAACAGCTTGTTGTCCATTGCACATATTGTAAATACTTGAAAAAGGTCTTATAAAATGTTTTCTTATCCATTTCATTTTGGTTGAGAACACTATTTCTTGCTCTAAAACATTGTTTAAGCAATTTCCTTATGTTAGAACAGCTTGTTGTCCATTGCACACATTGTAAAAACCTGAAATAATTCGTAGAAAATGATTTCTTATCTATTTCAATTTGGTTGAGAAACTATATGTTGCTCTAAAACACTGTTTAAGCAATTTGCTTATGTTAGAACAACTTGTTTTCCATTGCACACATTGTAAAACATTGAAATACGTCTTAGAAAATGTATTCTTATCCATTTCAATTTGGTTGAGAAACTATATCTTGCTCTTAAACTCTGTTTAAGCAATTAGTATGCTTGCAATATGAACGTTACTACTGCTTCTTTTCCTATGCAGACACTGTTAAAACAGGAAATACATCTTAGAATGTGTTTTCTATTCCATTTTATTTTGCTTCAGAACATTATATCTTGCTCTGAAACACTGTTTAAGCAATTTGCATATGTTAGAATAACTTGTTGTCCATTGCAGACATTGTAAAAACCTGTAATGGCTCTTAGAAAATGTTTTCTTATCCATTTCATTTTGGTTGAGAACACTATATCTTGCTCTAAAACACTGTTTAAGCAATTTGCTTATGTTTGAACAACTTGTTGTCCATTGCAAACATTGTAAAACATTGAAATACGTCTTGGAAAATGTTTTCTTATGTATTTCAATTTGGTTGAGAAACTATATCTTGCTCTCAAACACTGTTTAAGCAATTAGAATGCTTGCAATATGTAAGTTACTACTGCTTCTTTTCCTATGCAGACACTGTTAAAACAGGAAATACATCTTAGAATGTGTTTTCTTATCCATTTCATTTTGCTTGCAAACACTATATCTTGATCATTTTCATTCAGAATATTATACCTTTCGCTAACACACTGTTTAAGCAATTTGCTTATGTTAGAACAGCTTGTTGTCCATTGCACACATTGTAAAAACCTGTAATGGCTCTTAGAAAATGTTTTCTTATCCATTTCATTTTGGTTGAGAACACTATATCTTGCTCTAAAACACTTTTAAGCAATTTGCTTATGGTAGAACAGCTTATTTTCCATTGCATACATTGTAAAAATTTGAAATAGGTCTTAGAAAATGTTTTCTTATCTTTTTCAATTTGAATAAGAAACTATATCTTGCTCTGAAACACTGTTTCAGCAATTAGAATGCTTGCAATATGAATGTTTCTAAAGCTTCTTATCCCTTGCACACACTGTTAAAAACTGAAATACATCCTAGAATGTGTTTTCTTATCCATTTCATGTTGCTTGCGAACACTATATCTTGATCATTTTCGTTCAGAACATTATATCTTTCTCTAAAACATTTTTTAAGCGATTTGCTTATGTTAGAACAGCTTGTTGTCCATTACACACATTGTAAAAACCTGAAATGGCTCTTAGATTGTATTTTCTTATCCATTTCATTTTGCTTCAGAACATTATATCTTGCTCTAAAACACTGTTTAAGCAATTTGCTTATATTAGAACAGCTTGTTGTCCATTGCACATATTGTAAACACTTGAAATAGGTCTTAGAAAATGATATCTTATCCATTTCTCATTTTGCTTGAGAACACTACATCTTGCTCTGAAACACTGTTTAAGCAATTTGCTTAGGCTAGAACAGCTTGATGTCCATTGCACACATTGTAAAAACCTGAAATAATTCTTAGAAAATGTTTTCTTATCTTTTTCAATTTGAATGAGAAACTATATCTTGCTCTCAAACACTGTTTAAGCAAATAGAATGCTTGCAATATGAACCTTACTACTGCTTCTTTTCCTATGCACACACTGTTAAAACAGGAAATACATCTTATAATTTGTTTTCTTATCCATTTCATTTTGCTTGCAAAGACTATATCTTGATCATTTTCGATCAGAATATTATACCTTTCCCTAACACACTGTTTAAGCAATTTGCTTATGTTAGAACAGCTTGTTGTCCATTGCACACATTGTAAAAACCTGTAATGGCTCTTAGAAAATGTTTTCTTATCCATTTCATTTTGGTTGAGAACACTATATCTTGCTCTAAAACACTGTTTAAGCAATTTGCTTATGTTAGAACAACTTGTTGTCCATTGCAAACATTGTAAAACATTGAAATACGTCTTGGAAAATGTTTTCTTATCTATTTCAATTTGGTTGAGAAACTATATCTTGCTCTCAAACACTGTTTAAGCAATTAGAATGCTTGCAATATGAACGTTGCTACTGCTTCTTTTGCCATACACACATTGTAAAACCTTCAAATAGGTCTTAGAAAAGGTTTTCTTATCCATTTCAATTTGTTTGAGAAGACAATCTTGCTCTAAAACATTGTTTAAGCAATTTTCTTATGTTAGAACAGCTTGTTGTCAATTGCAAACATTGTAAAAACGTGAAATAGGGCTTAGAAAATGTATTCTTATCCATTTCAATTTGGCTGAGAACACTACATCTTGCTCTGAAACACTGTTTAAGCAATTTGCTTATGTTAGAACAGCTTGTTGTCCATTGCACACATTGTAAAAGCTTGAAATAGGTCTTAGAAAATGTTTTCTTATCTATTGCAATTTGTTTGAGAAACTATATCATGCTCACAAACACTGTTAATCAATTAGAATGCTTGCAATTTGAACGTTGCTACTGCTTCTTTTCCCATGCACACACTGTTAAAAACTGAAATACATCCTAGAATGTATTTACTTATCCATTTCATTTTGCTTGTGAACACTATATCTTGATCATTTTCGTTTAGAAGATTATATCTTTCTCTAAAGCACTGTTTAAGCAATGTGCTTATGTTGGAACAGCTTGTTGTCCATTGCAAACATTGTAAAAACGTGATTTAAGGTTTAGAAAATGTTTTCTTATCCATTTCATTTTGGTTCAGAACATTATATCTTGCTCTAAAACACTGTTTAAAGCAATTTCCTTATCATAGAACAGCTTTTACATTTATTTAAGGAGCGTTTCAAAGCATTGTAATGGCGTTACACACTATTTCAGGGTAAGAGATTCTATTTTAGACTAAAATGTAATGCATTATAAGAAGAATCTTTACTTTGAAACTCTGTTCTTTACCTTTTTACACTCATCGAAACAGCGTTTCAAAGCATAGTAATCGCCTTATACACTGTTTCAGAGCAAGAGATTGTGTTTTAGACTAAAATGTAATGCATTATAATAAGAATCTTTTCATTGCATCTCTGTTCTTTAGCTTTTACATTCATTGAAACAGCGTTTCAAAGCTTTCTAATCGCCTTAATCACTGTTTAAGGGCAAGAGATTGTGTTTTAGACTAAAATGTAATGCATTATAATAAGAATCTTTTCATTGCATCTCTGTTCTTTAGCTTTTACATTCATTGAAACAGCGTTTCAAAGCTTTCTAATTGCCTTAATCACTGTTTAAGGGCAAGAGATTGTGCTTAGGACTAAAATGTAATGCATTATATGAAGAATCTTTACATTGCAACTCTGTTCTTTAGCTTTTACATTCATTGAAAGAACGTTTCAAAGCATAGTAATCGCCTTATACACTGTTTCAGAGCAAGAGATTGTGTTTTAGGCTAAAATGTAATGCATTATAATAAGAATCTTTTCATTGCATCTCTGTTCTTTAGCTTTTACATTCATTGAAACAGCGTTTCAACGCTTTCTAATCGCCTTAATCACTGTTTAAGGGCAAGAGATTGTGCTTAGGACTAAAATGTAATGCATTATATGAAGAATCTTTACTTTCAAACTCTGTCCTTTTCCTTTTTCACACTATGATACAGCTTTGTATTCGCCTTAATCACTTTCAGGGCAAGAGATTGTGTTTTAGACTAAAATGTAATGCATTAGAAGAAGAATATTTATATTGCAACTCTGTTCTTTAGCTTTTACACTCATTGAAACATGTTTCAAAGCATTGTAATCGCGTTATACACTGTTTCAGGGCAAGAGATTGTGTTCTAGACTAAAATATAATGCATTATAAGAAGAATCTTTACTTTGAAACTCTGTTCTTTACCTTTTTACACTCATCGAAACAGCGTTTCAAAGCATTGTAATCGCATTAAACACTGTTTAAGGGCAAGAGATTGTGTTTTAGATTAAAATGTAATGCATTATAAGATGCATATCTATATTGCAACTCTGTTCTTTACCTTTTACACACTTTAAAACAGCTTTGTATTCACCTTAAACACTGTTTCAGGGCAAGAGATTGGGTTTTATACTAAAATGTAATACATTATAAGGTGCATATTTATATTGCAACTCTGTTCTTTACTTTTTTCACACTATGATACAGCTTTGTATTCGCCTTAAACACTTTTACTGCAAGAGATTGTGTTTTAGACTAAAATGTAAAGTATTATAAGAAGAATCTTTACTTTGAAACTCTGTTCTTTAGCTTTTACATTCATTGAAACAGCGTTTCAAAGCCTTCTAATCGCCTTAATCAAAGTTTCAGGGCAAGACATTTTGTTTTAGACTAAAATGTAATGCATTATAATAAGAATCTTTGCTTTCAAACTCTGTTCTTTACCTTTTTCACAATATAAAACAGCTTTGTATTCGCCTTAAACACTTTCAGGGCAAGAGATTGTGTTTTAGACTAAAATGTAATGCATTATAAGAAGAATATTTATATTGCAACTCTGTTCTTTACCTTTTTCACACTATAAAACAGCTTTGTATTCGCCTTAAACACTTTCAGGGCAAGAGATTGTGTTTTAGACTAAAATGTAATGCATTAGAAGAAGAATATTTATATTGCAACTCTGTTCTTTAGCTTTTACACTCATTGAAACAGTGTTTCAAAGAATTGTAATCGCGTTATACACTGTTTCAGGGCAAGAGATTGTGTTCTAGACTAAAATGTAATGCATTATAAGAAGAATATTTATATTGCAACTCTGTTCTTTACCTTTTTCACAATATAAAACAGCTTTGTATTCGCCTTAAACACTGTTTCAGGGCAAGAGATTGTGTTTTAGACTAAAATGTAATGCATTATAAGATGCATATTTATATTGCAACTCTGTTCTTTACCTTTTACAAACTTTGAAACAGCTTTGTATTCACCTTAAACACTGTTTCAGGGCAAGAGATTGGGTTTTATACTAAAATGTAATGCATTATAAGGTGCATATTTATATTGCAACTCTGTTCTTTACCTTTTACAAACTTTGAAACAGCTTTGTATTCACCTTAAACACTGTTTCAGGGCAAGAGATTGTGTTTTAGACTAAAATGTAATGCATTATAAGATGCATATTTATATTGCAACTCTGTTCTTTACCATTTACACACTGTGAAACAGCTTTGTATTCACCTTAAACACTTTCAGGGCAAGAGATTGTGTTTTAGACTAAAATGTAATGCATTATAATAAGAATCTTTACATTGCAACTCTGTTCTTTAGCTTTTACATTCATTGAAACAGCGTTTCAAAGCTTTCTAATCGCCTTAATCACTGTTTCTGGGCAAGATATTGTGTTTTAGACTAAAATGTAATGCATTATAAGAAGAATATTTATATTGCAACTCTGTTCTTTAGCTTTTACACTCATTGAAACAGTGTTTCAAAGCATTGTAATCGCCTTATACACTGTTTCAGGGCAAGAGATTGTGTTTTAGACTAAAATGTAATGCATTATAAGAAGAATCTTTACTTTGAAACTCTGTTCTTTAGCTTTCACATTCATTGAAACAGCGTTTCAAAGCTTTCTAATCGCCTTAATCACTATTTAAGGGCAAGTGATTGTGCTTAGGACTAAAATGTAATTCATTATAATAAGTATATTTCTATTGCAACTGTACTTTACCTTTTACACACTTTGAAACAGCGTTGTATTCACCTTAAACACTGTTTCAGGGCAAGAGATTGTGCTTAGGACTAAAATGTAATGCATTATATGAAGAATCTTTACTTTCAAACTCTGTTCTTTACCTTTTTCACAATATAAAACAGCTTTGTATTCGCCTTAAACACTGTTTCAGGGCAAGAGATTGTGTTCTAGACTAAAATGTAATGCATTATAAGATGCATATTTATATTGCAACTCTGTTCTTTACCTTTTACAAACTTTGAAACAGCTTTGTATTCACCTTAAACACTGTTTCAGGGCAAGAGATTGGGTTTTATACTAAAATGTAATGCATTATAAGGTGCATATTTATATTGCAACTCTGTTCTTTACCTTTTACAAACTTTGAAACAGCTTTGTATTCACCTCAAACACTGTTTCAGGGCAAGAGATTGGGTTTTATACTAAAATTTAATGCATTATAAGGTGCATATTTATATTGCAACTCTGTTCTTTACCTTTTTCACACAATGATACAGCTTTGTATTCGCCTTAAACACTTTCAGGGCAAGAGATTGTGTTTTAGACTAAAATGTAATGCATTATAAGATGCATATTTATATTGCAACTCTGTTCTTTACCTTTTACACACTGTGAAACAGCTTTGTATTCACCTTAAACACTTTCAGGTTAAAAGATTGTGTTTTAGAATAAAATGTCATGCATTATAATAAGAATCTTTACATTGCAACTCTGTTCTTTAGCTTTTACATTCATTGAAACAGCGTTTCAAAGCTTTCTAATCGCCTTAATCACTGTTTCTGGGCAAGATATTGTGTTTTAGACTAAAATGTAATGCATTATAAGAAGAATATTTATATTGCAACTCTGTTCTTTAGCTTTTACACTCATTGAAACAGTGTTTCAAAGCATTGTAATCGCCTTATACACTGTTTCAGGGCAAGAGATTGTGTTTTAGACTAAAATGTAATGCATTATAAGAAGAATCTTTACTTTGAAACTCTGTTCTTTAGCTTTTACATTCATTGAAACAGCGTTTCAAAGCTTTCTAATCGCCTTAATCACTATTTAAGGGCAAGTGATTGTGCTTAGGACTAAAATGTAATTCATTATAATAAGTATATTTCTATTGCAACTGTACTTTACCTTTTACACACTTTGAAACAGCGTTGTATTCACCTTAAACACTGTTTCAGGGCAAGAGATTGTGTTTAATACTAAAATGTAATTCATTATAAGAAGAATATTTACATTGCAACTCTGTTCTTTAGCTTTTACACTCATTGAAACAGCGTTTCAAAATATTGTATTCGCCTTAAACACTGTTTAAGGGCAAAGGATTGTGTTTTAGAATAAAATGTAATTCATTATAAGAAGAATATTTTTATTGCAACTCTGTTCTTTACCTTTTTCACACTATGATACAGCTTTGTATTCGCCTTAAACACTGTTTCAGGGCAAGAGATTGTGTTTTAGACTAAAATGTAATGCATTATAAGATGCATATTTATATTGCAACTCTGTTCTTTACCTTTTACACACTTTGAAACAGCTTTGTATTCACCTTAAACACTGTTTCAGGGCAAGAGATTGGGTTTTATACTAAAATGTAAAGCATTATAAGGTGCATATTTATATTGCAACTCTGTTCTTTACCTTTTTCACACTATGATACAGCTTTGTATTTGCCTTAAACACTTTCAGGGCAAGAGATTGTGTTTTAGACTAAAATGTAATGCATTATAAGATGCATATTTATATTGCAACTCTGTTCTTTACCTTTTACACACTTTGAAACAGCTTTGTATTCACCTTAAACACTTTCAGGGCAAGAGATTGTGTTTTAGACTAAAATGTAATGCATTATAATAAGAATCTTTACATTGCAACTCTGTTCTTTAGCTTTTACATTCATTGAAACAGCGTTTCAAAGCTTTCTAATCGCCTTAATCACTGTTTCTGGGCAAGATATTGTGCTTAGGACAAAAATGTAATGCATTACATGAAGAATCTTTACTTTCAAACTCTGTTCTTTTCCTTTTTCACACTATGATACAGCTTTGTATTCGCCGTAAACACTTTCAGGGCAAGAGATTGTGTTTTAGACTAAAATGTAATGCATTATAAGAAGAATCTTTACTTTGAAACTCTGTTCTTTAGCTTTTACATTCATTGAAACAGCGTTTCAAAGCATTGTAATCGCATTAAACACTTTCAGGGCAAGAGATTGTGTTTTAGATTAAAATATAATGCATTATAAGATGCATATTTATATTGCAACTCTGTTCTTTACGTTTTTCACACTATGATACAGCTTTGTATTCGCCTTAAACACTTTCAGGGCAAGAGATTGTGTTTTAGACGAAATTGTAATGCATTATAAGAATATTTATATTGCAACTCTGTTCTTTACCTTTTTACACTCTTTGAAACAGCGTTTCAAAGCATTGTAATTGCATAAAACACTGTTTAAGGGCAAGAGATTGTATTTTAGACTAAACTCTAATGCATTATAAGAAGAATCTTTACTTTGAAACTCTGTTCTTTACCTTTTTACACTCATTGAGACAGCGTTTCAAAGCATTGTAATCGCATTAAACACTGTTTAAGGGCAAGAGATTGTTTTTTAGCCTAAAATGTAATGCATTATAATAAGAATCTTTACATTGCAACTCTGTTCTTTAGCTTTTACATTCATTGAAACAGCGTTTCAAAGCTTTCTAATCGCATTAATCACTGTTTCAGGGCAATAGATTGTTCTTAGGACTAAAATGTAATGCATTATAAGATGCATATTTATATTGCAACTCTGTTCTTTACCTTTTACAATCTTTGAAACAGCTTTGTATTCACCTTAAACACTGTTTCAGGGCAAGAGATTGGGTTTTATACTAAAATGTAAAGCATTATAAGGTGCATATTTATATTGCAACTCTGTTCTTTACCTTTTTCACACTATGATACAGCTTTGTATTTGCCTTAAACACTTTCAGGGCAAGAGATTGTGTTTTAGACTAAAATGTAATGCATTATATGAAGAATCTTTACTTTGAAACTCTGTTCTTTAGCTTTTACATTCATTGAAACAGCGTTTCAAAGCTTTCTAATCGCCTTATTCACTATTTAAGGGCAAGTGATTGTGCTTAGGACTGAAATGTAATTCATTATAATAATTATATTTCTATTGCAACTGTACTTTACCTTTTACACACTTTGAAACAGCGTTGTATTCACCTTAAACACTGTTTCAGGGCAAGAGATTGGGTTTTAGACTAAAATGTAATGCATTATAAGATGCATATTTATATTGCAACTCTGTTCTTTACCTTTTACACACTTTGAAACAGCTTTGTATTCACCTTAAACACTGTTTCAGGGCAAGAGATTGGGTTTTATACTAAAATGTAAAGCATTATAAGGTGCATATTTATATTGCAACTCTGTTCTTTACCTTTTTCACACTATGATACAGCTTTGTATTTGCCTTAAACACTTTCAGGGCAAGAGATTGTGTTTTAGACTAAAATGTAATGCATTATAAGATGCATATTTATATTGCAACTCTGTTCTTTACCTTTTACACACTTTGAAACAGCTTTGTATTCACCTTAAACACTTTCAGGGCAAGAGATTGTGTTTTAGACTAAAATGTAATGCATTATAATAAGAATCTTTACATTGCAACTCTGTTCTTTAGCTTTTACATTCATTGAAACAGCGTTTCAAAGCTTTCTAATCGCCTTAATCACTGTTTCTGGGCAAGATATTGTGCTTAGGACAAAAATGTAATGCATTACATGAAGAATCTTTACTTTCAAACTCTGTTCTTTTCCTTTTTCACACTATGATACAGCTTTGTATTCGCCGTAAACACTTTCAGGGCAAGAGATTGTGTTTTAGACTAAAATGTAATGCATTATAAGAAGAATCTTTACTTTGAAACTCTGTTCTTTAGCTTTTACATTCATTGAAACAGCGTTTCAAAGCATTGTAATCGCATTAAACACTTTCAGGGCAAGAGATTGTGTTTTAGATTAAAATATAATGCATTATAAGATGCATATTTATATTGCAACTCTGTTCTTTACCTTTTTCACACTATGATACAGCTTTGTATTCGCCTTAAACACTTTCAGGGCAAGAGATTGTGTTTTAGACGAAATTGTAATGCATTATAAGAATATTTATATTGCAACTCTGTTCTTTACCTTTTTACACTCTTTGAAACAGCGTTTCAAAGCATTGTAATTGCATAAAACACTGTTTAAGGGCAAGAGATTGTATTTTAGACTAAAATGTAATGCATTATAAGAAGAATCTTTACTTTGAAACTGTGTTCATTACCATTATACACTCATCGAAACAGCGTTTCAAAGCATTGTAATCGCATTAAACACTGTTTCAGGGCAAGAGATTGTGTTTTAGACTAAACTCTAATGCATTATAAGAAGAATCTTTACTTTGAAACTCTGTTCTTTACCTTTTTACACTCATTGAGACAGCGTTTCAAAGAATTGTAATCGCATTAAACACTGTTTAAGGGCAAGAGATTGTTTTTTAGCCTAAAATGTAATGCATTATAATAAGAATCTTTACATTGCAACTCTGTTCTTTAGCTTTTACATTCATTGAAACAGCGTTTCAAAGCTTTCTAATCGCCTTAATCACTGTTTCAGGGCAAGAGATTGTTCTTAGGACTAAAATGTAATGCATTATATGAAGAATCTTTACTTTCAAACTCTGTTCTTTACCTTTTACACACTTTGAAACAGCTTTGTATTCGCCTTAAACACTTTCAGGGCAAGATATTGTGTTTTAGACTAAAATGTAATGCATTATAAGAATATTTATATTGCAACTCTGTTCTTTACCTTTTTGCACTCATTGAAACAGCATTTCAAAGCATTGTAATCGCATTAAACACTGTTTAAGGGCAAGAGATTTTATTTTAGACTAAAATGTAATGCATTATAAGAAGAATCTTTACTTTGAAACTCTGTTCTTTAGCTTTTACTTTCATTGAAACAGCGTTTCAAAGCTTTCTAATCGCCTTATTCACTATTTAAGGGCAAGTGATTGTGCTTAGGACTGAAATGTAATTCATTATAATAAGTATATTTCTATTGCAACTGTACTTTACCTTTTACACACTTTGAAACAGCGTTGTATTCACCTTAAACACTGTTTCAGGGCAAGAGATTGGGTTTTAGACTAAAATGTAATGCATTATAAGATGCATATTTATATTGCAACTCTGTTCTTTACCTTTTACACACTTTGAAACAGCTTTGTATTCACCTTAAACACTTTCAGGGCAAGAGATTGTGTTTTAGACTAAAATGTAATGCATTATAATAAGAATCTTTACATTGCAACTCTGTTCTTTAGCTTTTACATTCATTGAAACAGCGTTTCAAAGCTTTCTAATCGCCTTAATCACTGTTTCTGGGCAAGATATTGTGCTTAGGACAAAAATGTAATGCATTACATGAAGAATCTTTACTTTCAAACTCTGTTCTTTTCCTTTTTCACACTATGATACAGCTTTGTATTCGCCGTAAACACTTTCAGGGCAAGAGATTGTGTTTTAGACTAAAATGTAATGCATTATAAGAAGAATCTTTACTTTGAAACTCTGTTCTTTAGCTTTTACATTCATTGAAACAGCGTTTCAAAGCATTGTAATCGCATTAAACACTTTCAGGGCAAGAGATTGTGTTTTAGATTAAAATATAATGCATTATAAGATGCATATTTATATTGCAACTCTGTTCTTTACCTTTTTCACACTATGATACAGCTTTGTATTCGTCTTAAACACTTTCAGGGCAAGAGATTGTGTTTTAGACGAAATTGTAATGCATTATAAGAATATTTATATTGCAACTCTGTTCTTTACCTTTTTACACTCTTTGAAACAGCGTTTCAAAGCATTGTAATTGCATAAAACACTGTTTAAGGGCAAGAGATTGTATTTTAGACTAAAATGTAATGCATTATAAGAAGAATCTTTACTTTGAAACTGTGTTCATTACCATTATACACTCATCGAAACAGCGTTTCAAAGCATTGTAATCGCATTAAACACTGTTTCAGGGCAAGAGATTGTGTTTTAGACTAAACTCTAATGCATTATAAGAAGAATCTTTACTTTGAAACTCTGTTCTTTACCTTTTTACACTCATTGAGACAGCGTTTCAAAGCATTGTAATCGCATTAAACACTGTTTAAGGGCAAGAGATTGTTTTTTAGCCTAAAATGTAATGCATTATAATAAGAATCTTTACATTGCAACTCTGTTCTTTAGCTTTTACATTCATTGAAACAGCGTTTCAAAGCTTTCTAATCGCCTTAATCACTGTTTCAGGGCAAGAGATTGTTCTTAGGACTAAAATGTAATGCATTATATGAAGAATCTTTACTTTCAAACTCTGTTCTTTACCTTTTACACACTTTGAAACAGCTTTGTATTCGCCTTAAACACTTTCAGGGCAAGATATTGTGTTTTAGACTAAAATGTAATGCATTATAAGAATATTTATATTGCAACTCTGTTCTTTACCTTTTTGCACTCATTGAAACAGCATTTCAAAGCATTGTAATCGCATTAAACACTGTTTAAGGGCAAGAGATTTTATTTTAGACTAAAATGTAATGCATTATCAGAAGAATCTTTACTTTGAAACTCTGTTCTTTAGCTTTTACTTTCATTGAAACAGCGTTTCAAAGCTTTCTATTCGCCTTAATCAATATTTAAGGGCAAGTGATTGTGCTTAGGACTAAAATGTAATTCATTATAATAAGAATATTTCTATTGCAACTGTACTTTACCTTTTACACACTTTGAAACAGCGTTGTTTTCACCTTAAACACTGTTTCAGGGCAAGAGATTGTGTTTAATACTAAAATGTAATTCATTATAAGAAGAATATTTACATTGCAACTCTGTTCTTTAGCTTTTACACTCATTGAAACAGCGTTTCAAAATATTGTATTCGCCTTAAACACTGTTTAAGGGCAAAGGATTGTGTTTTAGAATAAAATGTAATTCATTATAAGAAGAATATTTTTATTGCAACCCTGTTCTTTACCTTTTTCACACTATGATACAGCTTTGTATTCGCCTTAAACACTTTCAGGGAAAGAGATTGTGCTTAGGACTAAAATGTAATGCATTATATGAAGAATCTTTACTTTCAAAATCTGTTCTTTTCCTTTTACACACTTTGAAACAGCTTTGTATTCGCCTTAAACACTTTCAGGGCAAGATATTGTGTTTTAGACTACAATGTAATGCATTATAAGAAGAATATTTATATTGCAACTCTGTTCTTTAGCTTTTACACTCATTGAAACAGTTTTTCAAAGCATTGTAATCGCGTTATGCACTGTTTCAGGGCAAGAGATTGTGTTTTAGACTAAAATGTAATGCATTATAAGAAGAATCTTTACTTTGAAACTCTGTTCTTTAGCTTTTACATTCATTGAAACAGCGTTTCAAAGCTTTCTATTCGCCTTAATCAATATTTTAGGGCAAGTGGTTGTGCTTAGGACTAAAATGTAATTCATTATAATAAGAATATTTCTATTGCAACTGTACTTTACCTTTTACTCACTTTGAAACAGCGTTGTATTCACCTTAAACACTGTTTCAGGGCAAGAGATTGTGTTTAATACTAAAATGTAATTCATTATAAGAACAATATTTACATTGCAACTCTGTTCTTTAGCTTTTACACTCATTGAAACAGCGTTTCAAAATATTGTATTCGCCTTAAACACTGTTTAAGGGCAAATGATTGTGTTTTAGAATAAAATGTAATTCATTATAAGAAGAATATTTTTATTGCAACTCTGTTCTTTACCTTTTTCACACTATGATACAGCTTTGTATTCGCCTTAAACACTTTCAGGGAAAGAGATTGTGCTTAGGACTAAAATGTAATGCATTATATGAAGAATCTTTACTTTCAAACTCTGTTCTTTTCCTTTTACACACTTTGAAACAGCTTTGTATTCGCTTTAAACACTTTCAGGGCAAGAGATTGTGTTTTAGACTAAAATGTAATGCATTATAAGAATATTTATATTGCAACTCTGTTCTTTACCTTTTTACACTCATTGAAACAGCGTTTCAAAGCATTGTAATCGCATTAAACACTGTTTAAGGGCAAGAGATTGTATTTTAGACTAAAATGTAATGCATTATAAGAAGAATCTTTACTTTGAAACTGTGTTCATTACCATTATACACTCATCGAAACAGCGTTTCAAAGCATTGTAATCGCATTAAACACTGTTTCAGGGCAAGAGATTGTGTTTTAGACTAAACTCTAATGCATTATAAGAAGAATCTTTACTTTGAAACTCTGTTCTTTACCTTTTTACACTCATTGAGACAGCGTTTCAAAGCATTGTAATCGCATTAAACACTGTTTAAGGGCAAGAGATTGTTTTTTAGCCTAAAATGTAATGCATTATAATAAGAATCTTTACATTGCATATCTGTTGTTTAGCTTTTACATTCATTGAAACAGCGTTTCAAAGCTTTCTAATCGCCTTAATCACTGTTTCAGGGCAAGAGATTGTGCTTAGGACTAAAATGTAATGCATTATATGAAGAATCTTTACTTTCAAACTCTGTTCTTTACCTTTTTCACAATATAAAACAGCTTTGTATTCGCCTTAAACACTGTTTCAGGGCAAGAGATTGTGTTTTAGACTAAAATGTAATGCATTATAAGATGCATATTTATATTGCAACTCTGTTCTTTACTTTACAAACTTTGAAACAGCTTTGTATTTACCTTAAACACTGTTTCAGGGCAAGAGATTGTGTTTTAGATTAAAATATAATGCATTATAAAATGCATATTTATATTGCAACTCTGTTCTTTACCTTTTTCACACTATGATACAGCTTTGTATTCGCCTTAAACAATTTCAGGGTAAGAGATTGTTTTTTAGACGAAATTGTAATGCATTATAATAAGAATCTTTACATTGCAACTCTGTTCTTTAGATTTTATATTCATTGAAACAGTGTTTCAAAGCTTTCTAATCGCCTTAATCACTGTTTCAGGGCAAGAGATTGTGCTTAGGACTAAAATGTAATGCATTATATGAAGAATCTTTGCTTTCAGACTCTGTTCTTTACCTTTTTCACAATATAAAACAGCTTTGTATTCGCCTTAAACACTGTTTCAGGGCAAGAGATTGTGTTTTAGACTAAAATGTAATGCATTATAAGAAGAATCTTTACTTTGAAACTCCGTTCTTTAGCTTTTACATTCATTGAAACAACGTTTCAAAGCTTTCTAATCGCCTTAATCACTATTTAAGGGCAAGTGATTGTGCTTAGGACTAAAATGTAATTCATTATAATAAGGATATTTACATTGCAACTCTGTTCTTTAGCATTTACACTCATTGAAACAGCGTTTAAAAATTTTCTATTCGCCTTAAACACTGTTTAAGGGCAAAGGATTGTGTTTTAGACTAAAATGTAATTCATTATAAGAAGAATATTTTTATTGCAACTCTGTTCTTTACCTTTTTCACACTATGATACAGCTTTGTATTCACCTTAAACACTTTCAGGGAAAGAGATTGTGCTTAGAACTAAAATGTAATGCATTATTTGAAGAATCTTTACTTTCAAACTTTGTTCTTTTCTTTTTACACACTTTGAAACAGCTTTGTATTCGCCTTAAACACTTTCAGGGCAAGAGATTGTGTTTTAGACTAAAATGTAATGCATTATAAGAATATTTATATTGCAACTCTGTTCTTTACCTTTTTACACTCTTTGAAACAGCGTTTCAAAGCATTGTAATCGCATTAAACACTGTTTAAGGGCAAGAGATTGTAATTTAGACTAAAATGTAATGCATTATAAGAAGAATCTTTACTTTGAAATTGTGTTCATTACCATTATACACTAATCGAAACAGCGTTTCAAAGCATTGTAATCGCATTAAACACTGTTTCAGGGCAAGAGATTGTGTTTTAAACTAAACTCTAATGCATTATAAGAAGAATCTTTACTTTGAAACTCTGTTCTTTACCTTTTTACACTCATTGAGACAGCGTTTCAAAGCATTGTAATCGCATTAAACACTGTTTAAGGGCAAGAGATTGTTGTTTAGCCTAAAATGTAATGCATTATAATAAGAATCTTTACATTGCAACTCTGTTCTTTAGCTTTTACATTCATTGAAACAGCGTTTCAAAGCTTTCTAATCGCCTTAATCACTGTTTCAGGGCAAGAGATTGTGCTTAGGACTAAAATGTAATGCATTATATGAAGAATCTTTACTTTCAAACTCTGTTCTTTACCTTTTTCACAATATAAAACAGCTTTGTATTCGCCTTAAACACTGTTTCAGGGCAAGAGATTGGGTTTTATACTAAAATGTAATGCATTATAAGGTGCATATTTATATTGCAACTCTGTTCTTTACCTTTTTCACACTATGATACAGCTTTGTATTCGCCTTAAACACTTTCAGGGCAAGAGATTGTGTTTTAGACTAAAATGTAATGCATTATAAGATGCATATTTATATTGCAACTCTGTTCTTTACCTTTTACACACTATGATACAGCTTTGTATTCGCCTTAAACACTTTCAGGTCAAGAGATTGTGTTTTAGACGAAATTGTAATGCATTATAATAAGAATCTTTACATTGCAACTCTGTTCTTTAGATTTTATATTCATTGAAACAGTGTTTCAAAGCTTTCTAATCGCCTTAATCACTGTTTCAGGGCAAGAGATTGTGCTTAGGACTAAAATGTAATGCATTATATGAAGAATCTTTACTTTCAAACTCTGTTCTTTACCTTTTTCACAATATAAAACAGCTTTGTATTCGCCTTAAACACTGTTTCAGGGCAAGAGATTGTGTTTTAGACTAAAATGTAATGCATTATAAGGTGCATATTTATATTGCAACTATGTTCTTTACCTTTTTCACACTATGATACAGCTTTGTATTCGCCTTAAACACTTTCAGGGCAAGAGATTGTGTTTTAGACTAAAATGTAATGCATTATAAGATGCATATTTATATTGCAACTCTGTTCTTTACCTTTTACACACTATGATACAGCTTTGTATTCGCCTTAAACACTTTCAGGGCAAGAGATTGTGCTTTGGACTAAAATGTAATGCATTATATGAAGAATATTTACTTTCAAACTCTGTTCTTTTCCTTTTACACACTTTGAAACAGCTTTGTATTCGCCTTAAACACTTTCAGGGCAAGAGATTGTGTTTTAGACTAAAATGTAATGCATTATAAGAATATTTATATTGCAACTCTGTTCTTTACCTTTTTACACTCTTTGAAACAGCGTTTCAAAGCATTGTAATCGCATTAAACACTGTTTAAGGGCAAGAGATTGTAATTTAGACTAAAATGTAATGCATTATAAGAAGAATCTTTACTTTGAAATTGTGTTCATTACCATTATACACTCATCGAAACAGCGTTTCAAAGCATTGTAATCGCATTAAACACTGTTTCAGGGCAAGAGATTGTGTTTTAGACTAAACTCTAATGCATTATAAGAAGAATCTTTACTTTGAAACTCTGTTCTTTACCTTTTTACACTCATTGAGACAGCGTTTCAAAGCATTGTAATCGCATTAAACACTGTTTAAGGGCAAGAGATTGTTGTTTAGCCTAAAATGTAATGCATTATAATAAGAATCTTTACATTGCAACTCTGTTCTTTAGCTTTTACATTCATTGAAACAGCGTTTCAAAGCTTTCTAATCGCCTTAATCACTGTTTCAGGGCAAGAGATTGTGCTTAGGACTAAAATGTAATGCATTATATGAAGAATCTTTACTTTCAAACTCTGTTCTTTACCTTTTTCACAATATAAAACAGCTTTGTATTCGCCTTAAACACTGTTTCAGGGCAAGAGATTGGGTTTTATACTAAAATGTAATGCATTATAAGGTGCATATTTATATTGCAACTCTGTTCTTTACCTTTTTCACACTATGATACAGCTTTGTATTCGCCTTAAACACTTTCAGGGCAAGAGATTGTGTTTTAGACTAAAATGTAATGCATTATAAGATGCATATTTATATTGCAACTCTGTTCTTTACCTTTTACACACTATGATACAGCTTTGTATTCGCCTTAAACACAGTTTCAGGTCAAGAGATTGTGTTTTAGACGAAATTGTAATGCATTATAATAAGAATCTTTACATTGCAACTCTGTTCTTTAGATTTTATATTCATTGAAACAGTGTTTCAAAGCTTTCTAATCGCCTTAATCACTGTTTCAGGGCAAGAGATTTTGCTTAGGACTAAAATGTAATGCATTATATGAAGAATCTTTACTTTCAAACTCTGTTCTTTACCTTTTTCACAATATAAAACAGCTTTGTATTCGCCTTAAACACTGTTTCAGGGCAAGAGATTGTGTTTTAGACTAAAATGTAATGCATTATAAGGTGCATATTTATATTGCAACTATGTTCTTTACCTTTTTCACACTATGATACAGCTTTGTATTCGCCTTAAACACTTTCAGGGCAAGAGATTGTGTTTTAGACTAAAATGTAATGCATTATAAGATGCATATTTATATTGCAACTCTGTTCTTTACCTTTTACACACTATGATAAAGCTTTGTATTCGCCTTAAACACTTTCAGGGCAAGAGATTGTGTTTTAGACTAAAATGTAATGCATTATAAGAATATTTATATTGCAACTCTGTTCTTTACCTTTTTACACTCTTTGAAACAGCGTTTCAAAGCATTGTAATCGCATTAAACACTGTTTAAGGGCAAGAGATTGTAATTTAGACTAAAATGTAATGCATTATAAGAAGAATCTTTACTTTGAAATTGTGTTCATTACCATTATACACTCATCGAAACAGCGTTTCAAAGCATTGTAATCGCATTAAACACTGTTTCAGGGCAAGAGATTGTGTTTTAGACTAAACTCTAATGCATTATAAGAAGAATCTTTACTTTGAAACTCTGTTCTTTACCTTTTTACACTCATTGAGACAGCGTTTCAAAGCATTGTAATCGCATTAAACACTGTTTAAGGGCAAGAGATTGTTGTTTAGCCTAAAATGTAATGCATTATAATAAGAATCTTTACATTGCAACTCTGTTCTTTAGCTTTTACATTCATTGAAACAGCGTTTCAAAGCTTTCTAATCGCCTTAATCACTGTTTCAGGGCAAGAGATTGTGCTTAGGACTAAAATGTAATGCATTATATGAAGAATCTTTACTTTCAAACTCTGTTCTTTACCTTTTTCACAATATAAAACAGCTTTGTATTCGCCTTAAACACTGTTTCAGGGCAAGAGATTGGGTTTTATACTAAAATGTAATGCATTATAAGGTGCATATTTATATTGCAACTCTGTTCTTTACCTTTTTCACACTATGATACAGCTTTGTATTTGCCTTAAACACTTTCAGGGCAAGAGATTGTGTTTTAGACTAAAATGTAATGCATTATAAGATGCATATTTATATTGCAACTCTGTTCTTTACCTTTTACACACTATGATACAGCTTTGTATTCGTCTTAAACACTTTCAGGGCAAGAGATTGTGCTTTGGACTAAAATGTAATGCATTATATGAAGAATATTTACTTTCAAACTCTGTTCTTTTCCTTTTACACACTTGAAACAGCTTTGTATTCGCCTTAAACACTTTCAGGGCAAGAGATTGTGTTTTAGACTAAAATGTAATGCATTATAAGAATATTTATATTGCAACTCTGTTCTTTACCTTTTTACACTCTTTGAAACAGCGTTTCAAAGCATTGTAATCGCATTAAACACTGTTTAAGGGCAAGAGATTGTAATTTAGACTAAAATGTAATGCATTATAAGAAGAATCTTTACTTTGAAATTGTGTTCATTACCATTATACACTCATCGAAACAGCGTTTCAAAGCATTGTAATCGCATTAAACACTGTTTCAGGGCAAGAGATTGTGTTTTAGACTAAACTCTAATGCATTATAAGAAGAATCTTTACTTTGAAACTCTGTTCTTTACCTTTTTACACTCATTGAGACAGCGTTTCAAAGCATTGTAATCGCATTAAACACTGTTTAAGGGCAAGAGATTATTTTTTAGCCTAAAATGTAATGCATTATATGAAGAATCTTTACTTTCAAACTCTGTTCTTTACCTTTTTCACAATATAAAACAGCTTTGTATTCGCCTTAAACACTTTCAGGGCAAGAGATTGTGTTTTAGACGAAATTGTAATGCATTATAATAAGAATCTTTACATTGCAACTCTGTTCTTTAGATTTTATATTCATTGAAACAGTGTTTCAAAGCTTTCTAATCGCCTTAATCACTGTTTCAGGCAAGAGATTGTGCTTAGGACTAAAATGTATTGCAATATATGAATAATCTTTACTTTCAAACTCTGTTCTTTACCTTTTTCACAATAAAAAACAGCTTTGTATTCGCCTTAAACACAGTTTCAGGGCAAGAGATTGTGCTTTGGACTAAAATGTAATGCATTATATGAAGAATCTTTACTTTCAAACTCTGTTCTTTTCCTTTTTCACACTATGATACAGCTTTGTATTCGCCTTAAACACTTTCAGGGCAAGAGATTGTGTTTTAGACTACAATGTAATGCATTATAAGAAGAATATTTATATTGCAACTCTGTTCTTTAGCTTTTACACTCATTGAAACAGTTTTTCAAAGCATTGTAATCGCGTTATGCACTGTTTCAGGGCAAGAGATTGTGTTTTAGATTAAAATGTAATTCATTATAAGAAGAATATTTTTATTGCAACTCTGGTCTTTACCTTTTTCACACTATGATACAGCTTTGTATTCGCCTTAAACACTTTCAGGGAAAGAGATTGTGCTTAGGACTAAAATGTAATGCATTATATGAAGAATCTTTACTTTCAAACTCTGTTCTTTTCCTTTTACACACTTTGAAACAGCTTTGTATTCGCCTTAAACACTTTCAGGGCAAGAGATTGTGTTTTAGACTAAAATGTAATGCATTATAAGAATATTTATATTGCAACTCTGTTCTTTACCTTTTTACACTCATTGAAACAGCGTTTCAAAGCATTGTAATCACATTAAACACTGTTTAAGGGCAAGAGATTGTATTTTAGACTAAAATGTAATGCATTATAATAAGAATCTTTACATTGCAACTCTGTTCTTTAGCTTTTACATTCATTGAAACAGCGTTTCAAAGCTTTCTAATCGCCTTAATCACTGTTTCAGTGCAAGAGATTGTGCTTAGGACTAAAATGTAATGTATTATATGAAGAATCTTTACTTTCAAACTCTGTTCTTTACCTTTTTCACAATAAAAAACAGCTTTGTATTCGCCTTAAACACTGTTTCAGGGCAAGAGATTGTGCTTTGGACTAAAATGTAATGCATTATATGAAGAATATTTACTTTCAAACTCTGTTCTTTTCCTTTTTCACACTATGATACAGCTTTGTATTCGCCTTAAACACTTTCAGGGCAAGAGATTGTGCTTTGGACTAAAATGTAATGCATTATATGAAGAATATTTACTTTCACACTCTGTTCTTTTCCTTTTTTACACTATGATAAAGCTTTGTATTCGCCTTAAACACTTTCAGGGCAAGAGGTTGTGTTTTAGACTAAAATGTAATGCATTATAAGAAGAATATTTATATTGCAACTCTGTTCTTTAGCTTTTACACTCATTGAAACGGTTTTTCAAAGCATTGTAATCGCGTTATGCACTGTTTCAGGGCAAGAGATTGTGTTTTAGACTAAAATGTAATGCATTATAAGAAGAATCTTTACTTTGAAACTCTGTTCTTTAGCTTTTACATTCATTGAAACAGCGTTTCAAAGCTTTCTATTCGCCTTAATCAATATTTAAGGGCAAGTGATTGTGCTTAGGACTAAAATGTAATTCATTATAATAAGAATATTTCTATTGCAACTGTACTTTACCTTTTACACACTTTGAAACAGCGTTGTATTCACCTTAAACACTTTTTCAGGGCAAGAGATTGTGTTTAATACTAAAATGTAATTCATTATAAGAAGAATATTTACATTGCAACTCTGTTCTTTAGCTTTTACACTCATTGAAACAACGTTTCAAAATATTGTATTCGCCTTAAACACTGTTTAAGGGCAAAGGATTGTGTTTTAGACTAAAATGTAATTCATTATAAGAAGAATATTTTTATTGCAACCCTGTTCTTTACCTTTTTCACACTATGATACAGCTTTGTATTCGCCTTAAACACTTTCAGGGAAAGAGATTGTGCTTAGGACTAAAATGTAATGCATTATATGAAGAATCTTTACTTTCAAAGTCTGTTCTTTTCCTTTTACACACTTTGAAACAGCTTTGTATTCGCTTTAAACACTTTCAGGGCAAGAGATTGTGTTTTAGACTAAAATGTAATGCATTATAAGAATATTTGTATTGCAACTCTGTTCTTTACCTTTTTACACTCATTGAAACAGCGTTTCAAAGCATTGTAATCGCATTAAACACTGTTTAAGGGCAAGAGATTGTATTTTAGACTAAAATGTAATGCATTATAAGAAGAATCTTTACTTTGAAACTGTGTTCATTACCATTATACACTCATCGAAACAGCGTTTCAAAGCATTGTAATCGCATTAAACACTGTTTCAGGGCAAGAGATTGTGTTTTAGACTAAACTCTAATGCATTATAAGAAGAATCTTTACTTTGAAACTCTGTTCTTTACCTTTTTACACTCATTGAGACAGCGTTTCAAAGCATTGTAATCGCATTAAACACTGTTTAAGGGCAAGAGATTGTTTTTTAGCCTAAAATGTAATGCATTATATGAAGAATCTTTACTTTCAAACTCTGTTCTTTACCTTTTTCACAATATAAAACAGCTTTGTATTCGCCTTAAACACTTTCAGGGCAAGAGATTGTGTTTTAGACGAAATTGTAATGCATTATAATAAGAATCTTTACATTGCAACTCTGTTCTTTAGATTTTATATTCATTGAAACAGTGTTTCAAAGCTTTCTAATCGCCTTAATCACTGTTTCAGGCAAGAGATTGTGCTTAGGACTAAAATGTATTGCAATATATGAATAATCTTTACTTTCAAACTCTGTTCTTTACCTTTTTCACAATAAAAAACAGCTTTGTATTCGCCTTAAACACAGTTTCAGGGCAAGAGATTGTGCTTTGGACTAAAATGTAATGCATTATATGAAGAATCTTTACTTTCAAACTCTGTTCTTTTCCTTTTTCACACTATGATACAGCTTTGTATTCGCCTTAAACACTTTCAGGGCAAGAGATTGTGTTTTAGACTACAATGTAATGCATTATAAGAAGAATATTTATATTGCAACTCTGTTCTTTAGCTTTTACACTCATTGAAACAGTTTTTCAAAGCATTGTAATCGCGTTATGCACTGTTTCAGGGCAAGAGATTGTGTTTTAGTTTAAAATGTAATTCATTATAAGAAGAATATTTTTATTGCAACTCTGGTCTTTACCTTTTTCACACTATGATACAGCTTTGTATTCGCCTTAAACACTTTCAGGGAAAGAGATTGTGCTTAGGACTAAAATGTAATGCATTATATGAAGAATCTTTACTTTCAAACTCTGTTCTTTTCCTTTTACACACTTTGAAACAGCTTTGTATTCGCCTTAAACACTTTCAGGGCAAGAGATTGTGTTTTAGACTAAAATGTAATGCATTATAAGAATATTTATATTGCAACTCTGTTCTTTACCTTTTTACACTCATTGAAACAGCGTTTCAAAGCATTGTAATCACATTAAACACTGTTTAAGGGCAAGAGATTGTATTTTAGACTAAAATGTAATGCATTATAATAAGAATCTTTACATTGCAACTCTGTTCTTTAGCTTTTACATTCATTGAAACAGCGTTTCAAAGCTTTCTAATCGCCTTAATCACTGTTTCAGGGCAAGAGATTGTGCTTAGGGCTAAAATGTAATGCATTATATGAAGAATCTTTACTTTCAAACTCTGTTCTTTGCCTTTTTCACAATATAAAACAGCTTTGTATTCACCTTAAACACTGTTTCAGGGCAAGAGATTGGGTTTTATACTAAAATGTAATGCATTATAAGGTGCATATTTATATTGCAACTCTGTTCTTTACCTTTTTCACACTATGATACAGCTTTGTATTCGCCTTAAACACTTTCAGGGCAAGAGATTGTGTTTTAGACTAAAATGTAATGCATTATAAGATGCATATTTATATTGCAACTCTGTTCTTTACCTTTTACACACTTTGAAACAGCTTTGTATTCACCTTATACACTTTCAGGGCAAGAGATTGTGTTTTAGACTAAAATGTAATGCATTATAATAAGAATCTTTACATTGCAACTCTGGTCTTTAGCTTTTACATTCATTGAAACAGCGTTTCAAAGCTTTCTAATCGCCTTATTCACTGTTTCTTGGGCAAGATATTGTGCTTAGGACAAAAATGTAATGCATTACATGAAGAATCTTTACTTTCAAACTCTGTTCTTTACCTTTTTCACAATAAAAACAGCTTTGTATTCACCTTAAACACTGTTTCAGGGCAAGAGATTGTGCTTTGGACTAAAATGTAATGCATTATATGAAGAATCTTTACTTTCAAACTCTGTTCTTTTCCTTTTTCACACTATGATACAGCTTTGTATTCGCCTTAAACACTTTCAGGGCAAGAGATTGTGTTTTAGACTACAATGTAATGCATTATAAGAAGAATATTTATATTGCAACTCTGTTCTTTAGCTTTTACACTCATTGAAACGGTTTTTCAAAGCATTGTAATCGCGTTATGCACTGTTTCAGGGCAAGAGATTGTGTTTTAGACTAAAATGTAATGCATTATAAGAAGAATCTTTACTTTGAAACTCTGTTCTTTAGCTTTTACATTCATTGAAACAGCGTTTCAAAGCTTTCTAATCGCCTTAATCAATATTTAAGGGCAAGTGATTGTGCTAAGGACAAAATGTAATTCATTATAATAAGAAGATTTCTATAGCAACTGTATTTTACCTTTTACACACTTTGAAACAGCGTTGTATTCACCTTAAACACTGTTTCAGGGCAAGAGATTGTGTTTAATACTAAAATGTAATGCATTATAAGAAGAATGTTTACTTTGAAAATCTGTTCTTTAGCTTTTACAATCATTGAAACAGCGTTTCAAAGCATTTTAATCGCCTTAAACACAGTTTCAGGGCAAGAGTTTGTGCTTTGGACTAAAATGTAATGCATTATAAGAAGAATCTTTACTTTGAAACTCTGTTTTTTACCTTTTTCACACTGAAACAGCTTGGTATTCGCCTTAAACACTGTTTCAGGGCAAGAGATTGTGCTTTGGACTGAAATGTAATGCATTATAAGAAGAATCTTTACTTTGAAACTCTGTTCTTTACCTTTTTCACACTATATATAACAGCTTTGCATTCACCTTAAACATTGTTTTAGGGCAAGAGATTGTGTTTTAGACTAAAATGTAGTGCATTATAAGAAGAATCTTTACTTTGAAACTCTGTTCTTTACCTTTTTCACACTATATAACAGCTTTATATTCACCTTAAACACTGTTTCAGGGCAAGAGATTGTGTTTTAGACTAAAACTTAATGCATTATAAGAAGAATATTTACTTTGAAACTGTTCTTAACCTTTTTCACACTATGAAACAACTTTGTATTCACCTTAAACACTGTTTTAGGGCAAGAGATTGTGTTTTAGACTAAAAGGTAATGCATTATAAGAAGAATCTTTACTTTGAAACTCTGTTCTTAACCTTTTTCACACTATATATAACAGGTTTGCATTCACCTTAAACATTGTTTTAGGGCAAGAGATTGTGTTTTAGACTAAAATGTAATGCATTATAAGAAGAATCTTTACTTTGAAACTCTGTTCTTTACCTTTTTCACACTATATAACAGCTTTATATTCACCTTAAACACTGTTTCAGGGCAAGAGTTTTTGATTTGGACTAAAATGTAATGCATTGTAAGGAGAATCTTTTCTTTGAAACTCTGTTCTTTAGTTTTTATACTCATTGAAACAGCTTTTCAAAGCATTGTAATCGCCTTAAACACTGTTTCAGGGCAAGAGATTGTGCTTTGGACTAAAAGGTAATGCATTATAAGAAGATTCTTTATTTGAAACTCTGTTCTTTACCTTTTTCACACTATGAAACAGCTTTATATTCAACTTAAACACTGTTTCAGGGCAAGAGATTGTGCTTTGAACTAAAATGTAATGCATTATATGAAGAATCTTTACTTTCAAACTCTGTTCTTTTCCTTTTTCACACTATGATACAGCTTTGTATTCGCCTTAAACACTTTCAGGGCAAGAGATTGTGTTTTAGACTACAATGTAATGCATTATAAGAAGAATATTTATATTGCAACTCTGTTCTTTAGCTTTTACACTCATTGAAACAGTTTTTCAAAGCATTGTAATCGCGTTATGCACTGTTTCAGGGCAAGAGATTGTGTTTTAGACTAAAATGTAATTCATTATGAGAAGAATATTTTTATTGCAACTCTGTTCTTTACCTTTTTCACACTATGATACAGCTTTGTATTCGCCTTAAACACTTTCAGGGCAAGCGATTGTGTTTTAGACTAAAATGTAATGCATTATAAGAATATTTATATTGCAACTCTGTTCTTTACCTTTTTACACTCATTGAAACAGCGTTTCAAAGCATTGTAATCGCATTAAACACTGTTTAAGGGCAAGAGATTGTATTTTAGACTAAAATGTAATGCATTATAATAAGAATCTTTACATTGCAACTCTGTTCTTTAGCTTTTACATTCATTGAAACAGTGTTTCAAAGCTTTCTAATCGCCTTAATCACTGTTTCAGGGCAAGAGATTGTGCTTAGGACTAAAATGTAATGCATTATATGAAGAATCTTTACTTTCAAACTCTGTTCTTTACCTTTTTCACAATATAAAACAGCTTTGTATTCACCTTAAACACTGTTTCAGGGCAAGAGATTGGGTTTTATACTAAAATGTAATGCATTATAAGGTGCATATTTATATTGCAACTCTGTTCTTTACCTTTTTCACACTATGATACAGCTTTGTATTCGCCTTAAACACTTTCAAAGCAAGAGATTGTGTTTTAGACTAAAATGTAATGCATTATAAGATGCATATTTATATTGCAACTCTGTTCTTTACCTTTTACACACTTTGAAACAGCTTTGTATTCACCTTAAACACTTTCAGGGCAAGAGATTTTGTTTTAGACTAAAATGTAATGCATTATAAGAAGAATATTTATATTGCAACTCTGTTCTTTAGCTTTTACACTCATTGAAACGGTTTTTCAAAGCATTGTAATCGCGTTATGCACTGTTTCAGGGCAAGAGATTGTGTTTTAGACTAAAATGTAATGCATTATAAGAAGAATCTTTACTTTGAAACTCTGTTCTTTAGCTTTTACATTCATTGAAACAGCGTTTCAAAGCTTTCTAATCGCCTTAATCAATATTTAAGGGCAAGTGATTGTGCTAAGGACAAAATGTAATTCATTATAATAAGAAGATTTCTATTGCAACTGTACTTTACCTTTTACACACTTTGAAACAGCGTTGTATTCACCTTAAACACTGTTTCAGGGCAAGAGATTGTGTTTAATACTAAAATGTAATTCATTATAAGAAGAATATTTACATTGCAACTCTGTTCTTTAGCTTTTACACACTATGATACAGCTTTGTATTCGCCTTAAACACTTTCAGGGAAAGAGATTGTGCTTAGGACTAAAATGTAATGCATTATATGAAGAATGTTTACTTTGAAAATCTGTTCTTTAGCTTTTACAATCATTGAAACAGCGTTTCAAAGCATTTTAATCGCCTTAAACACAGTTTCAGGGCAAGAGTTTGTGCTTTGGACTAAAATGTATTGCATTATAAGAAGAATCTTTACTTTGAAACTCTGTTTTTTACCTTTTTCACACTGAAACAGCTTGGTATTCGCCTTAAACACTGTTTCAGGGCAAGAGATTGTGTTTTAGACTAAAATGTAATGCATTATAAGAAGAATCTTTACTGTGAAACTCTGTTCTTTAGTTTTTATACTCACTGAAACAGCTTTTCAAAGCATTGTAATCGCCTTAAACACTGTTTCAGGGCAAGAGATTGTGCTTTGGACTGAAATGTAATGCATTATAAGAAGAATCTTTACTTTGAAACTCTGTTCTTTACCTTTTTACACTCATTGAGACAGCATTTCAAAGCATTGTAATCGCATTTAACACTGTTTAAGGGCAAGAGATTGTTTTTTAGCCTAAAATGTAATGCATTATAATAAGAATCTTTACTTTCAAACTCTGTTCTTTACCTTTTTCACACTATGATACAACTTTGTATTCGCCTTAAACACTTTCAGGGCAAGAGATTGTGTTTTAGATGAAATTGTAATGCATTATAATAAGAATCTTTACATTGCAACTCTGTTCTTTAGATTTTATATTCATTGAAACAGTGTTTCAAAGCTTTCTAATCGTCTTATTCACTGTTTCAGGGCAAGAGATTGTGTTTAGGACTAAAATGTAATGCATTATATGAAGAATCTTTACTTTCAAACTCTGTTCTTTACCTTTTTCACAATAAAAAACAGCTTTGTATTCGCCTTAAACACTGTTTCAGGGCAAGAGATTGTGCTTTGGACAAAAATGTAATGCATTATATGAAGAATCTTTGCTTTCAAACTCTGTTCTTTACCTTTTTCATAATATAAAACAGCTTTGTATTCGCCTTAAACACTGTTTCAGGGCAAGAGATTGTGTTTTAGACTAAAATGTAATGCATTATAAGATGCATATTTATATTGCAACTCTGTTCTTTACTTTACAAACTTTGAAACAGCTTTGCATTCACCTTAAACTCTGTTTCAGGGCAAGAGATTGTGTTTTAGATTAAAATATAATGCATTATAAGATGCATATTCATATTGCAACTCTGTTCTTTACCTTTTTCACACTATGATACAGCTTTGTATTCGCCTTAAACACTTTCAGGGCAAGAGATTGTGTTTTAGACGAAATTGTAATGCATTATAATAAGAATCTTTACATTGCAACTCTGTTCTTTAGATTTTATATTCATTGAAACAGTGTTTCAAAGCTTTCTAATCGCCTTAATCACTGTTTCAGTGTAAGAGATTGTGCTTAGGACTAAAATGTAATGTATTATATGAAGAATCTTTACTTTCAAACTCTGTTCTTTACCTTTTTCACAATAAAAAACAGCTTTGTATTCGCCTTAAACACTGTTTCAGGGCAAGAGATTGTGCTTTGGACTAAAATGTAATGCATTATATGAAGAATATTTACTTTCAAACTCTGTTCTTTACCTTTTTCACAATAAAAAACAGCTTTCTATTCGCCTTAAACACTGTTTCAGGGCAAGAGATTGTGCTTTGGACAAAAATGTAATGCATTATATGAAGAATCTTTGCTTTCAAACTCTGTTCTTTACCTTTTTCATAATATAAAACAGCTTTGTATTCGCCTTAAACACTGTTTCAGGGCAAGAGATTGTGTTTTAGACTAAAATGTAATGCATTATAAGATGCATATTTATATTGCAACTCTGTTCTTTACTTTACAAACTTTGAAACAGCTTTGTATTCACCTTAAACACTGTTTCAGGGCAAGAGATTGTGTTTTAGATTAAAATATAATGCATTATAAGATGCATATTCATATTGCAACTCTGTTCTTTACCTTTTTCACACTATGATACAGCTTTGTATTCGCCTTAAACACTTTCAGGGCAAGAGATTGTGTTTTAGACGAAATTGTAATGCATTATAATAAGAATCTTTACATTGCAACTCTGTTCTTTAGATTTTATATTCATTGAAACAGTGTTTCAAAGCTTTCTAATCGCCTTAATCACTGTTTCAGTGCAAGAGATTGTGCTTAGGACTAAAATGTAATGTATTATATGAAGAATCTTTACTTTCAAACTCTGTTCTTTACCTTTTTCACAATAAAAAACAGCTTTGTATTCGCCTTAAACACTGTTTCAGGGCAAGAGATTGTGCTTTGGACTAAAATGTAATGCATTATATGAAGAATATTTACTTTCAAACTCTGTTCTTTTCCTTTTTCACACTATGATACAGCTTTGTATTCGCCTTAAACACTTTCAGGGCAAGAGATTGTGCTTTGGACTAAAATGTAATGCATTATATGAAGAATATTTACTTTCACACTCTGTTCTTTTCCTTTTTTACACTATGATAAAGCTTTGTATTCGCCTTAAACACTTTCAGGGCAAGAGATTGTGTTTTAGACTAAAATGTAATGCATTATAAGAAGAATATTTATATTGCAACTCTGTTCTTTAGCTTTTACACTCATTGAAACGGTTTTTCAAAGAATTGTAATCGTGTTATGCACTGTTTCAGGGCAAGAGATTGTGTTTTAGACTAAAATGTAATGCATTATAAGAAGAATCTTTACTTTGAAACTCTGTTCTTTAGCTTTTACATTCATTGAAACAGCGTTTCAAAGCTTTCTATTCGCCTTAATCAATATTTAAGGGCAAGTGATTGTGCTTAGGACTAAAATGTAATTCATTATAATAAGAATATTTCTATTGCAACTGTACTTTACCTTTTACACACTTTGAAACAGCGTTGTATTCACCTTAAACACTTTTTCAGGGCAAGAGATTGTGTTTAATACTAAAATGTAATTCATTATAAGAAGAATATTTACATTGCAACTCTGTTCTTTAGCTTTTACACTCATTGAAACAACGTTTCAAAATATTGTATTCGCCTTAAACACTGTTTAAGGGCAAAGGATTGTGTTTTAGACTAAAATGTAATTCATTATAAGAAGAATATTTTTATTGCAACCCTGTTCTTTACCTTTTTCACACTATGATACAGCTTTGTATTCGCCTTAAACACTTTCAGGGAAAGAGATTGTGCTTAGGACTAAAATGTAATGCATTATATGAAGAATCTTTACTTTCAAAGTCTGTTCTTTTCCTTTTACACACTTTGAAACAGCTTTGTATTCGCTTTAAACACTTTCAGGGCAAGAGATTGTGTTTTAGACTAAAATGTAATGCATTATAAGAATATTTGTATTGCAACTCTGTTCTTTACCTTTTTACACTCATTGAAACAGCGTTTCAAAGCATTGTAATCGCATTAAACACTGTTTCAGGGCAAGAGATTGTGTTTTAGACTAAACTCTAATGCATTATAAGAAGAATCTTTACTTTGAAACTCTGTTCTTTACCTTTTTACACTCATTGAGACAGCGTTTCAAAGCATTGTAATCGCATTAAACACTGTTTAAGGGCAAGAGATTGTTTTTTAGCCTAAAATGTAATGCATTATATGAAGAATCTTTACTTTCAAACTCTGTTCTTTACCTTTTTCACAATATAAAACAGCTTTGTATTCGCCTTAAACACTTTCAGGGCAAGAGATTGTGTTTTAGACGAAATTGTAATGCATTATAATAAGAATCTTTACATTGCAACTCTGTTCTTTAGATTTTATATTCATTGAAACAGTGTTTCAAAGCTTTCTAATCGCCTTAATCACTGTTTCAGGCAAGAGATTGTGCTTAGGACTAAAATGTATTGCAATATATGAATAATCTTTACTTTCAAACTCTGTTCTTTACCTTTTTCACAATAAAAAACAGCTTTGTATTCGCCTTAAACACAGTTTCAGGGCAAGAGATTGTGCTTTGTACTAAAATGTAATGCATTGTATGAAGAATCTTTACTTTCAAACTCTGTTCTTTTCCTTTTTCACACTATGATACAGCTTTGTATTCGCCTTAAACACTTTCAGGGCAAGAGATTGTGTTTTAGACTACAATGTAATGCATTATAAGAAGAATATTTATATTGCAACTCTGTTCTTTAGCTTTTACACTCATTGAAACAGTTTTTCAAAGCATTGTAATCGCGTTATGCACTGTTTCAGGGCAAGAGATTGTGTTTTAGATTAAAATGTAATTCATTATAAGAAGAATATTTTTATTGCAACTCTGGTCTTTACCTTTTTCACACTATGATACAGCTTTGTATTCGCCTTAAACACTTTCAGGGAAAGAGATTGTGCTTAGGACTAAAATGTAATGCATTATATGAAGAATCTTTACTTTCAAACTCTGTTCTTTTCCTTTTACACACTTTGAAACAGCTTTGTATTCGCCTTAAACACTTTCAGGGCAAGAGATTGTGTTTTAGACTAAAATGTAATGCATTATAAGAATATTTATATTGCAACTCTGTTCTTTACCTTTTTACACTCATTGAAACAGCGTTTCAAAGCATTGTAATCACATTAAACACTGTTTAAGGGCAAGAGATTGTATTTTAGACTAAAATGTAATGCATTATAATAAGAATCTTTACATTGCAACTCTGTTCTTTAGCTTTTACATTCATTGAAACAGCGTTTCAAAGCTTTCTAATCGCCTTAATCACTGTTTCAGGGCAAGAGATTGTGCTTAGGGCTAAAATGTAATGCATTATATGAAGAATCTTTACTTTCAAACTCTGTTCTTTGCCTTTTTCACAATATAAAACAGCTTTGTATTCACCTTAAACACTGTTTCAGGGCAAGAGATTGGGTTTTATACTAAAATGTAATGCATTATAAGGTGCATATTTATATTGCAACTCTGTTCTTTACCTTTTTCACACTATGATACAGCTTTGTATTCGCCTTAAACACTTTCAGGGCAAGAGATTGTGTTTTAGACTAAAATGTAATGCATTATAAGATGCATATTTATATTGCAACTCTGTTCTTTACCTTTTACACACTATGATACAGCTTTGTATTCGCCTTAAACACTTTCAGGGCAAGAGATTGTGTTTTAGACTACAATGTAATGCATTATAAGAAGAATATTTATATTGCAACTCTGTTCTTTAGCTTTTACACTCATTGAAACGGTTTTTCAAAGCATTGTAATCGCGTTATGCACTGTTTCAGGGCAAGAGATTGTGTTTTAGACTAAAATGTAATGCATTATAAGAAGAATCTTTACTTTGAAACTCTGTTCTTTAGCTTTTACATTCATTGAAACAGCGTTTCAAAGCTTTCTAATCGCCTTAATCAATATTTAAGGGCAAGTGATTGTGCTAAGGACAAAATGTAATTCATTATAATAAGAAGATTTCTATAGCAACTGTATTTTACCTTTTACACACTTTGAAACAGCGTTGTATTCACCTTAAACACTGTTTCAGGGCAAGAGATTGTGTTTAATACTAAAATGTAATGCATTATAAGAAGAATGTTTACTTTGAAAATCTGTTCTTTAGCTTTTACAATCATTGAAACAGCGTTTCAAAGCTTTCTAATCGCCTTAATCAATATTTAAGGGCAAGTGATTGTGCTAAGGACAAAATGTAATTCATTATAATAAGAAGATTTCTATAGCAACTGTATTTTACCTTTTACACACTTTGAAACAGCGTTGTATTCACCTTAAACACTGTTTCAGGGCAAGAGATTGTGTTTAATACTAAAATGTAATGCATTATAAGAAGAATGTTTACTTTGAAACTCTGTTCTTTAGCTTTTACATTCATTGAAACAGCGTTTCAAAGCTTTCTAATCGCCTTAATCAATATTTAAGGGCAAGTGATTGTGCTAAGGACAAAATGTAATTCATTATAATAAGAAGATTTCTATAGCAACTGTATTTTACCTTTTTCACACTGAAACAGCTTGGTATTCGCCTTAAACACTGTTTCAGGGCAAGAGATTGTGTTTTAGACTAAAATGTAATGCATTATAAGAAGAATCTTTACTGTGAAACTCTGTTCTTTAGTTTTTATACTCACTGAAACAGCTTTTCAAAGCATTGTAATCGCCTTAAACACTGTTTTAGGGCAAGAGATTGTGCTTTGGACTGAAATGTAATGCATTATAAGAAGAATCTTTACTTTGAAACTCTGTTCTTTACCTTTTTCACACTATATATAACAGCTTTGCATTCACCTTAAACATTGTTTTAGGGCAAGAGATTCTGTTTTAGACTAAAATGTAGTGCATTATAAGAAGAATCTTTACTTTGAAACTCTGTTCTTTACCTTTTTCACACTATATAACAGCTTTATATTCACCTTAAACACTGTTTCAGGGCAAGAGATTGTGTTTTAGACTAAAACTTAATGCATTATAAGAAGAATATTTACTTTGAAACTGTTCTTAACCTTTTTCACACTATGAAACAACTTTGTATTCACCTTAAACACTGTTTTAGGGCAAGAGATTGTGTTTTAGACTAAAAGGTAATGCATTATAAGAAGAATCTTTACTTTGAAACTCTGTTCTTAACCTTTTTCACACTATATATAACAGGTTTGCATTCACCTTAAACATTGTTTTAGGGCAAGAGATTGTGTTTTAGACTAAAATGTAATGCATTATAAGAAGAATCTTTACTTTGAAACTCTGTTCTTTACCTTTTTCACACTATATAACAGCTTTATATTCACCTTAAACACTGTTTCAGGGCAAGAGTTTTTGATTTGGACTAAAATGTAATGCATTGTAAGGAGAATCTTTTCTTTGAAACTCTGTTCTTTAGTTTTTATACTCATTGAAACAGCTTTTCAAAGCATTGTAATCGCCTTAAACACTGTTTCAGGGCAAGAGATTGTGCTTTGGACTAAAAGGTAATGCATTATAAGAAGATTCTTTATTTGAAACTCTGTTCTTTACCTTTTTCACACTATGAAACAGCTTTATATTCAACTTAAACACTGTTTCAGGGCAAGAGATTGTGCTTTGGACTAAAATGTAATGCATTATATGAAGAATCTTTACTTTCAAACTCTGTTCTTTTCCTTTTTCACACTATGATACAGCTTTGTATTCGCCTTAAACACTTTCAGGGCAAGAGATTGTGTTTTAGACTACAATGTAATGCATTATAAGAAGAATATTTATATTGCAACTCTGTTCTTTAGCTTTTACACTCATTGAAACAGTTTTTCAAAGCATTGTAATCGCGTTATGCACTGTTTCAGGGCAAGAGATTGTGTTTTAGACTAAAATGTAATTCATTATGAGAAGAATATTTTTATTGCAACTCTGTTCTTTACCTTTTTCACACTATGATACAGCTTTGTATTCGCCTTAAACACTTTCAGGGCAAGCGATTGTGTTTTAGACTAAAATGTAATGCATTATAAGAATATTTATATTGCAACTCTGTTCTTTACCTTTTTACACTCATTGAAACAGCGTTTCAAAGCATTGTAATCGCATTAAACACTGTTTAAGGGCAAGAGATTGTATTTTAGACTAAAATGTAATGCATTATAATAAGAATCTTTACATTGCAACTCTGTTCTTTAGCTTTTACATTCATTGAAACAGTGTTTCAAAGCTTTCTAATCGCCTTAATCACTGTTTCAGGGCAAGAGATTGTGCTTAGGGCTAAAATGTAATGCATTATATGAAGAATCTTTACTTTCAAACTCTGTTCTTTGCCTTTTTCACAATATAAAACAGCTTTGTATTCACCTTAAACACTGTTTCAGGGCAAGAGATTGGGTTTTATACTAAAATGTAATGCATTATAAGGTGCATATTTATATTGCAACTCTGTTCTTTACCTTTTTCACACTATGATACAGCTTTGTATTCGCCTTAAACACTTTCAGGGCAAGAGATTGTGTTTTAGACTAAAATGTAATGCATTATAAGATGCATATTTATATTGCAACTCTGTTCTTTACCTTTTACACACTTTGAAACAGCTTTGTATTCACCTTATACACTTTCAGGGCAAGAGATTGTGTTTTAGACTAAAATGTAATGCATTATAATAAGAATCTTTACATTGCAACTCTGGTCTTTAGCTTTTACATTCATTGAAACAGCGTTTCAAAGCTTTCTAATCGCCTTATTCACTGTTTCTTGGGCAAGATATTGTGCTTAGGACAAAAATGTAATGCATTACATGAAGAATCTTTACTTTCAAACTCTGTTCTTTACCTTTTTCACAATAAAAACAGCTTTGTATTCACCTTAAACACTGTTTCAGGGCAAGAGATTGTGCTTTGGACTAAAATGTAATGCATTATATGAAGAATCTTTACTTTCAAACTCTGTTCTTTTCCTTTTTCACACTATGATACAGCTTTGTATTCGCCTTAAACACTTTCAGGGCAAGAGATTGTGTTTTAGACTACAATGTAATGCATTATAAGAAGAATATTTATATTGCAACTCTGTTCTTTAGCTTTTACACTCATTGAAACGGTTTTTCAAAGCATTGTAATCGCGTTATGCACTGTTTCAGGGCAAGAGATTGTGTTTTAGACTAAAATGTAATGCATTATAAGAAGAATCTTTACTTTGAAACTCTGTTCTTTAGCTTTTACATTCATTGAAACAGCGTTTCAAAGCTTTCTAATCGCCTTAATCAATATTTAAGGGCAAGTGATTGTGCTAAGGACAAAATGTAATTCATTATAATAAGAAGATTTCTATTGCAACTGTACTTTACCTTTTACACACTTTGAAACAGCGTTGTATTCACCTTAAACACTGTTTCAGGGCAAGAGATTGTGTTTAATACTAAAATGTAATTCATTATAAGAAGAATATTTACATTGCAACTCTGTTCTTTAGCTTTTACACACTATGATACAGCTTTGTATTCGCCTTAAACACTTTCAGGGAAAGAGATTGTGCTTAGGACTAAAATGTAATGCATTATATGAAGAATGTTTACTTTGAAAATCTGTTCTTTAGCTTTTACAATCATTGAAACAGCGTTTCAAAGCATTTTAATCGCCTTAAACACAGTTTCAGGGCAAGAGTTTGTGCTTTGGACTAAAATGTATTGCATTATAAGAAGAATCTTTACTTTGAAACTCTGTTTTTTACCTTTTTCACACTGAAACAGCTTGGTATTCGCCTTAAACACTGTTTCAGGGCAAGAGATTGTGTTTTAGACTAAAATGTAATGCATTATAAGAAGAATCTTTACTGTGAAACTCTGTTCTTTAGTTTTTATACTCACTGAAACAGCTTTTCAAAGCATTGTAATCGCCTTAAACACTGTTTCAGGGCAAGAGATTGTGCTTTGGACTGAAATGTAATGCATTATAAGAAGAATCTTTACTTTGAAACTCTGTTCTTTACCTTTTTACACTCATTGAGACAGCATTTCAAAGCATTGTAATCGCATTTAACACTGTTTAAGGGCAAGAGATTGTTTTTTAGCCTAAAATGTAATGCATTATAATAAGAATCTTTACTTTCAAACTCTGTTCTTTACCTTTTTCACACTATGATACAACTTTGTATTCGCCTTAAACACTTTCAGGGCAAGAGATTGTGTTTTAGATGAAATTGTAATGCATTATAATAAGAATCTTTACATTGCAACTCTGTTCTTTAGATTTTATATTCATTGAAACAGTGTTTCAAAGCTTTCTAATCGTCTTATTCACTGTTTCAGGGCAAGAGATTGTGTTTAGGACTAAAATGTAATGCATTATATGAAGAATCTTTACTTTCAAACTCTGTTCTTTACCTTTTTCACAATAAAAAACAGCTTTGTATTCGCCTTAAACACTGTTTCAGGGCAAGAGATTGTGCTTTGGACAAAAATGTAATGCATTATATGAAGAATCTTTGCTTTCAAACTCTGTTCTTTACCTTTTTCATAATATAAAACAGCTTTGTATTCGCCTTAAACACTGTTTCAGGGCAAGAGATTGTGTTTTAGACTAAAATGTAATGCATTATAAGATGCATATTTATATTGCAACTCTGTTCTTTACTTTACAAACTTTGAAACAGCTTTGCATTCACCTTAAACTCTGTTTCAGGGCAAGAGATTGTGTTTTAGATTAAAATATAATGCATTATAAGATGCATATTCATATTGCAACTCTGTTCTTTACCTTTTTCACACTATGATACAGCTTTGTATTCGCCTTAAACACTTTCAGGGCAAGAGATTGTGTTTTAGACGAAATTGTAATGCATTATAATAAGAATCTTTACATTGCAACTCTGTTCTTTAGATTTTATATTCATTGAAACAGTGTTTCAAAGCTTTCTAATCGCCTTAATCACTGTTTCAGTGTAAGAGATTGTGCTTAGGACTAAAATGTAATGTATTATATGAAGAATCTTTACTTTCAAACTCTGTTCTTTACCTTTTTCACAATAAAAAACAGCTTTGTATTCGCCTTAAACACTGTTTCAGGGCAAGAGATTGTGCTTTGGACTAAAATGTAATGCATTATATGAAGAATATTTACTTTCAAACTCTGTTCTTTTCCTTTTTCACACTATGATACAGCTTTGTATTCGCCTTAAACACTTTCAGGGCAAGAGATTGTGCTTTGGACTAAAATGTAATGCATTATATGAAGAATATTTACTTTCACACTCTGTTCTTTTCCTTTTTTACACTATGATAAAGCTTTGTATTCGCCTTAAACACTTTCAGGGCAAGAGATTGTGTTTTAGACTAAAATGTAATGCATTATAAGAAGAATATTTATATTGCAACTCTGTTCTTTAGCTTTTACACTCATTGAAACGGTTTTTCAAAGAATTGTAATCGTGTTATGCACTGTTTCAGGGCAAGAGATTGTGTTTTAGACTAAAATGTAATGCATTATAAGAAGAATCTTTACTTTGAAACTCTGTTCTTTAGCTTTTACATTCATTGAAACAGCGTTTCAAAGCTTTCTATTCGCCTTAATCAATATTTAAGGGCAAGTGATTGTGCTTAGGACTAAAATGTAATTCATTATAATAAGAATATTTCTATTGCAACTGTACTTTACCTTTTACACACTTTGAAACAGCGTTGTATTCACCTTAAACACTTTTTCAGGGCAAGAGATTGTGTTTAATACTAAAATGTAATTCATTATAAGAAGAATATTTACATTGCAACTCTGTTCTTTAGCTTTTACACTCATTGAAACAACGTTTCAAAATATTGTATTCGCCTTAAACACTGTTTAAGGGCAAAGGATTGTGTTTTAGACTAAAATGTAATTCATTATAAGAAGAATATTTTTATTGCAACCCTGTTCTTTACCTTTTTCACACTATGATACAGCTTTGTATTCGCCTTAAACACTTTCAGGGAAAGAGATTGTGCTTAGGACTAAAATGTAATGCATTATATGAAGAATCTTTACTTTCAAAGTCTGTTCTTTTCCTTTTACACACTTTGAAACAGCTTTGTATTCGCTTTAAACACTTTCAGGGCAAGAGATTGTGTTTTAGACTAAAATGTAATGCATTATAAGAATATTTGTATTGCAACTCTGTTCTTTACCTTTTTACACTCATTGAAACAGCGTTTCAAAGCATTGTAATCGCATTAAACACTGTTTCAGGGCAAGAGATTGTGTTTTAGACTAAACTCTAATGCATTATAAGAAGAATCTTTACTTTGAAACTCTGTTCTTTACCTTTTTACACTCATTGAGACAGCGTTTCAAAGCATTGTAATCGCATTAAACACTGTTTAAGGGCAAGAGATTGTTTTTTAGCCTAAAATGTAATGCATTATATGAAGAATCTTTACTTTCAAACTCTGTTCTTTACCTTTTTCACAATATAAAACAGCTTTGTATTCGCCTTAAACACTTTCAGGGCAAGAGATTGTGTTTTAGACGAAATTGTAATGCATTATAATAAGAATCTTTACATTGCAACTCTGTTCTTTAGATTTTATATTCATTAAAACAGTGTTTCAAAGCTTTCTAATCGCCTTAATCACTGTTTCAGGCAAGAGATTGTGCTTAGGACTAAAATGTATTGCAATATATGAATAATCTTTACTTTCAAACTCTGTTCTTTACCTTTTTCACAATAAAAAACAGCTTTGTATTCGCCTTAAACACAGTTTCAGGGCAAGAGATTGTGCTTTGTACTAAAATGTAATGCATTGTATGAAGAATCTTTACTTTCAAACTCTGTTCTTTTCCTTTTTCACACTATGATACAGCTTTGTATTCGCCTTAAACACTTTCAGGGCAAGAGATTGTGTTTTAGACTACAATGTAATGCATTATAAGAAGAATATTTATATTGCAACTCTGTTCTTTAGCTTTTACACTCATTGAAACAGTTTTTCAAAGCATTGTAATCGCGTTATGCACTGTTTCAGGGCAAGAGATTGTGTTTTAGATTAAAATGTAATTCATTATAAGAAGAATATTTTTATTGCAACTCTGGTCTTTACCTTTTTCACACTATGATACAGCTTTGTATTCGCCTTAAACACTTTCAGGGAAAGAGATTGTGCTTAGGACTAAAATGTAATGCATTATATGAAGAATCTTTACTTTCAAACTCTGTTCTTTTCCTTTTACACACTTTGAAACAGCTTTGTATTCGCCTTAAACACTTTCAGGGCAAGAGATTGTGTTTTAGACTAAAATGTAATGCATTATAAGAATATTTATATTGCAACTCTGTTCTTTACCTTTTTACACTCATTGAAACAGCGTTTCAAAGCATTGTAATCACATTAAACACTGTTTAAGGGCAAGAGATTGTATTTTAGACTAAAATGTAATGCATTATAATAAGAATCTTTACATTGCAACTCTGTTCTTTAGCTTTTACATTCATTGAAACAGCGTTTCAAAGCTTTCTAATCGCCTTAATCACTGTTTCAGGGCAAGAGATTGTGCTTAGGGCTAAAATGTAATGCATTATATGAAGAATCTTTACTTTCAAACTCTGTTCTTTGCCTTTTTCACAATATAAAACAGCTTTGTATTCACCTTAAACACTGTTTCAGGGCAAGAGATTGGGTTTTATACTAAAATGTAATGCATTATAAGGTGCATATTTATATTGCAACTCTGTTCTTTACCTTTTTCACACTATGATACAGCTTTGTATTCGCCTTAAACACTTTCAGGGCAAGAGATTGTGTTTTAGACTAAAATGTAATGCATTATAAGATGCATATTTATATTGCAACTCTGTTCTTTACCTTTTACACACTATGATACAGCTTTGTATTCGCCTTAAACACTTTCAGGGCAAGAGATTGTGTTTTAGACTACAATGTAATGCATTATAAGAAGAATATTTATATTGCAACTCTGTTCTTTAGCTTTTACACTCATTGAAACGGTTTTTCAAAGCATTGTAATCGCGTTATGCACTGTTTCAGGGCAAGAGATTGTGTTTTAGACTAAAATGTAATGCATTATAAGAAGAATCTTTACTTTGAAACTCTGTTCTTTAGCTTTTACATTCATTGAAACAGCGTTTCAAAGCTTTCTAATCGCCTTAATCAATATTTAAGGGCAAGTGATTGTGCTAAGGACAAAATGTAATTCATTATAATAAGAAGATTTCTATAGCAACTGTATTTTACCTTTTACACACTTTGAAACAGCGTTGTATTCACCTTAAACACTGTTTCAGGGCAAGAGATTGTGTTTAATACTAAAATGTAATGCATTATAAGAAGAATGTTTACTTTGAAAATCTGTTCTTTAGCTTTTACAATCATTGAAACAGCGTTTCAAAGCTTTCTAATCGCCTTAATCAATATTTAAGGGCAAGTGATTGTGCTAAGGACAAAATGTAATTCATTATAATAAGAAGATTTCTATAGCAACTGTATTTTACCTTTTACACACTTTGAAACAGCGTTGTATTCACCTTAAACACTGTTTCAGGGCAAGAGATTGTGTTTAATACTAAAATGTAATGCATTATAAGAAGAATGTTTACTTTGAAACTCTGTTCTTTAGCTTTTACATTCATTGAAACAGCGTTTCAAAGCTTTCTAATCGCCTTAATCAATATTTAAGGGCAAGTGATTGTGCTAAGGACAAAATGTAATTCATTATAATAAGAAGATTTCTATAGCAACTGTATTTTACCTTTTTCACACTGAAACAGCTTGGTATTCGCCTTAAACACTGTTTCAGGGCAAGAGATTGTGTTTTAGACTAAAATGTAATGCATTATAAGAAGAATCTTTACTGTGAAACTCTGTTCTTTAGTTTTTATACTCACTGAAACAGCTTTTCAAAGCATTGTAATCGCCTTAAACACTGTTTTAGGGCAAGAGATTGTGCTTTGGACTGAAATGTAATGCATTATAAGAAGAATCTTTACTTTGAAACTCTGTTCTTTACCTTTTTCACACTATATATAACAGCTTTGCATTCACCTTAAACATTGTTTTAGGGCAAGAGATTCTGTTTTAGACTAAAATGTAGTGCATTATAAGAAGAATCTTTACTTTGAAACTCTGTTCTTTACCTTTTTCACACTATATAACAGCTTTATATTCACCTTAAACACTGTTTCAGGGCAAGAGATTGTGTTTTAGACTAAAACTTAATGCATTATAAGAAGAATATTTACTTTGAAACTGTTCTTAACCTTTTTCACACTATGAAACAACTTTGTATTCACCTTAAACACTGTTTTAGGGCAAGAGATTGTGTTTTAGACTAAAAGGTAATGCATTATAAGAAGAATCTTTACTTTGAAACTCTGTTCTTAACCTTTTTCACACTATATATAACAGGTTTGCATTCACCTTAAACATTGTTTTAGGGCAAGAGATTGTGTTTTAGACTAAAATGTAATGCATTATAAGAAGAATCTTTACTTTGAAACTCTGTTCTTTACCTTTTTCACACTATATAACAGCTTTATATTCACCTTAAACACTGTTTCAGGGCAAGAGTTTTTGATTTGGACTAAAATGTAATGCATTGTAAGGAGAATCTTTTCTTTGAAACTCTGTTCTTTAGTTTTTATACTCATTGAAACAGCTTTTCAAAGCATTGTAATCGCCTTAAACACTGTTTCAGGGCAAGAGATTGTGCTTTGGACTAAAAGGTAATGCATTATAAGAAGATTCTTTATTTGAAACTCTGTTCTTTACCTTTTTCACACTATGAAACAGCTTTATATTCAACTTAAACACTGTTTCAGGGCAAGAGATTGTGCTTTGGACTAAAATGTAATGCATTATATGAAGAATCTTTACTTTCAAACTCTGTTCTTTTCCTTTTTCACACTATGATACAGCTTTGTATTCGCCTTAAACACTTTCAGGGCAAGAGATTGTGTTTTAGACTACAATGTAATGCATTATAAGAAGAATATTTATATTGCAACTCTGTTCTTTAGCTTTTACACTCATTGAAACAGTTTTTCAAAGCATTGTAATCGCGTTATGCACTGTTTCAGGGCAAGAGATTGTGTTTTAGACTAAAATGTAATTCATTATGAGAAGAATATTTTTATTGCAACTCTGTTCTTTACCTTTTTCACACTATGATACAGCTTTGTATTCGCCTTAAACACTTTCAGGGCAAGCGATTGTGTTTTAGACTAAAATGTAATGCATTATAAGAATATTTATATTGCAACTCTGTTCTTTACCTTTTTACACTCATTGAAACAGCGTTTCAAAGCATTGTAATCGCATTAAACACTGTTTAAGGGCAAGAGATTGTATTTTAGACTAAAATGTAATGCATTATAATAAGAATCTTTACATTGCAACTCTGTTCTTTAGCTTTTACATTCATTGAAACAGTGTTTCAAAGCTTTCTAATCGCCTTAATCACTGTTTCAGGGCAAGAGATTGTGCTTAGGGCTAAAATGTAATGCATTATATGAAGAATCTTTACTTTCAAACTCTGTTCTTTGCCTTTTTCACAATATAAAACAGCTTTGTATTCACCTTAAACACTGTTTCAGGGCAAGAGATTGGGTTTTATACTAAAATGTAATGCATTATAAGGTGCATATTTATATTGCAACTCTGTTCTTTACCTTTTTCACACTATGATACAGCTTTGTATTCGCCTTAAACACTTTCAGGGCAAGAGATTGTGTTTTAGACTAAAATGTAATGCATTATAAGATGCATATTTATATTGCAACTCTGTTCTTTACCTTTTACACACTTTGAAACAGCTTTGTATTCACCTTATACACTTTCAGGGCAAGAGATTGTGTTTTAGACTAAAATGTAATGCATTATAATAAGAATCTTTACATTGCAACTCTGGTCTTTAGCTTTTACATTCATTGAAACAGCGTTTCAAAGCTTTCTAATCGCCTTATTCACTGTTTCTTGGGCAAGATATTGTGCTTAGGACAAAAATGTAATGCATTACATGAAGAATCTTTACTTTCAAACTCTGTTCTTTACCTTTTTCACAATAAAAACAGCTTTGTATTCACCTTAAACACTGTTTCAGGGCAAGAGATTGTGCTTTGGACTAAAATGTAATGCATTATATGAAGAATCTTTACTTTCAAACTCTGTTCTTTTCCTTTTTCACACTATGATACAGCTTTGTATTCGCCTTAAACACTTTCAGGGCAAGAGATTGTGTTTTAGACTACAATGTAATGCATTATAAGAAGAATATTTATATTGCAACTCTGTTCTTTAGCTTTTACACTCATTGAAACGGTTTTTCAAAGCATTGTAATCGCGTTATGCACTGTTTCAGGGCAAGAGATTGTGTTTTAGACTAAAATGTAATGCATTATAAGAAGAATCTTTACTTTGAAACTCTGTTCTTTAGCTTTTACATTCATTGAAACAGCGTTTCAAAGCTTTCTAATCGCCTTAATCAATATTTAAGGGCAAGTGATTGTGCTAAGGACAAAATGTAATTCATTATAATAAGAAGATTTCTATAGCAACTGTATTTTACCTTTTACACACTTTGAAACAGCGTTGTATTCACCTTAAACACTGTTTCAGGGCAAGAGATTGTGTTTAATACTAAAATGTAATGCATTATAAGAAGAATGTTTACTTTGAAAATCTGTTCTTTAGCTTTTACAATCATTGAAACAGCGTTTCAAAGCTTTCTAATCGCCTTAATCAATATTTAAGGGCAAGTGATTGTGCTAAGGACAAAATGTAATTCATTATAATAAGAAGATTTCTATAGCAACTGTATTTTACCTTTTACACACTTTGAAACAGCGTTGTATTCACCTTAAACACTGTTTCAGGGCAAGAGATTGTGTTTAATACTAAAATGTAATGCATTATAAGAAGAATGTTTACTTTGAAACTCTGTTCTTTAGCTTTTACATTCATTGAAACAGCGTTTCAAAGCTTTCTAATCGCCTTAATCAATATTTAAGGGCAAGTGATTGTGCTAAGGACAAAATGTAATTCATTATAATAAGAAGATTTCTATAGCAACTGTATTTTACCTTTTTCACACTGAAACAGCTTGGTATTCGCCTTAAACACTGTTTCAGGGCAAGAGATTGTGTTTTAGACTAAAATGTAATGCATTATAAGAAGAATCTTTACTGTGAAACTCTGTTCTTTAGTTTTTATACTCACTGAAACAGCTTTTCAAAGCATTGTAATCGCCTTAAACACTGTTTTAGGGCAAGAGATTGTGCTTTGGACTGAAATGTAATGCATTATAAGAAGAATCTTTACTTTGAAACTCTGTTCTTTACCTTTTTCACACTATATATAACAGCTTTGCATTCACCTTAAACATTGTTTTAGGGCAAGAGATTGTGTTTTAGACTAAAATGTAGTGCATTATAAGAAGAATCTTTACTTTGAAACTCTGTTCTTTACCTTTTTCACACTATATAACAGCTTTATATTCACCTTAAACACTGTTTCAGGGCAAGAGATTGTGTTTTAGACTAAAACTTAATGCATTATAAGAAGAATATTTACTTTGAAACTGTTCTTAACCTTTTTCACACTATGAAACAACTTTGTATTCACCTTAAACACTGTTTTAGGGCAAGAGATTGTGTTTTAGACTAAAAGGTAATGCATTATAAGAAGAATCTTTACTTTGAAACTCTGTTCTTAACCTTTTTCACACTATATATAACAGGTTTGCATTCACCTTAAACATTGTTTTAGGGCAAGAGATTGTGTTTTAGACTAAAATGTAATGCATTATAAGAAGAATCTTTACTTTGAAACTCTGTTCTTTACCTTTTTCACACTATATAACAGCTTTATATTCACCTTAAACACTGTTTCAGGGCAAGAGTTTTTGATTTGGACTAAAATGTAATGCATTGTAAGGAGAATCTTTTCTTTGAAACTCTGTTCTTTAGTTTTTATACTCATTGAAACAGCTTTTCAAAGCATTGTAATCGCCTTAAACACTGTTTCAGGGCAAGAGATTGTGCTTTGGACTAAAAGGTAATGCATTATAAGAAGATTCTTTATTTGAAACTCTGTTCTTTACCTTTTTCACACTATGAAACAGCTTTATATTCAACTTAAACACTGTTTCAGGGCAAGAGATTGTGCTTTGGACTAAAATGTAATGCATTATATGAAGAATCTTTACTTTCAAACTCTGTTCTTTTCCTTTTTCACACTATGATACAGCTTTGTATTCGCCTTAAACACTTTCAGGGCAAGAGATTGTGTTTTAGACTACAATGTAATGCATTATAAGAAGAATATTTATATTGCAACTCTGTTCTTTAGCTTTTACACTCATTGAAACAGTTTTTCAAAGCATTGTAATCGCGTTATGCACTGTTTCAGGGCAAGAGATTGTGTTTTAGACTAAAATGTAATTCATTATGAGAAGAATATTTTTATTGCAACTCTGTTCTTTACCTTTTTCACACTATGATACAGCTTTGTATTCGCCTTAAACACTTTCAGGGCAAGCGATTGTGTTTTAGACTAAAATGTAATGCATTATAAGAATATTTATATTGCAACTCTGTTCTTTACCTTTTTACACTCATTGAAACAGCGTTTCAAAGCATTGTAATCGCATTAAACACTGTTTAAGGGCAAGAGATTGTATTTTAGACTAAAATGTAATGCATTATAATAAGAATCTTTACATTGCAACTCTGTTCTTTAGCTTTTACATTCATTGAAACAGTGTTTCAAAGCTTTCTAATCGCCTTAATCACTGTTTCAGGGCAAGAGATTGTGCTTAGGGCTAAAATGTAATGCATTATATGAAGAATCTTTACTTTCAAACTCTGTTCTTTGCCTTTTTCACAATATAAAACAGCTTTGTATTCACCTTAAACACTGTTTCAGGGCAAGAGATTGGGTTTTATACTAAAATGTAATGCATTATAAGGTGCATATTTATATTGCAACTCTGTTCTTTACCTTTTTCACACTATGATACAGCTTTGTATTCGCCTTAAACACTTTCAGGGCAAGAGATTGTGTTTTAGACTAAAATGTAATGCATTATAAGATGCATATTTATATTGCAACTCTGTTCTTTACCTTTTACACACTTTGAAACAGCTTTGTATTCACCTTATACACTTTCAGGGCAAGAGATTGTGTTTTAGACTAAAATGTAATGCATTATAATAAGAATCTTTACATTGCAACTCTGGTCTTTAGCTTTTACATTCATTGAAACAGCGTTTCAAAGCTTTCTAATCGCCTTATTCACTGTTTCTTGGGCAAGATATTGTGCTTAGGACAAAAATGTAATGCATTACATGAAGAATCTTTACTTTCAAACTCTGTTCTTTACCTTTTTCACAATAAAAACAGCTTTGTATTCACCTTAAACACTGTTTCAGGGCAAGAGATTGTGCTTTGGACTAAAATGTAATGCATTATATGAAGAATCTTTACTTTCAAACTCTGTTCTTTTCCTTTTTCACACTATGATACAGCTTTGTATTCGCCTTAAACACTTTCAGGGCAAGAGATTGTGTTTTAGACTACAATGTAATGCATTATAAGAAGAATATTTATATTGCAACTCTGTTCTTTAGCTTTTACACTCATTGAAACGGTTTTTCAAAGCATTGTAATCGCGTTATGCACTGTTTCAGGGCAAGAGATTGTGTTTTAGACTAAAATGTAATGCATTATAAGAAGAATCTTTACTTTGAAACTCTGTTCTTTAGCTTTTACATTCATTGAAACAGCGTTTTAAAGCTTTCTAATCGCCTTAATCAATATTTAAGGGCAAGTGATTGTGCTAAGGACAAAATGTAATTCATTATAATAAGAAGATTTCTATAGCAACTGTATTTTACCTTTTACACACTTTGAAACAGCGTTGTATTCACCTTAAACACTGTTTCAGGGCAAGAGATTGTGTTTAATACTAAAATGTAATGCATTATAAGAAGAATGTTTACTTTGAAAATCTGTTCTTTAGCTTTTACAATCATTGAAACAGCGTTTCAAAGCTTTCTAATCGCCTTAATCAATATTTAAGGGCAAGTGATTGTGCTAAGGACAAAATGTAATTCATTATAATAAGAAGATTTCTATAGCAACTGTATTTTACCTTTTACACACTTTGAAACAGCGTTGTATTCACCTTAAACACTGTTTCAGGGCAAGAGATTGTGTTTAATACTAAAATGTAATGCATTATAAGAAGAATGTTTACTTTGAAACTCTGTTCTTTAGCTTTTACATTCATTGAAACAGCGTTTCAAAGCTTTCTAATCGCCTTAATCAATATTTAAGGGCAAGTGATTGTGCTAAGGACAAAATGTAATTCATTATAATAAGAAGATTTCTATAGCAACTGTATTTTACCTTTTTCACACTGAAACAGCTTGGTATTCGCCTTAAACACTGTTTCAGGGCAAGAGATTGTGTTTTAGACTAAAATGTAATGCATTATAAGAAGAATCTTTACTGTGAAACTCTGTTCTTTAGTTTTTATACTCACTGAAACAGCTTTTCAAAGCATTGTAATCGCCTTAAACACTGTTTTAGGGCAAGAGATTGTGCTTTGGACTGAAATGTAATGCATTATAAGAAGAATCTTTACTTTGAAACTCTGTTCTTTACCTTTTTCACACTATATATAACAGCTTTGCATTCACCTTAAACATTGTTTTAGGGCAAGAGATTGTGTTTTAGACTAAAATGTAATGCATTATAAGAAGAATCTTTACTTTGAAATTCTGTTCTTTACCTTTTTCACACTATATAACAGCTTTGCATTCACCTTAAACATTGTTTTAGGGCAAGAGATTGTGTTTTAGACTAAAATGTAATGCATTATAAGAAGAATATTTACTTTGAAACTCTGTTCTTTACCTTTTTCACACTATATTACAGCGTTGTATTCACCTTAAACACTGTTTCAGGGCAAGAGTTTGTGCTTTGGACAAAATGTAATGCATTATAAGAAGAATCTTTACTTTGAAACTGTTCTTTACCTTTTTCACACTATATAACAGCTTTTTATTCACCTTAAACACTGTTTCAGGGCAAGAGATTGTGTTTTAGACTACAATGTAATGCATTAAAAGAATAATCTTTACTTTGAAAATCTATTCTTTAGCTTTTACAATTATTGAAACAGCGTTTCAAAGCATTTTAATCGCCTTAAACACAGTTTCAGGGCAAGAGTTTGTGCTTTGGACTAAAATGTAATGCATTATAAGAAGAATCTTTACTTTGAAAATCTATTCTTTAGCTTTTACAATCATTGAAACAGCGTTTCAAAGCATTTTAATCGCCTTAAACACAGTTTCAGGGCAAGAGTTTGTGCTTTGGACTAAAATGTAATGCATTATAAGAAGAATCTTTACTTTGAAACTCTGTTCTTTACCTTTTTCACACTCTGAAACAGCTTGGTATTCGCCTTAAACACTGTTTCAGGGCAAGAGATTGTGTTTTGGACTAAAATGTAAGCATTATAAGAAGAATCTTTACTTTGAAACTCTGTTCTTTCGCTTTTACAATCATTGAAACAGCGTTTCAAAGCATTTTAATCGCCTTAAACAAAGTTTCAGGGCAAGAGTTTGTGCTTTGGACTAAAATGTAAGCATTATAAGAAGAATCTTTACTTTGAAACTCTGTTCTTTCCCTTTTTCACACTCTGAAACAGCTTGGTATTCGCCTTAAACACTGTTTCAGGGCAAGAGTTTGTGGTTTGGGCAAAATGTAATGCATTATAAGAAGAATCTTTACTTTGAAAATCTATTCTTTAGCTTTTACAATCATTGAAACAGCGTTTCAAAGCATTTTAATCGCCTTAAACACAGTTTCAGGGCAAGAGTTTGTGCTTTGGACTAAAATGTAATGCATTATAAGAAGAATCATTACTTTGAAACTCTGTTCTTTACCTTTTTCACACTCTGAAACAGCTTGGTATTCGCCTTAAACACTGTTTCAGGGCAAGAGTTTTTGATTTGGACTAAAATGTAATGCATTGTAAAGAGAATCTTTTCTTTGAAACTCTGTTCTTTAGCTTTTACACTCATTGAAACAGTGTTTCAAAGCATTGTAATCGCCTTGAACACATTTTCAGGGCAAGAGATTGTGTTTTGGACTAAAATGTAAGCATTATAAGAAGAATCTTTACTTTGAAACTCTGTTCTTTCGCTTTTACATTCATTGAAACAGCGTTTCAAAGCATTTTAATCGCCTTAAACAAAGTTTCAGGGCAAGAGTTTGTGCTTTGGACTAAAATGTAAGCATTATAAGAAGAATCTTTACTTTGAAACTCTGTTCTTTACATTTTTCACACTATGAAACAGCTTTATATTCAACTTAAACACTGTTTCAGGGCAAGAGATTGTGTTTTAGACTAAAATATAATGCATTATAAGAAGAATATTTACTTTGAAACTCTGTTCTTAACCTTTTTCACACTATGAAACAGCTTTGTATTCGCCTTAAACACATTTTCAGGGCAAGAGATTGTGTTTTAGACTAAAATGTAATGCATTAAAAGAAGAATATTTACTTTGAAACTCTGTTCTTAAACTTTTTCACACTATGAAACAGCTTTGTATTCGCCTTAAACAATGTTTCAGGGCAAGAGATTGAGTTTTAGACTAAAATGTAATGCATTATAAGAAGAATATTTACATTGCAACTCTGTTCTTTAGCTTTTACACTCATTGAAACAGCGTTTCAAAGCATTGTAATCGCCTTAAACACATTTTCAGGGCAAGAGATTGTGCTTTGGACTAAAATGTAAGCATTATAAGAAGAATCTATACTTTGAAACTCTGTTCTTTAGTTTTTATACTCATTGAAACAGCTTTTCAAAGCATTGTAATCACCTTAAACACTGTTTCAGGGCAAGAGATTGTGCTTTGGACAAAATTTAATGCATTATAAGAAGAATCTTTACTTTGAAATTCTGTTCTTTACCTTTTTCACACTATATAACAGCTTTGCATTCACCTTAAACATTGTTTTAGGGCAAGAGATTGTGTTTTAGACTAAAATGTAATGCATTATAAGAAGAATATTTACTTTGAAACTCTGTTCTTTACCTTTTTCACACTATATTACAGCGTTGTATTCACCTTAAACACTGTTTCAGGGCAAGAGTTTGTGCTTTGGACAAAATGTAATGCATTATAAGAAGAATCTTTACTTTGAAACTGTTCTTTACCTTTTTCACACTATATAACAGCTTTTTATTCACCTTAAACACTGTTTCAGGGCAAGAGATTGTGTTTTAGACTACAATGTAATGCATTAAAAGAATAATCTTTACTTTGAAAATCTATTCTTTAGCTTTTACAATTATTGAAACAGCGTTTCAAAGCATTTTAATCGCCTTAAACACAGTTTCAGGGCAAGAGTTTGTGCTTTGGACTAAAATGTAATGCATTATAAGAAGAATCTTTACTTTGAAACTCTGTTCTTTAGTTTTTACAATCATTGAAACAGCGTTTCAAAGCATTTTAATCGCCTTAAACACAGTTTCAGGGCAAGAGTTTGTGCTTTGGACTAAAATGTAAGCATTATAAGAAGAATCTTTACTTTGAAACTCTGTTCTTTCCCTTTTTCACACTCTGAAACAGCTTGGTATTCGCCTTAAACACTGTTTCAGGGCAAGAGTTTGTGGTTTGGACAAAATGTAATGCATTATAAGAAGAATCTTTACTTTGAAAATCTATTCTTTAGCTTTTACAATCATTGAAACAGCGTTTCAAAGCATTTTAATCGCCTTATACACAGTTTCAGGGCAAGAGTTTGTGCTTTGGACTAAAATTTATTGCATTATAAGAAGAATCATTACTTTGAAACTGTTCTTTACCTTTTTCACACTCTGAAACAGCTTGGTATTCGCCTTAAACACTGTTTCAGGGCAAGAGTTTTTGATTTGGACTAAAATGTAATGCATTGTAAAGAGAATCTTTTCTTTGAAACTCTGTTCTTTAGCTTTTACACTCATTGAAACAGTGTTTCAAAGCATTGTAATCGCCTTGAACACATTTTCAGGGCAAGAGATTGTGTTTTGGACTAAAATGTAAGCATTATAAGAAGAATCTTTACTTTGAAACTCTGTTCTTTCGCTTTTACATTCATTGAAACAGCGTTTCAAAGCATTTTAATCGCCTTAAACAAAGTTTCAGGGCAAGAGTTTGTGCTTTGGACTAAAATGTAAGCATTATAAGAAGAATCTTTACTTTGAAACTCTGTTCTTTACATTTTTCACACTATGAAACAGCTTTATATTCAACTTAAACACTGTTTCAGGACAAGAGATTGTGTTTTAGAATAAAATATAATGCATTATAAGAAGAATATTTACTTTGAAACTCTGTTCTTAACCTTTTTCACACTATGAAACAGCTTTGTATTCGCCTTAAACACATTTTCAGGGCAAGAGATTGTGTTTTAGACTAAAATGTAATGCATTAAAAGAAGAATCTTTACTTTGAAACTCTGTTCTTAAACTTTTTCACACTATGAAACAGCTTTGTATTCGCCTTAAACAATGTTTCAGGGCAAGAGATTGAGTTTTAAACTAAAATGTAATGCATTATAAGATGAATATTTACATTGCAACTCTGTTCTTTAGCTTTTACACTCATTGAAACAGCGTTTCAAAGCATTGTAATCGCCTTAAACACATTTTCAGGGCAAGAGATTGTGCTTTGGACTAAAATGTAAGCATTATAAGAAGAATCTATACTTTGAAACTCTGTTCTTTAGTTTTTATACTCATTGAAACAGCTTTTCAAAGCATTGTAATCGCCTTAAACACTGTTTCAGGGCAAGAGATTGTGCTTTGGACAAAATTTAATGCATTATAAGAAGAATCTTTACTTTGAAATTCTGTTCTTTACCTTTTTCACACTATATAACAGCTTTGCATTCACCTTAAACATTGTTTTAGGGCAAGAGATTGTGTTTTAGACTAAAATGTAATGCATTATAAGAAGAATATTTACTTTGAAACTCTGTTCTTTACCTTTTTCACACTATATTACAGCGTTGTATTCACCTTAAACACTGTTTCAGGGCAAGAGTTTGTGCTTTGGACAAAATGTAATGCATTATAAGAAGAATCTTTACTTTGAAACTGTTCTTTACCTTTTTCACACTATATAACAGCTTTTTATTCACCTTAAACACTGTTTCAGGGCAAGAGATTGTGTTTTAGACTACAATGTAATGCATTAAAAGAATAATCTTTACTTTGAAAATCTATTCTTTAGCTTTTACAATTATTGAAACAGCGTTTCAAAGCATTTTAATCGCCTTAAACACAGTTTCAGGGCAAGAGTTTGTGCTTTGGACTAAAATGTAATGCATTATAAGAAGAATCTTTACTTTGAAACTCTGTTCTTTAGTTTTTACAATCATTGAAACAGCGTTTCAAAGCATTTTAATCGCCTTAAACACAGTTTCAGGGCAAGAGTTTGTGCTTTGGACTAAAATTTATTGCATTATAAGAAGAATCATTACTTTGAAACTGTTCTTTACCTTTTTCACACTCTGAAACAGCTTGGTATTCGCCTTAAACACTGTTTCAGGGCAAGAGTTTTTGATTTGGACTAAAATGTAATGCATTGTAAGGAGAATCTTTTCTTTGAAACTCTGTTATTTAGCTTTTACACTCATTGAAACAGTGTTTCAAAGCATTGTAATCGCCTTAAACACATTTTCAGGGCAAGAGATTGTGTTTTGGACTAAAATGTAAGCATTATAAGAAGAATCTTTACTTTGAAACTCTGTTCTTTCGGTTTTACATTCATTGAAACAGCGTTTCAAAGCATTTTAATCGCCTTAAACAAAGTTTCAGGGCAAGAGTTTGTGCTTTGGACTAAAATGTAAGCATTATAAGAAGAATCTTTACTTTGAAACTCTATTCTTTACCTTTTTCACACTGTGAAACAGCTTGGTATTCGCCTTAAACACTGTTTCAGGGCAAGAGTTTGTGGTTTGGACAAAATGTAATGCATTATAAGAAGAATCTTTACTTTGAAAATCTATTCTTTAGCTTTTACAATCATTGAAACAGCGTTTCAAAGCATTTTAATCGCCTTAAACAGTTTCAGGGCAAGAGTTTGTGCTTTGGACTAAAATGTAATGCATTATAAGAAGAATCTTTACTTTGAAACTCTGTTCTTTAGTTTTTACAATCATTGAAACAGCGTTTCAAAGCATTTTAATCGCCTTAAACACAGTTTCAGGGCAAGAGTTTGTGCTTTGGACTAAAATTTATTGCATTATAAGAAGAATCATTACTTTGAAACTGTTCTTTACCTTTTTCACACTCTGAAACAGCTTGGTATTCGCCTTAAACACTGTTTCAGGGCAAGAGTTTTTGATTTGGACTAAAATGTAATGCATTGTAAGGAGAATCTTTTCTTTGAAACTCTGTTATTTAGCTTTTACACTCATTGAAACAGTGTTTCAAAGCATTGTAATCGCCTTAAACACATTTTCAGGGCAAGAGATTGTGTTTTGGACTAAAATGTAAGCATTATAAGAAGAATCTTTACTTTGAAACTCTGTTCTTTCGGTTTTACATTCATTGAAACAGCGTTTCAAAGCATTTTAATCGCCTTAAACAAAGTTTCAGGGCAAGAGTTTGTGCTTTGGACTAAAATGTAAGCATTATAAGAAGAATCTTTACTTTGAAACTCTATTCTTTACCTTTTTCACACTGTGAAACAGCTTGGTATTCGCCTTAAACACTGTTTCAGGGCAAGAGTTTGTGGTTTGGACAAAATGTAATGCATTATAAGAAGAATCTTTACTTTGAAAATCTATTCTTTAGCTTTTACAATCATTGAAACAGCGTTTCAAAGCATTTTAATCGCCTTAAACAGTTTCAGGGCAAGAGTTTGTGCTTTGGACTAAAATGTAATGCATTATAAGAAGAATCTTTACTTTGAAACTCTGTTCTTTAGTTTTTACAATCATTGAAACAGCGTTTCAAAGCATTTTAATCGCCTTAAACACAGTTTCAGGGCAAGAGTTTGTGCTTTGGACTAAAATTTATTGCATTATAAGAAGAATCATTACTTTGAAACTGTTCTTTACCTTTTTCACACTCTGAAACAGCTTGGTATTCGCCTTAAACACTGTTTCAGGGCAAGAGTTTTTGATTTGGACTAAAATGTAATGCATTGTAAGGAGAATCTTTTCTTTGAAACTCTGTTATTTAGCTTTTACACTCATTGAAACAGTGTTTCAAAGCATTGTAATCGCCTTAAACACATTTTCAGGGCAAGAGATTGTGTTTTGGACTAAAATGTAAGCATTATAAGAAGAATCTTTACTTTGAAACTCTGTTCTTTCGGTTTTACATTCATTGAAACAGCGTTTCAAAGCATTTTAATCGCCTTAAACAAAGTTTCAGGGCAAGAGTTTGTGCTTTGGACTAAAATGTAAGCATTATAAGAAGAATCTTTACTTTGAAACTCTATTCTTTACCTTTTTCACACTGTGAAACAGCTTGGTATTCGCCTTAAACACTGTTTCAGGACAAGAGTTTGTGGTTTGGACAAAATGTAATGCATTATAAGAAGAATCTTTACTTTGAAAATCTATTCTTTAGCTTTTACAATCATTGAAACAGCGTTTCAAAGCATTTTAATCGCCTTAAACAGTTTCAGGGCAAGAGTTTGTGCTTTGGACTAAAATGTAATGCATTATAAGAAGAATCTTTACTTTGAAACTCTGTTCTTTACCTTTTTCACACTCTGAAACAGCTTGGTATTCGCCTTAAACACTGTTTCAGGGCAAGAGATTGTGTTTTGGACTAAAATGTAAGCATTATAAGAAGAATCTTTACTTTGAAACTCTGTTCTTTCGCTTTTACATTCATTGAAACAGCGTTTCAAAGCATTTTAATCGCCTTAAACAAAGTTTCAGGGCAAGAGTTTGTGCTTTGGACTAAAATGTAAGCATTATAAGAAGAATCTTTACTTTGAAACTCTGTTCTTTCCCTTTTTCACACTCTGAAACAGCTTGGTATTCGCCTTAAACACTGTTTCAGGGCAAGAGTTTGTGGTTTGGACAAAATGTAATGCATTATAAGAAGAATCTTTACTTTGAAAATCTATTCTTTAGCTTTTACAATCATTGAAACAGCGTTTCAAAGCATTTTAATCGCCTTAAACACAGTTTCAGGGCAAGAGTTTGTGCTTTGGACTAAAATGTAATGCATTATAAGAAGAATCATTACTTTGAAACTCTGTTCTTTACCTTTTTCACACTCTGAAACAGCTTGGTATTCGCCTTAAACACTGTTTCAGGGCAAGAGATTGTGTTTTAGACTAAAATGTAATGCATTATAAGAAGAATCTTTACTGTGAAAATCTGTTCTTTAGTTTTTACAATCATTGAAACAGCGTTTCAAAGCATTTTAATCGCCTTAAACACAGTTTCAGGGCAAGAGTTTGTGCTTTGGACTAAAATTTATTGCATTATAAGAAGAATCATTACTTTGAAACTCTGTTCTTTACCTTTTTCACACTCTGAAACAGCTTGGTATTCGCCTTAAACACTGTTTCAGGGCAAGAGTTTTTGATTTGGACTAAAATGTAATGCATTGTAAAGAGAATCTTTTCTTTGAAACTCTTTTCTTTACATTTTTCACACTATGAAACAGCTTTATATTCAACTTAAACACTGTTTCAGGGCAAGAGATTGTGTTTTAGACTAAAATATAATGCATTATAAGAAGAATATTTACATTGCAACTCTGTTGTTTAGCTTTTACACTCATTGAAACAGCGTTTCAAAGCATTGTAATCGCCTTAAACACATTTTCAGGGCAAGAGATTGTGTTTTAGACTACAATGTAATGCATTATAAGAAGAATCTATACTTTGAAACTCTGTTCTTTAGTTTTTATACTCATTGAAACAGCTTTTCAAAGCATTGTAATCGCCTTAAACACTGTTTCAGGGCAAGAGATTGTGCTTTGGACAAAATTTAATGCATTATAAGAAGAATCTTTACTTTGAAATTCTGTTCTTTACCTTTTTCACACTATATAACAGCTTTGCATTCACCTTAAACACTGTTTCAGGGCAAGAGTTTGTGCTTTGGACAAAATGTAATGCATTATAAGAAGAATCTTTACTTTGAAACTGTTCTTTACCTTTTTCACACTATATAACAGCTTTTTATTCACCTTAAACACTGTTTCAGGGCAAGAGATTGTGTTTTAGACTACAATGTAATGCATTAAAAGAATAATCTTTACTTTGAAAATCTATTCTTTAGCTTTTACAATTATTGATACAGCGTTTCAAAGCATTTTAATCGCCTTAAACACAGTTTCAGGGCAAGAGTTTGTGCTTTGGACTAAAATGTAATGCATTATAAGAAGAATCTTTACTTTGAAACTCTGTTCTTTAGTTTTTACAATCATTGAAACAGCGTTTCAAAGCATTTTAATCGCCTTAAACACAGTTTCAGGGCAAGAGTTTGTGCTTTGGACTAAAATTTATTGCATTATAAGAAGAATCATTACTTTGAAACTCTGTTCTTTACCTTTTTCACACTCTGAAACAGCTTGGTATTCGCCTTAAACACTGTTTCAGGGCAAGAGTTTTTGATTTGGACTAAAATGTAATGCATTGTAAGGAGAATCTTTTCTTTGAAACTCTGTTCTTTAGCTTTTACACTCATTGAAACAGGGTTTCAAAGCATTGTAATCGCCTTAAACACATTTTCAGGGCAAGAGATGGTGTTTTGGACTAAAATGTAAGCATTATAAGAAGAATCTTTACTTTGAAACTCTGTTCTTTCGCTTTTACATTCATTGAAACAGCGTTTCAAAGCATTTTAATCGCCTTAAACAAAGTTTCAGGGCAAGAGTTTGTGCTTTGGACTAAAATGTAAGCATTATAAGAAGAATCTTTACTTTGAAACTCTGTTCTTTCCCTTTTTCACACTCTGAAACAGCATGGTATTCACCTTAAACACTGTTTCAGGGCAAGAGTTTGTGGTTTGGACAAAATGTAATGCATTATAAGAAGAATCTTTACTTTGAAAATCTATTCTTTAGCTTTTACAATCATTGAAACAGCGTTTCAAAGCATTTTAATCGCCTTAAACAAAGTTTCAGGGCAAGAGTTTGTGCTTTGGACTAAAATGTAAGCATTATAAGAAGAATCTTTACTTTGAAACTGTTCTTTACCTTTTTCACACTATATAACAGCTTTTTATTCACCTTAAACACTGTTTCAGGGCAAGAGATTGTGTTTTAGACTAAAATGTAATGCATTATAAGAAGAATCTTTACTTTGAAACTCTGTTCTTTACCTTTTTCACACTATATAACAGCTTTATATTCACCTTAAACACTGTTTCAGGGCAAGAGATTGTGTTTTAGACTAAAATGTAATGCATTATAAGAAGAATCTTTACTTTGAAAATCTATTCTTTAGCTTTTACAATCATTGAAACAGCGTTTCAAAGCATTTTAATCGCCTTAAACACAGTTTCAGGGCAAGAGTTTGTGCTTTGGACTAAAATGTAATGCATTATAAGAAGAATCTTTACTTTGAAACTCTGTTCTTTACCTTTTTCACACTCTGAAACAGCTTGGTATTCGCCTTAAACACTGTTTCAGGGCAAGAGTTTGTGGTTTGGACAAAATGTAATGCATTATAAGAAGAATCTTTACTTTGAAAATCTATTCTTTAGATTTTACAATCATTGAAACAGCGTTTCAAAGCATTTTAATCGCCTTAAACAGTTTCAGGGCAAGAGTTTGTGCTTTGGACTAAAATGTAATGCATTATAAGAAGAATCTTTACTTTGAAATTCTGTTCTTTACCTTTTTCACACTATATAACAGCTTTGCATTCACCTTAAACATTGTTTTAGGGGAAGAGATTGTGTTTTAGATTAAAATGTAATGCATTATAAGAAGAATCTTTACTTTGAAACTCTGTTCTTTACCTTTTTCACACTATGAAACAGCTTTGTATTCGCCTTAAACATTGTTTCAGGGCAAGAGATTGTGTTTTAGACTAAAATGTAATGCATTATAAGAAGAATCTTTACTTTGAAACTCTTCTTCTTTACCTTTTTCACACTATATAACAGCTTTATATTCACCTTAAACACTGTTTCAGGGCAAGAGATTGTGTTTTAGACTAAAATGTAATGCATTATAAGAAGAATCTTTACTTTGAAAATCTATTCTTTAGCTTTTACAATCATTGAAACAGCGTTTCAAAGCATTTTAATCGCCTTAAACACAGTTTCAGGGCAAGAGTTTGTGCTTTGGACTAAAATGTAATGCATTATAAGAAGAATCTTTACTTTGAACCTCTGTTCTTTACCTTTTTCACACTCTGAAACAGCTTGGTATTCGCCTTAAACACTGTTTCAGGGCAAGAGTTTGTGGTTTGGACAAAATGTAATGCATTATAAGAAGAATCTTTACTTTGAAAATCTATTCTTTAGATTTTACAATCATTGAAACAGCGCTTCAAAGCATTTTAATCGCCTTAAACAGTTTCAGGGCAAGAGTTTGTGCTTTGGACTAAAATGTAATGCATTATAAGAAGAATCTTTACTTTGAAACTCTGTTCTTTACCTTTTTCACACTCTGAAACAGCTTGGTATTCGCCTTAAACACTGTTTCAGGGCAAGAGATTGTGTTTTAGACTAAAATGTAATGCATTATAAGAAGAATCTTTACTTTGAAATTCTGTTCTTTACCTTTTTCACACTATATAACAGCTTTGCATTCACCTTAAACACTGTTTCAGGGCAAGAGATTGTGTTTTAGACTAAAATGTAATGCATTAAAAGAAGAATCTTTACTTTGAAAATCTATTCTTTAGCTTTTACAATTATTGAAACAGCGTTTCAAAGCATTTTAATCTCCTTAAACACAGTTTCAGGGCAAGAGTTTGTGCTTTGGACTAAAATGTAATGCATTATAAGAAGAATCTTTACTTTGAAATTCTGTTCTTTACCTTTTTCACACTATGAAACAGCTTTGCATTCACCTTAAACATTGTTTTAGGGGAAGAGATTGTGTTTTAGATTAAAATGTAATGCATTATAAGAAGAATATTTACTTTGAAACTCTGTTCTTTACCTTTTTCACACTATATTACAGCGTTGTATTCACCTTAAACACTGTTTCAGGGCAAGAGTTTGTGCTTTGGACTAAAATGTAATGCATTATAAGAAGAATCTTTACTTTGAAACTGTTCTTTACCTTTTTCACACTATATAACAGCTTTGTATTCACCTTAAATACTGTTTTAGGGCAAGAGATTGTGTTTTAGACTAAAATGTAATGCATTAAAAGAAGAATCTTTACATTGAAACTCTGTTCTTTAGCTTTTTTCCAATTATGGAAACAGCATTTCAAAGCATTGTAATCGCCTAAAACAATGTTTCAGGGCAAGAGATTGTGTTTTACACTAAAAGGTAATGCATTATAAGAAGAATCTTTACTTTGAAACTGTTCTTAAACTTTTTCACACTATGAAACAGCTTTGTATTCGCCTTAAACAATGTTTCAGGGCAAGAGATTGAGTTTTAGACTAAAATGTAATGCATTATAAGAAGAATATTTACATCGCAACTCTGTTCTTTAGCTTTTACACTCATTGAAACAGCGTTTCAAAGCATTGTAATCGCCATAAACACAGTTTCAGGGCAAGAGATTGTGTTTTAGACTAAAAGGTAATGCATTATAAGAAGAATCTTTACTTTGAAATTCTGTTCTTTACCTTTTTCACACTATATAACAGCTTTGCATTCACCTTAAACATTGTTTTAGGGGAAGAGATTGTGTTTTAGATTAAAATGTAATGCATTATAAGAAGAATATTTACTTTGAAACTCTGTTCTTTACCTTTTTCACACTATATTACAGCGTTGTATTCACCTTAAACACTGTTTCAGGGCAAGAGTTTGTGCTTTGGACTAAAATGTAATGCATTATAAGAAGAATCTTTACTTTGAAACTGTTCTTTACCTTTTTCACACTATATAACAGCTTTTTATTCACCTTAAACACTGTTTCAGGGCATGAGATTGTGTTTTAGTCTAAAATGTAATGCATTAAAAGAAGAATCTTTACTTTGAAAATCTATTCTTTAGCTTTTACAATTATTGAAACAGCGTTTCAAAGCATTTTAATCGCCTTAAACACAGTTTCAGGTCAAGAGTTTGTGCTTTGGACTAAAATGTAATGCATTATAAGAAGAATCTTTACTTTGAAACTCTGTTCTTTACCTTTTTCACACTCTGAAACAACTTGGTATTCGCCTTAAACACTGTTTCAGGGCAAGAGATTGTGTTTTAGACTAAAATGTAATGCATTATAAGAAGAATCTTTACTTTGAAACTCTGTTCTTAATCTTTTTCACACTATGAAACAGCTTTGTTTTCGCCTTAAACATTGTTTCAGGGCAAGAGATTGTGTTTTAGACTAAAATGTAATGCATTATAAGAAGAATCTTTACTTTGAAACTCTGTTCTTTACCTTTTTCACACTATATAACAGCTTTATATTCACCTTAAACACTGTTTCAGGGCAAGAGATTGTGTTTTAGACTAAAATGTAATGCATTATAAGAAGAATCTTTACTGTGAAAATCTGTTCTTTAGCTTTTACAATCATTGAAACAGCGCTTCAAAGCATTTTAATCGCCTTAAACACAGTTTCAGGGCATGAGTTTGTGCTTTGGACTAAAATGTATTGCATTATAAGAAGAATCTTTACTTTGAAACTCTGTTCTTTACCTTTTTCACACTCTGAAACAGCTTGGTATTCGCCTTAAACACTGTTTCAGGGCAAGAGTTTTTGATTTGGCTAAAATGTAAGCATTATAAGAAGAATCTTTACTTTGAAACTCTATTCTTTACCTTTTTCACACTATGAAACAGCTTTGTATTCGCCTTAAACATTGTTTCAGGGCAAGAAATTGTGTTTTAGACTAAAATGTAATGCATTATAAGAAGAATCTTTACTTTGAAACTCTTCTTCTTTACCTTTTTCACACTATATAACAGCTTTATATTCACCTTAAACACTGTTTCAGGGCAAGAGATTGTGTTTTAGACTAAAATGTAATGCATTATAAGAAGAATCTTTACTTTGAAAATCTATTCTTTAGCTTTTACAATCATTGAAACAGCGTTTCAAAGCATTTTAATCGCCATAAACAGTTTCAGGGCAAGAGTTTGTGCTTTGGACTAAAATGTAATGCATTATAAGAAGAATCTTTACTTTGAAACTGTTCTTTACCTTTTTCACACTCTGAAACAGCTTGCTATTCGCCTTAAACACTGTTTCAGGGCAAGAGTTTGTGGTTTGGACAAAATGTAATGCATTATAAGAAGAATCTTTACTTTGAAAATCTATTCTTTAGCTTTTACAATCATTGAAACAGCGTTTCAAAGCATTTTAATCGCCTTAAATAGTTTCAGGGCAAGAGTTTGTGCTTTGGACTAAAATGTAATGCATTATAAGAAGAATCTTTACTTTGAAACTCTGTTCTTTACCTTTTTCACACTCTGAAACAGCTTGGTATTCGCCTTAAACACTGTTTCAGGGCAAGAGATTGTGTTTTAGACTAAAATGTAATGCATTATAAGAAGAATCTTTACTTTGAAATTCTGTTCTTTACCTCTTGCACACTATATAACAGCTTTGCATTCACCTTAAACACTGTTTCAGGGCAAGAGATTGTGTTTTAGACTAAAATGTAATGCATTAAAAGAAGAATCTTTACTTTGAAAATCTATTCTTTAGCTTTTACAATTATTGAAACAGCGTTTCAAAGCATTTTAATCGCCTTAAACACAGTTTCAGGGCAAGAGTTTGTGCTTTGTACTAAAATGTAATGCATTATAAGAAGAATCTTTACTTTGAAACTCTGTTCTTTACCTTTTTCACACTCTGAAACAGCTTGGTATTCGCCTTAAACACTGTTTCAGGGCAAGAGTTTGTGGTTTGGACAAAATGTAATACATTATAAGAAGAATCTTTACTTTGAAAATCTATTCTTTAGCTTTTACAATCATTGAAACAGCATTTCAAAGCATTTTAATCGCCTTAAACACAGTTTCAGGGCAAGAGTTTGTGCTTTGGACTAAAAAGTAATGCATTATAAGAAGAATCTTTACTTTGAAACTCTGTTCTTTACCTTTTTCACACTCTGAAACAGCTTGGTATTCGCCTTAAACACTGTTTCAGGGCAAGAGATTGTGTTTTAGACTAAAATGTAATGCATTATAAGAAGAATCTTTACTGTGAAAATCTGTTCTTTAGCTTTTACAATCATTGAAACAGCGTTTCAAAGCATTTTAATCGCCTTAAACACAGTTTCAGGGCAAGAGTTTGTGCTTTGGACTAAAATGTATTGCATTATAAGAAGAATCTTTACTTTGAAACTCTGTTCTTTACCTTTTTCACACTCTGAAACAGCTTGGTATTCGCCTTAAACACTGTTTCAGGGCAAGAGTTTTTGATTTGGACTAAAATGTAATGCATTGTAAGGAGAATCTTTACTTTGAAACTCTGTTCTTTAGCTTTTACACTCATTGAAACAGCGTTTCAAAGCATTTTAATCGCCTTAAACACAGTTTCAGGGCAAGAGTTTGTGCTTTGGACTAAAATGTATTGCATTATAAGAAGAATCTTTACTTTGAAACTCTGTTCTTTACCTTTTTCACACTCTGAAACAGCTTGGTATTCGCCTTAAACACTGTTTCAGGGCAAGAGTTTGTGCTTTGGACTAAAATGTATTGCATTATAAGAAGAATCTTTACTTTGAAACTCTGTTCTTTACCTTTTTCACACTATGAAACAGCTTTATATTCAACTTAAACACTGTTTCAGGGCAAGAGATTGTGTTATAGACTAAAATATAATGCATTATAAGAAGAATATTTACTTTGAAACTCTGTTCTTAACCTTTTTCACACTAGGAAACAGCTTTGTATTTGCCTTAAACACTGTTTCAGGGCAAGAGATTGTGTTTTAGTCTAAAAGGTAATGCATTATAAGAAGAATCTTTACTTTGAAACTCTGTTCTTTACCTTTTTCACACTATATAACAGCTTTGTATTCACCTTAAACACTGTTTTAGGGCAAGAGATTGTGTTTTAGACTAAAATGTAATGCATTAAAAGAAGAATCTTTACATTGAGACTATGTTCTTTAGCTTTTTTCCAATTATGGAAACAGCATTTCAAAGCATTGTAATCGCCTAAAACAATGTTTCAGGGCAAGAGATTGTGTTTTAGACTAAAAGGTAATGCATTATAAGAAGAATATTTACATTGCAACTCTGTTCTTTAGCTTTTACACTCATTGAAACAGCGTTTCAAAGCATTGTAATCGCCTTAAACACATTTTCAGGGCAAGAGATTGTGCTTTGGACTAAAATGTAAGCATTATAAGAAGAATCTATACTTTGAAACTCTGTTCTTTAGTTTTTATACTCATTGAAACAGCTTTTCAAAGCATTGTAATAGCCTTAAACACTGTTTCAGGGCAAGAGATTGTGCTTTGGACAAAATGTAATGCATTATAAGAAGAATCTTTACTTTGAAACTCTGTTCTTTACCTTTTTCACACTATGAAACAGCTTTATATTCAACTTAAACACTGTTTCAGGGCAAGAGATTGTGCTTTAGACTAAAAGGTAATGCATTATAAGAAGAATCTTTACTTTGAAAATCTATTCTTTAGCTTTTACAATCATTGAAACATCGTTTCAAAGCATTTTAATCACCTTAAACACTGTTTCAGGGCAAGAGATTGTGTTTTAGACTAAAAGGGAATGCATTATAAGAAGAATCTTTACTTTGAAATTCTGTTCTTTACCTTTTTCACACTATATAACAGCTTTGCATTCACCTTAAACATTGTTTTATGGCAAGAGATTGTGTTTTAGACTAAAATGTAATGCATTATAAGAAGAATCTTTACTTTGAAACTCTGTTCTTTACCTTTTTCACACTATATAACAGCTTTGTATTCACCTTAAACACTGTTTCAGGGCAAGAGATTGTGCTTTAGACTAAAAGGTAATGCATTATATGAAGAATCTTTACTTTGAAAATCTATTCTTTAGCTTTTACAATCATTGAAACATCGTTTCAAAGCATTTTAATCGCCTTAAACACTGTTTCAGGGCAAGAGATTGTGTTTTAGACTAAAAGGTAATGCATTATAAGAAGAATCTTTACTTTGAAATTCTGTTCTTTACCTTTTTCACACTATATAACAGCTTTGCATTCACCTTAAACATTGTTTTAGGGCAAGAGATTGTGTTTTAGACTAAAATGTAATGCATTAAAAGAAGAATCTTTACATTGAAACTCTGTTCTTTAGCTTTTTTCCAATTATGGAAACAGCATTTCAAAGCATTGTAATCGCCTAAAACAATGTTTCAGGGCAAGAGATTGTGTTTTAGACTAAAAGGTAATGCATTATAAGAAGAATCTTTACTTTGAAACTCTGTTCTTTACCTTTTTCACACTCTGAAACAGCTTGGTATTCACCTTAAACACTGTTTCAGGGCAAGAGTTTGTGTTTTAGACTAAAATGTAATGCATTATAAGAAGAATATTTACTTTGAAACTCTGTTCTTAACCCTTTTCACACTATGAAACAGCTTTGTATTCGCCTTAAACATTGTTTCAGGGCAAGGGATTGTGTTTTAGACTAAAATGTAATGCATTATAAGAAGAATCTTTACTTTGAAACTCTGTTCTTTACCTTTTTCACAATATATAACAGCTTTATATTCACCTTAAACACTGTTTTAGGGCAAGAGATTTTGTTTTAGACTAAAATGTTATGTATTATAAGAAGAATATTTACTTTGAAACTGTTCTTTACCTTTTTCACACTATATTACAGCGTTGTATTCACCTTAAACACTCTTTCAGGGCAAGAGTTTGTGCTTTGGACAAAATGTAATGCATTATAAGAAGAATCTTTACTTTGAAACTGTTCTTTACCTTTTTCACACTATATAACAGCTTTTTATTCACCTTAAACACTGTTTCAGGGCAAGAGATTTTGTTTTAGACTAAAATGTAATGCATTATAAGAAGAATCTTTACTTTGAAAATCTATTCTTTAGCTTTTACAATCATTGAAACAGCGTTTCAAAGCATTTTAATCGCCTTAAACACAGTTTCAGGGCAAGAGTTTGTGCTTTGGACTAAAATGTAATGCATTATAAGAAGAATCTTTACTTTGAAACTCTGTTCTTTACCTTTTTCACACTCTGAAACAGCTTGGTATTCGCCTTAAACACTGTTTCAGGGCAAGAGATTGTGTTTTGGACTAAAATGTAAGCATTATAAGAAGAATCTTTACTTTGAAACTCTGTTCTTTCGCTTTTACATTCATTGAAACAGCGTTTCAAAGCATTTTAATCGCCTTAAACAAAGTTTCAGGGCAAGAGTTTGTGCTTTGGACTAAAATGTAAGCATTATAAGAAGAATCTTTACTTTGAAACTCTGTTCTTTCCCTTTTTCACACTCTGAAACAGCTTGGTATTCGCCTTAAACACTGTTTCAGGGCAAGAGTTTGTGGTTTGGACAAAATGTAATGCATTATAAGAAGAATCTTTACTTTGAAACTCTGTTCTTTAGTTTTTACAATCATTGAAACAGCGTTTCAAAGCATTTTAATCGCCTTAAACACAGTTTCAGGGCAAGAGTTTGTGCTTTGGACTAAAATTTATTGCATTATAAGAAGAATCATTACTTTGAAACTCTGTTCTTTACCTTTTTCACACTCTGAAACAGCTTGGTATTCGCCTTAAACACTGTTTCAGGGCAAGAGTTTTTGATTTGGACTAAAATGTAATGCATTGTAAGGAGAATCTTTTCTTTGAAACTGTTATTTAGCTTTTACACTCATTGAAACAGTGTTTCAAAGCATTGTAATCGCCTTAAACACATTTTCAGGGCAAGAGATTGTGTTTTGGACTAAAATGTAAGCATTATAAGAAGAATCTTTACATTGAAACTCTGTTCTTTCGGTTTTACATTCATTGAAACAGCATTTCAAAGCATTTTAATCGCCTTAAACAAAGTTTCAGTGCAAGAGTTTGTGCTTTGGACTAAAATGTAAGCATTATAAGAAGAATCTTTACTTTGAAACTCTGTTCTTTACCTTTTTCACACTCTGAAACAGCTTGGTATTCGCCTTAAACACTGTTTCAGGGCAAGAGTTTGTGGTTTGGACAAAATGTAATGCATTATAAGAAGAATCTTTACTTTGAAAATCTATTCTTTAACTTTTACAATCATTGAAACAGCGTTTCAAAGCATTTTAATCGCCTTAAACAGTTTCAGGGCAAGAGTTTGTGCTTTGGACTAAAATGTAATGCATTATAAGAAGAATCTTTACTTTGAAACTCTGTTCTTTACATTTTTCACACTATGAAACAGCTTTATATTCAACTTAAACACTGTTTCAGGGCAAGAGATTGTGTTTTAGACTAAAATGTAATGCATTATAAGAAGAATATTTACTTTGAAACTCTGTTCTTAACCTTTTTCACACTATGAAACAGCTTTGTATTCGCCTTAAACACATTTTCAGGGCAAGAGATTGTGTTTTAGACTAAAATGTAATGCATTAAAAGAAGAATCTTTACTTTGAAACTCTGTTCTTAAACTTTTTCACACTATGAAACAGCTTTGTATTCGCCTTAAACAATGTTTCAGGGCAAGAGATTGAGTTTTAGACTAAAATGTAATGCATTATAAGAAGAATATTTACATTGCAACTCTGTTCTTTAGCTTTTACACTCATTGAAACAGCGTTTCAAAGCATTGTAATCGCCTTAAACACATTTTCAGGGCAAGAGATTGTGCTTTGGACTAAAATGTAAGCATTATAAGAAGAATCTATACTTTGAAACTCTGTTCTTTAGTTTTTATACTCATTGAAACAGCTTTTCAAAGCATTGTAATCGCCTTAAACACTGTTTCAGGGCAAGAGATTGTGCTTTGGACAAAATTTAATGCATTATAAGAAGAATCTTTACTTTGAAATTCTGTTCTTTACCTTTTTCACACTATATAACAGCTTTGCATTCACCTTAAACATTGTTTTAGTGCAAGAGATTGTGTTTTAGACTAAAATGTAATGCATTATAAGAAGAATATTTACTTTGAAACTCTGTTCTTTACCTTTTTCACACTATATTACAGCGTTGTATTCACCTTAAACACTGTTTCAGGGCAAGAGTTTGTGCTTTGGACAAAATGTAATGCATTATAAGAAGAATCTTTACTTTGAAACTGTTCTTTACCTTTTTCACACTATATAACAGCTTTTTATTCACCTTAAACACTGTTTCAGGGCAAGAGATTGTGTTTTAGACTACAATGTAATGCATTAAAAGAATAATCTTTACTTTGAAAATCTATTCTTTAGCTTTTACAATTATTGAAACAGCGTTTCAAAGCATTTTAATCGCCTTAAACACAGTTTCAGGGCAAGAGTTTGTGCTTTGGACTAAAATGTAATGCATTATAAGAAGAATCTTTACTTTGAAACTCTGTTCTTTAGTTTTTACAATCATTGAAACAGCGTTTCAAAGCATGTTAATCGCCTTAAACACAGTTTCAGGGCAAGAGTTTGTGCTTTGGACTAAAATTTATTGCATTATAAGAAGAATCATTACTTTGAAACTCTGTTCTTTACCTTTTTCACACTCTGAAACAGCTTGGTATTCGCCTTAAACACTGTTTCAGGGCAAGAGTTTGTGGTTTGGACAAAATGTAATGCATTATAAGAAGAATCTTTACTTTGAAAATCTATTCTTTAGCTTTTACAATCATTGAAACAGCGTTTCAAAGCATTTTAATCGCCTTAAACAGTTTCAGGGCAAGAGTTTGTGCTTTGGACTAAAATGTAATGCATTATAAGAAGAATCTTTACTTTGAAACTCTGTTCTTTACATTTTTCACACTATGAAACAGCTTTAAATTCAACTTAAACACTGTTTCAGGGCAAGAGATTGTGTTTTAGACTAAAATGTAATGCATTATAAGAAGAATATTTACTTTGAAACTCTGTTCTTAACCTTTTTCACACTATGAAACAGCTTTGTATTCGCCTTAAACACATTTTCAGGGCAAGAGATTGTGTTTTAGACTAAAATGTAATGCATTAAAAGAAGAATCTTTACTTTGAAACTCTGTTCTTAAACTTTTTCACACTATGAAAAAGCTTTGTATTCGCCTTAAACAATGTTTCAGGGCAAGAGATTGAGTTTTAGACTAAAATGTAATGCATTATAAGAAGAATATTTACATTGCAACTCTGTTCTTTAGCTTTTACACTCATTGAAACAGCGTTTCAAAGCATTGTAATCGCCTTAAACACATTTTCAGGGCAAGAGATTGTGCTTTGGACTAAAATGTAAGCATTATAAGAAGAATCTATACTTTGAAACTCTGTTCTTTAGTTTTTATACTCATTGAAACAGCTTTTCAAAGCATTGTAATCGCCTTAAACACTGTTTCAGGGCAAGAGATTGTGCTTTGGACAAAATTTAATGCATTATAAGAAGAATCTTTACTTTGAAATTCTGTTCTTTACCTTTTTCACACTATATAACAGCTTTGCATTCACCTTAAACATTGTTTTAGTGCAAGAGATTGTGTTTTAGACTAAAATGTAATGCATTATAAGAAGAATATTTACTTTGAAACTCTGTTCTTTACCTTTTTCACACTATATTACAGCGTTGTATTCACCTTAAACACTGTTTCAGGGCAAGAGTTTGTGCTTTGGACAAAATGTAATGCATTATAAGAAGAATCTTTACTTTGAAACTGTTCTTTACCTTTTTCACACTATATAACAGCTTTTTATTCACCTTAAACACTGTTTCAGGGCAAGAGATTGTGTTTTAGACTACAATGTAATGCATTAAAAGAATAATCTTTACTTTGAAAATCTATTCTTTAGCTTTTACAATTATTGAAACAGCGTTTCAAAGCATTTTAATCGCCTTAAACACAGTTTCAGGGCAAGAGTTTGTGCTTTGGACTAAAATGTAATGCATTATAAGAAGAATCTTTACTTTGAAACTCTGTTCTTTAATTTTTACAATCATTGAAACAGCGTTTCAAAGCATGTTAATCGCCTTAAACACAGTTTCAGGGCAAGAGTTTGTGCTTTGGACTAAAATGTAAGCATTATAAGAAGAATCTTTACTTTGAAACTCTGTTCTTTACCTTTTTCACACTCTGAAACAGCTTGGTATTCGCCTTAAACACTGTTTCAGGGCAAGAGTTTGTGGTTTGGACAAAATGTAATGCATTATAAGAAGAATCTTTACTTTGAAAATCTATTCTTTAGCTTTTACAATCATTGAAACAGCGTTTCAAAGCATTTTAATCGCCTTAAACAGTTTCAGGGCAAGAGTTTGTGCTTTGGACTAAAATGTAATGCATTATAAGAAGAATCTTTACTTTGAAACTCTGTTCTTTACCTTTTTCACACTCTGAAACAGCTTGGTATTCGCCTTAAACACTGTTTCAGGGCAAGAGATTGTGTTTTGGACTGAAATGTAAGCATTATAAGAAGAATCTTTACTTTGAAACTCTGTTCTTTCGCTTTTACATTCATTGAAACAGCGTTTCAAAGCATTTTAATCGCCTTAAACAAAGTTTCAGGGCAAGAGTTTGTGCTTTGGACTAAAATGTAAGCATTATAAGAAGAATCTTTACTTTGAAACTCTGTTCTTTCCCTTTTTCACACTCTGAAACAGCTTGGTATTCGCCTTAAACACTGTTTCAGGGCAAGAGTTTGTGGTTTGGACAAAATGTAATGCATTATAAGAAGAATCTTTACTTTGAAAATCTATTCTTTAGCTTTTACAATCATTGAAACAGCGTTTCAAAGCATTTTAATCGCCTTAAACACAGTTTCAGGGCAAGAGTTTGTGCTTTGGACTAAAATGTAATGCATTATAAGAAGAATCATTACTTTGAAACTCTGTTCTTTACCTTTTTCACACTCTGAAAGAGCTTGGTATTCGCCTTAAACACTGTTTCAGGGCAAGAGATTGTGTTTTAGACTAAAATGTAATGCATTATAAGAAGAATCTTTACTGTGAAAATCTGTTCTTTAGTTTTTACAATCATTGAAACAGCGTTTCAAAGCATTTTAATCGCCTTAAACACAGTTTCAGGGCAAGAGTTTGTGCTTTGGACTAAAATTTATTGCATTATAAGAAGAATCATTACTTTGAAACTCTGTTCTTTACCTTTTTCACACTCTGAAACAGCTTGGTATTCGCCTTAAACACTGTTTCAGGGCAAGAGTTTTTGATTTGGACTAAAATGTAATGCATTGTAAAGAGAATCTTTTCTTTGAAACTCTGTTCTTTAGCTTTTACACTCATTGAAACAGTGTTTCAAAGCATTGTAATCACCTTGAACACATTTTCAGGGCAAGAGATTGTGTTTTGGACTAAAATGTAAGCATTATAAGAAGAATCTTTACTTTGAAACTCTGTTCTTTCGCTTTTACATTAATTGAAACAGCGTTTCAAAGCATTTTAATCGCCTTAAACAAAGTTTCAGGGCAAGAGTTTGTGCTTTGGACTAAAATGTAAGCATTATAAGAAGAATCTTTACTTTGAAACTCTGTTCTTTACATTTTTCACACTATGAAACAGCTTTATATTCAACTTAAACACTGTTTCAGGGCAAGAGATTGTGTTTTAGACTAAAATATAATGCATTATAAGAAGAATATTTACTTTGAAACTCTGTTCTTAACCTTTTTCACACTATGAAACAGCTTTGTATTCGCCTTAAACACATTTTCAGGGCAAGAGATTGTGTTTTAGACTAAAATGTAATGCATTAAAAGAAGAATCTTTACTTTGAAACTCTGTTCTTAAACTTTTTCACACTATGAAACAGCTTTGTATTCGCCTTAAACAATGTTTCAGGGCAAGAGATTGAGTTTTAGACTAAAATGTAATGCATTAAAAGAATAATCTTTACATTGCAACTCTGTTCTTTAGCTTTTACACTCATTGAAACAGCGTTTCAAAGCATTGTAATCGCCTTAAACACATTTTCAGGGCAAGAGATTGTGTTTTAGACTACAATGTAATGCATTATAAGAAGAATCTTTACTTTGAAACTCTGTTCTTTAGTTTTTACAATCATTGAAACAGCGTTTCAAAGCATTTTAATCGCCTTAAACAAAGTTTCAGGGCAAGAGTTTGTGCTTTGGACTAAAATGTAAGCATTATAAGAAGAATCTTTACTTTGAAACTCTGTTCTTTACCTTTTTCACACTCTGAAACAGCTTGGTATTCGCCTTAAACACTGTTTCAGGGCAAGAGTTTGTGGTTTGGACAAAATGTAATGCATTATAAGAAGAATCTTTACTTTGAAAATCTATTCTTTAGCTTTTACAATCATTGAAACAGCGTTTCAAAGCATTTTAATCGCCTTAAACACAGTTTCAGGGCAAGAGTTTGTGCTTTGGACTAAAATGTAATGCATTATAAGAAGAATCTTTACTTTGAAACTCTGTTCTTTACCTTTTTCACACTCTGAAACAGCTTGGTATTCGCCTTAAACACTGTTTCAGGGCAAGAGATTGTGTTTTAGACTAAAATGTAATGCATTATAAGAAGAATCTTTACTGTGAAAATCTGTTCTTTAGTTTTTACAATCATTGAAACAGCGTTTCAAAGCATTTTAATCGCCTTAAACACAGTTTCAGGGCAAGAGTTTGTGCTTTGGACTAAAATTTATTGCATTATAAGAAGAATCATTACTTTGAAACTCTGTTCTTTACCTTTTTCACACTCTGAAACAGCTTGGTATTCGCCTTAAACACTGTTTCAGGGCAAGAGTTTTTGATTTGGACTAAAATGTAATGCATTGTAAGGAGAATCTTTTCTTTGAAACTCTGTTCTTTAGCTTTTACACTCATTGAAACAGGGTTTCAAAGCATTGTAATCGCCTTAAACACATTTTCAGGGCAAGAGATTGTGTTTTGGACTAAAATGTAAGCATTATAAGAAGAATCTTTACTTTGAAACTCTGTTCTTTCGCTTTTACATTCATTGAAACAGCGTTTCAAAGCATTTTAATCGCCTTAAACAAAGTTTCAGGGCAAGAGTTTGTGCTTTGGACTAAAATGTAAGCATTATAAGAAGAATCTTTACTTTGAAACTCTGTTCTTTCCCTTTTTCACACTCTGAAACAGCTTGGTATTCACCTTAAACACTGTTTCAGGGCAAGAGTTTGTGGTTTGGACAAAATGTAATGCATTATAAGAAGAATCTTTACTTTGAAAATCTATTCTTTAGCTTTTACAATCATTGAAACAGCGTTTCAAAGCATTTTAATCGCCTTAAACAAAGTTTCAGGGCAAGAGTTTGTGCTTTGGACTAAAATGTAAGCATTATAAGAAGAATCTTTACTTTGAAACTGTTCTTTACCTTTTTCACACTATATAACAGCTTTTTATTCATCATAAACACTGTTTCAGGGCAAGAGATTGTGTTTTAGACTAAAATGTAATGCATTAAAAGAAGAATCTTTACTTTGAAAATCTATTCTTTAGCTTATACAATTATTGAAACAGCGTTTCAAAGCATTTTAATCGCCTTAAACACAGTTTCAGGGCAAGAGTTTGTGCTTTGGACTAAAATGTAATGCATTATAAGAAGAATCTTTACTTTGAAAATCTATTCTTTAGCTTTTACAATCATTGAAACAGTGTTTCAAATTATTTTAATCGCCTTAAACACAGTTTCAGGGCAAGAGTTTGTGCTTTGGACTAAAATGTAATGCATTATAAGAAGAATCTTTACTTTGAAACTGTTCTTTACCTTTTTCACACTCTGAAACAGCTTGGTATTCGCCTTAAACACTCTTTCAGGGCAAGAGTTTGTGGTTTGGACAAAATGTAATGCATTATAAGAAGAATCTTTACTTTGAAAATCTATTCTTTAGCTTTTACAATCATTGAAACAGCGTTTCAAAGCATTTTAATCGCCTTAAACAGTTTCAGGGCAAGAGTTTGTGCTTTGGACTAAAATGTAATGCATTATAAGAAGAATCTTTACTTTGAAACTCTGTTCTTTACCTTTTTCACACTCTGAAACAGCTTGGTATTCGCCTTAAACACTGTTTCAGGGCAAGAGATTGTGTTTTAGACTAAAATGTAATGCATTATAAGAAGAATCTTTACTGTGAAAATCTGTTCTTTAGCTTTTACAATCATTGAAACAGTGCTTCAAAGCATTTTAATCGCCTTAAACACAGTTTCAGGGCAAGAGTTTGTGCTTTGGACTAAAATGTAAGCATTATAAGAAGAATCTTTACTTTGAAACTCTGTTCTTTACCTTTTTCACACTATGAAACAGCTTTATATTCAACTTAAACACTGTTTCAGGGCAAGAGATTGTGTTTTAGACTAAAATATAATGCATTATAAGAAGAATATTTACTTTGAAACTCTGTTCTTAACCTTTTTCACACTAGGAAACAGCTTTGTATTCGCCTTAAACACTGTTTCAGGACAAGAGATTGTGTTTTAGTCTAAAAGGTAATGCATTATAAGAAGAATCTTTACTTTGAAACTCTGTTCTTTACCTTTTTCACACTATATAACATCTTTGTATTCACATTAAACACTTGTTTCAGGGCAAGAGATTGTGCTTTAGACTAAAAGGTAATGCATTATAAGAAGAATCTTTACTTTGAAAATCTATTCTTTAGCTTTTACAATCATTGAAACATCGTTTCAAAGCATTTTAATCGCCTTAAACACTGTTTCAGGGCAAGAGATTGTGTTTTAGACTAAAAGGTAATGCATTATAAGAAGAATCCTTACTTTGAAATTCTGTTCTTTACCTTTTTCACACTATATAACAGCTTTGCATTCACCTTAAACATTGTTTTAGGGCAAGAGATTCTGTTTTAGACTAAAATGTAATGCATTATAAGAAGAATCTTTACTTTGAAACTCTGTTCTTTACCTTTTTCACACTATATAACAGCTTTGTATTCACCTTAAACACTGTTTTAGGGCAAGAGATTGTGTTTTAGACTAAAATGTAATGCATTAAAAGAAGAATCTTTACATTGAAACTCTGTTCTTTAGCTTTTTTCCAATTATGGAAACAGCATTTCAAAGCATTGTAATCGCCTAAAACAATGTTTCAGGGCAAGAGATTGTGTTTTACACTAAAAGGTAATGCATTATAAGAAGAATCTTTACTTTGAAACTCTGTTCTTAAACTTTTTCACACTATGAAACAGCTTTGTATTCGCCTTAAACAATGTTTCAGGGCAAGAGATTGAGTTTTAGACTAAAATGTAATGCATTATAAGAAGAATATTTACATTGCAACTCTGTTCTTTAGCTTTTACACTCATTGAAACAGCGTTTCAAAGCATTGTAATCGCCTTAAACACATTTTCAGGGCAAGAGATTGTGCTTTGGACTAAAATGTAAGCATTATAAGAAGAATCTATACTTTGAAACTCTGTTCTTTAGTTTTTATACTCATTGAAACAGCTTTTCAAAGCATTGTAATTGCCTTAAACACTGTTTCAGGGCAAGAGATTGTGCTTTGGACAAAATGTAATGCATTATAAGAAGAATCTTTACTTTGAAACTCTGTTCTTTACCTTTTTCACACTATGAAACAGCTTTATATTCAACTTAAACACTGTTTCAGGGCAAGAGATTGTGCTTTAGACTAAAAGGTAATGCATTATAAGAAGAATCTTTACTTTGAAAATCTATTCTTTAGCTTTTACAATCATTGAAACATCGTTTCAAAGCATTTTAATCGCTTTAAACAGTGTTTCAGGGCAAGAGACTGTGTTTTAGAATAAAAGGTAATGCATTATAAGAAGAATCTTTACTTTGAAATTCTGTAATTTACCTTTTTCACACTATATAACAGCTTTGCATTCACCTTAAACATTGTTTTAGGGCAAGAGATTGTGTTTCAGACTAAAATGTAATGCATTATAAGAAGAATCTTTACTTTGAAACTCTGTTCTTTACCTTTTTCACACTATATAACAGCTTTGTATTCACCTTAAACACTGTTTTAGGGCAAGAGATTGTGTTTTAGACTAAAATGTAATGCATTAAAAGAAGAATCTTTACATTGAAACTCTGTTCTTTAGCTTTTTTCCAATTATGGAAACAGCATTTCAAAGCATTGTAATCGCCTAAAACAATGTTTCAGGGCAAGAGATTGTGTTTTACACTAAAAGGTAATGCATTATAAGAAGAATCTTTACTTTGAAACTCTGTTCTTAAACTTTTTCACACTATGAAACAGCTTTGTATTCGCCTTAAACAATGTTTCAGGGCAAGAGATTGAGTTTTAGACTAAAATGTAATGCATTATAAGACGAATATTTACATTGCAACTCTGTTCTTTAGCTTTTACACTCATTGAAACAGCGTTTCAAAGCATTGTAATCGCCTTAAACACAGTTTCAGGGCAAGAGATTGTGCTTTGGACTAAAATGTAAGCATTATAAGAAGAATCTATACTTTGAAACTCTGTTCTTTAGTTTTTATACTCATTGAAACAGCTTTTCAAAGCATTGTAATCGCCTTAAACACTGTTTCAGGGCAAGAGATTGTGCTTTGGACAAAATGTAATGCATTATAAGAAGAATCTTTACTTTGAAACTCTGTTCTTTACCTTTTTCACACTATGAAACAGCTTTATATTCAACTTAAACACTGTTTCAGGGCAAGAGATTGTGCTTTAGACTAAAAGGTAATGCATTATAAGAAGAATCTTTACTTTGAAAATCTATTCTTTAGCTTTTACAATCATTGAAACATCGTTTCAAAGCATTTTAATCGCCTTAAACACTGTTTCAGGGCAAGAGATTGTGTTTTAGACTAAAAGGTAATGCATTATAAGAAGAATCTTTACTTTGAAATTCTGTTCTTTACCTTTTTCACACTATATAACAGCTTTGCATTCACCTTAAACATTGTTTTAGGGGAAGAGATTGTGTTTTAGATTAAAATGTAATGCATTATAAGAAGAATATTTACTTTGAAACTCTGTTCTTTACCTTTTTCACACTATATTACAGCGTTGTATTCACCTTAAACACTGTTTCAGGGCAAGAGTTTGTGGTTTGGACAAAATGTAATGCATTATAAGAAGAATCTTTACTTTAAAAATCTATTCTTTAGATTTTACAATCATTGAAACAGCGTTTCAAAGCATTTTAATCGCCTTAAACAGTTTCAGGGCAAGAGTTTGTGCTTTGGACTAAAATGTAATGCATTATAAGAAGAATCTTTACTTTGAAACTCTGTTCTTTACCTTTTTCACACTCTGAAACAGCTTGGTATTCGCCTTAAACACTGTTTCAGGGCAAGAGATTGTGTTTTAGACTAAAATGTAATGCATTATAAGAAGAATCTTTACTTTGAAATTCTGTTCTTTACCTTTTTCACACTATATAACAGCTTTGCATTCACCTTAAACACTGTTTCAGGGCAAGAGATTGTGTTTTAGACTAAAATGTAATGCATTAAAAGAAGAATCTTTACTTTGAAAATCTATTCTTTAGCTTTTACAATTATTGAAACAGCGTTTCAAAGCATTTTAATCTCCTTAAACACAGTTTCAGGGCAAGAGTTTGTGCTTTGGACTAAAATGTAATGCATTATAAGAAGAATCTTTACTTTGAAATTCTGTTCTTTACCTTTTTCACACTAAATAACAGCTTTGCATTCACCTTAAACATTGTTTTAGGGGAAGAGATTGTGTTTTAGATTAAAATGTAATGCATTATAAGAAGAATCTTTACTTTGAAACTCTGTTCTTTACCTTTTTCACACTATGAAACAGCTTTGTATTCGCCTTAAACATTGTTTCAGGGCAAGAAATTGTGTTTTAGAATAAAATGTAATGCATTATAAGAAGAATCTTTACTTTGAAACTCTGTTCTTTACCTTTTTCACACTCTGAAACAGCTTGGTATTCGCCTTAAACACTGTTTCAGGGCAAGAGATTGTGTTTTAGATTAAAATGTAATGCATTATAAGAAGAATCTTTACTTTGAAATTCTGTTCTTTACCTTTTTCACACTATATAACAGCTTTGCATTCACCTTAAACACTGTTTCAGGGCAAGAGATTGTGTTTTAGACTAAAATGTAATGCATTAAAAGAAGAATCTTTACTTTGAAAATCTATTCTTTAGCTTTTACAATTATTGAAACAGCGTTTCAAAGCATTTTAATCTCCTTAAACACAGTTTCAGGGCAAGAGTTTGTGCTTTGGACTAAAATGTAATGCATTATAAGAAGAATCTTTACTTTGAAATTCTGTTCTTTACCTTTTTCACACTATATAACAGCTTTGCATTCACCTTAAACATTGTTTTAGGGGAAGAGATTGTGTTTTAGATTAAAATGTAATGCTTTATAAGAAGAATATTTACTTTGAAACTCTGTTCTTTACCTTTTTCACACTATATTACAGCGTTGTATTCACCTTAAGCACTGTTTCAGGGCAAGAGTTTGTGCTTTGGACTAAAATGTAATGCATTATAAGAAGAATCTTTACTTTGAAACTGATCTTTACCTTTTTCACACTATATAACAGCTTTGTATTCACCTTAAATACTGTTTTAGGGCAAGAGATTGTGTTTTAGACTAAAATGTAATGCATTAAAAGAAGAATCTTTACATTGAAACTCTGTTCTTTAGCTTTTTTCCAATTATGGAAACAGCATTTCAAAGCATTGTAATCGCCTAAAACAATGTTTCAGGGCAAGAGATTGTGTTTTACACTAAAAGGTAATGCATTATAAGAAGAATCTTTACTTTGAAACTGTTCTTAAACTTTTTCACACTATGAAACAGCTTTGTATTCGCCTTAAACAATGTTTCAGGGCAAGAGATTGAGTTTTAGACTAAAATGTAATGCATTATAAGAAGAATATTTACATTGCAACTCTGTTCTTTAGCTTTTACACTCATTGAAACAGCGTTTCAAGGCATTGTAATCGCCATAAACACAGTTTCAGGGCAAGAGATTGTGTTTTAGACTAAAAGGTAATGCATTATAAGAAGAATCTTTACTTTGAAACTGTTCTTAAACTTTTTCACACTATGAAACAGCTTTGTATTCGCCTTAAACAATGTTTCAGGGCAAGAGATTGAGTTTTAGACTAAAATGTAATGCATTATAAGAAGAATATTTACATTGCAACTCTGTTCTTTAGCTTTTACACTCATTGAAACAGCGTTTCAAGGCATTGTAATCGCCATAAACACAGTTTCAGGGCAAGAGATTGTGTTTTAGACTAAAAGGTAATGCATTATAAGAAGAATCTTTACTTTGAAATTCTGTTCTTTACCTTTTTCACACTATATAACAGCTTTGCATTCACCTTAAACATTGTTTTAGGGGAAGAGATTGTGTTTTAGATTAAAATGTAATGCATTATAAGAAGAATATTTACTTTGAAACTCTGTTCTGTACCTTTTTCACACTATATTACAGCGTTGTATTCACCTTAAACACTGTTTCAGGGCAAGAGTTTGTGCTTTGGACTAAAATGTAATGCATTATAAGAAGAATCTTTACTTTGAAACTGTTCTTTACCTTTTTCACACTATATAACAGCTTTTTATTCACCTTAAATACTGTTTTAGGGCAAGAGATTGTGTTTTAGACTAAAATGTAATGCATTAAAAGAAGAATCTTTACATTGAAACTCTGTTCTTTAGCTTTTTTCCAATTATGGAAACAGCATTTCAAAGCATTGTAATCACCTAAAACAATGTTTCAGGGCAAGAGATTGTGTTTTACACTAAAAGGTAATGCATTATAAGAAGAATCTTTACTTTGAAACTGTTCTTAAACTTTTTCACACTATGAAACAGCTTTGTATTCGCCTTAAACAATGTTTCAGGGCAAGAGATTGAGTTTTAGACTAAAATGTAATGCATTATAAGAAGAATATTTACATTGCAACTCTGTTCTTTAGCTTTTACACTCATTGAAACAGCGTTTCAAAGCATTGTAATCGCCATAAACACAGTTTCAGGGCAAGAGATTGTGTTTTAGACTAAAAGGTAATGCATTATAAGAAGAATCTTTACTTTGAAATTCTGTTCTTTACCTTTTTCACACTATATAACAGCTTTGCATTCACCTTAAACATTGTTTTAGGGGAAGAGATTGTGTTTTAGATTAAAATGTAATGCATTATAAGAAGAATATTTACTTTGAAACTCTGTTCTTTACCTTTTTCACACTATATTACAGCGTTGTATTCGCCTTAAACACTGTTTCAGGACAAGAGATTGTGTTTTAGTCTAAAAGGTAATGCATTATAAGAAGAATCTTTACTTTGAAACTCTGTTCTTTACCTTTTTCACACTATATAACATCTTTGTATTCACATTAAACACTTGTTTCAGGGCAAGAGATTGTGCTTTAGACTAAAAGGTAATGCATTATAAGAAGAATCTTTACTTTGAAAATCTATTCTTTAGCTTTTACAATCATTGAAACATCGTTTCAAAGCATTTTAATCGCCTTAAACACTGTTTCAGGGCAAGAGATTGTGTTTTAGACTAAAAGGTAATGCATTATAAGAAGAATCCTTACTTTGAAATTCTGTTCTTTACCTTTTTCACACTATATAACAGCTTTGCATTCACCTTAAACATTGTTTTAGGGCAAGAGATTCTGTTTTAGACTAAAATGTAATGCATTATAAGAAGAATCTTTACTTTGAAACTCTGTTCTTTACCTTTTTCACACTATATAACAGCTTTGTATTCACCTTAAACACTGTTTTAGGGCAAGAGATTGTGTTTTAGACTAAAATGTAATGCATTAAAAGAAGAATCTTTACATTGAAACTCTGTTCTTTAGCTTTTTTCCAATTATGGAAACAGCATTTCAAAGCATTGTAATCGCCTAAAACAATGTTTCAGGGCAAGAGATTGTGTTTTACACTAAAAGGTAATGCATTATAAGAAGAATCTTTACTTTGAAACTCTGTTCTTAAACTTTTTCACACTATGAAACAGCTTTGTATTCGCCTTAAACAATGTTTCAGGGCAAGAGATTGAGTTTTAGACTAAAATGTAATGCATTATAAGAAGAATATTTACATTGCAACTCTGTTCTTTAGCTTTTACACTCATTGAAACAGCGTTTCAAAGCATTGTAATCGCCTTAAACACATTTTCAGGGCAAGAGATTGTGCTTTGGACTAAAATGTAAGCATTATAAGAAGAATCTATACTTTGAAACTCTGTTCTTTAGTTTTTATACTCATTGAAACAGCTTTTCAAAGCATTGTAATTGCCTTAAACACTGTTTCAGGGCAAGAGATTGTGCTTTGGACAAAATGTAATGCATTATAAGAAGAATCTTTACTTTGAAACTCTGTTCTTTACCTTTTTCACACTATGAAACAGCTTTATATTCAACTTAAACACTGTTTCAGGGCAAGAGATTGTGCTTTAGACTAAAAGGTAATGCATTATAAGAAGAATCTTTACTTTGAAAATCTATTCTTTAGCTTTTACAATCATTGAAACATCGTTTCAAAGCATTTTAATCGCTTTAAACACTGTTTCAGGGCAAGAGACTGTGTTTTAGACTAAAAGGTAATGCATTATAAGAAGAATCTTTACTTTGAAATTCTGTAATTTACCTTTTTCACACTATATAACAGCTTTGCATTCACCTTAAACATTGTTTTAGGGCAAGAGATTGTGTTTCAGACTAAAATGTAATGCATTATAAGAAGAATCTTTACTTTGAAACTCTGTTCTTTACCTTTTTCACACTATATAACAGCTTTGTATTCACCTTAAACACTGTTTTAGGGCAAGAGATTGTGTTTTAGACTAAAATGTAATGCATTAAAAGAAGAATCTTTACATTGAAACTCTGTTCTTTAGCTTTTTTCCAATTATGGAAACAGCATTTCAAAGCATTGTAATCGCCTAAAACAATGTTTCAGGGCAAGAGATTGTGTTTTACACTAAAAGGTAATGCATTATAAGAAGAATCTTTACTTTGAAACTCTGTTCTTAAACTTTTTCACACTATGAAACAGCTTTGTATTCGCCTTAAACAATGTTTCAGGGCAAGAGATTGAGTTTTAGACTAAAATGTAATGCATTATAAGACGAATATTTACATTGCAACTCTGTTCTTTAGCTTTTACACTCATTGAAACAGCGTTTCAAAGCATTGTAATCGCCTTAAACACAGTTTCAGGGCAAGAGATTGTGCTTTGGACTAAAATGTAAGCATTATAAGAAGAATCTATACTTTGAAACTCTGTTCTTTAGTTTTTATACTCATTGAAACAGCTTTTCAAAGCATTGTAATCGCCTTAAACACTGTTTCAGGGCAAGAGATTGTGCTTTGGACAAAATGTAATGCATTATAAGAAGAATCTTTACTTTGAAACTCTGTTCTTTACCTTTTTCACACTATGAAACAGCTTTATATTCAACTTAAACACTGTTTCAGGGCAAGAGATTGTGCTTTAGACTAAAAGGTAATGCATTATAAGAAGAATCTTTACTTTGAAAATCTATTCTTTAGCTTTTACAATCATTGAAACATCGTTTCAAAGCATTTTAATCGCCTTAAACACTGTTTCAGGGCAAGAGATTGTGTTTTAGACTAAAAGGTAATGCATTATAAGAAGAATCTTTACTTTGAAATTCTGTTCTTTACCTTTTTCACACTATATAACAGCTTTGCATTCACCTTAAACATTGTTTTAGGGGAAGAGATTGTGTTTTAGATTAAAATGTAATGCATTATAAGAAGAATATTTACTTTGAAACTCTGTTCTTTACCTTTTTCACACTATATTACAGCGTTGTATTCACCTTAAACACTGTTTCAGGGCAAGAGTTTGTGGTTTGGACAAAATGTAATGCATTATAAGAAGAATCTTTACTTTAAAAATCTATTCTTTAGATTTTACAATCATTGAAACAGCGTTTCAAAGCATTTTAATCGCCTTAAACAGTTTCAGGGCAAGAGTTTGTGCTTTGGACTAAAATGTAATGCATTATAAGAAGAATCTTTACTTTGAAACTCTGTTCTTTACCTTTTTCACACTCTGAAACAGCTTGGTATTCGCCTTAAACACTGTTTCAGGGCAAGAGATTGTGTTTTAGATTAAAATGTAATGCATTATAAGAAGAATCTTTACTTTGAAATTCTGTTCTTTACCTTTTTCACACTATATAACAGCTTTGCATTCACCTTAAACACTGTTTCAGGGCAAGAGATTGTGTTTTAGACTAAAATGTAATGCATTAAAAGAAGAATCTTTACTTTGAAAATCTATTCTTTAGCTTTTACAATTATTGAAACAGCGTTTCAAAGCATTTTAATCTCCTTAAACACAGTTTCAGGGCAAGAGTTTGTGCTTTGGACTAAAATGTAATGCATTATAAGAAGAATCTTTACTTTGAAATTCTGTTCTTTACCTTTTTCACACTATATAACAGCTTTGCATTCACCTTAAACATTGTTTTAGGGGAAGAGATTGTGTTTTAGATTAAAATGTAATGCTTTATAAGAAGAATATTTACTTTGAAACTCTGTTCTTTACCTTTTTCACACTATATTACAGCGTTGTATTCACCTTAAACACTGTTTCAGGGCAAGAGTTTGTGCTTTGGACTAAAATGTAATGCATTATAAGAAGAATCTTTACTTTGAAACTGTTCTTTACCTTTTTCACACTATATAACAGCTTTGTATTCACCTTAAATACTGTTTTAGGGCAAGAGATTGTGTTTTAGACTAAAATGTAATGCATTAAAAGAAGAATCTTTACATTGAAACTCTGTTCTTTAGCTTTTTTCCAATTATGGAAACAGCATTTCAAAGCATTGTAATCGCCTAAAACAATGTTTCAGGGCAAGAGATTGTGTTTTACACTAAAAGGTAATGCATTATAAGAAGAATCTTTACTTTGAAACTGTTCTTAAACTTTTTCACACTATGAAACAGCTTTGTATTCGCCTTAAACAATGTTTCAGGGCAAGAGATTGAGTTTTAGACTAAAATGTAATGCATTATAAGAAGAATATTTACATTGCAACTCTGTTCTTTAGCTTTTACACTCATTGAAACAGCGTTTCAAGGCATTGTAATCGCCATAAACACAGTTTCAGGGCAAGAGATTGTGTTTTAGACTAAAAGGTAATGCATTATAAGAAGAATCTTTACTTTGAAATTCTGTTCTTTACCTTTTTCACACTATATAACAGCTTTGCATTCACCTTAAACATTGTTTTAGGGGAAGAGATTGTGTTTTAGATTAAAATGTAATGCATTATAAGAAGAATATTTACTTTGAAACTCTGTTCTGTACCTTTTTCACACTATATTACAGCGTTGTATTCACCTTAAACACTGTTTCAGGGCAAGAGTTTGTGCTTTGGACTAAAATGTAATGCATTATAAGAAGAATCTTTACTTTGAAACTGTTCTTTACCTTTTTCACACTATATAACAGCTTTTTATTCACCTTAAATACTGTTTTAGGGCAAGAGATTGTGTTTTAGACTAAAATGTAATGCATTAAAAGAAGAATCTTTACATTGAAACTCTGTTCTTTAGCTTTTTTCCAATTATGGAAACAGCATTTCAAAGCATTGTAATCACCTAAAACAATGTTTCAGGGCAAGAGATTGTGTTTTACACTAAAAGGTAATGCATTATAAGAAGAATCTTTACTTTGAAACTGTTCTTAAACTTTTTCACACTATGAAACAGCTTTGTATTCGCCTTAAACAATGTTTCAGGGCAAGAGATTGAGTTTTAGACTAAAATGTAATGCATTATAAGACGAATATTTACATTGCAACTCTGTTCTTTAGCTTTTACACTCATTGAAACAGCGTTTCAAAGCATTGTAATCGCCTTAAACACAGTTTCAGGGCAAGAGATTGTGCTTTGGACTAAAATGTAAGCATTATAAGAAGAATCTATACTTTGAAACTCTGTTCTTTAGTTTTTATACTCATTGAAACAGCTTTTCAAAGCATTGTAATCGCCTTAAACACTGTTTCAGGGCAAGAGATTGTGCTTTGGACAAAATGTAATGCATTATAAGAAGAATCTTTACTTTGAAACTCTGTTCTTTACCTTTTTCACACTATGAAACAGCTTTATATTCAACTTAAACACTGTTTCAGGGCAAGAGATTGTGCTTTAGACTAAAAGGTAATGCATTATAAGAAGAATCTTTACTTTGAAAATCTATTCTTTAGCTTTTACAATCATTGAAACATCGTTTCAAAGCATTTTAATCGCCTTAAACACTGTTTCAGGGCAAGAGATTGTGTTTTAGACTAAAAGGTAATGCATTATAAGAAGAATCTTTACTTTGAAATTCTGTTCTTTACCTTTTTCACACTATATAACAGCTTTGCATTCACCTTAAACATTGTTTTAGGGGAAGAGATTGTGTTTTAGATTAAAATGTAATGCATTATAAGAAGAATATTTACTTTGAAACTCTGTTCTTTACCTTTTTCACACTATATTACAGCGTTGTATTCACCTTAAACACTGTTTCAGGGCAAGAGTTTGTGCTTTGGACTAAAATGTAATGCATTATAAGAAGAATCTTTACTTTGAAACTGTTCTTTACCTTTTTCACACTATATAACAGCTTTTTATTCACCTTAAATACTGTTTTAGGGCAAGAGATTGTGTTTTAGACTAAAATGTAATGCATTAAAAGAAGAATCTTTACATTGAAACTCTGTTCTTTAGCTTTTTTCCAATTATGGAAACAGCATTTCAAAGCATTGTAATCACCTAAAACAATGTTTCAGGGCAAGAGATTGTGTTTTACACTAAAAGGTAATGCATTATAAGAAGAATCTTTACTTTGAAACTGTTCTTAAACTTTTTCACACTATGAAACAGCTTTGTATTCGCCTTAAACAATGTTTCAGGGCAAGAGATTGAGTTTTAGACTAAAATGTAATGCATTATAAGACGAATATTTACATTGCAACTCTGTTCTTTAGCTTTTACACTCATTGAAACAGCGTTTCAAAGCATTGTAATCGCCTTAAACACAGTTTCAGGGCAAGAGATTGTGCTTTGGACTAAAATGTAAGCATTATAAGAAGAATCTATACTTTGAAACTCTGTTCTTTAGTTTTTATACTCATTGAAACAGCTTTTCAAAGCATTGTAATCGCCTTAAACACTGTTTCAGGGCAAGAGATTGTGCTTTGGACAAAATGTAATGCATTATAAGAAGAATCTTTACTTTGAAACTCTGTTCTTTACCTTTTTCACACTATGAAACAGCTTTATATTCAACTTAAACACTGTTTCAGGGCAAGAGATTGTGCTTTAGACTAAAAGGTAATGCATTATAAGAAGAATCTTTACTTTGAAAATCTATTCTTTAGCTTTTACAATCATTGAAACATCGTTTCAAAGCATTTTAATCGCCTTAAACACTGTTTCAGGGCAAGAGATTGTGTTTTAGACTAAAAGGTAATGCATTATAAGAAGAATCTTTACTTTGAAATTCTGTTCTTTACCTTTTTCACACTATATAACAGCTTTGCATTCACCTTAAACATTGTTTTAGGGGAAGAGATTGTGTTTTAGATTAAAATGTAATGCATTATAAGAAGAATATTTACTTTGAAACTCTGTTCTTTACCTTTTTCACACTATATTACAGCGTTGTATTCACCTTAAACACTGTTTCAGGGCAAGAGTTTGTGGTTTGGACAAAATGTAATGCATTATAAGAAGAATCTTTACTTTAAAAATCTATTCTTTAGATTTTACAATCATTGAAACAGCGTTTCAAAGCATTTTAATCGCCTTAAACAGTTTCAGGGCAAGAGTTTGTGCTTTGGACTAAAATGTAATGCATTATAAGAAGAATCTTTACTTTGAAACTCTGTTCTTTACCTTTTTCACACTCTGAAACAGCTTGGTATTCGCCTTAAACACTGTTTCAGGGCAAGAGATTGTGTTTTAGATTAAAATGTAATGCATTATAAGAAGAATCTTTACTTTGAAATTCTGTTCTTTACCTTTTTCACACTATATAACAGCTTTGCATTCACCTTAAACACTGTTTCAGGGCAAGAGATTGTGTTTTAGACTAAAATGTAATGCATTAAAAGAAGAATCTTTACTTTGAAAATCTATTCTTTAGCTTTTACAATTATTGAAACAGCGTTTCAAAGCATTTTAATCTCCTTAAACACAGTTTCAGGGCAAGAGTTTGTGCTTTGGACTAAAATGTAATGCATTATAAGAAGAATCTTTACTTTGAAATTCTGTTCTTTACCTTTTTCACACTATATAACAGCTTTGCATTCACCTTAAACATTGTTTTAGGGGAAGAGATTGTGTTTTAGATTAAAATGTAATGCTTTATAAGAAGAATATTTACTTTGAAACTCTGTTCTTTACCTTTTTCACACTATATTACAGCGTTGTATTCACCTTAAACACTGTTTCAGGGCAAGAGTTTGTGCTTTGGACTAAAATGTAATGCATTATAAGAAGAATCTTTACTTTGAAACTGTTCTTTACCTTTTTCACACTATATAACAGCTTTGTATTCACCTTAAATACTGTTTTAGGGCAAGAGATTGTGTTTTAGACTAAAATGTAATGCATTAAAAGAAGAATCTTTACATTGAAACTCTGTTCTTTAGCTTTTTTCCAATTATGGAAACAGCATTTCAAAGCATTGTAATCGCCTAAAACAATGTTTCAGGGCAAGAGATTGTGTTTTACACTAAAAGGTAATGCATTATAAGAAGAATCTTTACTTTGAAACTGTTCTTAAACTTTTTCACACTATGAAACAGCTTTGTATTCGCCTTAAACAATGTTTCAGGGCAAGAGATTGAGTTTTAGACTAAAATGTAATGCATTATAAGAAGAATATTTACATTGCAACTCTGTTCTTTAGCTTTTACACTCATTGAAACAGCGTTTCAAGGCATTGTAATCGCCATAAACACAGTTTCAGGGCAAGAGATTGTGTTTTAGACTAAAAGGTAATGCATTATAAGAAGAATCTTTACTTTGAAATTCTGTTCTTTACCTTTTTCACACTATATAACAGCTTTGCATTCACCTTAAACATTGTTTTAGGGGAAGAGATTGTGTTTTAGATTAAAATGTAATGCATTATAAGAAGAATATTTACTTTGAAACTCTGTTCTGTACCTTTTTCACACTATATTACAGCGTTGTATTCACCTTAAACACTGTTTCAGGGCAAGAGTTTGTGCTTTGGACTAAAATGTAATGCATTATAAGAAGAATCTTTACTTTGAAACTGTTCTTTACCTTTTTCACACTATATAACAGCTTTTTATTCACCTTAAATACTGTTTTAGGGCAAGAGATTGTGTTTTAGACTAAAATGTAATGCATTAAAAGAAGAATCTTTACATTGAAACTCTGTTCTTTAGCTTTTTTCCAATTATGGAAACAGCATTTCAAAGCATTGTAATCACCTAAAACAATGTTTCAGGGCAAGAGATTGTGTTTTACACTAAAAGGTAATGCATTATAAGAAGAATCTTTACTTTGAAACTGTTCTTAAACTTTTTCACACTATGAAACAGCTTTGTATTCGCCTTAAACAATGTTTCAGGGCAAGAGATTGAGTTTTAGACTAAAATGTAATGCATTATAAGAAGAATATTTACATTGCAACTCTGTTCTTTAGCTTTTACACTCATTGAAACAGCGTTTCAAAGCATTGTAATCGCCATAAACACAGTTTCAGGGCAAGAGATTGTGTTTTAGACTAAAAGGTAATGCATTATAAGAAGAATCTTTACTTTGAAATTCTGTTCTTTACCTTTTTCACACTATATAACAGCTTTGCATTCACCTTAAACATTGTTTTAGGGGAAGAGATTGTGTTTTAGATTAAAATGTAATGCATTATAAGAAGAATATTTACTTTGAAACTCTGTTCTTTACCTTTTTCACACTATATTACAGCGTTGTATTCACCTTAAACACTGTTTCAGGGCAAGAGTTTGTGCTTTGGACTAAAATGTAATGCATTATAAGAAGAATCTTTACTTTGAAACTGTTCTTTACCTTTTTCACACTATATAACAGCTTTTTATTCACCTTAAACACTGTTTCAGGGCATGAGATTGTGTTTTAGTCTAAAATGTAATGCATTAAAAGAAGAATCTTTATTTGAAAATCTATTCTTTAGCTTTTACAATTATTGAAACAGCGTTTCAAAGCATTTTAATCGCCTTAAACACAGTTTCAGGTCAAGAGTTTGTGCTTTGGACTAAAATGTAATGCATTATAAGAAGAATCTTTACTTTGAAACTCTGTTCTTTACCTTTTTCACACTCTGAAACAACTTGGTATTCGCCTTAAACACTGTTTCAGGGCAAGAGATTGTGTTTTAGACTAAAATGTAATGCATTATAAGAAGAATCTTTACTTTGAAACTCTGTTCTTAATCTTTTTCACACTATGAAACAGCTTTGTTTTCGCCTTAAACATTGTTTCAGGGCAAGAGATTGTGTTTTAGACTAAAATGTAATGCATTATAAGAAGAATCTTTACTTTGAAACTCTGTTCTTTACCTTTTTCACACTATATAACAGCTTTATATTCACCTTAAACACTGTTTCAGGGCAAGAGATTGTGTTTTAGACTAAAATGTAATGCATTATAAGAAGAATCTTTACTGTGAAAATCTGTTCTTTAGCTTTTACAATCATTGAAACAGCGCTTCAAAGCATTTTAATCGCCTTAAACACAGTTTCAGGGCAAGAGTTTGTGCTTTGGACTAAAATGTATTGCATTATAAGAAGAATCTTTACTTTGAAACTCTGTTCTTTACGTTTTTCACACTCTGAAACAGCTTGGTATTCGCCTTAAACACTGTTTCAGGGCAAGAGTTTTTGATTTGGACTAAAATGTAAGCATTATAAGAAGAATCTTTACTTTGAAACTCTGTTCTTTACCTTTTTCACACTGTGAAACAGCTTTGTATTCGCCTTAAACATTGTTTCAGGGCAAGAAATTGTGTTTTAGACTAAAATGTAATGCATTATAAGAAGAATCTTTACTTTGAAACTCTTCTTCTTTACATTTTTCACACTATATAACAGCTTTATATTCACCTTAAACACTGTTTCAGGGCAAGAGATTGTGTTTTAGACTAAAATGTAATGCATTATAAGAATAATCTTTACTTTGAAAATCTATTCTTTAGCTTTTACAATCATTGAAACAGCGTTTCAAAGCATTTTAATCGCCATAAACACAGTTTCAGGGCAAGAGTTTGTGCTTTGGACTAAAATGTAATGCATTATAAGAAGAATCTTTACTTTGAAATTCTGTTCTTTACCTTTTTCACACTATATAACAGCTTTGCATTCACCTTAAACATTGTTTTAGGGGAAGAGATTGTGTTTTAGATTAAAATGTAATGCTTTATAAGAAGAATATTTACTTTGAAACTCTGTTCTTTACCTTTTTCACACTATATTACAGCGTTGTATTCACCTTAAACACTGTTTCAGGGCAAGAGTTTGTGCTTTGGACTAAAATGTAATGCATTATAAGAAGAATCTTTACTTTGAAACTGTTCTTTACCTTTTTCACACTATATAACAGCTTTGTATTCACCTTAAATACTGTTTTAGGGCAAGAGATTGTGTTTTAGACTAAAATGTAATGCATTAAAAGAAGAATCTTTACATTGAAACTCTGTTCTTTAGCTTTTTTCCAATTATGGAAACAGCATTTCAAAGCATTGTAATCGCCTAAAACAATGTTTCAGGGCAAGAGATTGTGTTTTACACTAAAAGGTAATGCATTATAAGAAGAATCTTTACTTTGAAACTGTTCTTAAACTTTTTCACACTATGAAACAGCTTTGTATTCGCCTTAAACAATGTTTCAGGGCAAGAGATTGAGTTTTAGACTAAAATGTAATGCATTATAAGAAGAATATTTACATTGCAACTCTGTTCTTTAGCTTTTACACTCATTGAAACAGCGTTTCAAGGCATTGTAATCGCCATAAACACAGTTTCAGGGCAAGAGATTGTGTTTTAGACTAAAAGGTAATGCATTATAAGAAGAATCTTTACTTTGAAATTCTGTTCTTTACCTTTTTCACACTATATAACAGCTTTGCATTCACCTTAAACATTGTTTTAGGGGAAGAGATTGTGTTTTAGATTAAAATGTAATGCATTATAAGAAGAATATTTACTTTGAAACTCTGTTCTGTACCTTTTTCACACTATATTACAGCGTTGTATTCACCTTAAACACTGTTTCAGGGCAAGAGTTTGTGCTTTGGACTAAAATGTAATGCATTATAAGAAGAATCTTTACTTTGAAACTGTTCTTTACCTTTTTCACACTATATAACAGCTTTTTATTCACCTTAAATACTGTTTTAGGGCAAGAGATTGTGTTTTAGACTAAAATGTAATGCATTAAAAGAAGAATCTTTACATTGAAACTCTGTTCTTTAGCTTTTTTCCAATTATGGAAACAGCATTTCAAAGCATTGTAATCACCTAAAACAATGTTTCAGGGCAAGAGATTGTGTTTTACACTAAAAGGTAATGCATTATAAGAAGAATCTTTACTTTGAAACTGTTCTTAAACTTTTTCACACTATGAAACAGCTTTGTATTCGCCTTAAACAATGTTTCAGGGCAAGAGATTGAGTTTTAGACTAAAATGTAATGCATTATAAGAAGAATATTTACATTGCAACTCTGTTCTTTAGCTTTTACACTCATTGAAACAGCGTTTCAAAGCATTGTAATCGCCATAAACACAGTTTCAGGGCAAGAGATTGTGTTTTAGACTAAAAGGTAATGCATTATAAGAAGAATCTTTACTTTGAAATTCTGTTCTTTACCTTTTTCACACTATATAACAGCTTTGCATTCACCTTAAACATTGTTTTAGGGGAAGAGATTGTGTTTTAGATTAAAATGTAATGCATTATAAGAAGAATATTTACTTTGAAACTCTGTTCTTTACCTTTTTCACACTATATTACAGCGTTGTATTCACCTTAAACACTGTTTCAGGGCAAGAGTTTGTGCTTTGGACTAAAATGTAATGCATTATAAGAAGAATCTTTACTTTGAAACTGTTCTTTACCTTTTTCACACTATATAACAGCTTTTTATTCACCTTAAACACTGTTTCAGGGCATGAGATTGTGTTTTAGTCTAAAATGTAATGCATTAAAAGAAGAATCTTTATTTGAAAATCTATTCTTTAGCTTTTACAATTATTGAAACAGCGTTTCAAAGCATTTTAATCGCCTTAAACACAGTTTCAGGTCAAGAGTTTGTGCTTTGGACTAAAATGTAATGCATTATAAGAAGAATCTTTACTTTGAAACTCTGTTCTTTACCTTTTTCACACTCTGAAACAACTTGGTATTCGCCTTAAACACTGTTTCAGGGCAAGAGATTGTGTTTTAGACTAAAATGTAATGCATTATAAGAAGAATCTTTACTTTGAAACTCTGTTCTTAATCTTTTTCACACTATGAAACAGCTTTGTTTTCGCCTTAAACATTGTTTCAGGGCAAGAGATTGTGTTTTAGACTAAAATGTAATGCATTATAAGAAGAATCTTTACTTTGAAACTCTGTTCTTTACCTTTTTCACACTATATAACAGCTTTATATTCACCTTAAACACTGTTTCAGGGCAAGAGATTGTGTTTTAGACTAAAATGTAATGCATTATAAGAAGAATCTTTACTGTGAAAATCTGTTCTTTAGCTTTTACAATCATTGAAACAGCGCTTCAAAGCATTTTAATCGCCTTAAACACAGTTTCAGGGCAAGAGTTTGTGCTTTGGACTAAAATGTATTGCATTATAAGAAGAATCTTTACTTTGAAACTCTGTTCTTTACGTTTTTCACACTCTGAAACAGCTTGGTATTCGCCTTAAACACTGTTTCAGGGCAAGAGTTTTTGATTTGGACTAAAATGTAAGCATTATAAGAAGAATCTTTACTTTGAAACTCTGTTCTTTACCTTTTTCACACTGTGAAACAGCTTTGTATTCGCCTTAAACATTGTTTCAGGGCAAGAAATTGTGTTTTAGACTAAAATGTAATGCATTATAAGAAGAATCTTTACTTTGAAACTCTTCTTCTTTACATTTTTCACACTATATAACAGCTTTATATTCACCTTAAACACTGTTTCAGGGCAAGAGATTGTGTTTTAGACTAAAATGTAATGCATTATAAGAATAATCTTTACTTTGAAAATCTATTCTTTAGCTTTTACAATCATTGAAACAGCGTTTCAAAGCATTTTAATCGCCATAAACACAGTTTCAGGGCAAGAGTTTGTGCTTTGGACTAAAATGTAATGCATTATAAGAAGAATCTTTACTTTGAAATTCTGTTCTTTACCTTTTTCACACTATATAACAGCTTTGCATTCACCTTAAACATTGTTTTAGGGGAAGAGATTGTGTTTTAGATTAAAATGTAATGCTTTATAAGAAGAATATTTACTTTGAAACTCTGTTCTTTACCTTTTTCACACTATATTACAGCGTTGTATTCACCTTAAACACTGTTTCAGGGCAAGAGTTTGTGCTTTGGACTAAAATGTAATGCATTATAAGAAGAATCTTTACTTTGAAACTGTTCTTTACCTTTTTCACACTATATAACAGCTTTGTATTCACCTTAAATACTGTTTTAGGGCAAGAGATTGTGTTTTAGACTAAAATGTAATGCATTAAAAGAAGAATCTTTACATTGAAACTCTGTTCTTTAGCTTTTTTCCAATTATGGAAACAGCATTTCAAAGCATTGTAATCGCCTAAAACAATGTTTCAGGGCAAGAGATTGTGTTTTACACTAAAAGGTAATGCATTATAAGAAGAATCTTTACTTTGAAACTGTTCTTAAACTTTTTCACACTATGAAACAGCTTTGTATTCGCCTTAAACAATGTTTCAGGGCAAGAGATTGAGTTTTAGACTAAAATGTAATGCATTATAAGAAGAATATTTACATTGCAACTCTGTTCTTTAGCTTTTACACTCATTGAAACAGCGTTTCAAGGCATTGTAATCGCCATAAACACAGTTTCAGGGCAAGAGATTGTGTTTTAGACTAAAAGGTAATGCATTATAAGAAGAATCTTTACTTTGAAATTCTGTTCTTTACCTTTTTCACACTATATAACAGCTTTGCATTCACCTTAAACATTGTTTTAGGGGAAGAGATTGTGTTTTAGATTAAAATGTAATGCATTATAAGAAGAATATTTACTTTGAAACTCTGTTCTGTACCTTTTTCACACTATATTACAGCGTTGTATTCACCTTAAACACTGTTTCAGGGCAAGAGTTTGTGCTTTGGACTAAAATGTAATGCATTATAAGAAGAATCTTTACTTTGAAACTGTTCTTTACCTTTTTCACACTATATAACAGCTTTTTATTCACCTTAAATACTGTTTTAGGGCAAGAGATTGTGTTTTAGACTAAAATGTAATGCATTAAAAGAAGAATCTTTACATTGAAACTCTGTTCTTTAGCTTTTTTCCAATTATGGAAACAGCATTTCAAAGCATTGTAATCACCTAAAACAATGTTTCAGGGCAAGAGATTGTGTTTTACACTAAAAGGTAATGCATTATAAGAAGAATCTTTACTTTGAAACTGTTCTTAAACTTTTTCACACTATGAAACAGCTTTGTATTCGCCTTAAACAATGTTTCAGGGCAAGAGATTGAGTTTTAGACTAAAATGTAATGCATTATAAGAAGAATATTTACATTGCAACTCTGTTCTTTAGCTTTTACACTCATTGAAACAGCGTTTCAAAGCATTGTAATCGCCATAAACACAGTTTCAGGGCAAGAGATTGTGTTTTAGACTAAAAGGTAATGCATTATAAGAAGAATCTTTACTTTGAAATTCTGTTCTTTACCTTTTTCACACTATATAACAGCTTTGCATTCACCTTAAACATTGTTTTAGGGGAAGAGATTGTGTTTTAGATTAAAATGTAATGCATTATAAGAAGAATATTTACTTTGAAACTCTGTTCTTTACCTTTTTCACACTATATTACAGCGTTGTATTCACCTTAAACACTGTTTCAGGGCAAGAGTTTGTGCTTTGGACTAAAATGTAATGCATTATAAGAAGAATCTTTACTTTGAAACTGTTCTTTACCTTTTTCACACTATATAACAGCTTTTTATTCACCTTAAACACTGTTTCAGGGCATGAGATTGTGTTTTAGTCTAAAATGTAATGCATTAAAAGAAGAATCTTTATTTGAAAATCTATTCTTTAGCTTTTACAATTATTGAAACAGCGTTTCAAAGCATTTTAATCGCCTTAAACACAGTTTCAGGTCAAGAGTTTGTGCTTTGGACTAAAATGTAATGCATTATAAGAAGAATCTTTACTTTGAAACTCTGTTCTTTACCTTTTTCACACTCTGAAACAACTTGGTATTCGCCTTAAACACTGTTTCAGGGCAAGAGATTGTGTTTTAGACTAAAATGTAATGCATTATAAGAAGAATCTTTACTTTGAAACTCTGTTCTTAATCTTTTTCACACTATGAAACAGCTTTGTTTTCGCCTTAAACATTGTTTCAGGGCAAGAGATTGTGTTTTAGACTAAAATGTAATGCATTATAAGAAGAATCTTTACTTTGAAACTCTGTTCTTTACCTTTTTCACACTATATAACAGCTTTATATTCACCTTAAACACTGTTTCAGGGCAAGAGATTGTGTTTTAGACTAAAATGTAATGCATTATAAGAAGAATCTTTACTGTGAAAATCTGTTCTTTAGCTTTTACAATCATTGAAACAGCGCTTCAAAGCATTTTAATCGCCTTAAACACAGTTTCAGGGCAAGAGTTTGTGCTTTGGACTAAAATGTATTGCATTATAAGAAGAATCTTTACTTTGAAACTCTGTTCTTTACGTTTTTCACACTCTGAAACAGCTTGGTATTCGCCTTAAACACTGTTTCAGGGCAAGAGTTTTTGATTTGGACTAAAATGTAAGCATTATAAGAAGAATCTTTACTTTGAAACTCTGTTCTTTACCTTTTTCACACTGTGAAACAGCTTTGTATTCGCCTTAAACATTGTTTCAGGGCAAGAAATTGTGTTTTAGACTAAAATGTAATGCATTATAAGAAGAATCTTTACTTTGAAACTCTTCTTCTTTACATTTTTCACACTATATAACAGCTTTATATTCACCTTAAACACTGTTTCAGGGCAAGAGATTGTGTTTTAGACTAAAATGTAATGCATTATAAGAAGAATCTTTACTTTGAAAATCTATTCTTTAGCTTTTACAATCATTGAAACAGCGTTTCAAAGCATTTTAATCGCCATAAACACAGTTTCAGGGCAAGAGTTTGTGCTTTGGACTAAAATGTAATGCATTATAAGAAGAATCTTTACTTTGAAACTCTGTTCTTTACCTTTTTCACACTCTGAAACAGCTTGGTATTCGCCTTAAACACTGTTTCAGGGCAAGAGTTTGTGGTTTGGACAAAATGTAATGCATTATAAGAAGAATCTTTACTTTGAAAATCTATTCTTTAGCTTTTACAATCATTGAAACATCGTTTCAAAGCATTTTAATCGCCTTAAACACTGTTTCAGGGCAAGAGATTGTGTTTTAGACTAAAAGGTAATGCATTATAAGAAGAATCTTTACTTTGAAATTCTGTTCTTTACCTTTTTCACACTATATAACAGCTTTGCATTCACCTTAAACATTGTTTTAGGGCAAGAGATTGTGTTTTAGACTAAAATGTAATGCATTATAAGAAGAATCTTTACTTTGAAACTCTGTTCTTTACCTTTTTCACACTATATAACAGCTTTGTATTCACCTTAAACACTGTTTTAGGGCAAGAGATTGTGTTTTAGACTAAAATGTAATGCATTAAAAGAAGAATCTTTACATTGAAACTCTGTTCTTTAGCTTTTTTCCAATTATGGAAACAGCATTTCAAAGCATTGTAATCGCCTAAAACAATGTTTCAGGGCAAGAGATTGTGTTTTAGACTAAAAGGTAATGCATTATAAGAAGAATCTTTACTTTGAAACTATGTTCTTAAACTTTTTCACACTATGAAACAGCTTTGTATTCGCCTTAAACAATGTTTCAGGGCAAGAGATCGTGTTTTAGACTAAAATGTAATGCATTATAAGAAGAATCTTTACTTTGAAACTCTGTTCTTTACCTTTTTCACACTCTGAAACAGCTTGGTATTCACCTTAAACACTGTTTCAGGGCAAGAGTTTGTGTTTTAGACTAAAATGTAATGCATTATAAGAAGAATATTTACTTTGAAACTCTGTTCTTAACCTTTTTCACACTATGAAACAGCTTTGTATTCGCCTTAAACATTGTTTCAGGGCAAGAGATTGTGTTTTAGACTAAAATGTAATGCATTATAAGAAGAATCTTTACTTTGAAACTCTGTTCTTTACCTTTTTCACAATATATAACAGCTTTATATTCACCTTAAACACTGTTTTAGGGCAAGAGATTTTGTTTTAGACTAAAATGTTATGTATTATAAGAAGAATATTTACTTTGAAACTGTTCTTTACCTTTTTCACACTATATTACAGCGTTGTATTCACCTTAAACACTCTTTCAGGGCAAGAGTTTGTGCTTTGGACAAAATGTAATGCATTATAAGAAGAATCTTTACTTTGAAACTGTTCTTTACCTTTTTCACACTATATAACAGCTTTTTATTCACCTTAAACACTGTTTCAGGGCAAGAGATTTTGTTTTAGACTAAAATGTAATGCATTATAAGAAGAATCTGTACTTTGAAAATCTATTCTTTAGCTTTTACAATCATTGAAACAGCGTTTCAAAGCATTTTAATCGCCTTAAACACAGTTTCAGGGCAAGAGTTTGTGCTTTGGACTAAAATGTAATGCATTATAAGAAGAATCTTTACTTTGAACTCTGTACTTTACCTTTTTCACACTCTGAAACAACTTGGTATTCACCTTAAACACTGTTTCAGGGCAACAGTTTGTGGTTTGTACAAAATGTAATGCATTATAAGAAGAATCTTTACTTTGAAAATCTATTCTTTAGCTTTTACAATCATTGAAACAGCGTTTCAAAGCATTTTAATCGCCTTAAACACAGTTTCAGGGCAAGAGTTTGTGCTTTGGACTAAAATGTAATGCATTATAAGAAGAATCTTTACTTTGAAACTCTGTTCTTTACCTTTGTCACACTATATTACAGCGTTGTATTCACCTTAAACACTGTTTCAGGGCAAGAGTTTGTGCTTTGGACTAAAATGTAATGCATTATAAGAAGAATCTTTACTTTGAACTCTGTACTTTACCTTTTTCACACTCTGAAACAACTTGGTATTCACCTTAAACACTGTTTCAGGGCAAGAGTTTGTGGTTTGTACAAAATGTAATGCATTATAAGAAGAATCTTTACTTTGAAAATCTATTCTTTAGCTTTTACAATCATTGAAACAGCGTTTCAAAGCATTTTAATCGCCTTAAACACAGTTTCAGGGCAAGAGTTTGTGCTTTGGACTAAAATGTAATGCATTATAAGAAGAATCTTTACTTTGAAACTCTGTTCTTTACCTTTGTCACACTATATTACAGCGTTGTATTCACCTTAAACACTGTTTCAGGGCAAGAGTTTGTGCTTTGGACTAAAATGTAATGCATTATAAGAAGAATCTTTACTTTGAAACTGTTCTTTACCTTTTTCACACTATATAACAGCTTTTTATTCACCTTAAACACTGTTTCAGGGCAAGAGATTGTGTTTTAGTCTAAAATGTAATGCATTATAACAAGAATCTTTAATTTGAAAATCTATTCTTTAGCTTTTACAATTATTGAAACAGCGTTTCAAAGCATTTTAATCGCCTTAACCACAGTTTCAGGGCAAGAGTTTGTGCTTTGGACTAAAATGTAATGCATTATAAGAAGAATCTTTACTTTGAAACTGTTCTTTACCTTTTTCTCACTCTGAAACAACTTGGTATTCACCTTAAACACTGTTTCAGGGCAAGAGATTGTGTTTTAGACTAAAATATAATGCATTATAAGAAGAATCTTTACTTTGAAACTCTGTTCTTAACCTTTTTCACACTATGAAACAGCTTTGTATTCGCCTTAAACATTGTTTCAGGGCAAGAGATTGTGTTTTAGACTAAAATGTAATGCATTATAAGAAGAATCTTTACTTTCAAACTCTGTTCTTTACCTTTTTCACACTATATAACAGCTTTATATTCACCTTAAACACTGTTTTAGGGCAAGAGATTTTGTTTTAGACTAAAACGTTATGCATTATAAGAAGAATATTTACTTTGAAACTGTTCTTTACCTTTTTCACACTATATTACAGCGTTGTATTCACCTTAAACACTCTTTCAGGGCAAGAGTTTGTGCTTTGGACAAAATGTAATGCATTATAAGAAGAATCTTTACTTTGAAACTGTTCTTTACCTTTTTCACACTATACAACAGCTTTTTATTCACCTTAAACACTGTTTCAGGGCAAGAGATTTTGTTTTAGACTAAAATGTAATGCATTATAAGAAGAATCTTTACTTTGAAAATCTATTCTTTAGCTTTTACAATCATTAAAACAGCGTTTCAAAGCATTTTAATCGCCTTAAACACAGTTTCAGGGCAAGAGTTTGTGCTTTGGACTAAAATGTAATGCATTATAAGAAGAATCTTTACTTTGAACTCTGTACTTTACCTTTTTCACACTCTGAAACAGCTTGGTATTCACCTTAAACACTGTTTCAGGGCAAGAGTTTGTGGTTTGGACAAAATGTAATGCATTATAAGAAGAATCTTTACTTTGAAAATCTATTCTTTAGCTTTTACAATCATTGAAACAGCGTTTCAAAGCATTTTAATCGCCTTAAACACAGTTTCAGGGCAAGAGTTTGTGCTTTGGACTAAAATGTATTGCATTATAAGAAGAATCTTTACTTTGAAACTCTGTTCTTTACCTTTTTCACACTCTGAAACAGCTTGGTATTCGCCTTAAACACTGTTTCAGGGCAAGAGTTTTTGATTTGGACTAAAATGTAATGCATTGTAAGGAGAATCTTTTCTTTGAAACTCTGTTCTTTAGCTTTTACACTCATTGAAACAGTGTTTCAAAGCATTGTAATCGCCTTAAACACATTTTCAGGGCAAGAGATTGTGTTTTGGACTAAAATGTAAGCATTATAAGAAGAATATTTACTTTGAAACTCTGTTCTTAACCTTTTTCACACTAGGAAACAGCTTTGTATTCGCCTTAAACACTGTTTCAGGGCAAGAGATTGTGTTTTAGTCTAAAAGGTAATGCATTATAAGAATAATCTTTACTTTGAAACTCTGTTCTTTACCTTTTTCACACTATATAACAGCTTTGTATTCACCTTAAACACTGTTTTAGGGCAAGAGATTGAGTTTTAGACTAAAATGTAATGCATTATAAGAAGAATATTTACATTGCAACTCTGTTCTTTAGCTTTTACACTCATTGAAACAGCGTTTCAAAGCATTGTAATCGCCTTAAACACATTTTCAGGGCAAGAGATTTTGTTTTAGACTAAAATGTTATGCATTATAAGAAGAATCTTTACTTTGAAACTGTTCTTTACCTTTTTCACACTATATTACAGCGTTGTATTCACCTTAAACACTCTTTCAGGGCAAGAGTTTGTGCTTTAGACAAAATGTAATGCATTAAAAGAAGAATCTTTACATTGAAACTCTGTTCTTTAGCTTTTTTCCAATTATGGAAACAGCATTTCAAAGCATTGTAATCGCCTAAAACAATGTTTCAGGGCAAGAGATTGTGTTTTAGACTAAAAGGTAATTCATTATAAGAAGAATCTTTACTTTGAAACTGTTCTTAAACTTTTTCACACTATGAAACAGCTTTGTATTCGCCTTAAACAATGTTTCAGGGCAAGAGATTAAGTTTTAGACTAAAATGTAATGCATTATAAGAAGAATATTTACATTGCAACTCTGTTCTTTAGCTTTTATACTCATTGAAACAGCGTTTCAAAGCATTGTAATCGCCTTAAACACATTTTCAGGGCAAGAGATTGTGCTTTGGACTAAAATGTAAGCATTATAAGAAGAATCTATACTTTGAAACTCTGTTCTTTAGTTTTTATACTCATTGAAACAGCTTTTCAAAGCATTGTAATCACCTTAAACACTGTTTCAGGGCAAGAGATTGTGCTTTGGACAAAATGTAATGCATTATAAGAAGAATCTTTACTTTGAAAATCTATTCTTTAGCTTTTACAATCATTGAAACAGCGTTTCAAAGCATTTTAATCGCCTTAAACACAGTTTCAGGGCAAGAGTTTGTGCTTTGGACTAAAATGTAATGCATTATAAGAAGAATCTTTACTTTGAAACTCTGTTCTTTACCTTTTTCACACTCTGAAACAACTTGGTAATCGCCTTAAACATTGTTTCAGGGCAAGAGATTGTGTTTTAGACTAAATTGTAATGCATTATAAGAAGAATCTTTACTTTGAAACTCTGTTCTTTACCTTTTTCACACTATATAACAGCTTTATATTCACACTAAACACTGTTTTAGGGCAAGAGATTTTGTTTTAGACTAAAATGTTATGCATTATAAGAAGAATCTTTACTTTGAAACTCTGTTCTTTACCTTTTTCACACTATATAACAGCTTTGTATTCACCTTAAACACTGTTTTAGGGCAAGAGATTGTGTTTTAGACTAAAATGTAATGCATTAAAAGAAGAATCTTTACATTGAAACTCTGTTCTTTAGCTTTTTTCCAATTATGGAAACAGCATTTCAAAGCATTGTAATCGCCTAAAATAATGTTTCAGGGCAAGAGATTGTGTTTTAGACTAAAAGGTAATGCATTATAAGAAGAATCTTTACTTTGAAACTCTGTTCTTTACCTTTTTCACACTATATAACAGCTTTGTATTCACCTTAAACACTGTTTTAGGGCAAGAGATTGTGTTTTAGACTAAAATGTAATGCATTAAAAGAAGAATCTTTACATTGAAACTCTGTTCTTTAGCTTTTTTCCAATTATGGAAACAGCATTTCAAAGCATTGTAATCGCCTAAAACAATGTTTCAGGGCAAGAGATTGTGTTTTAGACTAAAAGGTAATGCATTATAAGAAGAATCTTTACTTTGAAACTATGTTCTTAAACTTTTTCACACTATGAAACAGCTTTGTATTCGCCTTAAACAATGTTTCAGGGCAAGAGATCGTGTTTTAGACTAAAATGTAATGCATTATAAGAAGAATCTTTACTTTGAAACTCTGTTCTTTACCTTTTTCACACTCTGAAACAGCTTGGTATTCACCTTAAACACTGTTTCAGGGCAAGAGTTTGTGTTTTAGACTAAAATGTAATGCATTATAAGAAGAATATTTACTTTGAAACTCTGTTCTTAACCTTTTTCACACTATGAAACAGCTTTGTATTCGCCTTAAACATTGTTTCAGGGCAAGAGATTGTGTTTTAGACTAAAATGTAATGCATTATAAGAAGAATCTTTACTTTGAAACTCTGTTCTTTACCTTTTTCACAATATATAACAGCTTTATATTCACCTTAAACACTGTTTTAGGGCAAGAGATTTTGTTTTAGACTAAAATGTTATGTATTATAAGAAGAATATTTACTTTGAAACTGTTCTTTACCTTTTTCACACTATATTACAGCGTTGTATTCACCTTAAACACTCTTTCAGGGCAAGAGTTTGTGCTTTGGACAAAATGTAATGCATTATAAGAAGAATCTTTACTTTGAAACTGTTCTTTACCTTTTTCACACTATATAACAGCTTTTTATTCACCTTAAACACTGTTTCAGGGCAAGAGATTTTGTTTTAGACTAAAATGTAATGCATTATAAGAAGAATCTGTACTTTGAAAATCTATTCTTTAGCTTTTACAATCATTGAAACAGCGTTTCAAAGCATTTTAATCGCCTTAAACACAATTTCAGGGCAAGAGTTTGTGCTTTGGACTAAAATGTAATGCATTATAAGAAGAATCTTTACTTTGAACTCTGTACTTTACCTTTTTCACACTCTGAAACAACTTGGTATTCACCTTAAACACTGTTTCAGGGCAACAGTTTGTGGTTTGTACAAAATGTAATGCATTATAAGAAGAATCTTTACTTTGAAAATCTATTCTTTAGCTTTTACAATCATTGAAACAGCGTTTCAAAGCATTTTAATCGCCTTAAACACAGTTTCAGGGCAAGAGTTTGTGCTTTGGACTAAAATGTAATGCATTATAAGAAGAATCTTTACTTTGAAACTCTGTTCTTTACCTTTGTCACACTATATTACAGCGTTGTATTCACCTTAAACACTGTTTCAGGGCAAGAGTTTGTGCTTTGGACTAAAATGTAATGCATTATAAGAAGAATCTTTACTTTGAACTCTGTACTTTACCTTTTTCACACTCTGAAACAACTTGGTATTCACCTTAAACACTGTTTCAGGGCAAGAGTTTGTGGTTTGTACAAAATGTAATGCATTATAAGAAGAATCTTTACTTTGAAAATCTATTCTTTAGCTTTTACAATCATTGAAACAGCGTTTCAAAGCATTTTAATCGCCTTAAACACAGTTTCAGGGCAAGAGTTTGTGCTTTGGACTAAAATGTAATGCATTATAAGAAGAATCTTTACTTTGAAACTCTGTTCTTTACCTTTGTCACACTATATTACAGCGTTGTATTCACCTTAAACACTGTTTCAGGGCAAGAGTTTGTGCTTTGGACTAAAATGTAATGCATTATAAGAAGAATCTTTACTTTGAAACTGTTCTTTACCTTTTTCACACTATATAACAGCTTTTTATTCACCTTAAACACTGTTTCAGGGCAAGAGATTGTGTTTTAGTCTAAAATGTAATGCATTATAACAAGAATCTTTAATTTGAAAATCTATTCTTTAGCTTTTACAATTATTGAAACAGCGTTTCAAAGCATTTTAATCGCCTTAACCACAGTTTCAGGGCAAGAGTTTGTGCTTTGGACTAAAATGTAATGCATTATAAGAAGAATCTTTACTTTGAAACTGTTCTTTACCTTTTTCTCACTCTGAAACAACTTGGTATTCACCTTAAACACTGTTTCAGGGCAAGAGATTGTGTTTTAGACTAAAATATAATGCATTATAAGAAGAATCTTTACTTTGAAACTCTGTTCTTAACCTTTTTCACACTATGAAACAGCTTTGTATTCGCCTTAAACATTGTTTCAGGGCAAGAGATTGTGTTTTAGACTAAAATGTAATGCATTATAAGAAGAATCTTTACTTTCAAACTCTGTTCTTTACCTTTTTCACACTATATAACAGCTTTATATTCACCTTAAACACTGTTTTAGGGCAAGAGATTTTGTTTTAGACTAAAACGTTATGCATTATAAGAAGAATATTTACTTTGAAACTGTTCTTTACCTTTTTCACACTATATTACAGCGTTGTATTCACCTTAAACACTCTTTCAGGGCAAGAGTTTGTGCTTTGGACAAAATGTAATGCATTATAAGAAGAATCTTTACTTTGAAACTGTTCTTTACCTTTTTCACACTATACAACAGCTTTTTATTCACCTTAAACACTGTTTCAGGGCAAGAGATTTTGTTTTAGACTAAAATGTAATGCATTATAAGAAGAATCTTTACTTTGAAAATCTATTCTTTAGCTTTTACAATCATTGAAACAGCGTTTCAAAGCATTTTAATCGCCTTAAACACAGTTTCAGGGCAAGAGTTTGTGCTTTGGACTAAAATGTAATGCATTATAAGAAGAATCTTTACTTTGAACTCTGTACTTTACCTTTTTCACACTCTGAAACAGCTTGGTATTCACCTTAAACACTGTTTCAGGGCAAGAGTTTGTGGTTTGGACAAAATGTAATGCATTATAAGAAGAATCTTTACTTTGAAAATCTATTCTTTAGCTTTTACAATCATTGAAACAGCGTTTCAAAGCATTTTAATCGCCTTAAACACAGTTTCAGGGCAAGAGTTTGTGCTTTGGACTAAAATGTATTGCATTATAAGAAGAATCTTTACTTTGAAACTCTGTTCTTTACCTTTTTCACACTCTGAAACAGCTTGGTATTCGCCTTAAACACTGTTTCAGGGCAAGAGTTTTTGATTTGGACTAAAATGTAATGCATTGTAAGGAGAATCTTTTCTTTGAAACTCTGTTCTTTAGCTTTTACACTCATTGAAACAGTGTTTCAAAGCATTGTAATCGCCTTAAACACATTTTCAGGGCAAGAGATTGTGTTTTGGACTAAAATGTAAGCATTATAAGAAGAATATTTACTTTGAAACTCTGTTCTTAACCTTTTTCACACTAGGAAACAGCTTTGTATTCGCCTTAAACACTGTTTCAGGGCAAGAGATTGTGTTTTAGTCTAAAAGGTAATGCATTATAAGAATAATCTTTACTTTGAAACTCTGTTCTTTACCTTTTTCACACTATATAACAGCTTTGTATTCACCTTAAACACTGTTTTAGGGCAAGAGATTGAGTTTTAGACTAAAATGTAATGCATTATAAGAAGAATATTTACATTGCAACTCTGTTCTTTAGCTTTTACACTCATTGAAACAGCGTTTCAAAGCATTGTAATCGCCTTAAACACATTTTCAGGGCAAGAGATTTTGTTTTAGACTAAAATGTTATGCATTATAAGAAGAATCTTTACTTTGAAACTGTTCTTTACCTTTTTCACACTATATTACAGCGTTGTATTCACCTTAAACACTCTTTCAGGGCAAGAGTTTGTGCTTTAGACAAAATGTAATGCATTAAAAGAAGAATCTTTACATTGAAACTCTGTTCTTTAGCTTTTTTCCAATTATGGAAACAGCATTTCAAAGCATTGTAATCGCCTAAAACAATGTTTCAGGGCAAGAGATTGTGTTTTAGACTAAAAGGTAATTCATTATAAGAAGAATCTTTACTTTGAAACTGTTCTTAAACTTTTTCACACTATGAAACAGCTTTGTATTCGCCTTAAACAATGTTTCAGGGCAAGAGATTAAGTTTTAGACTAAAATGTAATGCATTATAAGAAGAATATTTACATTGCAACTCTGTTCTTTAGCTTTTACACTCATTGAAACAGCGTTTCAAAGCATTGTAATCGCCTTAAACACATTTTCAGGGCAAGAGATTGTGCTTTGGACTAAAATGTAAGCATTATAAGAAGAATCTATACTTTGAAACTCTGTTCTTTAGTTTTTATACTCATTGAAACAGCTTTTCAAAGCATTGTAATCACCTTAAACACTGTTTCAGGGCAAGAGATTGTGCTTTGGACAAAATGTAATGCATTATAAGAAGAATCTTTACTTTGAAAATCTATTCTTTAGCTTTTACAATCATTGAAACAGCGTTTCAAAGCATTTTAATCGCCTTAAACACAGTTTCAGGGCAAGAGTTTGTGCTTTGGACTAAAATGTAATGCATTATAAGAAGAATCTTTACTTTGAAACTCTGTTCTTTACCTTTTTCACACTCTGAAACAACTTGGTAATCGCCTTAAACATTGTTTCAGGGCAAGAGATTGTGTTTTAGACTAAATTGTAATGCATTATAAGAAGAATCTTTACTTTGAAACTCTGTTCTTTACCTTTTTCACACTATATAACAGCTTTATATTCACACTAAACACTGTTTTAGGGCAAGAGATTTTGTTTTAGACTAAAATGTTATGCATTATAAGAAGAATCTTTACTTTGAAACTCTGTTCTTTACCTTTTTCACACTATATAACAGCTTTGTATTCACCTTAAACACTGTTTTAGGGCAAGAGATTGTGTTTTAGACTAAAATGTAATGCATTAAAAGAAGAATCTTTACATTGAAACTCTGTTCTTTAGCTTTTTTCCAATTATGGAAACAGCATTTCAAAGCATTGTAATCGCCTAAAATAATGTTTCAGGGCAAGAGATTGTGTTTTAGACTAAAAGGTAATGCATTATAAGAAGAATCTTTACTTTGAAACTCTGTTCTTTACCTTTTTCACACTATGAAACAGCTTTGTATTTGCCTTAAACAATGTTTCAGGGCAAGAGATTGAGTTTTAGACTAAAATGTAATGCATTATAAGAAGAATATTTACATTGCAACTCTGTTCTTTAGCTTTTACACTCATTGAAACAGCGTTTCAAAGCATTGTAATCGCCTTAAACACATTTTCAGGGCAAGAGATTTTGTTTTAGACTAAAATGTTATGCATTATAAGAAGAATCTTTACTTTGAAACTGTTCTTTACCTTTTTCACACTATATTACAGCGTTGTATTCACCTTAAACACTCTTTCAGGGCAAGAGTTTGTGCTTTAGACAAAATGTAATGCATTATAAGAAGAATCTTTACTTTGAAACTGTTCTTTACCTTTTTCACACTATACAACAGCTTTTTATTCACCTTAAACACTGTTTCAGGGCAAGAGATTTTGTTTTAGACTAAAATGTAATGCATTATAAGAAGAATCTTTACTTTGAAAATCTATTCTTTAGCTTTTACAATCATTGAAACAGCGTTTCAAAGCATTTTAATCGCCTTAAACACAGTTTCAGGGCAAGAGTTTGTGCTTTGGACTAAAATGTAATGCATTATAAGAAGAATCTTTACTTTGAACTCTGTACTTTACCTTTTTCACACTATGAAACAGCTTTATATTCAACTTAAACACTGTTTCAGGGCAAGAGATTGTGCTTTAGACTAAAAGGTAATGCATTATAAGAAGAATCTTTACTTTGAAAATCTATTCTTTAGCTTTTACAATCATTGAAACATCGTTTCAAAGCATTTTAATCGCCTTAAACACAGTTTCAGGGCAAGAGTTTGTGCTTTGGACTAAAATGTAATGCATTATAAGAAGAATCTTTACTTTGAAACTCTGTTCTTTACCTTTTTTACACTCTGAAACAGCTTGGTATTCGCCTTAAACACTGTTTCAGTGCAAGAGATTGTGTTTTAGACTAAAATGTAATGCATTAAAAGAAGAATCTTTACATTGAAACTCTGTTCTTTAGCTTTTTTCCTATTATGGAAACAGCATTTCAAAGCATTGTAATCGCCTAAAACAATGTTTCAGGGCAAGAGATTGTGTTTTAGACTAAAAGGTAATTCATTATAAGAAGAATCTTTACTTTGAAACTGTTCTTAAACTTTTTCACACTATGAAACAGCTTTGTATTCACCTTAAACAATGTTTCAGGGCAAGAGATTAAGTTTTAGACTAAAATGTAATGCATTATAAGAAGAATATTTACATTGCAACTCTGTTCTTTAGCTTTTACACTCATTGAAACAGCGTTTCAAAGCATTGTAATCGCCTTAAACACATTTTCAGGGCAAGAGATTGTGCTTTGGACTAAAATGTAAGCATTATAAGAAGAATCTATACTTTGAAACTCTGTTCTTTAGTTTTTATACTCATTGAAACAGCTTTTCAAAGCATTGTAATCACCTTAAACACTGTTTCAGGGCAAGAGATTGTGCTTTGGACAAAATGTAATGCATTATAAGAAGAATCTTTACTTTGAAAATCTATTCTTTAGCTTTTACAATCATTGAAACAGCGTTTCAAAGCATTTTAATCGCCTTAAACACAGTTTCAGGGCAAGAGTTTGTGCTTTGGACTAAAATGTAATGCATTATAAGAAGAATCTTTACTTTGAAACTCTGTTCTTTACCTTTTTCACACTCTGAAACAACTTGGTAATCGCCTTAAACATTGTTTCAGGGCAAGAGATTGTGTTTTAGACTAAATTGTAATGCATTATAAGAAGAATCTTTACTTTGAAACTCTGTTCTTTACCTTTTTCACACTATATAACAGCTTTATATTCACCATAAACACTGTTTTAGGGCAAGAGATTTTGTTTTAGACTAAAATGTTATGCATTATAAGAAGAATCTTTACTTTGAAACTCTGTTCTTTACCTTTTTCACACTCTGAAACAGCTTGGTATTCGCCTTAAACACTGTTTCAGGGCAAGAGTTTTTGATTTGGACTAAAATGTAATGCATTGTAAGGAGAATCTTTTCTTTGAAACTCTGTTCTTTCGCTTTTACATTCATTGAAACAGCGTTTCAAAGCATTTTAATCGCCTTAAACACAGTTTCAGGGCAAGAGTTTGTGCTTTGGACTAAAATGTAAGCATTATAAGAAGAATATTTACTTTGAAACTCTGTTCTTAACCTTTTTCACACTATGAAACAGCTTTGTATTCGCCTTAAACACTGTTTCAGGGCAAGAGATTGTGTTTTAGTCTAAAAGGTAATGCATTATAAGAAGAATCTTTACTTTGAAACTCTGTTCTTTACCTTTTTCACACTATATAACAGCTTTGTATTCACCTTAAACACTGTTTTAGGGCAAGAGATTGTGTTTTAGACTAAAATGTAATGCATTAAAAGAAGAATCTTTACATTGAAACTCTGTTCTTTAGCTTTTTTCCAATTATGGAAACAGCATTTCAAAGCATTGTAATCGCCTAAAATAATGTTTCAGGGCAAGAGATTGTGTTTTAGACTAAAAGGTAATGCATTATAAGAAGAATCTTTACTTTGAAACTCTGTTCTTTACCTTTTTCACACTATGAAACAGCTTTGTATTTGCCTTAAACAATGTTTCAGGGCAAGAGATTGAGTTTTAGACTAAAATGTAATGCATTATAAGAAGAATATTTACATTGCAACTCTGTTCTTTAGCTTTTACACTCATTGAAACAGCGTTTCAAAGCATTGTAATCGCCTTAAACACATTTTCAGGGCAAGAGATTGTGCTGTGGACTAAAATGTAAGCATTATAAGAAGAATCTATACTTTGAAACTCTGTTCTTTAGTTTTTATACTCATTGAAACAGCTTTTCAAAGCATTGTAATCACCTTAAACACTGTTTCAGGGCAAGAGATTGTGCTTTGGACAAAATGTAATGCATTATAAGAAGAATCTTTACTTTGAAACTCTGTTCTTTACCTTTTTCACACTATGAAACAGCTTTATATTCAACTTAAACACTGTTTCAGGGCAAGAGATTGTGTTTTAGACTAAAATGTAATGCATTATAAGAAGAATCTTTACTTTGAAAATCTATTCTTTAGCTTTTACAATCATTGAAACAGCGTTTCAAAGCATTTTAATCGCCTTAAACACAGTTTCAGGGCAAGAGTTTGTGCTTTGGACTAAAATGTAATGCATTATAAGAAGAATCTTTACTTTGAAACTCTGTTCTTTACCTTTTTCACACTCTGAAACAACTTGGTAATCGCCTTAAACATTGTTTCAGGGCAAGAGATTGTGTTTTAGACTAAATTGTAATGCATTATAAGAAGAATCTTTACTTTGAAACTCTGTTCTTTACCTTTTTCACACTATATAACAGCTTTATATTCACCATAAACACTGTTTTAGGGCAAGAGATTTTGTTTTAGACTAAAATGTTATGCATTATAAGAAGAATCTTTACTTTGAAACTCTGTTCTTTACCTTTTTCACACTCTGAAACAGCTTGGTATTCGCCTTAAACACTGTTTCAGGGCAAGAGTTTTTGATTTGGACTAAAATGTAATGCATTGTAAGGAGAATCTTTTCTTTGAAACTCTGTTCTTTCGCTTTTACATTCATTGAAACAGCGTTTCAAAGCATTTTAATCGCCTTAAACACAGTTTCAGGGCAAGAGTTTGTGCTTTGGACTAAAATGTAAGCATTATAAGAAGAATATTTACTTTGAAACTCTGTTCTTAACCTTTTTCACACTATGAAACAGCTTTGTATTCGCCTTAAACACTGTTTCAGGGCAAGAGATTGTGTTTTAGTCTAAAAGGTAATGCATTATAAGAAGAATCTTTACTTTGAAACTCTGTTCTTTACCTTTTTCACACTATATAACAGCTTTGTATTCACCTTAAACACTGTTTTAGGGCAAGAGATTGTGTTTTACACTAAAAGGTAATGCATTATAAGAAGAATCTTTACTTTGAAACTCTGTTCTTAAACTTTTTCACACTATGAAACAGCTCGGTATTCGCCTTAAACAATGTTTCAGGGCAAGAGATTGAGTTTTAGACTAAAATGTAATGCATTATAAGAAGAATATTTACATTGCAACTCTGTTCTTTAGCTTTTACACTCATTGAAACAGCGTTTCAAAGCATTGTAATCGCCTTAAACACATTTTCAGGGCAAGAGATTGTGCTTTGGACTAAAATGTAAGCATTATAAGAAGAATCTATACTTTGAAACGCTGTTCTTTAGTTTTTATACTCATTGAAACAGCTTTTCAAAGCATTGTAATCGCCTTAAACACTGTTTCAGGGCAAGAGATTGTGCTTTGGACAAAATGTAATGCATTATAAGAAGAATCTTTACTTTGAAACTCTGTTCTTTACCTTTTTCACACTATGAAACAGCTTTATATTCAACTTAAACACTGTTTCAGGGCAAGAGATTGTGCTTTAGACTAAAAGGTAATGCATTATAAGAAGAATCTATACTTTGAAACTCTGTTCTTTAGTTTTTACAATCATTGAAACATCGTTTCAAAGCATTTTAATCGCCTTAAACACTGTTTCAGGGCAAGAGATTGTGTTTTGGACTAAAAGGTAATGCATTATAAGAAGAATCTTTACTTTGAAATTCTGTTCTTTACCTTTTTCACACTATATAACAGCTTTGCATTCACCTTAAACATTGTTTTAGGGCAAGAGCTTGTGTTTTAGACTAAAATGTAATGCATTATAAGAAGAATATTTACATTGCAACTCTGTTCTTTAGCTTTTACACTCATTGAAACAGCGTTTCAAAGCATTGTAATCGCCTTAAACACATTTTCAGGGCAAGAGATTGTGCTTTGGACTAAAATGTAAGCATTATAAGAAGAATCTATACTTTGAAACTCTGTTCTTTAGTTTTTATACTCATTGAAACAGCTTTTCAAAGCATTGTAATCACCTTAAACACTGTTTCAGGGCAAGAGATTGTGCTTTGGACAAAATGTAATGCATTATAAGAAGAATCTTTACTTTGAAAATCTATTCTTTAGCTTTTACAATCATTGAAACAGCGTTTCAAAGCATTTTAATCGCCTTAAACACAGTTTCAGGGCAAGAGTTTGTGCTTTGGACTAAAATGTAATGCATTATAAGAAGAATCTTTACTTTGAAACTCTGTTCTTTACCTTTTTCACACTCTGAAACAACTTGGTAATCGCCTTAAACATTGTTTCAGGGCAAGAGATTGTGTTTTAGACTAAATTGTAATGCATTATAAGAAGAATCTTTACTTTGAAACTCTGTTCTTTACCTTTTTCACACTATATAACAGCTTTATATTCACCATAAACACTGTTTTAGGGCAAGAGATTTTGTTTTAGACTAAAATGTTATGCATTATAAGAAGAATCTTTACTTTGAAACTCTGTTCTTTACCTTTTTCACACTCTGAAACAGCTTGGTATTCGCCTTAAACACTGTTTCAGGGCAAGAGTTTTTGATTTGGACTAAAATGTAATGCATTGTAAGGAGAATCTTTTCTTTGAAACTCTGTTCTTTCGCTTTTACATTCATTGAAACAGCGTTTCAAAGCATTTTAATCGCCTTAAACACAGTTTCAGGGCAAGAGTTTGTGCTTTGGACTAAAATGTAAGCATTATAAGAAGAATATTTACTTTGAAACTCTGTTCTTAACCTTTTTCACACTATGAAACAGCTTTGTATTCGCCTTAAACACTGTTTCAGGGCAAGAGATTGTGTTTTAGTCTAAAAGGTAATGCATTATAAGAAGAATCTTTACTTTGAAACTCTGTTCTTTACCTTTTTCACACTATATAACAGCTTTGTATTCACCTTAAACACTGTTTTAGGGCAAGAGATTGTGTTTTAGACTAAAATGTAATGCATTAAAAGAAGAATCTTTACATTGAAACTCTGTTCTTTAGCTTTTTTCCAATTATGGAAACAGCATTTCAAAGCATTGTAATCGCCTAAAATAATGTTTCAGGGCAAGAGATTGTGTTTTAGACTAAAAGGTAATGCATTATAAGAAGAATCTTTACTTTGAAACTCTGTTCTTTACCTTTTTCACACTATGAAACAGCTTTGTATTTGCCTTAAACAATGTTTCAGGGCAAGAGATTGAGTTTTAGACTAAAATGTAATGCATTATAAGAAGAATATTTACATTGCAACTCTGTTCTTTAGCTTTTACACTCATTGAAACAGCGTTTCAAAGCATTGTAATCGCCTTAAACACATTTTCAGGGCAAGAGATTGTGCTGTGGACTAAAATGTAAGCATTATAAGAAGAATCTATACTTTGAAACTCTGTTCTTTAGTTTTTATACTCATTGAAACAGCTTTTCAAAGCATTGTAATCACCTTAAACACTGTTTCAGGGCAAGAGATTGTGCTTTGGACAAAATGTAATGCATTATAAGAAGAATCTTTACTTTGAAACTCTGTTCTTTACCTTTTTCACACTATGAAACAGCTTTATATTCAACTTAAACACTGTTTCAGGGCAAGAGATTGTGTTTTAGACTAAAATGTAATGCATTATAAGAAGAATCTTTACTTTGAAAATCTATTCTTTAGCTTTTACAATCATTGAAACAGCGTTTCAAAGCATTTTAATCGCCTTAAACACAGTTTCAGGGCAAGAGTTTGTGCTTTGGACTAAAATGTAATGCATTATAAGAAGAATCTTTACTTTGAAACTCTGTTCTTTACCTTTTTCACACTCTGAAACAACTTGGTAATCGCCTTAAACATTGTTTCAGGGCAAGAGATTGTGTTTTAGACTAAATTGTAATGCATTATAAGAAGAATCTTTACTTTGAAACTCTGTTCTTTACCTTTTTCACACTATATAACAGCTTTATATTCACCATAAACACTGTTTTAGGGCAAGAGATTTTGTTTTAGACTAAAATGTTATGCATTATAAGAAGAATCTTTACTTTGAAACTCTGTTCTTTACCTTTTTCACACTCTGAAACAGCTTGGTATTCGCCTTAAACACTGTTTCAGGGCAAGAGATTGTGTTTTAGACTAAAATGTAATGCATTAAAAGAAGAATCTTTACATTGAAACTCTGTTCTTTAGCTTTTTTCCAATTATGGAAACAGCATTTCAAAGCATTGTAATCGCCTAAAACAATGTTTCAGGGCAAGAGATTGTGCTTTGGACAAAATGTAATGCATTATAAGAAGAATCTTTACTTTGAAACTCTGTTCTTTACCTTTTTCACACTATGAAACAGCTTTATATTCAACTTAAACACTGTTTCAGGGCAAGAGATTTTGTTTTAGACTAAAATGTGATGCATTATAAGAAGAATCTTTACTTTGAAACTCTGTTCTTTACCTTTTTCACACTCTGAAACAGCTTGGTATTCGCCTTAAACACTGTTTCAGGGCAAGAGTTTTTGATTTGGACTAAAATGTAATGCATTGTAAGGAGAATCTTTTCTTTGAAACTCTGTTCTTTCGCTTTTACATTCATTGAAACAGCGTTTCAAAGCATTTTAATCGCCTTAAACACAGTTTCAGGGCAAGAGTTTGTGCTTTGGACTAAAATGTAAGCATTATAAGAAGAATATTTACTTTGAAACTCTGTTCTTAACCTTTTTCACACTATGAAACAGCTTTGTATTCGCCTTAAACACTGTTTCAGGGCAAGAGATTGTGTTTTAGTCTAAAAGGTAATGCATTATAAGAAGAATCTTTACTTTGAAACTCTGTTCTTTACCTTTTTCACACTATATAACAGCTTTGTATTCACCTTAAACACTGTTTTAGGGCAAGAGATTGTGTTTTACACTAAAAGGTAATGCATTATAAGAAGAATCTTTACTTTGAAACTCTGTTCTTAAACTTTTTCACACTATGAAACAGCTCGGTATTCGCCTTAAACAATGTTTCAGGGCAAGAGATTGAGTTTTAGACTAAAATGTAATGCATTATAAGAAGAATATTTACATTGCAACTCTGTTCTTTAGCTTTTACACTCATTGAAACAGCGTTTCAAAGCATTGTAATCGCCTTAAACACATTTTCAGGGCAAGAGATTGTGCTTTGGACTAAAATGTAAGCATTATAAGAAGAATCTATACTTTGAAACGCTGTTCTTTAGTTTTTATACTCATTGAAACAGCTTTTCAAAGCATTGTAATCGCCTTAAACACTGTTTCAGGGCAAGAGATTGTGCTTTGGACAAAATGTAATGCATTATAAGAAGAATCTTTACTTTGAAACTCTGTTCTTTACCTTTTTCACACTATGAAACAGCTTTATATTCAACTTAAACACTGTTTCAGGGCAAGAGATTGTGCTTTAGACTAAAAGGTAATGCATTATAAGAAGAATCTATACTTTGAAACTCTGTTCTTTAGTTTTTACAATCATTGAAACATCGTTTCAAAGCATTTTAATCGCCTTAAACACTGTTTCAGGGCAAGAGATTGTGTTTTGGACTAAAAGGTAATGCATTATAAGAAGAATCTTTACTTTGAAATTCTGTTCTTTACCTTTTTCACACTATATAACAGCTTTGCATTCACCTTAAACATTGTTTTAGGGCAAGAGCTTGTGTTTTAGACTAAAATGTAATGCATTATAAGAAGAATATTTACTTTGAAACTCTGTTCTTTACCTTTTTCACACTATATTACAGCGTTGTATTCACCTTAAACACTGTTTCAGGGCAAGAGTTTGTGCTTTGGACTAAAATGTAATGCATTATAAGAAGAATCTTTACTTTGAAACTGTTCTTTACCTTTTTCACACTATATAACAGCTTTTTATTCACCTTAAACACTGTTTCAGGGCAAGAGTTTGTGGTTTGGACAAAATGTAATGCATTATAAGAAGAATCTTTACTTTGAAAATCTATTCTTTAGCTTTTACAATCATTGAAACAGCGTTTCAAAGCTTTTTAATCGCCTTAAACACAGTTTCAGGGCAAGAATTTGTGCTTTGTACTAAAATGTAATGCATTATAAGAAGAATCTTTACTTTGAAACTCTGTTCTTTACCTTTTTCACACTCTGAAACAGCTTGGTATTCGCCTTAAACACTGTTTCAGGGCAAGAGTTTTTGATTTGGACTAAAATGTAATGCATTGTAAGGAGAATCTTTTCTTTGAAACTCTGTTCTTTAGCTTTTACACTCATTGAAACAGTGTTTCAAAGCATTGTAAACGCCTTAAACACATTTTCAGGGCAAGAGATTGTGTTTTGGACTAAAATGTAAGCATTATAAGAAGAATCTTTACTTTGAAACTCTGTTCTTTACCTTTTTCACACTATATAACAGCATTGTATTCACCTTAAACACTGTTTTAGGGCAAGAGATTGTGTTTTAGACTAAAATGTAATGCATTAAAAGAAGAATCTTTACATTGAAACTCTGTTCTTTAGCTTTTTTCCAATTATGGAAACAGCATTTCAAAGCATTGTAATCGCCTAAAACAATGTTTCAGGGCAAGAGATTGTGTTTTAGACTAAAAGGTAATGCATTATATGAAGAATCTTTACTTTGAATCTCTGTTCTTTACCTTTTTCACACTATGAAACAGCTTTGTATTCGCCTTAAACAATGTTTCAGGGCAAGAGATTGAGTTTTAGACTAAAATGTAATACATTATAAGAAGAATATTTACATTGCAACTCTGTTCTTTAGCTTTTACACTCATTGAAACAGCGTTTCAAAGCATTGTAATCGCCTTAAACACATTTTCAGGGCAAGAGATTGTGCTTTGGACTAAAATGTAAGCATTATAAGAAGAATCTATACTTTGAAACTCTGTTCTTTAGTTTTTATACTCATTGAAACAGCTTTTCAAAGCATTGTAATAGCCTTAAACACTGTTTCAGGGCAAGAGATTGTGCTTTGGACAAAATGTAATGCATTATAAGAAGAATCTTTACTTTGAAACTCTGTTCTTTACCTTTTTCACACTATGAAACAGCTTTATATTCAACTTAAACACTGTTTCAGGGCAAGAGATTGTGCTTTAGACTAAAAGGGAATGCATTATAAGAAGAATCTTTACTTTGAAAATCTATTCTTTAGCTTTTACAATCATTGAAACATCGTTTCAAAGCATTTTAATCACCTTAAACACTGTTTCAGGGCAAGAGATTGTGTTTTAGACTAAAAGGTAATGGATTATAAGAAGAATCTTCACTTTGAAATTCTGTTCTTTACCTTTTTCACACTATATAACAGCTTTGCATTCACCTTAAACATTGTTTTAGGGCAAGAGATTGTGTTTTAGACTAAAATGTAATGCATTATAAGAAGAATCTTTACTTTGAAACTCTGTTCTTTACCTTTTTCACACTATATAACAGCTTTGTATTCACCTTAAACACTGTTTTAGGGCAAGAGATTGTGTTTTAGACTAAAATGTAATGCATTAAAAGAAGAATCTTTACATTGAAACTCTGTTCTTTAGCTTTTTTCCAATTATGGAAACAGCATTTCAAAGCATTGTAATCGCCTAAAACAATGTTTCAGGGCAAGAGATTGTGTTTTAGACTAAAAGGTAATGCATTATAAGAAGAATCTTTACTTTGAAACTCTGTTCTTAAACTTTTTCACACTATATTACAGTGTTGTATTCACCTTAAACACTGTTTCAGGGCAAGAGTTTGTGCTTTGGACTAAAATGTAATGCATTATAAGAAGAATCTTTACTTTGAAACTGTTCTTTACCTTTTTCCCACTATATAACAGCTTTTTATTCACCTTAAACACTGTTTCAGGGCAAGAGTTTGTGGTTTGGACAAAATGTAATGCATTATAAGAAGAATCTTTACTTTGAAAATCTATTCTTTAGCTTTTACAATCATTGAAACAGCGTTTCAAAGCTTTTTAATCGCCTTAAACACAGTTTCAGGGCAAGAGTTTGTGCTTTGGACTAAAATGTAATGCATTATAAGAAGAATCTTTACTTTGAAACTGTTCTTTACCTTTTTCACACTCTGAAACAGCTTGGTATTCGCCTTAAACACTGTTTCAGGGCAAGAGTTTTTGACTTGGACTAAAATGTAATGCATTGTAAGGAGAATCTTTTCTTTGAAACTCTGTTCTTTAGCTTTTACACTCATTGAAACAGTGTTTCAAAGCATTGTAATCGCCTTAAACACATTTTCAGGGCAAGAGATTGTGTTTTGGACTAAAATGTAAGCATTATAAGAAGAATCTTTACTTTGAAACTCTGTTCTTTACCTTTTTCACACTATATAACAGCTTTGCATTCACCTTAAACATTGTTTTAGGGCAAGAGATTGTGTTTTAGACTAAAATGTAATGCATTATAAGAAGAATCTTTACTTTGAAACTCTGTTCTTTACCTTTTTCACACTATATAACAGCTTTGTATTCACCTTAAACACTGTTTTAGGGCAAGAGATTGTGTTTTAGACTAAAATGTAATGCATTAAAAGAAGAATCTTTACATTGAAACTCTGTTCTTTAGCTTTTTTCCAATTATGGAAACAGCATTTCAAAGCATTGTAATCGCCTAAAACAATGTTTCAGGGCAAGAGATTGTGTTTTAGACTAAAAGGTAATGCATTATAAGAAGAATCTTTACTTTGAAACTCTGTTCTTAAACTTTTTCACACTATGAAACAGCTTTGTATTCGCCTTAAACAATGTTTCAGGGCAAGAGATTGAGTTTTAGACTAAAATGTAATGCATTATAAGAAGAATATTTACATTGCAACTCTGTTCTTTAGCTTTTACACTCATTGAAACAGCTTTTCAAAGCATTGTAATCGCCTTAAACACATTTTCAGGGCAAGAGATTGTGCTTTGGACTAAAATGTAAGCATTATAAGAAGAATCTATACTTTGAAACTCTGTTCTTTAGTTTTTATACTCATTGAAACAGCTTTTCAAAGCATTGTAATCGCCTTAAACACTGTTTCAGGGCAAGAGATTGTGCTTTGGACAAAATGTAATGCATTATAAGAAGAATCTTTACTTTGAAACTCTGTTCTTTACCTTTTTCACACTATGAAACAGCTTTATATTCAACTTAAACACTGTTTCAGGGCAAGAGATTGTGCTTTAGACTAAAAGGTAATGCATTATAAGAAGAATCTTTACTTTGAAAATCTATTCTTTAGCTTTTACAATCATTGAAACATCGTTTCAAAGCATTTTAATCACCTTAAACACTGTTTCAGGGCAAGAGATTGTGTTTTAGACTAAAAGGTAATGCATTATAAGAAGAATCTTTACTTTGAAATTCTGTTCTTTACCTTTTTCACACTATATAACAGCTTTGCATTCACCTTAAACATTGTTTTAGGGCAATAGATTGTGTTTTAGACTAAAATGTAATGCATTATAAGAAGAATCTTTACTTTGAAACTCTGTTCTTTACCTTTTTCACACTATATAACAGCTTTGTATTCACCTTAAACACTGTTTTAGGGCAAGAGATTGTGTTTTAGACTAAAAGGTAATGCATTAAAAGAAGAATCTTTACATTGAAACTCTGTTCTTTAGCTTTTTTCCAATTATGGAAACAGCATTTCAAAGCATTGTAATCGCCTAAAACAATGTTTCAGGGCAAGAGATTGTGTTTTAGACTAAAAGGTAATGCATTATAAGAAGAATCTTTACTTTAAAACTCTGTTCTTAACCTTTTTCACACTATGAAACAGCTTTGTATTCGCCTTAAACATTGTTTCAGGGCAAGAGATTGTGTTTTAGACTAAAATGTAATGCATTATAAGAAGAATCTTTACTTTGAAACTCTGTTCTTTACCTTTTTCACACTATATTACAGCGTTGTATTCACCTTAAACACTGTTTCAGGGCAAGAGTTTGTGCTTTGGACTAAAATGTAATGCATTATAAGAAGAATCTTTACTTTGAAACTGTTCTTTACCTTTTTCACACTATATAACAGCTTTTTATTCACCTTAAACACTGTTTCAGGGCAAGAGTTTGTGGTTTGGACAAAATGTAATGCATTATAAGAAGAATCTTTACTTTGAAAATCTATTCTTTAGCTTTTACAATCATTGAAACAGCGTTTCAAAGCTTTTTAATCGCCTTAAACACAGTTTCAGGGCAAGAATTTGTGCTTTGTACTAAAATGTAATGCATTATAAGAAGAATCTTTACTTTGAAACTCTGTTCTTTACCTTTTTCACACTCTGAAACAGCTTGGTATTCGCCTTAAACACTGTTTCAGGGCAAGAGTTTTTGATTTGGACTAAAATGTAATGCATTGTAAGGAGAATCTTTTCTTTGAAACTCTGTTCTTTAGCTTTTACACTCATTGAAACAGTGTTTCAAAGCATTGTAAACGCCTTAAACACATTTTCAGGGCAAGAGATTGTGTTTTGGACTAAAATGTAAGCATTATAAGAAGAATCTTTACTTTGAAACTCTGTTCTTTACCTTTTTCACACTATATAACAGCATTGTATTCACCTTAAACACTGTTTTAGGGCAAGAGATTGTGTTTTAGACTAAAATGTAATGCATTAAAAGAAGAATCTTTACATTGAAACTCTGTTCTTTAGCTTTTTTCCAATTATGGAAACAGCATTTCAAAGCATTGTAATCGCCTAAAACAATGTTTCAGGGCAAGAGATTGTGTTTTAGACTAAAAGGTAATGCATTATATGAAGAATCTTTACTTTGAATCTCTGTTCTTTACCTTTTTCACACTATGAAACAGCTTTGTATTCGCCTTAAACAATGTTTCAGGGCAAGAGATTGAGTTTTAGACTAAAATGTAATACATTATAAGAAGAATATTTACATTGCAACTCTGTTCTTTAGCTTTTACACTCATTGAAACAGCGTTTCAAAGCATTGTAATCGCCTTAAACACATTTTCAGGGCAAGAGATTGTGCTTTGGACTAAAATGTAAGCATTATAAGAAGAATCTATACTTTGAAACTCTGTTCTTTAGTTTTTATACTCATTGAAACAGCTTTTCAAAGCATTGTAATAGCCTTAAACACTGTTTCAGGGCAAGAGATTGTGCTTTGGACAAAATGTAATGCATTATAAGAAGAATCTTTACTTTGAAACTCTGTTCTTTACCTTTTTCACACTATGAAACAGCTTTATATTCAACTTAAACACTGTTTCAGGGCAAGAGATTGTGCTTTAGACTAAAAGGGAATGCATTATAAGAAGAATCTTTACTTTGAAAATCTATTCTTTAGCTTTTACAATCATTGAAACATCGTTTCAAAGCATTTTAATCACCTTAAACACTGTTTCAGGGCAAGAGATTGTGTTTTAGACTAAAAGGTAATGGATTATAAGAAGAATCTTCACTTTGAAATTCTGTTCTTTACCTTTTTCACACTATATAACAGCTTTGCATTCACCTTAAACATTGTTTTAGGGCAAGAGATTGTGTTTTAGACTAAAATGTAATGCATTATAAGAAGAATCTTTACTTTGAAACTCTGTTCTTTACCTTTTTCACACTATATAACAGCTTTGTATTCACCTTAAACACTGTTTTAGGGCAAGAGATTGTGTTTTAGACTAAAATGTAATGCATTAAAAGAAGAATCTTTACATTGAAACTCTGTTCTTTAGCTTTTTTCCAATTATGGAAACAGCATTTCAAAGCATTGTAATCGCCTAAAACAATGTTTCAGGGCAAGAGATTGTGTTTTAGACTAAAAGGTAATGCATTATAAGAAGAATCTTTACTTTGAAACTCTGTTCTTAAACTTTTTCACACTATATTACAGTGTTGTATTCACCTTAAACACTGTTTCAGGGCAAGAGTTTGTGCTTTGGACTAAAATGTAATGCATTATAAGAAGAATCTTTACTTTGAAACTGTTCTTTACCTTTTTCCCACTATATAACAGCTTTTTATTCACCTTAAACACTGTTTCAGGGCAAGAGTTTGTGGTTTGGACAAAATGTAATGCATTATAAGAAGAATCTTTACTTTGAAAATCTATTCTTTAGCTTTTACAATCATTGAAACAGCGTTTCAAAGCTTTTTAATCGCCTTAAACACAGTTTCAGGGCAAGAGTTTGTGCTTTGGACTAAAATGTAATGCATTATAAGAAGAATCTTTACTTTGAAACTGTTCTTTACCTTTTTCACACTCTGAAACAGCTTGGTATTCGCCTTAAACACTGTTTCAGGGCAAGAGTTTTTGACTTGGACTAAAATGTAATGCATTGTAAGGAGAATCTTTTCTTTGAAACTCTGTTCTTTAGCTTTTACACTCATTGAAACAGTGTTTCAAAGCATTGTAATCGCCTTAAACACATTTTCAGGGCAAGAGATTGTGTTTTGGACTAAAATGTAAGCATTATAAGAAGAATCTTTACTTTGAAACTCTGTTCTTTACCTTTTTCACACTATATAACAGCTTTGCATTCACCTTAAACATTGTTTTAGGGCAAGAGATTGTGTTTTAGACTAAAATGTAATGCATTATAAGAAGAATCTTTACTTTGAAACTCTGTTCTTTACCTTTTTCACACTATATAACAGCTTTGTATTCACCTTAAACACTGTTTTAGGGCAAGAGATTGTGTTTTAGACTAAAATGTAATGCATTAAAAGAAGAATCTTTACATTGAAACTCTGTTCTTTAGCTTTTTTCCAATTATGGAAACAGCATTTCAAAGCATTGTAATCGCCTAAAACAATGTTTCAGGGCAAGAGATTGTGTTTTAGACTAAAAGGTAATGCATTATAAGAAGAATCTTTACTTTGAAACTCTGTTCTTAAACTTTTTCACACTATGAAACAGCTTTGTATTCGCCTTAAACAATGTTTCAGGGCAAGAGATTGAGTTTTAGACTAAAATGTAATGCATTATAAGAAGAATATTTACATTGCAACTCTGTTCTTTAGCTTTTACACTCATTGAAACAGCTTTTCAAAGCATTGTAATCGCCTTAAACACATTTTCAGGGCAAGAGATTGTGCTTTGGACTAAAATGTAAGCATTATAAGAAGAATCTATACTTTGAAACTCTGTTCTTTAGTTTTTATACTCATTGAAACAGCTTTTCAAAGCATTGTAATCGCCTTAAACACTGTTTCAGGGCAAGAGATTGTGCTTTGGACAAAATGTAATGCATTATAAGAAGAATCTTTACTTTGAAACTCTGTTCTTTACCTTTTTCACACTATGAAACAGCTTTATATTCAACTTAAACACTGTTTCAGGGCAAGAGATTGTGCTTTAGACTAAAAGGTAATGCATTATAAGAAGAATCTTTACTTTGAAAATCTATTCTTTAGCTTTTACAATCATTGAAACATCGTTTCAAAGCATTTTAATCACCTTAAACACTGTTTCAGGGCAAGAGATTGTGTTTTAGACTAAAAGGTAATGCATTATAAGAAGAATCTTTACTTTGAAATTCTGTTCTTTACCTTTTTCACACTATATAACAGCTTTGCATTCACCTTAAACATTGTTTTAGGGCAATAGATTGTGTTTTAGACTAAAATGTAATGCATTATAAGAAGAATCTTTACTTTGAAACTCTGTTCTTTACCTTTTTCACACTATATAACAGCTTTGTATTCACCTTAAACACTGTTTTAGGGCAAGAGATTGTGTTTTAGACTAAAAGGTAATGCATTAAAAGAAGAATCTTTACATTGAAACTCTGTTCTTTAGCTTTTTTCCAATTATGGAAACAGCATTTCAAAGCATTGTAATCGCCTAAAACAATGTTTCAGGGCAAGAGATTGTGTTTTAGACTAAAAGGTAATGCATTATAAGAAGAATCTTTACTTTAAAACTCTGTTCTTAACCTTTTTCACACTATGAAACAGCTTTGTATTCGCCTTAAACATTGTTTCAGGGCAAGAGATTGTGTTTTAGACTAAAATGTAATGCATTATAAGAAGAATCTTTACTTTGAAACTCTGTTCTTTACCTTTTTCACACTATATAACAGCTTTATATTCACCTTAAACACTGTTTTAGGGCAAGAGATTTTGTTTTAGACTAAAATGTTATGCATTATAAGAAGAATATTTACTTTGAAACTGTTCTTTACCTTTTTCACACTATATTACAGTGTTGTATTCACCTTAAACAATCTTTCAGGGCAAGAGTTTGTGCTTTGGACAAAATGTAATGCATTATAAGAAGAATCTTTACTTTGAAAATCTATTCTTTAGCTTTTACAATCATTGAAACAGCGTTTCAAAGCTTTTTAATCGCCTTAAACACAGTTTCAGGGCAAGAATTTGTGCTTTGTACTAAAATGTAATGCATTATAAGAAGAATCTTTACTTTGAAACTCTGTTCTTTACCTTTTTCACACTCTGAAACAGCTTGGTATTCGCCTTAAACACTGTTTCAGGGCAAGAGTTTTTGATTTGGACTAAAATGTAATGCATTGTAAGGAGAATCTTTTCTTTGAAACTCTGTTCTTTAGCTTTTACACTCATTGAAACAGTGTTTCAAAGCATTGTAAACGCCTTAAACACATTTTCAGGGCAAGAGATTGTGTTTTGGACTAAAATGTAAGCATTATAAGAAGAATCTTTACTTTGAAACTCTGTTCTTTCGCTTTTACATTCATTGAAACAGCGTTTCAAAGCATTTTAATCGCCTTAAACACAGTTTCAGGGCAAGAGTTTGTGCTTTGGACTAAAATGTAAGCATTATAAGAAGAATCTTTACTTTGAAACTCTGTTCTTTACCTTTTTCACACTATATAACAGCATTGTATTCACCTTAAACACTGTTTTAGGGCAAGAGATTGTGTTTTAGACTAAAATGTAATGCATTAAAAGAAGAATCTTTACATTGAAACTCTGTTCTTTAGCTTTTTTCCAATTATGGAAACAGCATTTCAAAGCATTGTAATCGCCTAAAACAATGTTTCAGGGCAAGAGATTGTGTTTTAGACTAAAAGGTAATGCATTATAAGAAGAATCTTTACTTTGAAACTCTGTTCTTTACCTTTTTCACACTATGAAACAGCTTTATATTCAACTTAAACACTGTTTCAGGGCAAGAGTTTGTGCTTTAGACTAAAAGGTAATGCATTATAAGAAGAATCTTTACTTTGAAAATCTATTCTTTAGCTTTTACAATCATTGAAACATCGTTTCAAAGCATTTTAATCACCTTAAACACATTTTCAGGGCAAGAGATTGTGTTTTAGACTAAAATGTAAGCATTATAAGAAGAATCTTTACTTTGAAACTGTTCTTTACCTTTTTCACACTCTGAAACAGCTTGGTATTCGCCTTAAACACTGTTTCAGGGCAAGAGTTTTTGACTTGGACTAAAATGTAATGCATTGTAAGGAGAATCTTTTCTTTGAAACTCTGTTCTTTAGCTTTTACACTCATTGAAACAGTGTTTCAAAGCATTGTAATCGCCTTAAACACATTTTCAGGGCAAGAGATTGTGTTTTGGACAAAATGTAATGCATTATAAGAAGAATCTTTACTTTGAAACTCTGTTCTTTACCTTTTTCACACTATATAACAGCTTTGTATTCACCTTAAACACTGTATTAGGGCAAGAGATTGTGTTTTAGACTAAAATGTAATGCATTAAAAGAAGAATCTTTACATTGAAACTCTGTTCTTTAGCTTTTTTCCAATTATGGAAACAGCATTTCAAAGCATTGTAATCCCCTAAAACAATGTTTCAGGGCAAGAGATTGTGTTTTAGACTAAAAGGTAATGCATTATAAGAAGAATCTTTACTTTGAAACTCTGTTCTTAACCTTTTTCACACTATGAAACAGCTTTGTATTCGCCTTAAACATTGTTTCAGGGCAAGAGATTGTGTTTTAGACTAAAATGTAATGCATTATAAAAAGAATCTTTACTTTGAAACTCTGTTCTTTACCTTTTTCACACTATATAACAGCTTTATATTCACCTTAAACACTGTTTTAGGGCAAGAGATTTTGTTTTAGACTAAAATGTTATGCATTATAAGAAGAATATTTACTTTGAAACTGTTCTTTACCTTTTTCACACTATATTACAGCGTTGTATTCACCTTAAACAATCTTTCAGGGCAAGAGTTTGTGCTTTGGACAAAATGTAATGCATTATAAGAAGAATCTTTACTTTGAAACTGTTCTTTACCTTTTTCACACTATATAACAGCTTTTTATTCACCTTAAACACTGTTTCAGGTCAAGAGATTTTGTTTTAGAATAAAATGTAATGCATTATAAGAAGAATCTTTACTTTGAAAATCTATTCTTTAGCTTTTACAATCATTGAAACATCGTTTCAAAGCATTTTAATCACCTTAAACACTGTTTCAGGGCAAGAGATTGTGTTTTAGACTAAAAGGTAATGCATTATAAGAAGAATCTTTACTTTGAAATTCTGTTCTTTACCTTTTTCACACTATATAACAGCTTTGCATTCACCTTAAACATTGTTTTAGGGCAAGAGATTGTGTTTTAGACTAAAAGGTAATGCATTATAAGAAGAATCTTTACTTTGAAACTCTGTTCTTTACCTTTTTCACACTATATAACAGCTTTATATTCACCTTAAACACTGTTTCAGGGCAAGAGATTGTGTTTTAGACTAAAATGTAATGCATTATAAGAAGAATCTTTACTTTGAAAATCTATTCTTTAGCTTTTACAATCATTGAAACAGCGTTTCAAAGCATTTTAATCGCCTTAAACACAGTTTCAGGGCAAGAGTTTGTGCTTTGGACTAAAATGTAAGCATTATAAGAAGAATCTTTACTTTGAAACTCTGTTCTTTACCTTTTTCACACTATATAACAGCATTGTATTCACCTTAAACACTGTTTTAGGGCAAGAGATTGTGTTTTAGACTAAAATGTAATGCATTAAAAGAAGAATCTTTACATTGAAACTCTGTTCTTTAGCTTTTTTCCAATTATGGAAACAGCATTTCAAAGCATTGTAATCGCCTAAAACAATGTTTCAGGGCAAGAGATTGTGTTTTAGACTAAAAGGTAATGCATTATAAGAAGAATCTTTACTTTGAAACTCTGTTCTTAAACTTTTTCACACTATATTACAGCGTTGTATTCACCTTAAACACTGTTTCAGGGCAAGCGTTTGTGCTTTGGACTAAAATGTAATGCATTATAAGAAGAATCTTTACTTTGAAACTGTTCTTTACCTTTTTCACACTATATAACAGCTTTTTATTCACCTTAAACACTGTTTCAGGGCAAGAGTTTGTGGTTTGGACAAAATGTAATGCATTATAAGAAGAATCTTTACTTTGAAACTGTTCTTTACCTTTTTCACACTCTGAAACAGCTTGTTATTCGCCTTAAACACTGTTTCAGGGCAAGAGTTTTTGACTTGGACTAAAATGTAATGCATTGTAAGGAGAATCTTTTCTTTGAAACTCTGTTCTTTAGCTTTTACACTCATTGAAACAGTGTTTCAAAGCATTGTAATCGCCTTAAACACATTTTCAGGGCAAGAGATTGTGTTTTGGACTAAAATGTAAGCATTATAAGAAGAATCTTTACTTTGAAACTCTGTTCTTTACCTTTTTCACACTATATAACAGCTTTGCATTCACCTTAAACATTGTTTTAGGGCAAGAGATTGTGTTTTAGACTAAAATGTAATGCATTATAAGAAGAATCTTTACTTTGAAACTCTGTTCTTTACCTTTTTCACACTATATAACAGCTTTGTATTCACCTTAAACACTGTTTTAGGGCAAGAGATTGTGTTTTAGACTAAAATGTAATGCATTAAAAGAAGAATCTTTACATTGAAACTCTGTTCTTTAGCTTTTTTCCAATTATGGAAACAGCATTTCAAAGCATTGTAATCGCCTAAAACAATGTTTCAGGGCAAGAGATTGTGTTTTAGACTAAAAGGTAATGCATTATAAGAAGAATCTTTACTTTGAAACTTTGTTCTTAAACTTTTTCACACTATGAAACAGCTTTGTATTCGCCTTAAACAATGTTTCAGGGCAAGAGATTGAGTTTTAGACTAAAATGTAATGCATTATAAGAAGAATATTTACATTGCAACTCTGTTCTTTAGCTTTTATACTCATTGAAACAGCTTTTCAAAGCATTGTAATCGCCTTAAACACATTTTCAGGGCAAGAGATTGTGCTTTGGACTAAAATGTAAGCATTATAAGAAGAATATATACTTTGAAACTCTGTTCTTTAGTTTTTATACTCATTGAAACAGCTTTTCAAAGCATTGTAATCGCCTTAAACACTGTTTCAGGGCAAGAGATTGTGCTTTGGACAAAATGTAATGCATTATAAGAAGAATCTTTACTTTGAAACTCTGTTCTTTACCTTTTTCACACTATGAAACAGCTTTATATTCACCTTAAACACTGTTTTAGGGCAAGAGATTTTGTTTTAGACTAAAATGTTATGCATTATAAGAAGAATATTTACTTTGAAACTGTTCTTTACCTTTTTCACACTATATTACCGCGTTGTATTCACCTTAAACAATCTTTCAGGGCAAGAGTTTGTGCTTTGGACAAAATGTAATGCATTATAAGAAGAATCTTTACTTTGAAACTGTTCTTTACCTTTTTCACACTATATAACAGCTTTTTATTCACCTTAAACACTGTTTCAGGTCAAGAGATTTTGTTTTAGACTAAAATGTAATGCATTATAAGAAGAATCTTTACTTTGAAAATCTATTCTTTAGCTTTTACAATCATTGAAACATCGTTTCAAAGCATTTTAATCACCTTAAACACTGTTTCAGGGCAAGAGATTGTGTTTTAGACTAAAAGGTAATGCATTATAAGAAGAATCTTCACTTTGAAATTCTGTTCTTTACCTTTTTCACACTATATAACAGCTTTGCATTCACCTTAAACATTGTTTTAGGGCAAGAGATTGTGTTTTAGACTAAAATGTAATGCATTATAAGAAGAATCTTTACTTTGAAACTCTGTTCTTTACCTTTTTCACACTATATAACAGCTTTGTATTCACCTTAAACACTGTTTTAGGGCAAGAGATTGTGTTTTAGACTAAAATGTAATGCATTAAAAGAAGAATCTTTACATTGAAACTCTGTTCTTTAGCTTTTTTCCAATTATGGAAACAGCATTTCAAAGCATTGTAATCGCCTAAAACAATGTTTCAGGGCAAGAGATTGTGTTTTAGACTAAAAGGTAATGCATTATAAGAAGAATCTTTACTTTGAAACTCTGTTCTTAAACTTTTTCACACTATATTACAGCGTTGTATTCACCTTAAACATTGTTTTAGGGCAAGAGATTGTGTTTTAGACTAAAATGTAATGCATTATAAGAAGAATCTTTACTTTGAAACTCTGTTCTTTACCTTTTTCACACTATATAACAGCTTTGTATTCACCTTAAACACTGTTTTAGGGCAAGAGATTGTGTTTTAGACTAAAATGTAATGCATTAAAAGAAGAATCTTTACATTGAAACTCTGTTCTTTAGCTTTTTTCCAATTATGGAAACAGCATTTCAAAGCATTGTAATCGCCTAAAACAATGTTTCAGGGCAAGAGATTGTGTTTTAGACTAAAAGGTAATGCATTATAAGAAGAATCTTTACTTTGAAACTTTGTTCTTAAACTTTTTCACACTATGAAACAGCTTTGTATTCGCCTTAAACAATGTTTCAGGGCAAGAGATTGAGTTTTAGACTAAAATGTAATGCATTATAAGAAGAATATTTACATTGCAACTCTGTTCTTTAGCTTTTATACTCATTGAAACAGCTTTTCAAAGCATTGTAATCGCCTTAAACACATTTTCAGGGCAAGAGATTGTGCTTTGGACTAAAATGTAAGCATTATAAGAAGAATATATACTTTGAAACTCTGTTCTTTAGTTTTTATACTCATTGAAACAGCTTTTCAAAGCATTGTAATCGCCTTAAACACTGTTTCAGGGCAAGAGATTGTGCTTTGGACAAAATGTAATGCATTATAAGAAGAATCTTTACTTTGAAACTCTGTTCTTTACCTTTTTCACACTATGAAACAGCTTTATATTCACCTTAAACACTGTTTTAGGGCAAGAGATTTTGTTTTAGACTAAAATGTTATGCATTATAAGAAGAATATTTACTTTGAAACTGTTCTTTACCTTTTTCACACTATATTACCGCGTTGTATTCACCTTAAACAATCTTTCAGGGCAAGAGTTTGTGCTTTGGACAAAATGTAATGCATTATAAGAAGAATCTTTACTTTGAAACTGTTCTTTACCTTTTTCACACTATATAACAGCTTTTTATTCACCTTAAACACTGTTTCAGGTCAAGAGATTTTGTTTTAGACTAAAATGTAATGCATTATAAGAAGAATCTTTACTTTGAAAATCTATTCTTTAGCTTTTACAATCATTGAAACATCGTTTCAAAGCATTTTAATCACCTTAAACACTGTTTCAGGGCAAGAGATTGTGTTTTAGACTAAAAGGTAATGCATTATAAGAAGAATCTTCACTTTGAAATTCTGTTCTTTACCTTTTTCACACTATATAACAGCTTTGCATTCACCTTAAACATTGTTTTAGGGCAAGAGATTGTGTTTTAGACTAAAATGTAATGCATTATAAGAAGAATCTTTACTTTGAAACTCTGTTCTTTACCTTTTTCACACTATATAACAGCTTTGTATTCACCTTAAACACTGTTTTAGGGCAAGAGATTGTGTTTTAGACTAAAATGTAATGCATTAAAAGAAGAATCTTTACATTGAAACTCTGTTCTTTAGCTTTTTTCCAATTATGGAAACAGCATTTCAAAGCATTGTAATCGCCTAAAACAATGTTTCAGGGCAAGAGATTGTGTTTTAGACTAAAAGGTAATGCATTATAAGAAGAATCTTTACTTTGAAACTCTGTTCTTAAACTTTTTCACACTATATTACAGCGTTGTATTCACCTTAAACACTGTTTCAGGGCAAGCGTTTGTGCTTTGGACTAAAATGTAATGCATTATAAGAAGAATCTTTACTTTGAAACTGTTCTTTACCTTTTTCACACTATATAACAGCTTTTTATTCACCTTAAACACTGTTTCAGGGCAAGAGTTTATGGTTTGGACAAAATGTAATGCATTATAAGAAGAATCTTTACTTTGAAAATCTATTCTTTAGCTTTTACAATCATTGAAACAGCGTTTCAAAGCTTTTTAATCGCCTTAAACACAGTTTCAGGGCAAGAGTTTGTGCTTTGGACTAAAATGTAATGCATTATAAGAAGAATCTTTACTTTGAAACTGTTCTTTACCTTTTTCACACTCTGAAACAGCTTGGTATTCGCCTTAAACACTGTTTCAGGGCAAGAGTTTTTGACTTGGACTAAAATGTAATGCATTGTAAGGAGAATCTTTTCTTTGAAACTCTGTTCTTTAGCTTTTACACTCATTGAAACAGTGTTTCAAAGCATTGTAATCGCCTTAAACACATTTTCAGGGCAAGAGATTGTGTTTTGGACTAAAATGTAAGCATTATAAGAAGAATCTTTACTTTGAAACTCTGTTCTTTACCTTTTTCACACTATATAACAGCTTTGCATTCACCTTAAACATTGTTTTAGGGCAAGAGATTGTGTTTTAGACTAAAAGGTAATGCATTATAAGAAGAATCTTTACTTTGAAACTTTGTTCTTAAACTTTTTCACACTATGAAACAGCTTTGTATTCGCCTTAAACAATGTTTCAGGGCAAGAGATTGAGTTTTAGACTAAAATGTAATGCATTATAAGAAGAATATTTACATTGCAACTCTGTTCTTTAGCTTTTATACTCATTGAAACAGCTTTTCAAAGCATTGTAATCGCCTTAAACACATTTTCAGGGCAAGAGATTGTGCTTTGGACTAAAATGTAAGCATTATAAGAAGAATATATACTTTGAAACTCTGTTCTTTAGTTTTTATACTCATTGAAACAGCTTTTCAAAGCATTGTAATCGCCTTAAACACTGTTTCAGGGCAAGAGATTGTGCTTTGGACAAAATGTAATGCATTATAAGAAGAATCTTTACTTTGAAACTCTGTTCTTTACCTTTTTCACACTATGAAACAGCTTTATATTCACCTTAAACACTGTTTTAGGGCAAGAGATTTTGTTTTAGACTAAAATGTTATGCATTATAAGAAGAATATTTACTTTGAAACTGTTCTTTACCTTTTTCACACTATATTACCGCGTTGTATTCACCTTAAACAATCTTTCAGGGCAAGAGTTTGTGCTTTGGACAAAATGTAATGCATTATAAGAAGAATCTTTACTTTGAAACTGTTCTTTACCTTTTTCACACTATATAACAGCTTTTTATTCACCTTAAACACTGTTTCAGGTCAAGAGATTTTGTTTTAGACTAAAATGTAATGCATTATAAGAAGAATCTTTACTTTGAAAATCTATTCTTTAGCTTTTACAATCATTGAAACATCGTTTCAAAGTATTTTAATCACCTTAAACACTGTTTCAGGGCAAGAGATTGTGTTTTAGACTAAAAGGTAATGCATTATAAGAAGAATCTTCACTTTGAAATTCTGTTCTTTACCTTTTTCACACTATATAACAGCTTTGCATTCACCTTAAACATTGTTTTAGGGCAAGAGATTGTGTTTTAGACTAAAATGTAATGCATTATAAGAAGAATCTTTACTTTGAAACTCTGTTCTTTACCTTTTTCACACTATATAACAGCTTTGTATTCACCTTAAACACTGTTTTAGGGCAAGAGATTGTGTTTTAGACTAAAATGTAATACATTAAAAGAAGAATCTTTACATTGAAACTCTGTTCTTTAGCTTTTTTCCAATTATGGAAACAGCATTTCAAAGCATTGTAATCGCCTAAAACAATGTTTCAGGGCAAGAGATTGTGTTTTAGACTAAAAGGTAATGCATTATAAGAAGAATCTTTACTTTGAAACTCTGTTCTTAAACTTTTTCACACTATATTATAGCGTTGTATTCACCTTAAACACTGTTTCAGGGCAAGCGTTTGTGCTTTGGACTAAAATGTAATGCATTATAAGAAGAATCTTTACTTTGAAACTGTTCTTTACCTTTTTCACACTATATAACAGCTTTTTATTCACCTTAAACACTGTTTCAGGGCAAGAGTTTATGGTTTGGACAAAATGTAATGCATTATAAGAAGAATCTTTACTTTGAAAATCTATTCTTTAGCTTTTACAATCATTGAAACAGCGTTTCAAAGCTTTTTAATCGCCTTAAACACAGTTTCAGGGCAAGAGTTTGTGCTTTGGACTAAAATGTAATGCATTATAAGAAGAATCTTTACTTTGAAACTGTTCTTTACCTTTTTCACACTCTGAAACAGCTTGGTATTCGCCTTAAACACTGTTTCAGGGCAAGAGTTTTTGACTTGGACTAAAATGTAATGCATTGTAAGGAGAATCTTTTCTTTGAAACTCTGTTCTTTAGCTTTTACACTCATTGAAACAGTGTTTCAAAGCATTGTAATCGCCTTAAACACATTTTCAGGGCAAGAGATTGTGTTTTGGACTAAAATGTAAGCATTATAAGAAGAATCTTTACTTTGAAACTCTGTTCTTTACCTTTTTCACACTATATAACAGCTTTGCATTCACCTTAAACATTGTTTTAGGGCAAGAGATTGTGTTTTAGACTAAAATGTAATGCATTATAAGAAGAATCTTTACTTTGAAACTCTGTTCTTTACCTTTTTCACACTATATAACAGCTTTGTATTCACCTTAAACACTGTTTTAGGGCAAGAGATTGTGTTTTAGACTAAAATGTAATGCATTAAAAGAAGAATCTTTACATTGAAACTCTGTTCTTTAGCTTTTTTCCAATTATGGAAACAGCATTTCAAAGCATTGTAATCGCCTAAAACAATGTTTCAGGGCAAGAGATTGTGTTTTAGACTAAAAGGTAATGCATTATAAGAAGAATCTTTACTTTGAAACTTTGTTCTTAAACTTTTTCACACTATGAAACAGCTTTGTATTCGCCTTAAACAATGTTTCAGGGCAAGAGATTGAGTTTTAGACTAAAATGTAATGCATTATAAGAAGAATATTTACATTGCAACTCTGTTCTTTAGCTTTTACACTCATTGAAACAGCTTTTCAAAGCATTGTAATCGCCTTAAACACATTTTCAGGGCAAGAGATTGTGCTTTGGACTAAAATGTAAGCATTATAAGAAGAATCTATACTTTGAAACTCTGTTCTTTAGTTTTTATACTCATTGAAACAGCTTTTCAAAGCATTGTAATCGCCTTAAACACTGTTTCAGGGCAAGAGATTGTGCTTTGGACAAAATGTAATGCATTATAAGAAGAATCTTTACTTTGAAAATCTATTCTTTAGCTTTTACAATCATTGAAACATCGTTTCAAAGCATTTTAATCACCTTAAACACTGTTTCAGGGCAAGAGATTGTGTTTTAGACTAAAAGGTAATGCATTATAAGAAGAATCTTTACTTTGAAATTCTGTTCTTTACCTTTTTCACACTATATAACAGCTTTGCATTCACCTTAAACATTGTTTTAGGGCAAGAGATTGTGTTTTAGACTAAAAGGTAATGCATTATAAGAAGAATCTTTACTTTGAAACTCTGTTCTTTACCTTTTTCACACTATATAACAGCTTTATATTCACCTTAAACACTGTTTCAGGGCAAGAGATTGTGTTTTAGACTAAAATGTAATGCATTATAAGAAGAATCTTTACTTTGAAAATCTATTCTTTAGCTTTTACAATCATTGAAACAGCGTTTCAAAGCATTTTAATCGCCTTAAACACAGTTTCAGGGCAAGAGTTTGTGCTTTGGACTAAAATGTAAGCATTATAAGAAGAATCTTTACTTTGAAACTCTGTTCTTTACCTTTTTCACACTATATAACAGCATTGTATTCACCTTAAACACTGTTTTAGGGCAAGAGATTGTGTTTTAGACTAAAATGTAATGCATTAAAAGAAGAATCTTTACATTGAAACTCTGTTCTTTAGCTTTTTTCCAATTATGGAAACAGCATTTCAAAGCATTGTAATCGCCTAAAACAATGTTTCAGGGCAAGAGATTGTGTTTTAGACTAAAAGGTAATGCATTATAAGAAGAATCTTTACTTTGAAACTCTGTTCTTAAACTTTTTCACACTATATTACAGCGTTGTATTCACCTTAAACACTGTTTCAGGGCAAGCGTTTGTGCTTTGGACTAAAATGTAATGCATTATAAGAAGAATCTTTACTTTGAAACTGTTCTTTACCTTTTTCACACTATATAACAGCTTTTTATTCACCTTAAACACTGTTTCAGGGCAAGAGTTTGTGGTTTGGACAAAATGTAATGCATTATAAGAAGAATCTTTACTTTGAAAATCTATTCTTTAGCTTTTACAATCATTGAAACAGCGTTTCAAAGCTTTTTAATCGCCTTAAACACAGTTTCAGGGCAAGAGTTTGTGCTTTGGACTAAAATGTAATGCATTATAAGAAGAATCTTTACTTTGAAACTGTTCTTTACCTTTTTCACACTCTGAAACAGCTTGGTATTCGCCTTAAACACTGTTTCAGGGCAAGAGTTTTTGACTTGGACTAAAATGTAATGCATTGTAAGGAGAATCTTTTCTTTGAAACTCTGTTCTTTAGCTTTTACACTCATTGAAACAGTGTTTCAAAGCATTGTAATCGCCTTAAACACATTTTCAGGGCAAGAGATTGTGTTTTGGACTAAAATGTAAGCATTATAAGAAGAATCTTTACTTTGAAACTCTGTTCTTTACCTTTTTCACACTATATAACAGCTTTGCATTCACCTTAAACATTGTTTTAGGGCAAGAGATTGTGTTTTAGACTAAAATGTAATGCATTATAAGAAGAATCTTTACTTTGAAACTCTGTTCTTTACCTTTTTCACACTATATAACAGCTTTGTATTCACCTTAAACACTGTTTTAGGGCAAGAGATTGTGTTTTAGACTAAAATGTAATGCATTAAAAGAAGAATCTTTACATTGAAACTCTGTTCTTTAGCTTTTTTCCAATTATGGAAACAGCATTTCAAAGCATTGTAATCGCCTAAAACAATGTTTCAGGGCAAGAGATTGTGTTTTAGACTAAAAGGTAATGCATTATAAGAAGAATCTTTACTTTGAAACTTTGTTCTTAAACTTTTTCACACTATGAAACAGCTTTGTATTCGCCTTAAACAATGTTTCAGGGCAAGAGATTGAGTTTTAGACTAAAATGTAATGCATTATAAGAAGAATATTTACATTGCAACTCTGTTCTTTAGCTTTTATACTCATTGAAACAGCTTTTCAAAGCATTGTAATCGCCTTAAACACATTTTCAGGGCAAGAGATTGTGCTTTGGACTAAAATGTAAGCATTATAAGAAGAATCTATACTTTGAAACTCTGTTCTTTAGTTTTTATACTCATTGAAACAGCTTTTCAAAGCATTGTAATCGCCTTAAACACTGTTTCAGGGCAAGAGATTGTGCTTTGGACAAAATGTAATGCATTATAAGAAGAATCTTTACTTTGAAACTCTGTTCTTTACCTTTTTCACACTATGAAACAGCTTTATATTCACCTTAAACACTGTTTTAGGGCAAGAGATTTTGTTTTAGACTAAAATGTTATGCATTATAAGAAGAATATTTACTTTGAAACTGTTCTTTACCTTTTTCACACTATATTACCGCGTTGTATTCACCTTAAACAATCTTTCAGGGCAAGAGTTTGTGCTTTGGACAAAATGTAATGCATTATAAGAAGAATCTTTACTTTGAAACTGTTCTTTACCTTTTTCACACTATATAACAGCTTTTTATTCACCTTAAACACTGTTTCAGGTCAAGAGATTTTGTTTTAGACTAAAATGTAATGCATTATAAGAAGAATCTTTACTTTGAAAATCTATTCTTTAGCTTTTACAATCATTGAAACATCGTTTCAAAGCATTTTAATCACCTTAAACACTGTTTCAGGGCAAGAGATTGTGTTTTAGACTAAAAGGTAATGCATTATAAGAAGAATCTTCACTTTGAAATTCTGTTCTTTACCTTTTTCACACTATATAACAGCTTTGCATTCACCTTAAACATTGTTTTAGGGCAAGAGATTGTGTTTTAGACTAAAATGTAATGCATTATAAGAAGAATCTTTACTTTGAAAATCTATTCTTTAGCTTTTACAATCATTGAAACAGCGTTTCAAAGCATTTTAATCGCCTTAAACACAGTTTCAGGGCAAGAGTTTGTGCTTTGGACTAAAATGTAAGCATTATAAGAAGAATCTTTACTTTGAAACTCTGTTCTTTACCTTTTTCACACTATATAACAGCATTGTATTCACCTTAAACACTGTTTTAGGGCAAGAGATTGTGTTTTAGACTAAAATGTAATGCATTAAAAGAAGAATCTTTACATTGAAACTCTGTTCTTTAGCTTTTTTCCAATTATGGAAACAGCATTTCAAAGCATTGTAATCGCCTAAAACAATGTTTCAGGGCAAGAGATTGTGTTTTAGACTAAAAGGTAATGCATTATAAGAAGAATCTTTACTTTGAAACTCTGTTCTTAAACTTTTTCACACTATATTACAGCGTTGTATTCACCTTAAACACTGTTTCAGGGCAAGCGTTTGTGCTTTGGACTAAAATGTAATGCATTATAAGAAGAATCTTTACTTTGAAACTGTTCTTTACCTTTTTCACACTATATAACAGCTTTTTATTCACCTTAAACACTGTTTCAGGGCAAGAGTTTGTGGTTTGGACAAAATGTAATGCATTATAAGAAGAATCTTTACTTTGAAAATCTATTCTTTAGCTTTTACAATCATTGAAACAGCGTTTCAAAGCTTTTTAATCGCCTTAAACACAGTTTCAGGGCAAGAGTTTGTGCTTTGGACTAAAATGTAATGCATTATAAGAAGAATCTTTACTTTGAAACTGTTCTTTACCTTTTTCACACTCTGAAACAGCTTGGTATTCGCCTTAAACACTGTTTCAGGGCAAGAGTTTTTGACTTGGACTAAAATGTAATGCATTGTAAGGAGAATCTTTTCTTTGAAACTCTGTTCTTTAGCTTTTACACTCATTGAAACAGTGTTTCAAAGCATTGTAATCGCCTTAAACACATTTTCAGGGCAAGAGATTGTGTTTTGGACTAAAATGTAAGCATTATAAGAAGAATCTTTACTTTGAAACTCTGTTCTTTACCTTTTTCACACTATATAACAGCTTTGCATTCACCTTAAACATTGTTTTAGGGCAAGAGATTGTGTTTTAGACTAAAATGTAATGCATTATAAGAAGAATCTTTACTTTGAAACTCTGTTCTTTACCTTTTTCACACTATATAACAGCTCTGTATTCACCTTAAACACTGTTTTAGGGCAAGAGATTGTGTTTTAGACTAAAATGTAATGCATTAAAAGAAGAATCTTTACATTGAAACTCTGTTCTTTAGCTTTTTTCCAATTATGGAAACAGCATTTCAAAGCATTGTAATCGCCTAAAACAATGTTTCAGGGCAAGAGATTGTGTTTTAGACTAAAAGGTAATGCATTATAAGAAGAATCTTTACTTTGAAACTTTGTTCTTAAACTTTTTCACACTATGAAACAGCTTTGTATTCGCCTTAAACAATGTTTCAGGGCAAGAGATTGAGTTTTAGACTAAAATGTAATGCATTATAAGAAGAATATTTACATTGCAACTCTGTTCTTTAGCTTTTATACTCATTGAAACAGCTTTTCAAAGCATTGTAATCGCCTTAAACACATTTTCAGGGCAAGAGATTGTGCTTTGGACTAAAATGTAAGCATTATAAGAAGAATATATACTTTGAAACTCTGTTCTTTAGTTTTTATACTCATTGAAACAGCTTTTCAAAGCATTGTAATCGCCTTAAACACTGTTTCAGGGCAAGAGATTGTGCTTTGGACAAAATGTAATGCATTATAAGAAGAATCTTTACTTTGAAACTCTGTTCTTTACCTTTTTCACACTATGAAACAGCTTTATATTCACCTTAAACACTGTTTTAGGGCAAGAGATTTTGTTTTAGACTAAAATGTTATGCATTATAAGAAGAATATTTACTTTGAAACTGTTCTTTACCTTTTTCACACTATATTACCGCGTTGTATTCACCTTAAACAATCTTTCAGGGCAAGAGTTTGTGCTTTGGACAAAATGTAATGCATTATAAGAAGAATCTTTACTTTGAAACTGTTCTTTACCTTTTTCACACTATATAACAGCTTTTTATTCACCTTAAACACTGTTTCAGGTCAAGAGATTTTGTTTTAGACTAAAATGTAATGCATTATAAGAAGAATCTTTACTTTGAAAATCTATTCTTTAGCTTTTACAATCATTGAAACATCGTTTCAAAGCATTTTAATCACCTTAAACACTGTTTCAGGGCAAGAGATTGTGTTTTAGACTAAAAGGTAATGCATTATAAGAAGAATCTTCACTTTGAAATTCTGTTCTTTACCTTTTTCACACTATATAACAGCTTTGCATTCACCTTAAACATTGTTTTAGGGCAAGAGATTGTGTTTTAGACTAAAATGTAATGCATTATAAGAAGAATCTTTACTTTGAAACTCTGTTCTTTACCTTTTTCACACTATATAACAGCTTTGTATTCACCTTAAACACTGTTTTAGGGCAAGAGATTGTGTTTTAGACTAAAATGTAATGCATTAAAAGAAGAATCTTTACATTGAAACTCTGTTCTTTAGCTTTTTTCCAATTATGGAAACAGCATTTCAAAGCATTGTAATCGCCTAAAACAATGTTTCAGGGCAAGAGATTGTGTTTTAGACTAAAAGGTAATGCATTATAAGAAGAATCTTTACTTTGAAACTCTGTTCTTAAACTTTTTCACACTATATTACAGCGTTGTATTCACCTTAAACACTGTTTCAGGGCAAGCGTTTGTGCTTTGGACTAAAATGTAATGCATTATAAGAAGAATCTTTACTTTGAAACTGTTCTTTACCTTTTTCACACTATATAACAGCTTTTTATTCACCTTAAACACTGTTTCAGGGCAAGAGTTTATGGTTTGGACAAAATGTAATGCATTATAAGAAGAATCTTTACTTTGAAAATCTATTCTTTAGCTTTTACAATCATTGAAACAGCGTTTCAAAGCTTTTTAATCGCCTTAAACACAGTTTCAGGGCAAGAGTTTGTGCTTTGGACTAAAATGTAATGCATTATAAGAAGAATCTTTACTTTGAAACTGTTCTTTACCTTTTTCACACTCTGAAACAGCTTGGTATTCGCCTTAAACACTGTTTCAGGGCAAGAGTTTTTGACTTGGACTAAAATGTAATGCATTGTAAGGAGAATCTTTTCTTTGAAACTCTGTTCTTTAGCTTTTACACTCATTGAAACAGTGTTTCAAAGCATTGTAATCGCCTTAAACACATTTTCAGGGCAAGAGATTGTGTTTTGGACTAAAATGTAAGCATTATAAGAAGAATCTTTACTTTGAAACTCTGTTCTTTACCTTTTTCACACTATATAACAGCTTTGCATTCACCTTAAACATTGTTTTAGGGCAAGAGATTGTGTTTTAGACTAAAATGTAATGCATTATAAGAAGAATCTTTACTTTGAAACTCTGTTCTTTACCTTTTTCACACTATATAACAGCTTTGTATTCACCTTAAACACTGTTTTAGGGCAAGAGATTGTGTTTTAGACTAAAATGTAATGCATTAAAAGAAGAATCTTTACATTGAAACTCTGTTCTTTAGCTTTTTTCCAATTATGGAAACAGCATTTCAAAGCATTGTAATCGCCTAAAACAATGTTTCAGGGCAAGAGATTGTGTTTTAGACTAAAAGGTAATGCATTATAAGAAGAATCTTTACTTTGAAACTTTGTTCTTAAACTTTTTCACACTATGAAACAGCTTTGTATTCGCCTTAAACAATGTTTCAGGGCAAGAGATTGAGTTTTAGACTAAAATGTAATGCATTATAAGAAGAATATTTACATTGCAACTCTGTTCTTTAGCTTTTACACTCATTGAAACAGCTTTTCAAAGCATTGTAATCGCCTTAAACACATTTTCAGGGCAAGAGATTGTGCTTTGGACTAAAATGTAAGCATTATAAGAAGAATCTATACTTTGAAACTCTGTTCTTTAGTTTTTATACTCATTGAAACAGCTTTTCAAAGCATTGTAATCGCCTTAAACACTGTTTCAGGGCAAGAGATTGTGCTTTGGACAAAATGTAATGCATTATAAGAAGAATCTTTACTTTGAAACTCTGTTCTTTACCTTTTTCACACTATGAAACAGCTTTATATTCAACTTAAACACTGTTTCAGGGCAAGAGATTGTGCTTTAGACTAAAAGGTAATGCATTATAAGAAGAATCTTTACTTTGAAAATCTATTCTTTAGCTTTTACAATCATTGAAACATCGTTTCAAAGCATTTTAATCACCTTAAACACTGTTTCAGGGCAAGAGATTGTGTTTTAGACTAAAAGGTAATGCATTATAAGAAGAATCTTTACTTTGAAATTCTGTTCTTTACCTTTTTCACACTATATAACAGCTTTGCATTCACCTTAAACATTGTTTTAGGGCAAGAGATTGTGTTTTAGACTAAAAGGTAATGCATTATAAGAAGAATCTTTACTTTGAAACTCTGTTCTTTACCTTTTTCACACTATATAACAGCTTTATATTCACCTTAAACACTGTTTCAGGGCAAGAGATTGTGTTTTAGACTAAAATGTAATGCATTATAAGAAGAATCTTTACTTTGAAAATCTATTCTTTAGCTTTTACAATCATTGAAACAGCGTTTCAAAGCATTTTAATCGCCTTAAACACAGTTTCAGGGCAAGAGTTTGTGCTTTGGACTAAAATGTAAGCATTATAAGAAGAATCTTTACTTTGAAACTCTGTTCTTTACCTTTTTCACACTATATAACAGCATTGTATTCACCTTAAACACTGTTTTAGGGCAAGAGATTGTGTTTTAGACTAAAATGTAATGCATTAAAAGAAGAATCTTTACATTGAAACTCTGTTCTTTAGCTTTTTTCCAATTATGGAAACAGCATTTCAAAGCATTGTAATCGCCTAAAACAATGTTTCAGGGCAAGAGATTGTGTTTTAGACTAAAAGGTAATGCATTATAAGAAGAATCTTTACTTTGAAACTCTGTTCTTAAACTTTTTCACACTATATTACAGCGTTGTATTCACCTTAAACACTGTTTCAGGGCAAGCGTTTGTGCTTTGGACTAAAATGTAATGCATTATAAGAAGAATCTTTACTTTGAAACTGTTCTTTACCTTTTTCACACTATATAACAGCTTTTTATTCACCTTAAACACTGTTTCAGGGCAAGAGTTTGTGGTTTGGACAAAATGTAATGCATTATAAGAAGAATCTTTACTTTGAAAATCTATTCTTTAGCTTTTACAATCATTGAAACAGCGTTTCAAAGCTTTTTAATCGCCTTAAACACAGTTTCAGGGCAAGAGTTTGTGCTTTGGACTAAAATGTAATGCATTATAAGAAGAATCTTTACTTTGAAACTGTTCTTTACCTTTTTCACACTCTGAAACAGCTTGGTATTCGCCTTAAACACTGTTTCAGGGCAAGAGTTTTTGACTTGGACTAAAATGTAATGCATTGTAAGGAGAATCTTTTCTTTGAAACTCTGTTCTTTAGCTTTTACATTCATTGAAACAGTGTTTCAAAGCATTGTAATCGCCTTAAACACATTTTCAGGGCAAGAGATTGTGTTTTGGACTAAAATGTAAGCATTATAAGAAGAATCTTTACTTTGAAACTCTGTTCTTTACCTTTTTCACACTATATAACAGCTTTGCATTCACCTTAAACATTGTTTTAGGGCAAGAGATTGTGTTTTAGACTAAAATGTAATGCATTATAAGAAGAATCTTTACTTTGAAACTCTGTTCTTTACCTTTTTCACACTATATAACAGCTTTGTATTCACCTTAAACACTGTTTTAGGGCAAGAGATTGTGTTTTAGACTAAAATGTAATGCATTAAAAGAAGAATCTTTACATTGAAACTCTGTTCTTTAGCTTTTTTCCAATTATGGAAACAGCATTTCAAAGCATTGTAATCGCCTAAAACAATGTTTCAGGGCAAGAGATTGTGTTTTAGACTAAAAGGTAATGCATTATAAGAAGAATCTTTACTTTGAAACTTTGTTCTTAAACTTTTTCACACTATGAAACAGCTTTGTATTCGCCTTAAACAATGTTTCAGGGCAAGAGATTGAGTTTTAGACTAAAATGTAATGCATTATAAGAAGAATATTTACATTGCAACTCTGTTCTTTAGCTTTTACACTCATTGAAACAGCTTTTCAAAGCATTGTAATCGCCTTAAACACATTTTCAGGGCAAGAGATTGTGCTTTGGACTAAAATGTAAGCATTATAAGAAGAATCTATACTTTGAAACTCTGTTCTTTAGTTTTTATACTCATTGAAACAGCTTTTCAAAGCATTGTAATCGCCTTAAACACTGTTTCAGGGCAAGAGATTGTGCTTTGGACAAAATGTAATGCATTATAAGAAGAATCTTTACTTTGAAACTCTGTTCTTTACCTTTTTCACACTATGAAACAGCTTTATATTCAACTTAAACACTGTTTCAGGGCAAGAGATTGTGCTTTAGACTAAAAGGTAATGCATTATAAGAAGAATCTTTACTTTGAAAATCTATTCTTTAGCTTTTACAATCATTGAAACATCGTTTCAAAGCATTTTAATCACCTTAAACACTGTTTCAGGGCAAGAGATTGTGTTTTAGACTAAAAGGTAATGCATTATAAGAAGAATCTTTACTTTGAAATTCTGTTCTTTACCTTTTTCACACTATATAACAGCTTTGCATTCACCTTAAACATTGTTTTAGGGCAAGAGATTGTGTTTTAGACTAAAAGGTAATGCATTATAAGAAGAATCTTTACTTTGAAACTCTGTTCTTTACCTTTTTCACACTATATAACAGCTTTATATTCACCTTAAACACTGTTTCAGGGCAAGAGATTGTGTTTTAGACTAAAATGTAATGCATTATAAGAAGAATCTTTACTTTGAAAATCTATTCTTTAGCTTTTACAATCATTGAAACAGCGTTTCAAAGCATTTTAATCGCCTTAAACACAGTTTCAGGGCAAGAGTTTGTGCTTTGGACTAAAATGTAAGCATTATAAGAAGAATCTTTACTTTGAAACTCTGTTCTTTACCTTTTTCACACTATATAACAGCATTGTATTCACCTTAAACACTGTTTTAGGGCAAGAGATTGTGTTTTAGACTAAAATGTAATGCATTAAAAGAAGAATCTTTACATTGAAACTCTGTTCTTTAGCTTTTTTCCAATTATGGAAACAGCATTTCAAAGCATTGTAATCGCCTAAAACAATGTTTCAGGGCAAGAGATTGTGTTTTAGACTAAAAGGTAATGCATTATAAGAAGAATCTTTACTTTGAATCTCTGTTCTTTACCTTTTTCACACTATGAAACAGCTTTGTATTCGCCTTAAACAATGTTTCAGGGCAAGAGATTGAGTTTTAGACTAAAATGTAATACATTATAAGAAGAATATTTACATTGCAACTCTGTTCTTTAGCTTTTACACTCATTGAAACAGCGTTTCAAAGCATTGTAATCGCCTTAAACACATTTTCAGGGCAAGAGATTGTGTTTTGGACTAAAATGTAAGCATTATAAGAAGAATCTTTACTTTGAAACTCTGTTCTTTACCTTTTTCACACTATATAACAGCTTTGCATTCACCTTAAACATTGTTTTAGGGCAAGAGATTGTGTTTTAGACTAAAATGTAATGCATTATAAGAAGAATCTTTACTTTGAAACTCTGTTCTTTACCTTTTTCACACTATATAACAGCTTTGTATTCACCTTAAACACTGTTTTAGGGCAAGAGATTGTGTTTTAGACTAAAATGTAATGCATTAAAAGAAGAATCTTTACATTGAAACTCTGTTCTTTAGCTTTTTTCCAATTATGGAAACAGCATTTCAAAGCATTGTAATCGCCTAAAACAATGTTTCAGGGCAAGAGATTGTGTTTTAGACTAAAAGGTAATGCATTATAAGAAGAATCTTTACTTTGAAACTTTGTTCTTAAACTTTTTCACACTATGAAACAGCTTTGTATTCGCCTTAAACAATGTTTCAGGGCAAGAGATTGAGTTTTAGACTAAAATGTAATGCATTATAAGAAGAATATTTACATTGCAACTCTGTTCTTTAGCTTTTACACTCATTGAAACAGCTTTTCAAAGCATTGTAATCGCCTTAAACACATTTTCAGGGCAAGAGATTGTGCTTTGGACTAAAATGTAAGCATTATAAGAAGAATCTATACTTTGAAACTCTGTTCTTTAGTTTTTATACTCATTGAAACAGCTTTTCAAAGCATTGTAATCGCCTTAAACACTGTTTCAGGGCAAGAGATTGTGCTTTGGACAAAATGTAATGCATTATAAGAAGAATCTTTACTTTGAAACTCTGTTCTTTACCTTTTTCACACTATGAAACAGCTTTATATTCAACTTAAACACTGTTTCAGGGCAAGAGATTGTGCTTTAGACTAAAAGGTAATGCATTATAAGAAGAATCTTTACTTTGAAAATCTATTCTTTAGCTTTTACAATCATTGAAACATCGTTTCAAAGCATTTTAATCACCTTAAACACTGTTTCAGGGCAAGAGATTGTGTTTTAGACTAAAAGGTAATGCATTATAAGAAGAATCTTTACTTTGAAATTCTGTTCTTTACCTTTTTCACACTATATAACAGCTTTGCATTCACCTTAAACATTGTTTTAGGGCAAGAGATTGTGTTTTAGACTAAAATGTAATGCATTATAAGAAGAATCTTTACTTTGAAACTCTGTTCTTTACCTTTTTCACACTATATAACAGCTTTGTATTCACCTTAAACACTGTTTTAGGGCAAGAGATTGTGTTTTAGACTAAAATGTAATGCATTAAAAGAAGAATCTTTACATTGAAACTCTGTTCTTTAGCTTTTTTCCAATTATGGAAACAGCATTTCAAAGCATTGTAATCGCCTAAAACAATGTTTCAGGGCAAGAGATTGTGTTTTAGACTAAAAGGTAATGCATTATAAGAAGAATCTTTACTTTGAAACTTTGTTCTTAAACTTTTTCACACTATGAAACAGCTTTGTATTCGCCTTAAACAATGTTTCAGGGCAAGAGATTGAGTTTTAGACTAAAATGTAATGCATTATAAGAAGAATATTTACATTGCAACTCTGTTCTTTAGCTTTTACACTCATTGAAACAGCTTTTCAAAGCATTGTAATCGCCTTAAACACATTTTCAGGGCAAGAGATTGTGCTTTGGACTAAAATGTAAGCATTATAAGAAGAATCTATACTTTGAAACTCTGTTCTTTAGTTTTTATACTCATTGAAACAGCTTTTCAAAGCATTGTAATCGCCTTAAACACTGTTTCAGGGCAAGAGATTGTGCTTTGGACAAAATGTAATGCATTATAAGAAGAATCTTTACTTTGAAACTCTGTTCTTTACCTTTTTCACACTATGAAACAGCTTTATATTCAACTTAAACACTGTTTCAGGGCAAGAGATTGTGCTTTAGACTAAAAGGTAATGCATTATAAGAAGAATCTTTACTTTGAAAATCTATTCTTTAGCTTTTACAATCATTGAAACATCGTTTCAAAGCATTTTAATCACCTTAAACACTGTTTCAGGGCAAGAGATTGTGTTTTAGACTAAAAGGTAATGCATTATAAGAAGAATCTTTACTTTGAAATTCTGTTCTTTACCTTTTTCACACTATATAACAGCTTTGCATTCACCTTAAACATTGTTTTAGGGCAAGAGATTGTGTTTTAGACTAAAAGGTAATGCATTATAAGAAGAATCTTTACTTTGAAACTCTGTTCTTTACCTTTTTCACACTATATAACAGCTTTATATTCACCTTAAACACTGTTTCAGGGCAAGAGATTGTGTTTTAGACTAAAATGTAATGCATTATAAGAAGAATCTTTACTTTGAAAATCTATTCTTTAGCTTTTACAATCATTGAAACAGCGTTTCAAAGCATTTTAATCGCCTTAAACACAGTTTCAGGGCAAGAGTTTGTGCTTTGGACTAAAATGTAAGCATTATAAGAAGAATCTTTACTTTGAAACTCTGTTCTTTACCTTTTTCACACTATATAACAGCATTGTATTCACCTTAAACACTGTTTTAGGGCAAGAGATTGTGTTTTAGACTAAAATGTAATGCATTAAAAGAAGAATCTTTACATTGAAACTCTGTTCTTTAGCTTTTTTCCAATTATGGAAACAGCATTTCAAAGCATTGTAATCGCCTAAAACAATGTTTCAGGGCAAGAGATTGTGTTTTAGACTAAAAGGTAATGCATTATAAGAAGAATCTTTACTTTGAAACTCTGTTCTTAAACTTTTTCACACTATATTACAGCGTTGTATTCACCTTAAACACTGTTTCAGGGCAAGCGTTTGTGCTTTGGACTAAAATGTAATGCATTATAAGAAGAATCTTTACTTTGAAACTGTTCTTTACCTTTTTCACACTATATAACAGCTTTTTATTCACCTTAAACACTGTTTCAGGGCAAGAGTTTGTGGTTTGGACAAAATGTAATGCATTATAAGAAGAATCTTTACTTTGAAAATCTATTCTTTAGCTTTTACAATCATTGAAACAGCGTTTCAAAGCTTTTTAATCGCCTTAAACACAGTTTCAGGGCAAGAGTTTGTGCTTTGGACTAAAATGTAATGCATTATAAGAAGAATCTTTACTTTGAAACTGTTCTTTACCTTTTTCACACTCTGAAACAGCTTGGTATTCGCCTTAAACACTGTTTCAGGGCAAGAGTTTTTGACTTGGACTAAAATGTAATGCATTGTAAGGAGAATCTTTTCTTTGAAACTCTGTTCTTTAGCTTTTACACTCATTGAAACAGTGTTTCAAAGCATTGTAATCGCCTTAAACACATTTTCAGGGCAAGAGATTGTGTTTTGGACTAAAATGTAAGCATTATAAGAAGAATCTTTACTTTGAAACTCTGTTCTTTACCTTTTTCACACTATATAACAGCTTTGCATTCACCTTAAACATTGTTTTAGGGCAAGAGATTGTGTTTTAGACTAAAATGTAATGCATTATAAGAAGAATCTTTACTTTGAAACTCTGTTCTTTACCTTTTTCACACTATATAACAGCTTTGTATTCACCTTAAACACTGTTTTAGGGCAAGAGATTGTGTTTTAGACTAAAATGTAATGCATTAAAAGAAGAATCTTTACATTGAAACTCTGTTCTTTAGCTTTTTTCCAATTATGGAAACAGCATTTCAAAGCATTGTAATCGCCTAAAACAATGTTTCAGGGCAAGAGATTGTGTTTTAGACTAAAAGGTAATGCATTATAAGAAGAATCTTTACTTTGAAACTTTGTTCTTAAACTTTTTCACACTATGAAACAGCTTTGTATTCGCCTTAAACAATGTTTCAGGGCAAGAGATTGAGTTTTAGACTAAAATGTAATGCATTATAAGAAGAATATTTACATTGCAACTCTGTTCTTTAGCTTTTATACTCATTGAAACAGCTTTTCAAAGCATTGTAATCGCCTTAAACACATTTTCAGGGCAAGAGATTGTGCTTTGGACTAAAATGTAAGCATTATAAGAAGAATATATACTTTGAAACTCTGTTCTTTAGTTTTTATACTCATTGAAACAGCTTTTCAAAGCATTGTAATCGCCTTAAACACTGTTTCAGGGCAAGAGATTGTGCTTTGGACAAAATGTAATGCATTATAAGAAGAATCTTTACTTTGAAACTCTGTTCTTTACCTTTTTCACACTATGAAACAGCTTTATATTCACCTTAAACACTGTTTTAGGGCAAGAGATTTTGTTTTAGACTAAAATGTTATGCATTATAAGAAGAATATTTACTTTGAAACTGTTCTTTACCTTTTTCACACTATATTACCGCGTTGTATTCACCTTAAACAATCTTTCAGGGCAAGAGTTTGTGCTTTGGACAAAATGTAATGCATTATAAGAAGAATCTTTACTTTGAAACTGTTCTTTACCTTTTTCACACTATATAACAGCTTTTTATTCACCTTAAACACTGTTTCAGGTCAAGAGATTTTGTTTTAGACTAAAATGTAATGCATTATAAGAAGAATCTTTACTTTGAAAATCTATTCTTTAGCTTTTACAATCATTGAAACATCGTTTCAAAGCATTTTAATCACCTTAAACACTGTTTCAGGGCAAGAGATTGTGTTTTAGACTAAAAGGTAATGCATTATAAGAAGAATCTTCACTTTGAAATTCTGTTCTTTACCTTTTTCACACTATATAACAGCTTTGCATTCACCTTAAACATTGTTTTAGGGCAAGAGATTGTGTTTTAGACTAAAATGTAATGCATTATAAGAAGAATCTTTACTTTGAAACTCTGTTCTTTACCTTTTTCACACTATATAACAGCTTTGTATTCACCTTAAACACTGTTTTAGGGCAAGAGATTGTGTTTTAGACTAAAATGTAATGCATTAAAAGAAGAATCTTTACATTGAAACTCTGTTCTTTAGCTTTTTTCCAATTATGGAAACAGCATTTCAAAGCATTGTAATCGCCTAAAACAATGTTTCAGGGCAAGAGATTGTGTTTTAGACTAAAAGGTAATGCATTATAAGAAGAATCTTTACTTTGAAACTCTGTTCTTAAACTTTTTCACACTATATTACAGCGTTGTATTCACCTTAAACACTGTTTCAGGGCAAGCGTTTGTGCTTTGGACTAAAATGTAATGCATTATAAGAAGAATCTTTACTTTGAAACTGTTCTTTACCTTTTTCACACTATATAACAGCTTTTTATTCACCTTAAACACTGTTTCAGGGCAAGAGTTTATGGTTTGGACAAAATGTAATGCATTATAAGAAGAATCTTTACTTTGAAAATCTATTCTTTAGCTTTTACAATCATTGAAACAGCGTTTCAAAGCTTTTTAATCGCCTTAAACACAGTTTCAGGGCAAGAGTTTGTGCTTTGGACTAAAATGTAATGCATTATAAGAAGAATCTTTACTTTGAAACTGTTCTTTACCTTTTTCACACTCTGAAACAGCTTGGTATTCGCCTTAAACACTGTTTCAGGGCAAGAGTTTTTGACTTGGACTAAAATGTAATGCATTGTAAGGAGAATCTTTTCTTTGAAACTCTGTTCTTTAGCTTTTACACTCATTGAAACAGTGTTTCAAAGCATTGTAATCGCCTTAAACACATTTTCAGGGCAAGAGATTGTGTTTTGGACTAAAATGTAAGCATTATAAGAAGAATCTTTACTTTGAAACTCTGTTCTTTACCTTTTTCACACTATATAACAGCTTTGCATTCACCTTAAACATTGTTTTAGGGCAAGAGATTGTGTTTTAGACTAAAATGTAATGCATTATAAGAAGAATCTTTACTTTGAAACTCTGTTCTTTACCTTTTTCACACTATATAACAGCTTTGTATTCACCTTAAACACTGTTTTAGGGCAAGAGATTGTGTTTTAGACTAAAATGTAATGCATTAAAAGAAGAATCTTTACATTGAAACTCTGTTCTTTAGCTTTTTTCCAATTATGGAAACAGCATTTCAAAGCATTGTAATCGCCTAAAACAATGTTTCAGGGCAAGAGATTGTGTTTTAGACTAAAAGGTAATGCATTATAAGAAGAATCTTTACTTTGAAACTTTGTTCTTAAACTTTTTCACACTATGAAACAGCTTTGTATTCGCCTTAAACAATGTTTCAGGGCAAGAGATTGAGATTTAGACTAAAATGTAATGCATTATAAGAAGAATATTTACATTGCAACTCTGTTCTTTAGCTTTTACACTCATTGAAACAGCTTTTCAAAGCATTGTAATCGCCTTAAACACATTTTCAGGGCAAGAGATTGTGCTTTGGACTAAAATGTAAGCATTATAAGAAGAATCTATACTTTGAAACTCTGTTCTTTAGTTTTTATACTCATTGAAACAGCTTTTCAAAGCATTGTAATCGCCTTAAACACTGTTTCAGGGCAAGAGATTGTGCTTTGGACAAAATGTAATGCATTATAAGAAGAATCTTTACTTTGAAACTCTGTTCTTTACCTTTTTCACACTATGAAACAGCTTTATATTCAACTTAAACACTGTTTCAGGGCAAGAGATTGTGCTTTAGACTAAAAGGTAATGCATTATAAGAAGAATCTTTACTTTGAAAATCTATTCTTTAGCTTTTACAATCATTGAAACATCGTTTCAAAGCATTTTAATCACCTTAAACACTGTTTCAGGGCAAGAGATTGTGTTTTAGACTAAAAGGTAATGCATTATAAGAAGAATCTTTACTTTGAAATTCTGTTCTTTACCTTTTTCACACTATATAACAGCTTTGCATTCACCTTAAACATTGTTTTAGGGCAAGAGATTGTGTTTTAGACTAAAAGGTAATGCATTATAAGAAGAATCTTTACTTTGAAACTCTGTTCTTTACCTTTTTCACACTATATAACAGCTTTATATTCACCTTAAACACTGTTTCAGGGCAAGAGATTGTGTTTTAGACTAAAATGTAATGCATTATAAGAAGAATCTTTACTTTGAAAATCTATTCTTTAGCTTTTACAATCATTGAAACAGCGTTTCAAAGCATTTTAATCGCCTTAAACACATTTTCAGGGCAAGAGTTTGTGCTTTGGACTAAAATGTAAGCATTATAAGAAGAATCTTTACTTTGAAACTCTGTTCTTTACCTTTTTCACACTATATAACAGCATTGTATTCACCTTAAACACTGTTTTAGGGCAAGAGATTGTGTTTTAGACTAAAATGTAATGCATTAAAAGAAGAATCTTTACATTGAAACTCTGTTCTTTAGCTTTTTTCCAATTATGGAAACAGCATTTCAAAGCATTGTAATCGCCTAAAACAATGTTTCAGGGCAAGAGATTGTGTTTTAGACTAAAAGGTAATGCATTATAAGAAGAATCTTTACTTTGAAACTCTGTTCTTAAACTTTTTCACACTATATTACAGCGTTGTATTCACCTTAAACACTGTTTCAGGGCAAGCGTTTGTGCTTTGGACTAAAATGTAATGCATTATAAGAAGAATCTTTACTTTGAAACTGTTCTTTACCTTTTTCACACTATATAACAGCTTTTTATTCACCTTAAACACTGTTTCAGGGCAAGAGTTTGTGGTTTGGACAAAATGTAATGCATTATAAGAAGAATCTTTACTTTGAAAATCTATTCTTTAGCTTTTACAATCATTGAAACAGCGTTTCAAAGCTTTTTAATCGCCTTAAACACAGTTTCAGGGCAAGAGTTTGTGCTTTGGACTAAAATGTAATGCATTATAAGAAGAATCTTTACTTTGAAACTGTTCTTTACCTTTTTCACACTCTGAAACAGCTTGGTATTCGCCTTAAACACTGTTTCAGGGCAAGAGTTTTTGACTTGGACTAAAATGTAATGCATTGTAAGGAGAATCTTTTCTTTGAAACTCTGTTCTTTAGCTTTTACATTCATTGAAACAGTGTTTCAAAGCATTGTAATCGCCTTAAACACATTTTCAGGGCAAGAGATTGTGTTTTGGACTAAAATGTAAGCATTATAAGAAGAATCTTTACTTTGAAACTCTGTTCTTTACCTTTTTCACACTATATAACAGCTTTGCATTCACCTTAAACATTGTTTTAGGGCAAGAGATTGTGTTTTAGACTAAAATGTAATGCATTATAAGAAGAATCTTTACTTTGAAACTCTGTTCTTTACCTTTTTCACACTATATAACAGCTTTGTATTCACCTTAAACACTGTTTTAGGGCAAGAGATTGTGTTTTAGACTAAAATGTAATGCATTAAAAGAAGAATCTTTACATTGAAACTCTGTTCTTTAGCTTTTTTCCAATTATGGAAACAGCATTTCAAAGCATTGTAATCGCCTAAAACAATGTTTCAGGGCAAGAGATTGTGTTTTAGACTAAAAGGTAATGCATTATAAGAAGAATCTTTACTTTGAAACTTTGTTCTTAAACTTTTTCACACTATGAAACAGCTTTGTATTCGCCTTAAACAATGTTTCAGGGCAAGAGATTGAGTTTTAGACTAAAATGTAATGCATTATAAGAAGAATATTTACATTGCAACTCTGTTCTTTAGCTTTTACACTCATTGAAACAGCTTTTCAAAGCATTGTAATCGCCTTAAACACATTTTCAGGGCAAGAGATTGTGCTTTGGACTAAAATGTAAGCATTATAAGAAGAATCTATACTTTGAAACTCTGTTCTTTAGTTTTTATACTCATTGAAACAGCTTTTCAAAGCATTGTAATCGCCTTAAACACTGTTTCAGGGCAAGAGATTGTGCTTTGGACAAAATGTAATGCATTATAAGAAGAATCTTTACTTTGAAACTCTGTTCTTTACCTTTTTCACACTATGAAACAGCTTTATATTCAACTTAAACACTGTTTCAGGGCAAGAGATTGTGCTTTAGACTAAAAGGTAATGCATTATAAGAAGAATCTTTACTTTGAAAATCTATTCTTTAGCTTTTACAATCATTGAAACATCGTTTCAAAGCATTTTAATCACCTTAAACACTGTTTCAGGGCAAGAGATTGTGTTTTAGACTAAAAGGTAATGCATTATAAGAAGAATCTTTACTTTGAAATTCTGTTCTTTACCTTTTTCACACTATATAACAGCTTTGCATTCACCTTAAACATTGTTTTAGGGCAAGAGATTGTGTTTTAGACTAAAAGGTAATGCATTATAAGAAGAATCTTTACTTTGAAACTCTGTTCTTTACCTTTTTCACACTATATAACAGCTTTATATTCACCTTAAACACTGTTTCAGGGCAAGAGATTGTGTTTTAGACTAAAATGTAATGCATTATAAGAAGAATCTTTACTTTGAAAATCTATTCTTTAGCTTTTACAATCATTGAAACAGCGTTTCAAAGCATTTTAATCGCCTTAAACACAGTTTCAGGGCAAGAGTTTGTGCTTTGGACTAAAATGTAAGCATTATAAGAAGAATCTTTACTTTGAAACTCTGTTCTTTACCTTTTTCACACTATATAACAGCATTGTATTCACCTTAAACACTGTTTTAGGGCAAGAGATTGTGTTTTAGACTAAAATGTAATGCATTAAAAGAAGAATCTTTACATTGAAACTCTGTTCTTTAGCTTTTTTCCAATTATGGAAACAGCATTTCAAAGCATTGTAATCGCCTAAAACAATGTTTCAGGGCAAGAGATTGTGTTTTAGACTAAAAGGTAATGCATTATAAGAAGAATCTTTACTTTGAATCTCTGTTCTTTACCTTTTTCACACTATGAAACAGCTTTGTATTCGCCTTAAACAATGTTTCAGGGCAAGAGATTGAGTTTTAGACTAAAATGTAATACATTATAAGAAGAATATTTACATTGCAACTCTGTTCTTTAGCTTTTACACTCATTGAAACAGCGTTTCAAAGCATTGTAATCGCCTTAAACACATTTTCAGGGCAAGAGATTGTGTTTTGGACTAAAATGTAAGCATTATAAGAAGAATCTTTACTTTGAAACTCTGTTCTTTACCTTTTTCACACTATATAACAGCTTTGCATTCACCTTAAACATTGTTTTAGGGCAAGAGATTGTGTTTTAGACTAAAATGTAATGCATTATAAGAAGAATCTTTACTTTGAAACTCTGTTCTTTACCTTTTTCACACTATATAACAGCTTTGTATTCACCTTAAACACTGTTTTAGGGCAAGAGATTGTGTTTTAGACTAAAATGTAATGCATTAAAAGAAGAATCTTTACATTGAAACTCTGTTCTTTAGCTTTTTTCCAATTATGGAAACAGCATTTCAAAGCATTGTAATCGCCTAAAACAATGTTTCAGGGCAAGAGATTGTGTTTTAGACTAAAAGGTAATGCATTATAAGAAGAATCTTTACTTTGAAACTTTGTTCTTAAACTTTTTCACACTATGAAACAGCTTTGTATTCGCCTTAAACAATGTTTCAGGGCAAGAGATTGAGTTTTAGACTAAAATGTAATGCATTATAAGAAGAATATTTACATTGCAACTCTGTTCTTTAGCTTTTACACTCATTGAAACAGCTTTTCAAAGCATTGTAATCGCCTTAAACACATTTTCAGGGCAAGAGATTGTGCTTTGGACTAAAATGTAAGCATTATAAGAAGAATCTATACTTTGAAACTCTGTTCTTTAGTTTTTATACTCATTGAAACAGCTTTTCAAAGCATTGTAATCGCCTTAAACACTGTTTCAGGGCAAGAGATTGTGCTTTGGACAAAATGTAATGCATTATAAGAAGAATCTTTACTTTGAAACTCTGTTCTTTACCTTTTTCACACTATGAAACAGCTTTATATTCAACTTAAACACTGTTTCAGGGCAAGAGATTGTGCTTTAGACTAAAAGGTAATGCATTATAAGAAGAATCTTTACTTTGAAAATCTATTCTTTAGCTTTTACAATCATTGAAACATCGTTTCAAAGCATTTTAATCACCTTAAACACTGTTTCAGGGCAAGAGATTGTGTTTTAGACTAAAAGGTAATGCATTATAAGAAGAATCTTTACTTTGAAATTCTGTTCTTTACCTTTTTCACACTATATAACAGCTTTGCATTCACCTTAAACATTGTTTTAGGGCAAGAGATTGTGTTTTAGACTAAAATGTAATGCATTATAAGAAGAATCTTTACTTTGAAACTCTGTTCTTTACCTTTTTCACACTATATAACAGCTTTGTATTCACCTTAAACACTGTTTTAGGGCAAGAGATTGTGTTTTAGACTAAAATGTAATGCATTAAAAGAAGAATCTTTACATTGAAACTCTGTTCTTTAGCTTTTTTCCAATTATGGAAACAGCATTTCAAAGCATTGTAATCGCCTAAAACAATGTTTCAGGGCAAGAGATTGTGTTTTAGACTAAAAGGTAATGCATTATAAGAAGAATCTTTACTTTGAAACTTTGTTCTTAAACTTTTTCACACTATGAAACAGCTTTGTATTCGCCTTAAACAATGTTTCAGGGCAAGAGATTGAGTTTTAGACTAAAATGTAATGCATTATAAGAAGAATATTTACATTGCAACTCTGTTCTTTAGCTTTTACACTCATTGAAACAGCTTTTCAAAGCATTGTAATCGCCTTAAACACATTTTCAGGGCAAGAGATTGTGCTTTGGACTAAAATGTAAGCATTATAAGAAGAATCTATACTTTGAAACTCTGTTCTTTAGTTTTTATACTCATTGAAACAGCTTTTCAAAGCATTGTAATCGCCTTAAACACTGTTTCAGGGCAAGAGATTGTGCTTTGGACAAAATGTAATGCATTATAAGAAGAATCTTTACTTTGAAACTCTGTTCTTTACCTTTTTCACACTATGAAACAGCTTTATATTCAACTTAAACACTGTTTCAGGGCAAGAGATTGTGCTTTAGACTAAAAGGTAATGCATTATAAGAAGAATCTTTACTTTGAAAATCTATTCTTTAGCTTTTACAATCATTGAAACATCGTTTCAAAGCATTTTAATCACCTTAAACACTGTTTCAGGGCAAGAGATTGTGTTTTAGACTAAAAGGTAATGCATTATAAGAAGAATCTTTACTTTGAAATTCTGTTCTTTACCTTTTTCACACTATATAACAGCTTTGCATTCACCTTAAACATTGTTTTAGGGCAAGAGATTGTGTTTTAGACTAAAATGTAATGCATTATAAGAAGAATCTTTACTTTGAAACTCTGTTCTTTACCTTTTTCACACTATATAACAGCTTTATATTCACCTTAAACACTGTTTCAGGGCAAGAGATTGTGTTTTAGACTAAAATGTAATGCATTATAAGAAGAATCTTTACTTTGAAAATCTATTCTTTAGCTTTTACAATCATTGAAACAGCGTTTCAAAGCATTTTAATCGCCTTAAACACAGTTTCAGGGCAAGAGTTTGTGCTTTGGACTAAAATGTAAGCATTATAAGAAGAATCTTTACTTTGAAACTCTGTTCTTTACCTTTTTCACACTATATAACAGCATTGTATTCACCTTAAACACTGTTTTAGGGCAAGAGATTGTGTTTTAGACTAAAATGTAATGCATTAAAAGAAGAATCTTTACATTGAAACTCTGTTCTTTAGCTTTTTTCCAATTATGGAAACAGCATTTCAAAGCATTGTAATCGCCTAAAACAATGTTTCAGGGCAAGAGATTGTGTTTTAGACTAAAAGGTAATGCATTATAAGAAGAATCTTTACTTTGAATCTCTGTTCTTTACCTTTTTCACACTATGAAACAGCTTTGTATTCGCCTTAAACAATGTTTCAGGGCAAGAGATTGAGTTTTAGACTAAAATGTAATACATTATAAGAAGAATATTTACATTGCAACTCTGTTCTTTAGCTTTTACACTCATTGAAACAGCGTTTCAAAGCATTGTAATCGCCTTAAACACATTTTCAGGGCAAGAGATTGTGCTTTGGACTAAAATGTAAGCATTATAAGAAGAATCTATACTTTGAAACTCTGTTCTTTACCTTTTTCACACTATATAACAGCTTTTTATTCACCTTAAACACTGTTTCAGGGCAAGAGTTTGTGGTTTGGACAAAATGTAATGCATTATAAGAAGAATCTTTACTTTGAAAATCTATTCTTTAGCTTTTACAATCATTGAAACAGCGTTTCAAAGCTTTTTAATCGCCTTAAACACAGTTTCAGGGCAAGAGTTTGTGCTTTGGACTAAAATGTAATGCATTATAAGAAGAATCTTTACTTTGAAACTGTTCTTTACCTTTTTCACACTCTGAAACAGCTTGGTATTCGCCTTAAACACTGTTTCAGGGCAAGAGTTTTTGACTTGGACTAAAATGTAATGCATTGTAAGGAGAATCTTTTCTTTGAAACTCTGTTCTTTAGCTTTTACACTCATTGAAACAGTGTTTCAAAGCATTGTAATCGCCTTAAACACATTTTCAGGGCAAGAGATTGTGTTTTGGACTAAAATGTAAGCATTATAAGAAGAATCTTTACTTTGAAACTCTGTTCTTTACCTTTTTCACACTATATAACAGCTTTGCATTCACCTTAAACATTGTTTTAGGGCAAGAGATTGTGTTTTAGACTAAAATGTAATGCATTATAAGAAGAATCTTTACTTTGAAACTCTGTTCTTTACCTTTTTCACACTATATAACAGCTTTGTATTCACCTTAAACACTGTTTTAGGGCAAGAGATTGTGTTTTAGACTAAAATGTAATGCATTAAAAGAAGAATCTTTACATTGAAACTCTGTTCTTTAGCTTTTACACTCATTGAAACAGCTTTTCAAAGCATTGTAATCGCCTTAAACACATTTTCAGGGCAAGAGATTGTGCTTTGGACTAAAATGTAAGCATTATAAGAAGAATCTATACTTTGAAACTCTGTTCTTTAGTTTTTATACTCATTGAAACAGCTTTTCAAAGCATTGTAATCGCCTTAAACACTGTTTCAGGGCAAGAGATTGTGCTTTGGACAAAATGTAATGCATTATAAGAAGAATCTTTACTTTGAAACTCTGTTCTTTACCTTTTTCACACTATGAAACAGCTTTATATTCAACTTAAACACTGTTTCAGGGCAAGAGATTGTGCTTTAGACTAAAAGGTAATGCATTATAAGAAGAATCTTTACTTTGAAAATCTATTCTTTAGCTTTTACAATCATTGAAACATCGTTTCAAAGCATTTTAATCACCTTAAACACTGTTTCAGGGCAAGAGATTGTGTTTTAGACTAAAAGGTAATGCATTATAAGAAGAATCTTTACTTTGAAATTCTGTTCTTTACCTTTTTCACACTATATAACAGCTTTGCATTCACCTTAAACATTGTTTTAGGGCAAGAGATTGTGTTTTAGACTAAAATGTAATGCATTATAAGAAGAATCTTTACTTTGAAACTCTGTTCTTTACCTTTTTCACACTATATAACAGCTTTGTATTCACCTTAAACACTGTTTTAGGGCAAGAGATTGTGTTTTAGACTAAAATGTAATGCATTAAAAGAAGAATCTTTACATTGAAACTCTGTTCTTTAGCTTTTTTCCAATTATGGAAACAGCATTTCAAAGCATTGTAATCGCCTAAAACAATGTTTCAGGGCAAGAGATTGTGTTTTAGACTAAAAGGTAATGCATTATAAGAAGAATCTTTACTTTGAAACTCTGTTCTTAACCTTTTTCACACTATGAAACAGCTTTGTATTCGCCTTAAACATTGCTTCAGGGCAAGAGATTGTGTTTTAGACTAAAATGTAATGCATTATAAGAAGAATCTTTACTTTGAAACTCTGTTCTTTACCTTTTTCACACTATATAACAGCTTTATATTCACCTTAAACACTGTTTTAGGGCAAGAGATTTTGTTTTAGACTAAAATGTTATGCATTATAAGAAGAATATTTACTTTGAAACTGTTCTTTACCTTTTTCACACTATATTACAGCGTTGTATTCACCTTAAACAATCTTTCAGGGCAAGAGTTTGTGCTTTGGACAAAATGTAATGCATTATAAGAAGAATCTTTACTTTGAAACTGTTCTTTACCTTTTTCACACTATATAACAGCTTTTTATTCACCTTAAACACTGTTTCAGGTCAAGAGATTTTGTTTTAGACTAAAATGTAATGCATTATAAGAAGAATCTTTACTTTGGAAATCTATTCTTTAGCTTTTACAATCATTGAAACAGCGTTTCAAAGCATTTTAATCGCCTTAAACACTGTTTCAGGGCAAGAGTTTGTGCTTTGGACTAAAATGTAATGCATTATAAGAAGAATCTTTACTTTGAAACTCTGTACTTTACCTTTTTCACACTCTGAAACAGCTTGGTATTCGCCTTAAACACTGTTTCAGGGCAAGAGTTTGTGGTTTGGACAAAATGTAATGCATTATAAGAAGAATCTTTACTTTGAAAATCTATTCTTTAGCTTTTACAATCATTGAAACAGCGTTTCAATGCATTTTAATTGCCTTAAACACAGTTTCAGGGCAAGAGTTTGTGCTTTGGACTAAAATGTAATGCATTATAAGAAGAATCTTTACTTTGAAACTCTGTTCTTTACCTTTTTCACACTATGAAACAGCTTTGTATTCGCCTTAAACAATGTTTCAGGGCAAGAGATTGAGTTTTAGACTAAAATGTAATACATTATAAGAAGAATATTTACATTGCAACTCTGTTCTTTAGCTTTTACACTCATTGAAACAGCGTTTCAAAGCATTGTAATCGCCTTAAACACATTTTCAGGGCAAGAGATTGTGCTTTGGACTAAAATGTAAGCATTATAAGAAGAATCTATACTTTGAAACTCTGTTCTTTAGTTTTTATACTCATTGAAACAGCTTTTCAAAGCATTGTAATCGCCTTAAACACTGTTTCAGGGCAAGAGATTGTGCTTTGGACAAAATGTAATGCATTATAAGAAGAATCTTTACTTTGAAACTCTGTTCTTTACCTTTTTCACACTATGAAACAGCTTTATATTCAACTTAAACACTGTTTCAGGGCAAGAGATTGTGCTTTAGACTAAAAGGTAATGCATTATAAGAAGAATCTTTACTTTGAAAATCTATTCTTTAGCTTTTACAATCATTGAAACATCGTTACAAAGCATTTTAATCACCTTAAACACTGTTTCAGGGCAAGAGATTGTGTTTTAGACTAAAAGGTAATGCATTATAAGAAGAATCTTTACTTTGAAACTCTGTTCTTTACCTTTTTCACACTATATAACAGCTTTGTATTCACCTTAAACACTGTTTTAGGGCAAGAGATTGTGTTTTAGACTAAAATGTAATGCATTAAAAGAAGAATCTTTACATTGAAACTCTGTTCTTTAGCTTTTTTCCAATTATGGAAACAGCATTTCAAAGCATTGTAATCGCCTAAAACAATGTTTCAGGGCAAGAGATTGTGTTTTAGACTAAAAGGTAATGCATTATAAGAAGAATCTTTACTTTGAAACTCTGTTCTTTACCTTTTTCACACTATATAACAGCTTTTTATTCACCTTAAACACTGTTTCAGGGCAAGAGTTTGTGGTTTGGACAAAATGTAATGCATTATAAGAAGAATCTTTACTTTGAAACTGTTCTTTACCTTTTTCACACTCTGAAACAGCTTGGTATTCGCCTTAAACACTGTTTCAGGGCAAGAGTTTTTGACTTGGACTAAAATGTAATGCATTGTAAGGAGAATCTTTTCTTTGAAACTCTGTTCTTTAGCTTTTACACTCATTGAAACAGTGTTTCAAAGCATTGTAATCGCCTTAAACACATTTTCAGGGCATGAGATTGTGTTTTGTACTAAAATGTAAGCATTATAAGAAGAATCTTTACTTTGAAACTCTGTTCTTTACCTTTTTCACACTATATAACAGCTTTGCATTCACCTTAAACATTGTTTTAGGGCAAGAGATTGTGTTTTAGACTAAAATGTAATGCATTATAAGAAGAATCTTTACTTTGAAACTCTGTTCTTTACCTTTTTCACACTATATAACAGCTTTGTATTCACCTTAAACACTGTTTTAGGGCAAGAGATTGTGTTTTAGACTAAAATGTAATGCATTAAAAGAAGAATCTTTACATTGAAACTCTGTTCTTTAGCTTTTTTCCAATTATGGAAACAGCATTTCAAAGCATTGTAATCGCCTAAAACAATGTTTCAGGGCAAGAGATTGTGTTTTAGACTAAAAGGTAATGCATTATAAGAAGAATCTTTACTTTGAAACTTTGTTCTTAAACTTTTTCACACTATGAAACAGCTTTGTATTCGCCTTAAACAATGTTTCAGGGCAAGAGATTGAGTTTTAGACTAAAATGTAATGCATTATAAGAAGAATATTTACATTGCAACTCTGTTCTTTAGCTTTTACACTCATTGAAACAGCTTTTCAAAGCATTGTAATCGCCTTAAACACATTTTCAGGGTAAGAGATTGTGCTTTGGACTAAAATGTAAGCATTATAAGAAGAATCTATACTTTGAAACTCTGTTCTTTAGTTTTTATACTCATTGAAACAGCTTTTCAAAGCATTGTAATCGCCTTAAACACTGTTTCAGGGCAAGAGATTGTGCTTTGGACAAAATGTAATGCATTATAAGAAGAATCTTTACTTTGAAACTCTGTTCTTTACCTTTTTCACACTATGAAACAGCTTTATATTCAACTTAAACACTGTTTCAGGGCAAGAGATTGTGCTTTAGACTAAAAGGTAATGCATTATAAGAAGAATCTTTACTTTGAAAATCTATTCTTTAGCTTTTACAATCATTGAAACATCGTTTCAAAGCATTTTAATCACCTTAAACACTGTTTCAGGGCAAGAGATTGTGTTTTAGACTAAAAGGTAATGCATTATAAGAAGAATCTTTACTTTGAAATTCTGTTCTTTACCTTTTTCACACTATATAACAGCTTTGCATTCACCTTAAACATTGTTTTAGGGCAAGAGATTGTGTTTTAGACTAAAATGTAATGCATTATAAGAAGAATCTTTACTTTGAAACTGTTCTTTACCTTTTTCACACTATATAACAGCTTTGTATTCACCTTAAACACTGTTTTAGGGCAAGAGATTGTGTTTTAGACTAAAATGTAATGCATTAAAAGAAGAATCTTTACATTGAAACTCTGTTCTTTAGCTTTTTTCCAATTATGGAAACAGCATTTCAAAGCATTGTAATCGCCTAAAACAATGTTTCAGGGCAAGAGATTGTGTTTTAGACTAAAAGGTAATGCATTATAAGAAGAATCTTTACTTTGAAACTCTGTTCTTAACCTTTTTCACACTATGAAACAGCTTTGTATTCGCCTTAAACATTGCTTCAGGGCAAGAGATTGTGTTTTAGACTAAAATGTAATGCATTATAAGAAGAATCTTTACTTTGAAACTCTGTTCTTTACCTTTTTCACACTATATAACAGCTTTATATTCACCTTAAACACTGTTTTAGGGCAAGAGATTTTGTTTTAGACTAAAATGTTATGCATTATAAGAAGAATATTTACTTTGAAACTGTTCTTTACCTTTTTCACACTATATTACAGCGTTGTATTCACCTTAAACAATCTTTCAGGGCAAGAGTTTGTGCTTTGGACAAAATGTAATGCATTATAAGAAGAATCTTTACTTTGAAACTGTTCTTTACCTTTTTCACACTATATAACAGCTTTTTATTCACCTTAAACACTGTTTCAGGTCAAGAGATTTTGTTTTAGACTAAAATGTAATGCATTATAAGAAGAATCTTTACTTTGGAAATCTATTCTTTAGCTTTTACAATCATTGAAACAGCGTTTCAAAGCATTTTAATCGCCTTAAACACTGTTTCAGGGCAAGAGTTTGTGCTTTGGACTAAAATGTAATGCATTATAAGAAGAATCTTTACTTTGAAACTCTGTACTTTACCTTTTTCACACTCTGAAACAGCTTGGTATTCGCCTTAAACACTGTTTCAGGGCAAGAGTTTGTGGTTTGGACAAAATGTAATGCATTATAAGAAGAATCTTTACTTTCAAAATCTATTCTTTAGCTTTTACAATCATTGAAACAGCGTTTCAATGCATTTTAATTGCCTTAAACACAGTTTCAGGGCAAGAGTTTGTGCTTTGGACTAAAATGTAATGCATTATAAGAAGAATCTTTACTTTGAAACTCTGTTCTTTACCTTTTTCACACTATGAAACAGCTTTGTATTCGCCTTAAACAATGTTTCAGGGCAAGAGATTGAGTTTTAGACTAAAATGTAATACATTATAAGAAGAATATTTACATTGCAACTCTGTTCTTTAGCTTTTACACTCATTGAAACAGCGTTTCAAAGCATTGTAATCGCCTTAAACACATTTTCAGGGCAAGAGATTGTGCTTTGGACTAAAATGTAAGCATTATAAGAAGAATCTATACTTTGAAACTCTGTTCTTTAGTTTTTATACTCATTGAAACAGCTTTTCAAAGCATTGTAATCGCCTTAAACACTGTTTCAGGGCAAGAGATTGTGCTTTGGACAAAATGTAATGCATTATAAGAAGAATCTTTACTTTGAAACTCTGTTCTTTACCTTTTTCACACTATGAAACAGCTTTATATTCAACTTAAACACTGTTTCAGGGCAAGAGATTGTGCTTTAGACTAAAAGGTAATGCATTATAAGAAGAATCTTTACTTTGAAAATCTATTCTTTAGCTTTTACAATCATTGAAACATCGTTTCAAAGCATTTTAATCACCTTAAACACTGTTTCAGGGCAAGAGATTGTGTTTTAGACTAAAAGGTAATGCATTATAAGAAGAATCTTTACTTTGAAACTCTGTTCTTTACCTTTTTCACACTATATAACAGCTTTGTATTCACCTTAAACACTGTTTTAGGGCAAGAGATTGTGTTTTAGACTAAAATGTAATGCATTAAAAGAAGAATCTTTACATTGAAACTCTGTTCTTTAGCTTTTTTCCAATTATGGAAACAGCATTTCAAAGCATTGTAATCGCCTAAAACAATGTTTCAGGGCAAGAGATTGTGTTTTAGACTAAAAGGTAATGCATTATAAGAAGAATCTTTACTTTGAAACTCTGTTCTTAAACTTTTTCACACTATATTACAGCGTTGTATTCACCTTAAACACTGTTTCAGGGCAAGAGTTTGTGCTTTGGACTAAAATGTAATGCATTATAAGAAGAATCTTTACTTTGAAACTGTTCTTTACCTTTTTCACACTATATAACAGCTTTTTATTCACCTTAAACACTGTTTCAGGGCAAGAGTTTGTGGTTTGGACAAAATGTAATGCATTATAAGAAGAATCTTTACTTTGAAAATCTATTCTTTAGCTTTTACAATCATTGAAACAGCGTTTCAAAGCTTTTTAATCGCCTTAAACACAGTTTCAGGGCAAGAGTTTGTGCTTTGGACTAAAATGTAATGCATTATAAGAAGAATCTTTACTTTGAAACTGTTCTTTACCTTTTTCACACTCTGAAACAGCTTGGTATTCGCCTTAAACACTGTTTCAGGGCAAGAGTTTTTGACTTGGACTAAAATGTAATGCATTGTAAGGAGAATCTTTTCTTTGAAACTCTGTTCTTTAGCTTTTACAATCATTGAAACAGTGTTTCAAAGCATTGTAATCGCCTTAAACACATTTTCAGGGCATGAGATTGTGTTTTGGACTAAAATGTAAGCATTATAAGAAGAATCTTTACTTTGAAACTCTGTTCTTTACCTTTTTCACACTATATAACAGCTTTGCATTCACCTTAAACATTGTTTTAGGGCAAGAGATTGTGTTTTAGACTAAAATGTAATGCATTATAAGAAGAATCTTTACTTTGAAACTCTGTTCTTTACCTTTTTCACACTATATAACAGCTTTGTATTCACCTTAAACACTGTTTCAGGGCAAGAGATTGAGTTTTAGACTAAAATGTAATACATTATAAGAAGAATATTTACATTGCAACTCTGTTCTTTAGCTTTTACACTCATTGAAACAACTTTTCAAAGCATTGTAATCGCCTTAAACACATTTTCAGGGTAAGAGATTGTGCTTTGGACTAAAATGTAAGCATTATAAGAAGAATCTATACTTTGAAACTCTGTTCTTTAGTTTTTATACTCATTGAAACAGCTTTTCAAAGCATTGTAATCGCCTTAAACACTGTTTCAGGGCAAGAGATTGTGCTTTGGACAAAATGTAATGCATTATAAGAAGAATCTTTACTTTGAAACTCTGTTCTTTACCTTTTTCACACTATGAAACAGCTTTATATTCAACTTAAACACTGTTTCAGGGCAAGAGATTGTGCTTTAGACTAAAAGGTAATGCATTATAAGAAGAATCTTTACTTTGAAAATCTATTCTTTAGCTTTTACAATCATTGAAACATCGTTTCAAAGCATTTTAATCACCTTAAACACTGTTTCAGGGCAAGAGATTGTGTTTTAGACTAAAAGGTAATGCATTATAAGAAGAATCTTTACTTTGAAATTCTGTTCTTTACCTTTTTCACACTATATAACAGCTTTGCATTCACCTTAAACATTGTTTTAGGGCAAGAGATTGTGTTTTAGACTAAAATGTAATGCATTATAAGAAGAATCTTTACTTTGAAACTCTGTTCTTTACCTTTTTCACACTATATAACAGCTTTGTATTCACCTTAAACACTGTTTTAGGGCAAGAGATTGTGTTTTAGACTAAAATGTAATGCATTAAAAGAAGAATCTTTACATTGAAACTCTGTTCTTTAGCTTTTTTCCAATTATGGAAACAGCATTTCAAAGCATTGTAATCGCCTAAAACAATGTTTCAGGGCAAGAGATTGTGTTTCAGACTAAAAGGTAATGCATTATAAGAAGAATCTTTACTTTGAAACTCTGTTCTTAACCTTTTTCACACTATGAAACAGCTTTGTATTCGCCTTAAACATTGCTTCAGGGCAAGAGATTGTGTTTTAGACTAAAATGTAATGCATTATAAGAAGAATCTTTACTTTGAAACTCTGTTCTTTACCTTTTTCACACTATATAACAGCTTTATATTCACCTTAAACACTGTTTTAGGGCAAGAGATTTTGTTTTAGACTAAAATGTTATGCATTATAAGAAGAATATTTACTTTGAAACTGTTCTTTACCTTTTTCACACTATATTACAGCGTTGTATTCACCTTAAACAATCTTTCAGGGCAAGAGTTTGTGCTTTGGACAAAATGTAATGCATTATAAGAAGAATCTTTACTTTGAAACTGTTCTTTACCTTTTTCACACTCTGAAACAGCTTGGTATTCGCCTTAAACACTGTTTCAGGGCAAGAGTTTGTGGTTTGGACAAAATGTAATGCATTATAAGAAGAATCTTTACTTTCAAAATCTATTCTTTAGCTTTTACAATCATTGAAACAGCGTTTCAATGCATTTTAATTGCCTTAAACACAGTTTCAGGGCAAGAGTTTGTGCTTTGGACTAAAATGTAATGCATTATAAGAAGAATCTTTACTTTGAAACTCTGTTCTTTACCTTTTTCACACTATGAAACAGCTTTGTATTCGCCTTAAACAATGTTTCAGGGCAAGAGATTGAGTTTTAGACTAAAATGTAATACATTATAAGAAGAATATTTACATTGCAACTCTGTTCTTTAGCTTTTACACTCATTGAAACAGCGTTTCAAAGCATTGTAATCGCCTTAAACACATTTTCAGGGCAAGAGATTGTGCTTTGGACTAAAATGTAAGCATTATAAGAAGAATCTATACTTTGAAACTCTGTTCTTTAGTTTTTATACTCATTGAAACAGCTTTTCAAAGCATTGTAATCGCCTTAAACACTGTTTCAGGGCAAGAGATTGTGCTTTGGACAAAATGTAATGCATTATAAGAAGAATCTTTACTTTGAAACTCTGTTCTTTACCTTTTTCACACTATGAAACAGCTTTATATTCAACTTAAACACTGTTTCAGGGCAAGAGATTGTGCTTTAGACTAAAAGGTAATGCATTATAAGAAGAATCTTTACTTTGAAAATCTATTCTTTAGCTTTTACAATCATTGAAACATCGTTTCAAAGCATTTTAATCACCTTAAACACTGTTTCAGGGCAAGAGATTGTGTTTTAGACTAAAAGGTAATGCATTATAAGAAGAATCTTTACTTTGAAACTCTGTTCTTTACCTTTTTCACACTATATAACAGCTTTGTATTCACCTTAAACACTGTTTTAGGGCAAGAGATTGTGTTTTAGACTAAAATGTAATGCATTAAAAGAAGAATCTTTACATTGAAACTCTGTTCTTTAGCTTTTTTCCAATTATGGAAACAGCATTTCAAAGCATTGTAATCGCCTAAAACAATGTTTCAGGGCAAGAGATTGTGTTTTAGACTAAAAGGTAATGCATTATAAGAAGAATCTTTACTTTGAAACTCTGTTCTTAAACTTTTTCACACTATATTACAGCGTTGTATTCACCTTAAACACTGTTTCAGGGCAAGAGTTTGTGCTTTGGACTAAAATGTAATGCATTATAAGAAGAATCTTTACTTTGAAACTGTTCTTTACCTTTTTCACACTATATAACAGCTTTTTATTCACCTTAAACACTGTTTCAGGGCAAGAGTTTGTGGTTTGGACAAAATGTAATGCATTATAAGAAGAATCTTTACTTTGAAAATCTATTCTTTAGCTTTTACAATCATTGAAACAGCGTTTCAAAGCTTTTTAATCGCCTTAAACACAGTTTCAGGGCAAGAGTTTGTGCTTTGGACTAAAATGTAATGCATTATAAGAAGAATCTTTACTTTGAAACTGTTCTTTACCTTTTTCACACTCTGAAACAGCTTGGTATTCGCCTTAAACACTGTTTCAGGGCAAGAGTTTTTGACTTGGACTAAAATGTAATGCATTGTAAGGAGAATCTTTTCTTTGAAACTCTGTTCTTTAGCTTTTACAATCATTGAAACAGTGTTTCAAAGCATTGTAATCGCCTTAAACACATTTTCAGGGCATGAGATTGTGTTTTGGACTAAAATGTAAGCATTATAAGAAGAATCTTTACTTTGAAACTCTGTTCTTTACCTTTTTCACACTATATAACAGCTTTGCATTCACCTTAAACATTGTTTTAGGGCAAGAGATTGTGTTTTAGACTAAAATGTAATGCATTATAAGAAGAATCTTTACTTTGAAACTCTGTTCTTTACCTTTTTCACACTATATAACAGCTTTGTATTCACCTTAAACACTGTTTTAGGGCAAGAGATTGTGTTTTAGACTAAAATGTAATGCATTAAAAGAAGAATCTTTACATTGAAACTCTGTTCTTTAGCTTTTTTCCAATTATGGAAACAGCATTTCAAAGCATTGTAATCGCCTAAAACAATGTTTCAGGGCAAGAGATTGTGTTTTAGACTAAAAGGTAATGCATTATAAGAAGAATCTTTACTTTGAAACTTTGTTCTTAAACTTTTTCACACTATGAAACAGCTTTGTATTCGCCTTAAACAATGTTTCAGGGCAAGAGATTGAGTTTTAGACTAAAATGTAATGCATTATAAGAAGAATATTTACATTGCAACTCTGTTCTTTAGCTTTTACACTCATTGAAACAACTTTTCAAAGCATTGTAATCGCCTTAAACACATTTTCAGGGTAAGAGATTGTGCTTTGGACTAAAATGTAAGCATTATAAGAAGAATCTATACTTTGAAACTCTGTTCTTTAGTTTTTATACTCATTGAAACAGCTTTTCAAAGCATTGTAATCGCCTTAAACACTGTTTCAGGGCAAGAGATTGTGCTTTGGACAAAATGTAATGCATTATAAGAAGAATCTTTACTTTGAAACTCTGTTCTTTACCTTTTTCACACTATGAAACAGCTTTATATTCAACTTAAACACTGTTTCAGGGCAAGAGATTGTGCTTTAGACTAAAAGGTAATGCATTATAAGAAGAATCTTTACTTTGAAAATCTATTCTTTAGCTTTTACAATCATTGAAACATCGTTTCAAAGCATTTTAATCACCTTAAACACTGTTTCAGGGCAAGAGATTGTGTTTTAGACTAAAAGGTAATGCATTATAAGAAGAATCTTTACTTTGAAATTCTGTTCTTTACCTTTTTCACACTATATAACAGCTTTGCATTCACCTTAAACATTGTTTTAGGGCAAGAGATTGTGTTTTAGACTAAAATGTAATGCATTATAAGAAGAATCTTTACTTTGAAACTCTGTTCTTTACCTTTTTCACACTATATAACAGCTTTGTATTCACCTTAAACACTGTTTTAGGGCAAGAGATTGTGTTTTAGACTAAAATGTAATGCATTAAAAGAAGAATCTTTACATTGAAACTCTGTTCTTTAGCTTTTTTCCAATTATGGAAACAGCATTTCAAAGCATTGTAATCGCCTAAAACAATGTTTCAGGGCAAGAGATTGTGTTTTAGACTAAAAGGTAATGCATTATAAGAAGAATCTTTACTTTGAAACTCTGTTCTTAACCTTTTTCACACTATGAAACAGCTTTGTATTCGCCTTAAACATTGCTTCAGGGCAAGAGATTGTGTTTTAGACTAAAATGTAATGCATTATAAGAAGAATCTTTACTTTGAAACTCTGTTCTTTACCTTTTTCACACTATATAACAGCTTTATATTCACCTTAAACACTGTTTTAGGGCAAGAGATTTTGTTTTAGACTAAAATGTTATGCATTATAAGAAGAATATTTACTTTGAAACTGTTCTTTACCTTTTTCACACTATATTACAGCGTTGTATTCACCTTAAACAATCTTTCAGGGCAAGAGTTTGTGCTTTGGACAAAATGTAATGCATTATAAGAAGAATCTTTACTTTGAAACTGTTCTTTACCTTTTTCACACTATATAACAGCTTTTTATTCACCTTAAACACTGTTTCAGGTCAAGAGATTTTGTTTTAGACTAAAATGTAATGCATTATAAGAAGAATCTTTACTTTGGAAATCTATTCTTTAGCTTTTACAATCATTGAAACAGCGTTTCAAAGCATTTTAATCGCCTTAAACACTGTTTCAGGGCAAGAGTTTGTGCTTTGGACTAAAATGTAATGCATTATAAGAAGAATCTTTACTTTGAAACTCTGTACTTTACCTTTTTCACACTCTGAAACAGCTTGGTATTCGCCTTAAACACTGTTTCAGGGCAAGAGTTTGTGGTTTGGACAAAATGTAATGCATTATAAGAAGAATCTTTACTTTCAAAATCTATTCTTTAGCTTTTACAATCATTGAAACAGCGTTTCAATGCATTTTAATTGCCTTAAACACAGTTTCAGGGCAAGAGTTTGTGCTTTGGACTAAAATGTAATGCATTATAAGAAGAATCTTTACTTTGAAACTCTGTTCTTTACCTTTTTCACACTATGAAACAGCTTTGTATTCGCCTTAAACAATGTTTCAGGGCAAGAGATTGAGTTTTCGACTAAAATGTAATACATTATAAGAAGAATATTTACATTGCAACTCTGTTCTTTAGCTTTTACACTCATTGAAACAGCGTTTCAAAGCATTGTAATCGCCTTAAACACATTTTCAGGGCAAGAGATTGTGCTTTGGACTAAAATGTAAGCATTATAAGAAGAATCTATACTTTGAAACTCTGTTCTTTAGTTTTTATACTCATTGAAACAGCGTTTCAAAGCATTGTAATCGCCTTAAACACATTTTCAGGGCAAGAGATTGTGTTTTGGACTAAAATGTAAGCATTATAAGAAGAATCTTTACTTTGAAACTCTGTTCTTTACCTTTTTCACACTATATAACAGCTTTGCATTCACCTTAAACATTGTTTTAGGGCAAGAGATTGTGTTTTAGACTAAAATGTAATGCATTATAAGAAGAATCTTTACTTTGAAACTCTGTTCTTTACCTTTTTCACACTATATAACAGCTTTGTATTCACCTTAAACACTGTTTTAGGGCAAGAGATTGTGTTTTAGACTAAAATGTAATGCATTAAAAGAAGAATCTTTACATTGAAACTCTGTTCTTTAGCTTTTTTCCAATTATGGAAACAGCATTTCAAAGCATTGTAATCGCCTAAAACAATGTTTCAGGGCAAGAGATTGTGTTTTAGACTAAAAGGTAATGCATTATAAGAAGAATCTTTACTTTGAAACTTTGTTCTTAAACTTTTTCACACTATGAAACAGCTTTGTATTCGCCTTAAACAATGTTTCAGGGCAAGAGATTGAGTTTTAGACTAAAATGTAATGCATTATAAGAAGAATATTTACATTGCAACTCTGTTCTTTAGCTTTTACACTCATTGAAACAGCTTTTCAAAGCATTGTAATCGCCTTAAACACATTTTCAGGGCAAGAGATTGTGCTTTGGACTAAAATGTAAGCATTATAAGAAGAATCTATACTTTGAAACTCTGTTCTTTAGTTTTTATACTCATTGAAACAGCTTTTCAAAGCATTGTAATCGCCTTAAACACTGTTTCAGGGCAAGAGATTGTGCTTTGGACAAAATGTAATGCATTATAAGAAGAATCTTTACTTTGAAACTCTGTTCTTTACCTTTTTCACACTATGAAACAGCTTTATATTCAACTTAAACACTGTTTCAGGGCAAGAGATTGTGCTTTAGACTAAAAGGTAATGCATTATAAGAAGAATCTTTACTTTGAAAATCTATTCTTTAGCTTTTACAATCATTGAAACATCGTTTCAAAGCATTTTAATCACCTTAAACACTGTTTCAGGGCAAGAGATTGTGTTTTAGACTAAAAGGTAATGCATTATAAGAAGAATCTTTACTTTGAAATTCTGTTCTTTACCTTTTTCACACTATATAACAGCTTTGCATTCACCTTAAACATTGTTTTAGGGCAAGAGATTGTGTTTTAGACTAAAATGTAATGCATTATAAGAAGAATCTTTACTTTGAAACTCTGTTCTTTACCTTTTTCACACTATATAACAGCTTTGTATTCACCTTAAACACTGTTTTAGGGCAAGAGATTGTGTTTTAGACTAAAATGTAATGCATTAAAAGAAGAATCTTTACATTGAAACTCTGTTCTTTAGCTTTTTTCCAATTATGGAAACAGCATTTCAAAGCATTGTAATCGCCTAAAACAATGTTTCAGGGCAAGAGATTGTGTTTTAGACTAAAAGGTAATGCATTATAAGAAGAATCTTTACTTTGAAACTTTGTTCTTAAACTTTTTCACACTATGAAACAGCTTTGTATTCGCCTTAACCAATGTTTCAGGGCAAGAGATTGAGTTTTAGACTAAAATGTAATGCATTATAAGAAGAATATTTACATTGCAACTCTGTTCTTTAGCTTTTACACTCATTGAAACAGCTTTTCAAAGCATTGTAATCGCCTTAAACACATTTTCAGGGCAAGAGATTGTGCTTTGGACTAAAATGTAAGCATTATAAGAAGAATCTATACTTTGAAACTCTGTTCTTTAGTTTTTATACTCATTGAAACAGCTTTTCAAAGCATTGTAATCGCCTTAAACACTGTTTCAGGGCAAGAGATTGTGCTTTGGACAAAATGTAATGCATTATAAGAAGAATCTTTACTTTGAAACTCTGTTCTTTACCTTTTTCACACTATGAAACAGCTTTATATTCAACTTAAACACTGTTTCAGGGCAAGAGATTGTGCTTTAGACTAAAAGGTAATGCATTATAAGAAGAATCTTTACTTTGAAAATCTATTCTTTAGCTTTTACAATCATTGAAACATCGTTTCAAAGCATTTTAATCACCTTAAACACTGTTTCAGGGCAAGAGATTGTGTTTTAGACTAAAAGGTAATGCATTATAAGAAGAATCTTTACTTTGAAATTCTGTTCTTTACCTTTTTCACACTATATAACAGCTTTGCATTCACCTTAAACATTGTTTTAGGGCAAGAGATTGTGTTTTAGACTAAAATGTAATGCATTATAAGAAGAATCTTTACTTTGAAACTCTGTTCTTTACCTTTTTCACACTATATAACAGCTTTATATTCACCTTAAACACTGTTTCAGGGCAAGAGATTGTGTTTTAGACTAAAATGTAATGCATTATAAGAAGAATCTTTACTTTGAAAATCTATTCTTTAGCTTTTACAATCATTGAAACAGCGTTTCAAAGCATTTTAATCGCCTTAAACACAGTTTCAGGGCAAGAGTTTGTGCTTTGGACTAAAATGTAAGCATTATAAGAAGAATCTTTACTTTGAAACTCTGTTCTTTACCTTTTTCACACTATATAACAGCATTGTATTCACCTTAAACACTGTTTTAGGGCAAGAGATTGTGTTTTAGACTAAAATGTAATGCATTAAAAGAAGAATCTTTACATTGAAACTCTGTTCTTTAGCTTTTTTCCAATTATGGAAACAGCATTTCAAAGCATTGTAATCGCCTAAAACAATGTTTCAGGGCAAGAGATTGTGTTTTAGACTAAAAGGTAATGCATTATAAGAAGAATCTTTACTTTGAATCTCTGTTCTTTACCTTTTTCACACTATGAAACAGCTTTGTATTCGCCTTAAACAATGTTTCAGGGCAAGAGATTGAGTTTTAGACTAAAATGTAATACATTATAAGAAGAATATTTACATTGCAACTCTGTTCTTTAGCTTTTACACTCATTGAAACAGCGTTTCAAAGCATTGTAATCGCCTTAAACACATTTTCAGGGCAAGAGATTGTGCTTTGGACTAAAATGTAAGCATTATAAGAAGAATCTATACTTTGAAACTCTGTTCTTTACCTTTTTCACACTATATAACAGCTTTTTATTCACCTTAAACACTGTTTCAGGGCAAGAGTTTGTGGTTTGGACAAAATGTAATGCATTATAAGAAGAATCTTTACTTTGAAAATCTATTCTTTAGCTTTTACAATCATTGAAACAGCGTTTCAAAGCTTTTTAATCGCCTTAAACACAGTTTCAGGGCAAGAGTTTGTGCTTTGGACTAAAATGTAATGCATTATAAGAAGAATCTTTACTTTGAAACTGTTCTTTACCTTTTTCACACTCTGAAACAGCTTGGTATTCGCCTTAAACACTGTTTCAGGGCAAGAGTTTTTGACTTGGACTAAAATGTAATGCATTGTAAGGAGAATCTTTTCTTTGAAACTCTGTTCTTTAGCTTTTACACTCATTGAAACAGTGTTTCAAAGCATTGTAATCGCCTTAAACACATTTTCAGGGCAAGAGATTGTGTTTTGGACTAAAATGTAAGCATTATAAGAAGAATCTTTACTTTGAAACTCTGTTCTTTACCTTTTTCACACTATATAACAGCTTTGCATTCACCTTAAACATTGTTTTAGGGCAAGAGATTGTGTTTTAGACTAAAATGTAATGCATTATAAGAAGAATCTTTACTTTGAAACTCTGTTCTTTACCTTTTTCACACTATATAACAGCTTTGTATTCACCTTAAACACTGTTTTAGGGCAAGAGATTGTGTTTTAGACTAAAATGTAATGCATTAAAAGAAGAATCTTTACATTGAAACTCTGTTCTTTAGCTTTTACACTCATTGAAACAGCTTTTCAAAGCATTGTAATCGCCTTAAACACATTTTCAGGGCAAGAGATTGTGCTTTGGACTAAAATGTAAGCATTATAAGAAGAATCTATACTTTGAAACTCTGTTCTTTAGTTTTTATACTCATTGAAACAGCTTTTCAAAGCATTGTAATCGCCTTCAACACTGTTTCAGGGCAAGAGATTGTGCTTTGGACAAAATGTAATGCATTATAAGAAGAATCTTTACTTTGAAACTCTGTTCTTTACCTTTTTCACACTATGAAACAGCTTTATATTCAACTTAAACACTGTTTCAGGGCAAGAGATTGTGCTTTAGACTAAAAGGTAATGCATTATAAGAAGAATCTTTACTTTGAAAATCTATTCTTTAGCTTTTACAATCATTGAAACATCGTTTCAAAGCATTTTAATCACCTTAAACACTGTTTCAGGGCAAGAGATTGTGTTTTAGACTAAAAGGTAATGCATTATAAGAAGAATCTTTACTTTGAAATTCTGTTCTTTACCTTTTTCACACTATATAACAGCTTTGCATTCACCTTAAACATTGTTTTAGGGCAAGAGATTGTGTTTTAGACTAAAATGTAATGCATTATAAGAAGAATCTTTACTTTGAAACTCTGTTCTTTACCTTTTTCACACTATATAACAGCTTTGTATTCACCTTAAACACTGTTTTAGGGCAAGAGATTGTGTTTTAGACTAAAATGTAATGCATTAAAAGAAGAATCTTTACATTGAAACTCTGTTCTTTAGCTTTTTTCCAATTATGGAAACAGCATTTCAAAGCATTGTAATCGCCTAAAACAATGTTTCAGGGCAAGAGATTGTGTTTTAGACTAAAAGGTAATGCATTATAAGAAGAATCTTTACTTTGAAACTCTGTTCTTAACCTTTTTCACACTATGAAACAGCTTTGTATTCGCCTTAAACATTGCTTCAGGGCAAGAGATTGTGTTTTAGACTAAAATGTAATGCATTATAAGAAGAATCTTTACTTTGAAACTCTGTTCTTTACCTTTTTCACACTATATAACAGCTTTATATTCACCTTAAACACTGTTTTAGGGCAAGAGATTTTGTTTTAGACTAAAATGTTATGCATTATAAGAAGAATATTTACTTTGAAACTGTTCTTTACCTTTTTCACACTATATTACAGCGTTGTATTCACCTTAAACAATCTTTCAGGGCAAGAGTTTGTGCTTTGGACAAAATGTAATGCATTATAAGAAGAATCTTTACTTTGAAACTGTTCTTTACCTTTTTCACACTATATAACAGCTTTTTATTCACCTTAAACACTGTTTCAGGTCAAGAGATTTTGTTTTAGACTAAAATGTAATGCATTATAAGAAGAATCTTTACTTTGGAAATCTATTCTTTAGCTTTTACAATCATTGAAACAGCGTTTCAAAGCATTTTAATCGCCTTAAACACTGTTTCAGGGCAAGAGTTTGTGCTTTGGACTAAAATGTAATGCATTATAAGAAGAATCTTTACTTTGAAACTCTGTACTTTACCTTTTTCACACTCTGAAACAGCTTGGTATTCGCCTTAAACACTGTTTCAGGGCAAGAGTTTGTGGTTTGGACAAAATGTAATGCATTATAAGAAGAATCTTTACTTTCAAAATCTATTCTTTAGCTTTTACAATCATTGAAACAGCGTTTCAATGCATTTTAATTGCCTTAAACACAGTTTCAGGGCAAGAGTTTGTGCTTTGGACTAAAATGTAATGCATTATAAGAAGAATCTTTACTTTGAAACTCTGTTCTTTACCTTTTTCACACTATGAAACAGCTTTGTATTCGCCTTAAACAATGTTTCAGGGCAAGAGATTGAGTTTTCGACTAAAATGTAATACATTATAAGAAGAATATTTACATTGCAACTCTGTTCTTTAGCTTTTACACTCATTGAAACAGCGTTTCAAAGCATTGTAATCGCCTTAAACACATTTTCAGGGCAAGAGATTGTGCTTTGGACTAAAATGTAAGCATTATAAGAAGAATCTATACTTTGAAACTCTGTTCTTTAGTTTTTATACTCATTGAAACAGCGTTTCAAAGCATTGTAATCGCCTTAAACACATTTTCAGGGCAAGAGATTGTGTTTTGGACTAAAATGTAAGCATTATAAGAAGAATCTTTACTTTGAAACTCTGTTCTTTACCTTTTTCACACTATATAACAGCTTTGCATTCACCTTAAACATTGTTTTAGGGCAAGAGATTGTGTTTTAGACTAAAATGTAATGCATTATAAGAAGAATCTTTACTTTGAAACTCTGTTCTTTACCTTTTTCACACTATATAACAGCTTTGTATTCACCTTAAACACTGTTTTAGGGCAAGAGATTGTGTTTTAGACTAAAATGTAATGCATTAAAAGAAGAATCTTTACATTGAAACTCTGTTCTTTAGCTTTTTTCCAATTATGGAAACAGCATTTCAAAGCATTGTAATCGCCTAAAACAATGTTTCAGGGCAAGAGATTGTGTTTTAGACTAAAAGGTAATGCATTATAAGAAGAATCTTTACTTTGAAACTCTGTTCTTAACCTTTTTCACACTATGAAACAGCTTTGTATTCGCCTTAAACATTGCTTCAGGGCAAGAGATTGTGTTTTAGACTAAAATGTAATGCATTATAAGAAGAATCTTTACTTTGAAACTCTGTTCTTTACCTTTTTCACACTATATAACAGCTTTATATTCACCTTAAACACTGTTTTAGGGCAAGAGATTTTGTTTTAGACTAAAATGTTATGCATTATAAGAAGAATATTTACTTTGAAACTGTTCTTTACCTTTTTCACACTATATTACAGCGTTGTATTCACCTTAAACAATCTTTCAGGGCAAGAGTTTGTGCTTTGGACAAAATGTAATGCATTATAAGAAGAATCTTTACTTTGAAACTGTTCTTTACCTTTTTCACACTATATAACAGCTTTTTATTCACCTTAAACACTGTTTCAGGTCAAGAGATTTTGTTTTAGACTAAAATGTAATGCATTATAAGAAGAATCTTTACTTTGGAAATCTATTCTTTAGCTTTTACAATCATTGAAACAGCGTTTCAAAGCATTTTAATCGCCTTAAACACTGTTTCAGGGCAAGAGTTTGTGCTTTGGACTAAAATGTAATGCATTATAAGAAGAATCTTTACTTTGAAACTCTGTACTTTACCTTTTTCACACTCTGAAACAGCTTGGTATTCGCCTTAAACACTGTTTCAGGGCAAGAGTTTGTGGTTTGGACAAAATGTAATGCATTATAAGAAGAATCTTTACTTTCAAAATCTATTCTTTAGCTTTTACAATCATTGAAACAGCGTTTCAATGCATTTTAATTGCCTTAAACACAGTTTCAGGGCAAGAGTTTGTGCTTTGGACTAAAATGTAATGCATTATAAGAAGAATCTTTACTTTGAAACTCTGTTCTTTACCTTTTTCACACTATGAAACAGCTTTGTATTCGCCTTAAACAATGTTTCAGGGCAAGAGATTGAGTTTTAGACTAAAATGTAATACATTATAAGAAGAATATTTACATTGCAACTCTGTTCTTTAGCTTTTACACTCATTGAAACAGCGTTTCAAAGCATTGTAATCGCCTTAAACACATTTTCAGGGCAAGAGATTGTGCTTTGGACTAAAATGTAAGCATTATAAGAAGAATCTATACTTTGAAACTCTGTTCTTTAGTTTTTATACTCATTGAAACAGCTTTTCAAAGCATTGTAATCGCCTTAAACACTGTTTCAGGGCAAGAGATTGTGCTTTGGACAAAATGTAATGCATTATAAGAAGAATCTTTACTTTGAAACTCTGTTCTTTACCTTTTTCACACTATGAAACAGCTTTATATTCAACTTAAACACTGTTTCAGGGCAAGAGATTGTGCTTTAGACTAAAAGGTAATGCATTATAAGAAGAATCTTTACTTTGAAAATCTATTCTTTAGCTTTTACAATCATTGAAACATCGTTTCAAAGCATTTTAATCACCTTAAACACTGTTTCAGGGCAAGAGATTGTGTTTTAGACTAAAAGGTAATGCATTATAAGAAGAATCTTTACTTTGAAACTCTGTTCTTTACCTTTTTCACACTATATAACAGCTTTGTATTCACCTTAAACACTGTTTTAGGGCAAGAGATTGTGTTTTAGACTAAAATGTAATGCATTAAAAGAAGAATCTTTACATTGAAACTCTGTTCTTTAGCTTTTTTCCAATTATGGAAACAGCATTTCAAAGCATTGTAATCGCCTAAAACAATGTTTCAGGGCAAGAGATTGTGTTTTAGACTAAAAGGTAATGCATTATAAGAAGAATCTTTACTTTGAAACTCTGTTCTTAAACTTTTTCACACTATATTACAGCGTTGTATTCACCTTAAACACTGTTTCAGGGCAAGAGTTTGTGCTTTGGACTAAAATGTAATGCATTATAAGAAGAATCTTTACTTTGAAACTGTTCTTTACCTTTTTCACACTATATAACAGCTTTTTATTCACCTTAAACACTGTTTCAGGGCAAGAGTTTGTGGTTTGGACAAAATGTAATGCATTATAAGAAGAATCTTTACTTTGAAAATCTATTCTTTAGCTTTTACAATCATTGAAACAGCGTTTCAAAGCTTTTTAATCGCCTTAAACACAGTTTCAGGGCAAGAGTTTGTGCTTTGGACTAAAATGTAATGCATTATAAGAAGAATCTTTACTTTGAAACTGTTCTTTACCTTTTTCACACTCTGAAACAGCTTGGTATTCGCCTTAAACACTGTTTCAGGGCAAGAGTTTTTGACTTGGACTAAAATGTAATGCATTGTAAGGAGAATCTTTTCTTTGAAACTCTGTTCTTTAGCTTTTACAATCATTGAAACAGTGTTTCAAAGCATTGTAATCGCCTTAAACACATTTTCAGGGCATGAGATTGTGTTTTGGACTAAAATGTAAGCATTATAAGAAGAATCTTTACTTTGAAACTCTGTTCTTTACCTTTTTCACACTATATAACAGCTTTGCATTCACCTTAAACATTGTTTTAGGGCAAGAGATTGTGTTTTAGACTAAAATGTAATGCATTATAAGAAGAATCTTTACTTTGAAACTCTGTTCTTTACCTTTTTCACACTATATAACAGCTTTGTATTCACCTTAAACACTGTTTTAGGGCAAGAGATTGTGTTTTAGACTAAAATGTAATGCATTAAAAGAAGAATCTTTACATTGAAACTCTGTTCTTTAGCTTTTTTCCAATTATGGAAACAGCATTTCAAAGCATTGTAATCGCCTAAAACAATGTTTCAGGGCAAGAGATTGTGTTTTAGACTAAAAGGTAATGCATTATAAGAAGAATCTTTACTTTGAAACTCTGTTCTTAACCTTTTTCACACTATGAAACAGCTTTGTATTCGCCTTAAACATTGCTTCAGGGCAAGAGATTGTGTTTTAGACTAAAATGTAATGCATTATAAGAAGAATCTTTACTTTGAAACTCTGTTCTTTACCTTTTTCACACTATATAACAGCTTTATATTCACCTTAAACACTGTTTTAGGGCAAGAGATTTTGTTTTAGACTAAAATGTTATGCATTATAAGAAGAATATTTACTTTGAAACTGTTCTTTACCTTTTTCACACTATATTACAGCGTTGTATTCACCTTAAACAATCTTTCAGGGCAAGAGTTTGTGCTTTGGACAAAATGTAATGCATTATAAGAAGAATCTTTACTTTGAAACTGTTCTTTACCTTTTTCACACTATATAACAGCTTTTTATTCACCTTAAACACTGTTTCAGGTCAAGAGATTTTGTTTTAGACTAAAATGTAATGCATTATAAGAAGAATCTTTACTTTGGAAATCTATTCTTTAGCTTTTACAATCATTGAAACAGCGTTTCAAAGCATTTTAATCGCCTTAAACACTGTTTCAGGGCAAGAGTTTGTGCTTTGGACTAAAATGTAATGCATTATAAGAAGAATCTTTACTTTGAAACTCTGTACTTTACCTTTTTCACACTCTGAAACAGCTTGGTATTCGCCTTAAACACTGTTTCAGGGCAAGAGTTTGTGGTTTGGACAAAATGTAATGCATTATAAGAAGAATCTTTACTTTCAAAATCTATTCTTTAGCTTTTACAATCATTGAAACAGCGTTTCAATGCATTTTAATTGCCTTAAACACAGTTTCAGGGCAAGAGTTTGTGCTTTGGACTAAAATGTAATGCATTATAAGAAGAATCTTTACTTTGAAACTCTGTTCTTTACCTTTTTCACACTATGAAACAGCTTTGTATTCGCCTTAAACAATGTTTCAGGGCAAGAGATTGAGTTTTCGACTAAAATGTAATACATTATAAGAAGAATATTTACATTGCAACTCTGTTCTTTAGCTTTTACACTCATTGAAACAGCGTTTCAAAGCATTGTAATCGCCTTAAACACATTTTCAGGGCAAGAGATTGTGCTTTGGACTAAAATGTAAGCATTATAAGAAGAATCTATACTTTGAAACTCTGTTCTTTAGTTTTTATACTCATTGAAACAGCTTTTCAAAGCATTGTAATCGCCTTAAACACTGTTTCAGGGCAAGAGATTGTGCTTTGGACAAAATGTAATGCATTATAAGAAGAATCTTTACTTTGAAACTCTGTTCTTTACCTTTTTCACACTATGAAACAGCTTTATATTCAACTTAAACACTGTTTCAGGGCAAGAGATTGTGCTTTAGACTAAAAGGTAATGCATTATAAGAAGAATCTTTACTTTGAAAATCTATTCTTTAGCTTTTACAATCATTGAAACATCGTTTCAAAGCATTTTAATCACCTTAAACACTGTTTCAGGGCAAGAGATTGTGTTTTAGACTAAAAGGTAATGCATTATAAGAAGAATCTTTACTTTGAAACTCTGTTCTTTACCTTTTTCACACTATATAACAGCTTTGTATTCACCTTAAACACTGTTTTAGGGCAAGAGATTGTGTTTTAGACTAAAATGTAATGCATTAAAAGAAGAATCTTTACATTGAAACTCTGTTCTTTAGCTTTTTTCCAATTATGGAAACAGCATTTCAAAGCATTGTAATCGCCTAAAACAATGTTTCAGGGCAAGAGATTGTGTTTTAGACTAAAAGGTAATGCATTATAAGAAGAATCTTTACTTTGAAACTCTGTTCTTAAACTTTTTCACACTATGAAACAGCTTTGTATTCGCCTTAAACAATGTTTCAGGGCAAGAGATTGAGTTTTAGACTAAAATGTAATGCATTATAAGAAGAATATTTACATTGCAACTCTGTTCTTTAGCTTTTACACTCATTGAAACAGCTTTTCAAAGCATTGTAATCGCCTTAAACACATTTTCAGGGCAAGAGATTGTGCTTTGGACTAAAATGTAAGCATTATAAGAAGAATCTATACTTTGAAACTCTGTTCTTTAGTTTTTATACTCATTGAAACAGCTTTTCAAAGCATTGTAATCGCCTTAAACACTGTTTCAGGGCAAGAGATTGTGCTTTGGACAAAATGTAATGCATTATAAGAAGAATCTTTACTTTGAAACTCTGTTCTTTACCTTTTTCACACTATATAACAGCTTTGTATTCACCTTAAACACTGTATTAGGGCAAGAGATTGTGTTTTAGACTAAAATGTAATGCATTAAAAGAAGAATCTTTACATTGAAACTCTGTTCTTTAGCTTTTTTCCAATTATGGAAACAGCATTTCAAAGCATTGTAATCGCCTAAAACAATGTTTCAGGGCAAGAGATTGTGTTTTAGACTAAAAGGTAATGCATTATAAGAAGAATCTTTACTTTGAAACTCTGTTCTTAACCTTTTTCACACTATGAAACAGCTTTGTATTCGCCTTAAACATTGTTTCAGGGCAAGAGATTGTGTTTTAGACTAAAATGTAATGCATTATAAGAAGAATCTTTACTTTGAAACTCTGTTCTTGACCTTTTTCACACTATATAACAGCTTTATATTCACCTTAAACACTGTTTTAGGGCAAGAGATTTTGTTTTAGACTAAAATGTTATGCATTATAAGAAGAATATTTACTTTGAAACTGTTCTTTACCTTTTTCACACTATATTACAGCGTTGTATTCACCTTAAACAATCTTTCAGGGCAAGAGTTTGTGCTTTGGACAAAATGTAATGCATTATAAGAAGAATCTTTACTTTGAAACTGTTCTTTACCTTTTTCACACTATATAACAGCTTTTTATTCACCTTAAACACTGTTTCAGGTCAAGAGATTTTGTTTTAGACTAAAATGTAATGCATTATAAGAAGAATCTTTACTTTGGAAATCTATTCTTTAGCTTTTACAATCATTGAAACAGCGTTTCAAAGCATTTTAATCGCCTTAAACACTGTTTCAGGGCAAGAGTTTGTGCTTTGGACTAAAATGTAATGCATTATAAGAAGAATCTTTACTTTGAAACTCTGTACTTTACCTTTTTCACACTCTGAAACAGCTTGGTATTCGCCTTAAACACTGTTTCAGGGCAAGAGTTTGTGGTTTGGACAAAATGTAATGCATTATAAGAAGAATCTTTACTTTCAAAATCTATTCTTTAGCTTTTACAATCATTGAAACAGCGTTTCAATGCATTTTAATTGCCTTAAACACAGTTTCAGGGCAAGAGTTTGTGCTTTGGACTAAAATGTAATGCATTATAAGAAGAATCCTTACTTTGAAATTCTGTTCTTTACCTTTTTCACACTATATAACAGCTTTGCATTCACCTTAAACATTGTTTTAGGGCAAGAGATTCTGTTTTAGACTAAAATGTAATGCATTATAAGAAGAATCTTTACTTTGAAACTCTGTTCTTTACCTTTTTCACACTATATAACAGCTTTGTATTCACCTTAAACACTGTTTTAGGGCAAGAGATTGTGTTTTAGACTAAAATGTAATGCATTAAAAGAAGAATCTTTACATTGAAACTCTGTTCTTTAGCTTTTTTCCAATTATGGAAACAGCATTTCAAAGCATTGTAATCGCCTAAAACAATGTTTCAGGGCAAGAGATTGTGTTTTAGACTAAAAGGTAATGCATTATAAGAAGAATCTTTACTTTGAAACTCTGTTCTTAAACTTTTTCACACTATGAAACAGCTTTGTATTCGCCTTAAACAATGTTTCAGGGCAAGAGATTGAGTTTTAGACTAAAATGTAATGCATTATAAGAAGAATATTTACATTGCAACTCTGTTCTTTAGCTTTTACACTCATTGAAACAGCTTTTCAAAGCATTGTAATCGCCTTAAGCACATTTTCAGGGCAAGAGATTGTGCTTTGGACTAAAATGTAAGCATTATAAGAAGAATCTATACTTTGAAACTCTGTTCTTTAGTTTTTATACTCATTGAAACAGCTTTTCAAAGCATTGTAATCGCCTTAAACACTGTTTCAGGGCAAGAGATTGTGCTTTGGACAAAATGTAATGCATTATAAGAAGAATCTTTCCTTTGAAACTCTGTTCTTTACCTTTTTCACACTATATAACAGCTTTGTATTCACCTTAAACACTGTATTAGGGCAAGAGATTGTGTTTTAGACTAAAATGTAATGCATTAAAAGAAGAATCTTTACATTGAAACTCTGTTCTTTAGCTTTTTTCCAATTATGGAAACAGCATTTCAAAGCATTGTAATCGCCTAAAACAATGTTTCAGGGCAAGAGATTGTGTTTTAGACTAAAAGGTAATGCATTATAAGAAGAATCTTTACTTTGAAACTCTGTTCTTAACCTTTTTCACACTATGAAACAGCTTTGTATTCGCCTTAAACATTGTTTCAGGGCAAGAGATTGTGTTTTAGACTAAAATGTAATGCATTATAAGAAGAATCTTTACTTTGAAACTCTGTTCTTGACCTTTTTCACACTATATAACAGCTTTATATTCACCTTAAACACTGTTTTAGGGCAAGAGATTTTGTTTTAGACTAAAATGTTATGCATTATAAGAAGAATATTTACTTTGAAACTGTTCTTTACCTTTTTCACACTATATTACAGCGTTGTATTCACCTTAAACAATCTTTCAGGGCAAGAGTTTGTGCTTTGGACAAAATGTAATGCATTATAAGAAGAATCTTTACTTTGAAACTGTTCTTTACCTTTTTCACACTATATAACAGCTTTTTATTCACCTTAAACACTGTTTCAGGTCAAGAGATTTTGTTTTAGACTAAAATGTAATGCATTATAAGAAGAATCTTTACTTTGGAAATCTATTCTTTAGCTTTTACAATCATTGAAACAGCGTTTCAAAGCATTTTAATCGCCTTAAACACTGTTTCAGGGCAAGAGTTTGTGCTTTGGACTAAAATGTAATGCATTATAAGAAGAATCTTTACTTTGAAACTCTGTACTTTACCTTTTTCACACTCTGAAACAGCTTGGTATTCGCCTTAAACACTGTTTCAGGGCAAGAGTTTGTGGTTTGGACAAAATGTAATGCATTATAAGAAGAATCTTTACTTTGAAAATCTATTCTTTAGCTTTTACAATCATTGAAACAGCGTTTCAAAGCATTTTAATTGCCTTAAACACAGTTTCAGGGCAAGAGTTTGTGCTTTGGACTAAAATGTAATGCATTATAAGAAGAATCTTTACTTTGAAACTGTTCTTTACCTTTTTCACACTATGAAACAGCTTTGTATTCGCCTTAAACAATGTTTCAGGGCAAGAGATTGAGTTTTAGACTAAAATGTAATACATTATAAGAAGAATCTTTACTTTGAAACTCTGTTCTTTACCTTTTTCACACTATATAACAGCTTTGTATTCACCTTAAACACTGTTTTAGGGCAAGAGATTGTGTTTTAGACTAAAATGTAATGCATTAAAAGAAGAATCTTTACATTGAAACTCTGTTCTTTAGCTTTTTTCCAATTATGGAAACAGCATTTCAAAGCATTGTAATCGCCTAAAACAATGTTTCAGGGCAAGAGATTGTGTTTTAGACTAAAAGGTAATGCATTATAAGAAGAATCTTTACTTTGAAACTCTGTTCTTAAACTTTTTCACACTATGAAACAGCTTTGTATTCGCCTTAAACAATGTTTCAGGGCAAGAGATTGAGTTTTAGACTAAAATGTAATGCATTATAAGAAGAATATTTACATTGCAACTCTGTTCTTTAGCTTTTACACTCATTGAAACAGCTTTTCAAAGCATTGTAATCGCCTTAAACACATTTTCAGGGCAAGAGATTGTGCTTTGGACTAAAATGTAAGCATTATAAGAAGAATCTATACTTTGAAACTCTGTTCTTTAGTTTTTATACTCATTGAAACAGCTTTTCAAAGCATTGTAATCGCCTTAAACACTGTTTCAGGGCAAGAGATTGTGCTTTGGACAAAATGTAATGCATTATAAGAAGAATCTTTACTTTGAAACTCTGTTCTTTACCTTTTTCACACTATGAAACAGCTTTATATTCAACTTAAACACTGTTTCAGGGCAAGAGATTGTGCTTTAGACTAAAAGGTAATGCATTATAAGAAGAATCTTTACTTTGAAAATCTATTCTTTAGCTTTTACAATCATTGAAACATCGTTTCAAAGCATTTTAATCACCTTAAACACTGTTTCAGGGCAAGAGATTGTGTTTTAGACTAAAAGGTAATGCATTATAAGAAGAATCTTTACTTTGAAATTCTGTTCTTTACCTTTTTCACATTATATAACAGCTTTGCATTCACCTTAAACATTGTTTTAGGGCAAGAGATTGTGTTTTAGACTAAAATGTAATGCATTATAAGAAGAATCTTTACTTTGAAACTCTGTTCTTTACCTTTTTCACACTATATAACAGCTTTGTATTCACCTTAAACACTGTTTTAGGGCAAGAGATTGTGTTTTAGACAAAAATGTTATGCATTATAAGAAGAATATTTACTTTGAAACTGTTCTTTACCTTTTTCACACTATATTACAGCGTTGTATTCACCTTAAACAATCTTTCAGGGCAAGAGTTTGTGCTTTGGACAAAATGTAATGCATTATAAGAAGAATCTTTACTTTGAAACTGTTCTTTACCTTTTTCACACTCTGAAACAGCTTGGTATTCGCCTTAAACACTGTTTCAGGGCAAGAGTTTGTGGTTTGGACAAAATGTAATGCATTATAAGAAGAATCTTTACTTTGAAAATCTATTCTTTAGCTTTTACAATCATTGAAACAGCGTTTCAAAGCATTTTAATTGCCTTAAACACAGTTTCAGGGCAAGAGTTTGTGCTTTGGACTAAAATGTAATGCATTATAAGAAGAATCTTTACTTTGAAACTCTGTTCTTTACCTTTTTCACACTCTGAAACAGCTTGGTATTCGCCTTAAACACTGTTTCAGGGCAAGAGATTGTGTTTTAGACTAAAATGTAATGCATTATAAGAAGAATCTTTACTGTGAAAATCTGTTCTTTAGCTTTTACAATCATTGAAACAGCGTTTCAAAGCATTTTAATCGCCTTAATCACAGTTTCAGGGCAAGAGTTTGTGCTTTGGACTAAAATGTATTGCATTATAAGAAGAATCTTTAATTTGAAACTCTGTTCTTTACCTTTTTCACACTCTGAAACAGCTTGGTATTCGCCTTAAACACTGTTTCAGGGCAAGAGTTTTTGATTTGGACTAAAATGTAATGCATTGTAAGGAGAATCTTTTCTTTGAAACTCTGTTCTTTAGCTTTTACACTCATTGAAACAGTGTTTCAAAGCATTGTAATCGCCTTAAACACATTTTCAGGTCAAGAGATTTTGTTTTGGACTAAAATGTAAGCATTATAAGAAGAATCTTTACTTTGAAACTCTGTTCTTTCGCTTTTACATTCATTGAAACAGCGTTTCAAAGCATTTTAATCGCCTTAAACACAGTTTCAGGGCAAGAGTTTGTGCTTTGGACTAAAATGTAATGCATTATAAGAAGAATCTTTACTTTGAAACTGTTCTTTACCTTTTTCACACTATGAAACAGCTTTGTATTCGCCTTAAACAATGTTTCAGGGCAAGAGATTGAGTTTTAGACTAAAATGTAATACATTATAAGAAGAATCTTTACTTTGAAACTCTGTTCTTTACCTTTTTCACACTATATAACAGCTTTGTATTCACCTTAAACACTGTTTTAGGGCAAGAGATTGTGTTTTAGACTAAAATGTAATGCATTAAAAGAAGAATCTTTACATTGAAACTCTGTTCTTTAGCTTTTTTCCAATTATGGAAACAGCATTTCAAAGCATTGTAATCGCCTAAAACAATGTTTCAGGGCAAGAGATTGTGTTTTAGACTAAAAGGTAATGCATTATAAGAAGAATCTTTACTTTGAAACTCTGTTCTTAAACTTTTTCACACTATGAAACAGCTTTGTATTCGCCTTAAACAATGTTTCAGGGCAAGAGATTGAGTTTTAGACTAAAATGTAATGCATTATAAGAAGAATATTTACATTGCAACTCTGTTCTTTAGCTTTTACACTCATTGAAACAGCTTTTCAAAGCATTGTAATCGCCTTAAACACATTTTCAGGGCAAGAGATTGTGCTTTGGACTAAAATGTAAGCATTATAAGAAGAATCTATACTTTGAAACTCTGTTCTTTAGTTTTTATACTCATTGAAACAGCTTTTCAAAGCATTGTAATCGCCTTAAACACTGTTTCAGGGCAAGAGATTGTGCTTTGGACAAAATGTAATGCATTATAAGAAGAATCTTTACTTTGAAACTCTGTTCTTTACCTTTTTCACACTATGAAACAGCTTTATATTCAACTTAAACACTGTTTCAGGGCAAGAGATTGTGCTTTAGACTAAAAGGTAATGCATTATAAGAAGAATCTTTACTTTGAAAATCTATTCTTTAGCTTTTACAATCATTGAAACATCGTTTCAAAGCATTTTAATCACCTTAAACACTGTTTCAGGGCAAGAGATTGTGTTTTAGACTAAAAGGTAATGCATTATAAGAAGAATCTTTACTTTGAAATTCTGTTCTTTACCTTTTTCACATTATATAACAGCTTTGCATTCACCTTAAACATTGTTTTAGGGCAAGAGATTGTGTTTTAGACTAAAATGTAATGCATTATAAGAAGAATCTTTACTTTGAAACTCTGTTCTTTACCTTTTTCACACTATATAACAGCTTTGTATTCACCTTAAACACTGTTTTAGGGCAAGAGATTGTGTTTTAGACAAAAATGTTATGCATTATAAGAAGAATATTTACTTTGAAACTGTTCTTTACCTTTTTCACACTATATTACAGCGTTGTATTCACCTTAAACAATCTTTCAGGGCAAGAGTTTGTGCTTTGGACAAAATGTAATGCATTATAAGAAGAATCTTTACTTTGAAACTGTTCTTTACCTTTTTCACACTCTGAAACAGCTTGGTATTCGCCTTAAACACTGTTTCAGGGCAAGAGTTTGTGGTTTGGACAAAATGTAATGCATTATAAGAAGAATCTTTACTTTGAAAATCTATTCTTTAGCTTTTACAATCATTGAAACAGCGTTTCAAAGCATTTTAATTGCCTTAAACACAGTTTCAGGGCAAGAGTTTGTGCTTTGGACTAAAATGTAATGCATTATAAGAAGAATCTTTACTTTGAAACTCTGTTCTTTACCTTTTTCACACTCTGAAACAGCTTGGTATTCGCCTTAAACACTGTTTCAGGGCAAGAGATTGTGTTTTAGACTAAAATGTAATGCATTATAAGAAGAATCTTTACTGTGAAAATCTGTTCTTTAGCTTTTACAATCATTGAAACAGCGTTTCAAAGCATTTTAATCGCCTTAATCACAGTTTCAGGGCAAGAGTTTGTGCTTTGGACTAAAATGTATTGCATTATAAGAAGAATCTTTAATTTGAAACTCTGTTCTTTACCTTTTTCACACTCTGAAACAGCTTGGTATTCGCCTTAAACACTGTTTCAGGGCAAGAGTTTTTGATTTGGACTAAAATGTAATGCATTGTAAGGAGAATCTTTTCTTTGAAACTCTGTTCTTTAGCTTTTACACTCATTGAAACAGTGTTTCAAAGCATTGTAATCGCCTTAAACACATTTTCAGGTCAAGAGATTTTGTTTTGGACTAAAATGTAAGCATTATAAGAAGAATCTTTACTTTGAAACTCTGTTCTTTCGCTTTTACATTCATTGAAACAGCGTTTCAAAGCATTTTAATCGCCTTAAACACAGTTTCAGGGCAAGAGTTTGTGCTTTGGACTAAAATGTAATGCATTATAAGAAGAATCTTTACTTTGAAACTGTTCTTTACCTTTTTCACACTATGAAACAGCTTTGTATTCGCCTTAAACAATGTTTCAGGGCAAGAGATTGAGTTTTAGACTAAAATGTAATACATTATAAGAAGAATCTTTACTTTGAAACTCTGTTCTTTACCTTTTTCACACTATATAACAGCTTTGTATTCACCTTAAACACTGTTTTAGGGCAAGAGATTGTGTTTTAGACTAAAATGTAATGCATTAAAAGAAGAATCTTTACATTGAAACTCTGTTCTTTAGCTTTTTTCCAATTATGGAAACAGCATTTCAAAGCATTGTAATCGCCTAAAACAATGTTTCAGGGCAAGAGATTGTGTTTTAGACTAAAAGGTAATGCATTATAAGAAGAATCTTTACTTTGAAACTCTGTTCTTAAACTTTTTCACACTATGAAACAGCTTTGTATTCGCCTTAAACAATGTTTCAGGGCAAGAGATTGAGTTTTAGACTAAAATGTAATGCATTATAAGAAGAATATTTACATTGCAACTCTGTTCTTTAGCTTTTACACTCATTGAAACAGCTTTTCAAAGCATTGTAATCGCCTTAAACACATTTTCAGGGCAAGAGATTGTGCTTTGGACTAAAATGTAAGCATTATAAGAAGAATCTATACTTTGAAACTCTGTTCTTTAGTTTTTATACTCATTGAAACAGCTTTTCAAAGCATTGTAATCGCCTTAAACACTGTTTCAGGGCAAGAGATTGTGCTTTGGACAAAATGTAATGCATTATAAGAAGAATCTTTACTTTGAAACTCTGTTCTTTACCTTTTTCACACTATGAAACAGCTTTATATTCAACTTAAACACTGTTTCAGGGCAAGAGATTGTGCTTTAGACTAAAAGGTAATGCATTATAAGAAGAATCTTTACTTTGAAAATCTATTCTTTAGCTTTTACAATCATTGAAACATCGTTTCAAAGCATTTTAATCACCTTAAACACTGTTTCAGGGCAAGAGATTGTGTTTTAGACTAAAAGGTAATGCATTATAAGAAGAATCTTTACTTTGAAATTCTGTTCTTTACCTTTTTCACATTATATAACAGCTTTGCATTCACCTTAAACATTGTTTTAGGGCAAGAGATTGTGTTTTAGACTAAAATGTAATGCATTATAAGAAGAATCTTTACTTTGAAACTCTGTTCTTTACCTTTTTCACACTATATAACAGCTTTGTATTCACCTTAAACACTGTTTTAGGGCAAGAGATTGTGTTTTAGACAAAAATGTTATGCATTATAAGAAGAATATTTACTTTGAAACTGTTCTTTACCTTTTTCACACTATATTACAGCGTTGTATTCACCTTAAACAATCTTTCAGGGCAAGAGTTTGTGCTTTGGACAAAATGTAATGCATTATAAGAAGAATCTTTACTTTGAAACTGTTCTTTACCTTTTTCACACTCTGAAACAGCTTGGTATTCGCCTTAAACACTGTTTCAGGGCAAGAGTTTGTGGTTTGGACAAAATGTAATGCATTATAAGAAGAATCTTTACTTTGAAAATCTATTCTTTAGCTTTTACAATCATTGAAACAGCGTTTCAAAGCATTTTAATTGCCTTAAACACAGTTTCAGGGCAAGAGTTTGTGCTTTGGACTAAAATGTAATGCATTATAAGAAGAATCTTTACTTTGAAACTCTGTTCTTTACCTTTTTCACACTCTGAAACAGCTTGGTATTCGCCTTAAACACTGTTTCAGGGCAAGAGATTGTGTTTTAGACTAAAATGTAATGCATTATAAGAAGAATCTTTACTGTGAAAATCTGTTCTTTAGCTTTTACAATCATTGAAACAGCGTTTCAAAGCATTTTAATCGCCTTAATCACAGTTTCAGGGCAAGAGTTTGTGCTTTGGACTAAAATGTATTGCATTATAAGAAGAATCTTTAATTTGAAACTCTGTTCTTTACCTTTTTCACACTCTGAAACAGCTTGGTATTCGCCTTAAACACTGTTTCAGGGCAAGAGTTTTTGATTTGGACTAAAATGTAATGCATTGTAAGGAGAATCTTTTCTTTGAAACTCTGTTCTTTAGCTTTTACACTCATTGAAACAGTGTTTCAAAGCATTGTAATCGCCTTAAACACATTTTCAGGTCAAGAGATTTTGTTTTGGACTAAAATGTAAGCATTATAAGAAGAATCTTTATTTTGAAACTCTGTTCTTTCGCTTTTACATTCATTGAAACAGCGTTTCAAAGCATTTTAATCGCCTTAAACACAGTTTCAGGGCAAGAGTTTGTGCTTTGGACTAAAATGTAATGCATTATAAGAAGAATCTTTACTTTGAAACTGTTCTTTACCTTTTTCACACTATGAAACAGCTTTGTATTCGCCTTAAACAATGTTTCAGGGCAAGAGATTGAGTTTTAGACTAAAATGTAATACATTATAAGAAGAATCTTTACTTTGAAACTCTGTTCTTTACCTTTTTCACACTATATAACAGCTTTGTATTCACCTTAAACACTGTTTTAGGGCAAGAGATTGTGTTTTAGACTAAAATGTAATGCATTAAAAGAAGAATCTTTACATTGAAACTCTGTTCTTTAGCTTTTTTCCAATTATGGAAACAGCATTTCAAAGCATTGTAATCGCCTAAAACAATGTTTCAGGGCAAGAGATTGTGTTTTAGACTAAAAGGTAATGCATTATAAGAAGAATCTTTACTTTGAAACTCTGTTCTTAAACTTTTTCACACTATGAAACAGCTTTGTATTCGCCTTAAACAATGTTTCAGGGCAAGAGATTGAGTTTTAGACTAAAATGTAATGCATTATAAGAAGAATATTTACATTGCAACTCTGTTCTTTAGCTTTTACACTCATTGAAACAGCTTTTCAAAGCATTGTAATCGCCTTAAACACATTTTCAGGGCAAGAGATTGTGCTTTGGACTAAAATGTAAGCATTATAAGAAGAATCTATACTTTGAAACTCTGTTCTTTAGTTTTTATACTCATTGAAACAGCTTTTCAAAGCATTGTAATCGCCTTAAACACTGTTTCAGGGCAAGAGATTGTGCTTTGGACAAAATGTAATGCATTATAAGAAGAATCTTTACTTTGAAACTCTGTTCTTTACCTTTTTCACACTATGAAACAGCTTTATATTCAACTTAAACACTGTTTCAGGGCAAGAGATTGTGCTTTAGACTAAAAGGTAATGCATTATAAGAAGAATCTTTACTTTGAAAATCTATTCTTTAGCTTTTACAATCATTGAAACATCGTTTCAAAGCATTTTAATCACCTTAAACACTGTTTCAGGGCAAGAGATTGTGTTTTAGACTAAAAGGTAATGCATTATAAGAAGAATCTTTACTTTGAAATTCTGTTCTTTACCTTTTTCACACTATATAACAGCTTTGCATTCACCTTAAACATTGTTTTAGGGCAAGAGATTGTGTTTTAGACTAAAATGTAATGCATTATAAGAAGAATCTTTACTTTGAAACTCTGTTCTTTACCTTTTTCACACTATATAACAGCTTTGTATTCACCTTAAACACTGTTTTAGGGCAAGAGATTGTGTTTTAGACAAAAATGTTATGCATTATAAGAAGAATATTTACTTTGAAACTGTTCTTTACCTTTTTCACACTATATTACAGCGTTGTATTCACCTTAAACAATCTTTCAGGGCAAGAGTTTGTGCTTTGGACAAAATGTAATGCATTATAAGAAGAATCTTTACTTTGAAACTGTTCTTTACCTTTTTCACACTCTGAAACAGCTTGGTATTCGCCTTAAACACTGTTTCAGGGCAAGAGTTTGTGGTTTGGACAAAATGTAATGCATTATAAGAAGAATCTTTACTTTGAAAATCTATTCTTTAGCTTTTACAATCATTGAAACAGCGTTTCAAAGCATTTTAATTGCCTTAAACACAGTTTCAGGGCAAGAGTTTGTGCTTTGGACTAAAATGTAATGCATTATAAGAAGAATCTTTACTTTGAAACTCTGTTCTTTACCTTTTTCACACTCTGAAACAGCTTGGTATTCGCCTTAAACACTGTTTCAGGGCAAGAGATTGTGTTTTAGACTAAAATGTAATGCATTATAAGAAGAATCTTTACTGTGAAAATCTGTTCTTTAGCTTTTACAATCATTGAAACAGCGTTTCAAAGCATTTTAATCGCCTTAATCACAGTTTCAGGGCAAGAGTTTGTGCTTTGGACTAAAATGTATTGCATTATAAGAAGAATCTTTAATTTGAAACTCTGTTCTTTACCTTTTTCACACTCTGAAACAGCTTGGTATTCGCCTTAAACACTGTTTCAGGGCAAGAGTTTTTGATTTGGACTAAAATGTAATGCATTGTAAGGAGAATCTTTTCTTTGAAACTCTGTTCTTTAGCTTTTACACTCATTGAAACAGTGTTTCAAAGCATTGTAATCGCCTTAAACACATTTTCAGGTCAAGAGATTTTGTTTTGGACTAAAATGTAAGCATTATAAGAAGAATCTTTACTTTGAAACTCTGTTCTTTCGCTTTTACATTCATTGAAACAGCGTTTCAAAGCATTTTAATCGCCTTAAACACAGTTTCAGGGCAAGAGTTTGTGCTTTGGACTAAAATGTAAGCATTATAAGAAGAATCTTTACTTTGAAACTCTGTTCTTTACCTTTTTCACACTATGAAACAGCTTTATATTCAACTTAAACACTGTTTCAGGGCAAGAGATTGTGTTTTAGACTAAAATATAATGCATTATAAGAAGAAACTTTACATTGAAACTCTGTTCTTTACCTTTTTCACACTCTGAAACAGCTTGGTATTCGCCTTAAACACTGTTTTAGAGCAAGAGATTGTGTTTTAGACTAAAATGTAATGCATTAAAAGAAGAAACTTTACATTGAAACTCTGTTCTTTAGCTTTATTCCAATTATGGAAACAGCATATCAAAGCATTGTAATCGCCTAAAACAATGTTTCAGGGCAAGAGATTGAGTTTTAGACTAAAATGAAATGCATTATAAGAAGAATATTTAAATTGCAACTCTGTTCTTTAGTTTTTATACTCATTGAAACAGCTTTTCAAAGCATTGTAATCGCCTTAAACACTGTTTCAGGGCAAGAGATTGTGCTTTGGACAAAATGTAATGCATTATAAGAAGAATCTTTACTTTGAAACTTTGAAACTCTGTTCTTTGCCTTTTTCACACTATGAAACAGCTTTGTATTCACACTAAACACTGTTTCAGGGCAAGAGATTGTGTTTTAGACTAAAAGGGAATGCATTATAAGAAGAATCTTTACTTTGAAACTCTGTTCTTTGCCTTTTTAACACTATGAAACAGCTTTGTATTCACACTAAACACTGTTTCAGGGCAAGAGATTGTGTTTTAGAATACAAGGGAATGCATTATAAGAAGAATCTTACTTTGAAACTCTGTTCTTTACCTTTTTCACACTATGAAACAGCTTTGTATTCAACTTAAACACTGTTTCAGAGCTAGACATCTTGTTTTTAACCAGACTGAATAACTTACAATATCCTAAGAAAACACATATTTCAAGTGAAAAGAGTTTATCCAGGAGAGAAAAATTTGTTTTAACATGGTTCTAATGTGACCCTTGAAAGTAATTGCAACTCTGTTTTTACACCTCTAACCACAAGGAGGCAACGTTTCCACGCATTACAATTGCCTTATACATAGTTTCAGAGTAAGAAATATTGTTTTTAACCAAACTGAACAACTAAAAGGGAATGCAATATAAGAAGAATCTTTATTTTGAAACTCTGTTCTTTACCTTTTTCACTCTATAAAACAGCTTTGTATTCAACTTCAACACTGTTTCAGGGCAAGAGATTGTGATTTAGACTACAAGGGAATGCATTATAAGAAAAATCTTTACTTTGAAACTCTGTTCTTTGCCTTTTTCACACTATGAAACAGCTTTATATTCACACTAAACACTGTTTCAGGGCAAGAGATTGTGTTTTAGACTAAAAGGGAATGCATTATAAGAAGAATCTTTACTTTGAAACTCTGCTCTTTGCCTTTTTCACACTATGAAACAGCTTTGTATTCACACTAAACACTGTTTCAGGGCAAGAGATTGTGTTTTAGACTAAAAGGGAATGCATTATAAGAAGAATCTTTACTTTGAAACTGTTCTTTGCCTTTTTAACTCTATGAAACAGCTTTGTATTCACACTAAACACTGTTTCAGGGCAAGAGATTGTGTTTTAGACTAAAAGGGAATGCATTATAAGAAGAATCTTTACTTTGAAACTCTGTTCTTTACCTTTTTCACTCTATAAAACAGCTTTGTATTCAACTTAAACACTGTTTCAGGGCAAGAGATTGTGTTTTAGACTACAAGGGAATGCATTATAAGAAAAATCTTTACTTTGAAACTCTGTTCTTTGCCTTTTTCACACTATGAAACAGCTTTATATTCAACTTAAACACTGCTTCAGGGCAACGGATTGTGTTTTAGACTAAAAGGGAATGCATTATAAGAAGAATCTTTACTTTGAAACTCTGCTCTTAGCCTTTTTCACACTATGAAACAGCTTTGTATTCACACTAAACACTGTTTCAGGGCAAGAGATTGTGTTTTAGACTAAAAGGGAATGCATTATAAGAAGAATCTTTACTTTGAAACTCTGTTCTTTACCTTTTTCTCACTATGAAACAGCTTTATGTTCATCTTAAACACTGCTTCAGGGCAACAGATTGTGTTTTAGACTAAAAGGTAATGCATTATAAGAAGAATCTTTACTTTGAAACTCTGTTCTTTGCCTTTTTAACACTATGAAACAGCTTTGTATTCACATTAAACACTGTTTCAGGGCAAGAGATTGTGTTTTAGACTAAAAGGGAATGCATTATAAGAAGAATCTTTACTTTGAAACTCTGTTCTTTGCCTTTTTAACACTATGAAACAGCTTTGTATTCACACTAAACACTGTTTCAGGGCAAGATATTGTGTTTTAGACTAAAAGGGAATGCATTATAAGAAGAATCTTTACTTTGAAACTCTGTTCTTTGCCTTTTTCACACTATGAAACAGCTTTGTATTCACACTAAACACTGTTTCAGGGCAAGAGATTGTGTTTTAGACTAAAAGGGAATGCATTATAAGAAGAATCTTTACTTTGAAACTCTGTTCTTTGCCTTTTTAACACTATGAAACAGCTTTGTATTCACACTAAACACTGTTTCAGGGCAAGAGATTGTGTTTTCGAATACAAGGGAATGCATTATAAGAAGAATCTTACTTTGAAACTCTGTTCTTTACCTTTTTCACACTATGAAACAGCTTTGTATTCAACTTAAACACTGTTTCAGAGCTAGACATCTTGTTTTTAACCAGACTGAATAACTTACAATATCCTAAGAAAACACATATTTCAAGTGAAAAGAGTTTATCCAGGAGAGAAAAATTTGTTTTAACATGGTTCTAATGTGACCCTTGAAAGTAATTGCAACTCTGTTTTTACACCTCTAACCACAAGGAGGCAACGTTTCCACGCATTACAATTGCCTTATACATAGTTTCAGAGTAAGAAATATTGTTTTTAACCAAACTGAACAACTAAAAGGGAATGCAATATAAGAAGAATCTTTATTTTGAAACTCTGTTCTTTACCTTTTTCACTCTATAAAACAGCTTTGTATTCAACTTAAACACTGCTTCAGGGCAAGAGATTGTGTTTTAGACTAAAAGGGAATGCATTATAAGAAGAATCTTTACTTTGAAACTCTGTTCTTTGCCTTTTTAACACTATGAAACAGCTTTGTATTCACACTAAACACTGTTTCAGGGCAAGAGATTGTGTTTTAGACTAAAAGGGAATGCATTATAAGAAGAATCTTTACTTTGAAACTCTGCTCTTAGCCTTTTTCACACTATGAAACAGCTTTGTATTCACACTAAACACTGTTTCAGGGCAAGAGATTGTGTTTTAGACTAAAAGGGAATGCATTATAAGAAGAATCTTTACTTTGAAACTCTGTTCTTTACCTTTTTCTCACTATGAAACAGCTTTATGTTCATCTTAAACACAGCTTCAGGGCAAGAGATTGTGTTTTAGACTAAAAGGGAATGCATTATAAGAAGAATCTTTACTTTGAAACTCTGTTCTTTGCCTTTTTAACACTATGAAACAGCTTTGTATTCACACTAAACACTGTTTCAGGGCAAGAGATTGTGTTTTAGACTAAAAGGGAATGCATTATAAGAAGAATCTTTACTTTGAAACTCTGCTCTTTGCCTTTTTCACACTATGAAACAGCTTTGTATTCACACTAAACACTGTTTCAGGGCAAGAGATTGTGTTTTAGACTAAAAGGGAATGCATTATAAGAAGAATCTTTACTTTGAAACTGTTCTTTGCCTTTTTAACTCTATGAAACAGCTTTGTATTCACACTAAACACTGTTTCAGGGCAAGAGATTGTGTTTTAGACTAAAAGGGAATGCATTATAAGAAGAATCTTTACTTTGAAACTCTGTTCTTTACCTTTTTCACTCTATAAAACAGCTTTGTATTCAACTTAAACACTGTTTCAGGGCAAGAGATTGTGTTTTAGACTACAAGGGAATGCATTATAAGAAAAATCTTTACTTTGAAACTCTGTTCTTTGCCTTTTTCACACTATGAAACAGCTTTATATTCAACTTAAACACTGCTTCAGGGCAACGGATTGTGTTTTAGACTAAAAGGGAATGCATTATAAGAAGAATCTTTACTTTGAAACTCTGCTCTTAGCCTTTTTCACACTATGAAACAGCTTTGTATTCACACTAAACACTGTTTCAGGGCAAGAGATTGTGTTTTAGACTAAAAGGGAATGCATTATAAGAAGAATCTTTACTTTGAAACTCTGTTCTTTACCTTTTTCTCACTATGAAACAGCTTTATGTTCATCTTAAACACTGCTTCAGGGCAACAGATTGTGTTTTAGACTAAAAGGTAATGCATTATAAGAAGAATCTTTACTTTGAAACTCTGTTCTTTGCCTTTTTAACACTATGAAACAGCTTTGTATTCACATTAAACACTGTTTCAGGGCAAGAGATTGTGTTTTAGACTAAAAGGGAATGCATTATAAGAAGAATCTTTACTTTGAAACTCTGTTCTTTGCCTTTTTAACACTATGAAACAGCTTTGTATTCACACTAAACACTGTTTCAGGGCAAGATATTGTGTTTTAGACTAAAAGGGAATGCATTATAAGAAGAATCTTTACTTTGAAACTCTGTTCTTTGCCTTTTTCACACTATGAAACAGCTTTGTATTCACACTAAACACTGTTTCAGGGCAAGAGATTGTGTTTTAGACTAAAAGGGAATGCATTATAAGAAGAATCTTTACTTTGAAACTCTGTTCTTTGCCTTTTTAACACTATGAAACAGCTTTGTATTCACACTAAACACTGTTTCAGGGCAAGAGATTGTGTTTTCGAATACAAGGGAATGCATTATAAGAAGAATCTTACTTTGAAACTCTGTTCTTTACCTTTTTCACACTATGAAACAGCTTTGTATTCAACTTAAACACTGTTTCAGAGCTAGACATCTTGTTTTTAACCAGACTGAATAACTTACAATATCCTAAGAAAACACATATTTCAAGTGAAAAGAGTTTATCCAGGAGAGAAAAATTTGTTTTAACATGGTTCTAATGTGACCCTTGAAAGTAATTGCAACTCTGTTTTTACACCTCTAACCACAAGGAGGCAACGTTTCCACGCATTACAATTGCCTTATACATAGTTTCAGAGTAAGAAATATTGTTTTTAACCAAACTGAACAACTAAAAGGGAATGCAATATAAGAAGAATCTTTATTTTGAAACTCTGTTCTTTACCTTTTTCACTCTATAAAACAGCTTTGTATTCAACTTAAACACTGCTTCAGGGCAAGAGATTGTGTTTTAGACTAAAAGGGAATGCATTATAAGAAGAATCTTTACTTTGAAACTCTGTTCTTTGCCTTTTTAACACTATGAAACAGCTTTGTATTCACACTAAACACTGTTTCAGGGCAAGAGATTGTGTTTTAGACTAAAAGGGAATGCATTATAAGAAGAATCTTTACTTTGAAACTCTGCTCTTAGCCTTTTTCACACTATGAAACAGCTTTGTATTCACACTAAACACTGTTTCAGGGCAAGAGATTGTGTTTTAGACTAAAAGGGAATGCATTATAAGAAGAATCTTTACTTTGAAACTCTGTTCTTTACCTTTTTCTCACTATGAAACAGCTTTATGTTCATCTTAAACACAGCTTCAGGGCAAGAGATTGTGTTTTAGACTAAAAGGGAATGCATTATAAGAAGAATCTTTACTTTGAAACTCTGTTCTTTGCCTTTTTAACACTATGAAACAGCTTTGTATTCACACTAAACACTGTTTCAGGGCAAGAGATTGTGTTTTAGACTAAAAGGGAATGCATTATAAGAAGAATCTTTACTTTGAAACTCTGTTCTTTGCCTTTTTCACACTATGAAACAGCTTTGTATTCACACTAAACACTGTTTCAGGGCAAGAGATTGTGTTTTAGACTAAAAGGGAATGCATTATAAGAAGAATCTTTACTTTGAAACTGTTCTTTACCTTTTTCTCACTATGAGACAGCTTTATGTTCATCTTAAACACTGCTTCAGGGCAACAGATTGTGTTTTAGACTAAAAGGGAATGCATTATAAGAAGAATCTTTACATCGAAACTCTGTTCTTTACCTTTTTCACACTATGAAACAGCTTTATATTCAACTTAAACACTGCTTCAGGGCAAGAGATTGTGTTTTAGACTAAAAGGGAATGCATTATAAGAAGAATCTTTACTTTGAAACTCTGTTCTTTGCCTTTTTAACACTATGAAACAGCGTTGTATTCACACTAAACACTGTTTCAGGGAAAGAGATTGTGTTTTAGACTAAAAGGGAATGCATTATAAGAAGAATCTTTACTTTGAAACTCTGTTCTTTACCTTTTTCTCACTATGAAACAACTTTATGTTCATCTTAAACACTGCTTCAGGGCAACAGATTGTGTTTTAGACTAAAAGGGAATGCATTATAAGAAGAATCTTTACTTTGAAACTCTGTTCTTTACCTTTTTCACACTATGAAACAGCTTTATATTCAACTTAAACACTGCTTCAGGGCAACAGATTGTGTTTTAGACTAAAAGGGAATGCATTATAAGAAGAATCTTTACTTTGAAACTCTGTTCTTTACCTTTTTCACACTCTGAAACAGCTTGGTATTCGCCTTAAACACTGTTTCAGGGCAAGAGATTGTGTTTTAGACTAAAATGTAATGCATTATAAGAAGAATCTTTACTGTGAAAATCTGTTCTTTAGCTTTTACAATCATTGAAACAGCGTTTCAAAGCATTTTAATCGCCTTAATCACAGTTTCAGGGCAAGAGTTTGTGCTTTGGACTAAAATGTATTGCATTATAAGAAGAATCTTTAATTTGAAACTCTGTTCTTTACCTTTTTCACACTCTGAAACAGCTTGGTATTCGCCTTAAACACTGTTTCAGGGCAAGAGTTTTTGATTTGGACTAAAATGTAATGCATTGTAAGGAGAATCTTTTCTTTGAAACTCTGTTCTTTAGCTTTTACACTCATTGAAACAGTGTTTCAAAGCATTGTAATCGCCTTAAACACATTTTCAGGTCAAGAGATTTTGTTTTGGACTAAAATGTAAGCATTATAAGAAGAATCTTTACTTTGAAACTCTGTTCTTTCGCTTTTACATTCATTGAAACAGCGTTTCAAAGCATTTTAATCGCCTTAAACACAGTTTCAGGGCAAGAGTTTGTGCTTTGGACTAAAATGTAAGCATTATAAGAAGAATCTTTACTTTGAAACTCTGTTCTTTACCTTTTTCACACTATGAAACAGCTTTATATTCAACTTAAACACTGTTTCAGGGCAAGAGATTGTGTTTTAGACTAAAATATAATGCATTATAAGAAGAAACTTTACATTGAAACTCTGTTCTTTACCTTTTTCACACTCTGAAACAGCTTGGTATTCGCCTTAAACACTGTTTTAGAGCAAGAGATTGTGTTTTAGACTAAAATGTAATGCATTAAAAGAAGAAACTTTACATTGAAACTCTGTTCTTTAGCTTTATTCCAATTATGGAAACAGCATATCAAAGCATTGTAATCGCCTAAAACAATGTTTCAGGGCAAGAGATTGAGTTTTAGACTAAAATGAAATGCATTATAAGAAGAATATTTAAATTGCAACTCTGTTCTTTAGTTTTTATACTCATTGAAACAGCTTTTCAAAGCATTGTAATCGCCTTAAACACTGTTTCAGGGCAAGAGATTGTGCTTTGGACAAAATGTAATGCATTATAAGAAGAATCTTTACTTTGAAACTTTGAAACTCTGTTCTTTGCCTTTTTCACACTATGAAACAGCTTTGTATTCACACTAAACACTGTTTCAGGGCAAGAGATTGTGTTTTAGACTAAAAGGGAATGCATTATAAGAAGAATCTTTACTTTGAAACTCTGTTCTTTGCCTTTTTAACACTATGAAACAGCTTTGTATTCACACTAAACACTGTTTCAGGGCAAGAGATTGTGTTTTAGAATACAAGGGAATGCATTATAAGAAGAATCTTACTTTGAAACTCTGTTCTTTACCTTTTTCACACTATGAAACAGCTTTGTATTCAACTTAAACACTGTTTCAGAGCTAGACATCTTGTTTTTAACCAGACTGAATAACTTACAATATCCTAAGAAAACACATATTTCAAGTGAAAAGAGTTTATCCAGGAGAGAAAAATTTGTTTTAACATGGTTCTAATGTGACCCTTGAAAGTAATTGCAACTCTGTTTTTACACCTCTAACCACAAGGAGGCAACGTTTCCACGCATTACAATTGCCTTATACATAGTTTCAGAGTAAGAAATATTGTTTTTAACCAAACTGAACAACTAAAAGGGAATGCAATATAAGAAGAATCTTTATTTTGAAACTCTGTTCTTTACCTTTTTCACTCTATAAAACAGCTTTGTATTCAACTTCAACACTGTTTCAGGGCAAGAGATTGTGATTTAGACTACAAGGGAATGCATTATAAGAAAAATCTTTACTTTGAAACTCTGTTCTTTGCCTTTTTCACACTATGAAACAGCTTTATATTCACACTAAACACTGTTTCAGGGCAAGAGATTGTGTTTTAGACTAAAAGGGAATGCATTATAAGAAGAATCTTTACTTTGAAACTCTGCTCTTTGCCTTTTTCACACTATGAAACAGCTTTGTATTCACACTAAACACTGTTTCAGGGCAAGAGATTGTGTTTTAGACTAAAAGGGAATGCATTATAAGAAGAATCTTTACTTTGAAACTGTTCTTTGCCTTTTTAACTCTATGAAACAGCTTTGTATTCACACTAAACACTGTTTCAGGGCAAGAGATTGTGTTTTAGACTAAAAGGGAATGCATTATAAGAAGAATCTTTACTTTGAAACTCTGTTCTTTACCTTTTTCACTCTATAAAACAGCTTTGTATTCAACTTAAACACTGTTTCAGGGCAAGAGATTGTGTTTTAGACTACAAGGGAATGCATTATAAGAAAAATCTTTACTTTGAAACTCTGTTCTTTGCCTTTTTCACACTATGAAACAGCTTTATATTCAACTTAAACACTGCTTCAGGGCAACGGATTGTGTTTTAGACTAAAAGGGAATGCATTATAAGAAGAATCTTTACTTTGAAACTCTGCTCTTAGCCTTTTTCACACTATGAAACAGCTTTGTATTCACACTAAACACTGTTTCAGGGCAAGAGATTGTGTTTTAGACTAAAAGGGAATGCATTATAAGAAGAATCTTTACTTTGAAACTCTGTTCTTTACCTTTTTCTCACTATGAAACAGCTTTATGTTCATCTTAAACACTGCTTCAGGGCAACAGATTGTGTTTTAGACTAAAAGGTAATGCATTATAAGAAGAATCTTTACTTTGAAACTCTGTTCTTTGCCTTTTTAACACTATGAAACAGCTTTGTATTCACATTAAACACTGTTTCAGGGCAAGAGATTGTGTTTTAGACTAAAAGGGAATGCATTATAAGAAGAATCTTTACTTTGAAACTCTGTTCTTTGCCTTTTTAACACTATGAAACAGCTTTGTATTCACACTAAACACTGTTTCAGGGCAAGATATTGTGTTTTAGACTAAAAGGGAATGCATTATAAGAAGAATCTTTACTTTGAAACTCTGTTCTTTGCCTTTTTCACACTATGAAACAGCTTTGTATTCACACTAAACACTGTTTCAGGGCAAGAGATTGTGTTTTAGACTAAAAGGGAATGCATTATAAGAAGAATCTTTACTTTGAAACTCTGTTCTTTGCCTTTTTAACACTATGAAACAGCTTTGTATTCACACTAAACACTGTTTCAGGGCAAGAGATTGTGTTTTCGAATACAAGGGAATGCATTATAAGAAGAATCTTACTTTGAAACTCTGTTCTTTACCTTTTTCACACTATGAAACAGCTTTGTATTCAACTTAAACACTGTTTCAGAGCTAGACATCTTGTTTTTAACCAGACTGAATAACTTACAATATCCTAAGAAAACACATATTTCAAGTGAAAAGAGTTTATCCAGGAGAGAAAAATTTGTTTTAACATGGTTCTAATGTGACCCTTGAAAGTAATTGCAACTCTGTTTTTACACCTCTAACCACAAGGAGGCAACGTTTCCACGCATTACAATTGCCTTATACATAGTTTCAGAGTAAGAAATATTGTTTTTAACCAAACTGAACAACTAAAAGGGAATGCAATATAAGAAGAATCTTTATTTTGAAACTCTGTTCTTTACCTTTTTCACTCTATAAAACAGCTTTGTATTCAACTTAAACACTGCTTCAGGGCAAGAGATTGTGTTTTAGACTAAAAGGGAATGCATTATAAGAAGAATCTTTACTTTGAAACTCTGTTCTTTGCCTTTTTAACACTATGAAACAGCTTTGTATTCACACTAAACACTGTTTCAGGGCAAGAGATTGTGTTTTAGACTAAAAGGGAATGCATTATAAGAAGAATCTTTACTTTGAAACTCTGCTCTTAGCCTTTTTCACACTATGAAACAGCTTTGTATTCACACTAAACACTGTTTCAGGGCAAGAGATTGTGTTTTAGACTAAAAGGGAATGCATTATAAGAAGAATCTTTACTTTGAAACTCTGTTCTTTACCTTTTTCTCACTATGAAACAGCTTTATGTTCATCTTAAACACAGCTTCAGGGCAAGAGATTGTGTTTTAGACTAAAAGGGAATGCATTATAAGAAGAATCTTTACTTTGAAACTCTGTTCTTTGCCTTTTTAACACTATGAAACAGCTTTGTATTCACACTAAACACTGTTTCAGGGCAAGAGATTGTGTTTTAGACTAAAAGGGAATGCATTATAAGAAGAATCTTTACTTTGAAACTCTGTTCTTTGCCTTTTTCACACTATGAAACAGCTTTGTATTCACACTAAACACTGTTTCAGGGCAAGAGATTGTGTTTTAGACTAAAAGGGAATGCATTATAAGAAGAATCTTTACTTTGAAACTGTTCTTTACCTTTTTCTCACTATGAGACAGCTTTATGTTCATCTTAAACACTGCTTCAGGGCAACAGATTGTGTTTTAGACTAAAAGGGAATGCATTATAAGAAGAATCTTTACATCGAAACTCTGTTCTTTACCTTTTTCACACTATGAAACAGCTTTATATTCAACTTAAACACTGCTTCAGGGCAAGAGATTGTGTTTTAGACTAAAAGGGAATGCATTATAAGAAGAATCTTTACTTTGAAACTCTGTTCTTTGCCTTTTTAACACTATGAAACAGCGTTGTATTCACACTAAACACTGTTTCAGGGAAAGAGATTGTGTTTTAGACTAAAAGGGAATGCATTATAAGAAGAATCTTTACTTTGAAACTCTGTTCTTTACCTTTTTCTCACTATGAAACAACTTTATGTTCATCTTAAACACTGCTTCAGGGCAACAGATTGTGTTTTAGACTAAAAGGGAATGCATTATAAGAAGAATCTTTACTTTGAAACTCTGTTCTTTACCTTTTTCACACTATGAAACAGCTTTATATTCAACTTAAACACTGCTTCAGGGCAACAGATTGTGTTTTAGACTAAAAGGGAATGCATTATAAGAAGAATCTTTACTTTGAAACTCTGTTCTTTGCCTTTTTAACACTATGAAACAGCTTTGTATTCACACTAAACACTGTTTCAGGGCAAGAGATTGTGTTTTAGACTAAAAGGGAATGCATTATAAGAAGAATCTTTACTTTGAAACTCTGTTCTTTGCCTTTTTAACACTATGAAACAGCTTTGTATTCATTAAACACTGTTTCAGGGCAAGAGATTGTGTTTTAGACTAAAAGGGAATGCATTATAAGAAGAATCTTTACTTTGAAACTCTGTTCTTTGCCTTTTTAACAATATGAAACAGCTTTGTATTCACACTAAACACTGTTTCAGGGCAAGAGATTGTGTTTTAGACTAAAAGGAAATGCATTATAAGAAGAATCTTTACTTTGAAACTCTGTTCTTTGCCTTTTTCACACTATGAAACAGCTTTGTATTCACACTAAACACTGTTTCAGGGCAAGAGATTGTGTTTTAGACTAAAAGGGAATGCATTATAAGAAGAATCTTTACTTTGAAACTCTGTTCTTTGCCTTTTTAACACTAAGAAACAGCTTTGTATTCACCCTAAACACTGTTTCAGGGCAAGAGATTGTGTTTTAGAATACAAGGGAATGCATTATAAGAAGAATCTTTACATCGAAACTCTGTTCTTTACCTTTTTCACACTATGAAACAGCTTTATATTCAACTTAAACACTGCTTCAGGGCAAGAGATTGTGTTTTAGACTAAAAGGGAATGCATTATAAGAAGAATCTTTACTTTGAAACTCTGTTCTTTGCCTTTTTAACACTATGAAACAGCGTTGTATTCACACTAAACACTGTTTCAGGGAAAGAGATTGTGTTTTAGACTAAAAGGGAATGCATTATAAGAAGAATCTTTACTTTGAAACTCTGTTCTTTACCTTTTTCTCACTATGAAACAACTTTATGTTCATCTTAAACACTGCTTCAGGGCAACAGATTGTGTTTTAGACTAAAAGGGAATGCATTATAAGAAGAATCTTTACTTTGAAACTCTGTTCTTTACCTTTTTCACACTATGAAACAGCTTTATATTCAACTTAAACACTGCTTCAGGGCAACAGATTGTGTTTTAGACTAAAAGGGAATGCATTATAAGAAGAATCTTTACTTTGAAACTCTGTTCTTTGCCTTTTTAACACTATGAAACAGCTTTGTATTCACACTAAACACTGTTTCAGGGCAAGAGATTGTGTTTTAGACTAAAAGGGAATGCATTATAAGAAGAATCTTTACTTTGAAACTCTGTTCTTTGCCTTTTTAACACTATGAAACAGCTTTGTATTCATTAAACACTGTTTCAGGGCAAGAGATTGTGTTTTAGACTAAAAGGGAATGCATTATAAGAAGAATCTTTACTTTGAAACTCTGTTCTTTGCCTTTTTAACACTATGAAACAGCTTTGTATTCACACTAAACACTGTTTCAGGGCAAGAGATTGTGTTTTAGACTAAAAGGAAATGCATTATAAGAAGAATCTTTACTTTGAAACTCTGTTCTTTGCCTTTTTCACACTATGAAACAGCTTTGTATTCACACTAAACACTGTTTCAGGGCAAGAGATTGTGTTTTAGACTAAAAGGGAATGCATTATAAGAAGAATCTTTACTTTGAAACTCTGTTCTTTGCCTTTTTAACACTATGAAACAGCTTTGTATTCACCCTAAACACTGTTTCAGGGCAAGAGATTGTGTTTTAGAATACAAGGGAATGCATTATAAGAAGAATCTTACTTTGAAACTCTGTTCTTTACCTTTTTCACACTATGAAACAGCTTTGTATTCAACTTAAACATTGTTTCAGAGCTAGACATCTTGTTTTTAACCAGACTGAATAACTTACAATATCCTAAGAAAACACATATTTCAAGTGAAAAGAGTTTATCCAGGAGAGAAAAATTTGTTTTAACATGGTTCTAATGTGACCCTTGAAAGTAATTGCAACTCTGTTTTTACACCTCTAACCACAAGGAGGCAACGTTTCCACGCATTACAATTGCCTTATACATAGTTTCAGAGTAAGAAATATTGTTTTTAACCAAACTGAACAACTAAAAGGGAATGCAATATAAGAAGAATCTTTATTTTGAAACTCTGTTCTTTACCTTTTTCACTCTATAAAACAGCTTTGTATTCAACTTAAACACTGCTTCAGGGCAACGGATTGTGTTTTAGACTAAAAGGGAATGCATTATAAGAAGAATCTTTACTTTGAAACTCTGTTCTTTGCCTTTTTAACACTATGAAACAGCTTTGTATTCACACTAAACACTGTTTCAGGGCAAGAGATTGTGTTTTAGACTAAAAGGGAATGCATTATAAGAAGAATCTTTACTTTGAAACTCTGCTCTTAGCCTTTTTCACACTATGAAACAGCTTTGTATTCACACTAAACACTGTTTCAGGACAAGAGATTGTGTTTTAGACTAAAAGGGAATGCATTATAAGAAGAATCTTTACTTTGAAACTCTGTTCTTTACCTTTTTCTCACTATGAAACAGCTTTATGTTCATCTTAAACACTGCTTCAGGGCAAGAGATTGTGTTTTAGACTAAAAGGGAATGCATTATAAGAAGAATCTTTACTTTGAAACTCTGTTCTTTGCCTTTTTAACACTATGAAACAGCTTTGTATTCACACTAAACACTGTTTCAGGGCAAGAGATTGTGTTTTAGACTAAAAGGGAATGCATTATAAGAAGAATCTTTACTTTGAAACTCTGTTCTTTGCCTTTTTCACACTATGAAACAGCTTTGTATTCACACTAAACACTGTTTCAGGGCAAGAGATTGTGTTTTAGACTAAAAGGGAATGCATTATAAGAAGAATCTTTACTTTGAAACTGTTCTTTACCTTTTTCTCACTATGAGACAGCTTTATGTTCATCTTAAACACTGCTTCAGGGCAACAGATTGTGTTTTAGACTAAAAGGGAATGCATTATAAGAAGAATCTTTACATCGAAACTCTGTTCTTTACCTTTTTCACACTATGAAACAGCTTTATATTCAACTTAAACACTGCTTCAGGGCAAGATATTGTGTTTTAGACTAAAAGGGAATGCATTATAATAAGAATCTTTACTTTGAAACTCTGTTCTTTGCCTTTTTAACACTATGAAACAGCGTTGTATTCACACTAAACACTGTTTCAGGGAAAGAGATTGTGTTTTAGACTAAAAGGGAATGCATTATAAGAAGAATCTTTACTTTGAAACTCTGTTCTTTACCTTTTTCTCACTATGAAACAACTTTATGTTCATCTTAAACACTGCTTCAGGGCAACAGATTGTGTTTTAGACTAAAAGGGAATGCATTATAAGAAGAATCTTTACTTTGAAACTCTGTTCTTTACCTTTTTCACACTATGAAACAGCTTTATATTCAACTTAAACACTGCTTCAGGGCAACAGATTGTGTTTTAGACTAAAAGGGAATGCATTATAAGAAGAATCTTTACTTTGAAACTCTGTTCTTTGCCTTTTTAACACTATGAAACAGCTTTGTATTCACACTAAACACTGTTTCAGGGCAAGAGATTGTGTTTTAGACTAAAAGGGAATGCATTATAAGAAGAATCTTTACTTTGAAACTCTGTTCTTTGCCTTTTTAACACTATGAAACAGCTTTGTATTCACATTAAACACTGTTTCAGGGCAAGAGATTGTGTTTTAGACTAAAAGGGAATGCATTATAAGAAGAATCTTTACTTTGAAACTCTGTTCTTTGCCTTTTTAACACTATGAAACAGCTTTGTATTCACACTAAACACTGTTTCAGGGCAAGAGATTGTGTTTTAGACTAAAAGGGAATGCATTATAAGAAGAATCTTTACTTTGAAACTCTGCTCTTAGCCTTTTTCACACTATGAAACAGCTTTGTATTCACACTAAACACTGTTTCAGGGCAAGAGATTGTGTTTTAGACTAAAAGGGAATGCATTATAAGAAGAATCTTTACTTTGAAACTCTGTTCTTTACCTTTTTCTCACTATGAAACAGCTTTATGTTCACCTTAAACACTGCTTCAGGGCAACAGATTGTGTTTTAGACTAAAAGGGAATGCATTATAAGAAGAATCTTTACTTTGAAACTCTGTTCTTTGCCTTTTTAACACTATGAAACAGCTTTGTATTCACATTAAACACTGTTTCAGGGCAAGAGATTGTGTTTTAGACTAAAAGGGAATGCATTATAAGAAGAATCTTTACTTTGAAACTCTGTTCTTTGCCTTTTTCACACTATGAAACAGCTTTGTATTCACACTAAACACTGTTTCAGGGCAAGAGATTGTGTTTTAGACTAAAAGGGAATGCATTATAAGAAGAATCTTTACTTTGAAACTCTGTTCTTTGCCTTTTTAACACTATGAAACAGCTTTGTATTCACCCTAAACACTGTTTCAGAGCTAGACATCTTGTTTTTAACCAGACTGAATAACTTACAATATCCTAAGAAAACACATATTTCAAGTGAAAAGAGTTTATCCAGGAGAGAAAAATTTGTTTTAACATGGTTCTAATGTGACCCTTGAAAGTAATTGCAACTCTGTTTTTACACCTCTAACCACAAGGAGGCAACGTTTCCACGCATTACAATTGCCTTATACATAGTTTCAGAGTAAGAAATATTGTTTTTAACCAAACTGAACAACTAAAAGGGAATGCAATATAAGAAGAATCTTTATTTTGAAACTCTGTTCTTTACCTTTTTCACTCTATAAAACAGCTTTGTATTCAACTTAAACACTGCTTCAGGGCAACGGATTGTGTTTTAGACTAAAAGGGAATGCATTATAAGAAGAATCTTTACTTTGAAACTCTGTTCTTTGCCTTTTTAACACTATGAAACAGCTTTGTATTCACACTAAACACTGTTTCAGGGCAAGAGATTGTGTTTTAGACTAAAAGGGAATGCATTATAAGAAGAATCTTTACTTTGAAACTCTGCTCTTAGCCTTTTTCACACTATGAAACAGCTTTGTATTCACACTAAACACTGTTTCAGGGCAAGAGATTGTGTTTTAGACTAAAAGGGAATGCATTATAAGAAGAATCTTTACTTTGAAACTCTGTTCTTTACCTTTTTCTCACTATGAAACAGCTTTATGTTCATCTTAAACACTGCTTCAGGGCAACAGATTGTGTTTTAGACTAAAAGGGAATGCATTATAAGAAGAATCTTTACTTTGAAACTCTGTTCTTTGCCTTTTTAACACTATGAAACAGCTTTGTATTCACATTAAACACTGTTTCAGGGCAAGAGATTGTGTTTTAGACTAAAAGGGAATGCATTATAAGAAGAATCTTTACTTTGAAACTCTGTTCTTTGCCTTTTTAACACTATGAAACAGCTTTGTATTCACACTAAACACTGTTTCAGGGCAAGAGATTGTGTTTTAGACTAAAAGGGAATGCATTATAAGAAGAATCTTTACTTTGAAACTGTTCTTTACCTTTTTCTCACTATGAGACAGCTTTATGTTCATCTTAAACACTGCTTCAGGGCAACAGATTGTGTTTTAGACTAAAAGGGAATGCATTATAAGAAGAATCTTTACATCGAAACTCTGTTCTTTACCTTTTTCACACTATGAAACAGCTTTATATTCAACTTAAACACTGCTTCAGGGCAAGAGATTGTGTTTTAGACTAAAAGGGAATGCATTATAAGAAGAATCTTTACTTTGAAACTCTGTTCTTTGCCTTTTTAACACTATGAAACAGCGTTGTATTCACACTAAACACTGTTTCAGGGAAAGAGATTGTGTTTTAGACTAAAAGGGAATGCATTATAAGAAGAATCTTTACTTTGAAACTCTGTTCTTTACCTTTTTCTCACTATGAAACAACTTTATGTTCATCTTAAACACTGCTTCAGGGCAACAGATTGTGTTTTAGACTAAAAGGGAATGCATTATAAGAAGAATCTTTACTTTGAAACTCTGTTCTTTACCTTTTTCACACTATGAAACAGCTTTATATTCAACTTAAACACTGCTTCAGGGCAACAGATTGTGTTTTAGACTAAAAGGGAATGCATTATAAGAAGAATCTTTACTTTGAAACTCTGTTCTTTGCCTTTTTAACACTATGAAACAGCTTTGTATTCACACTAAACACTGTTTCAGGGCAAGAGATTGTGTTTTAGACTAAAAGGGAATGCATTATAAGAAGAATCTTTACTTTGAAACTCTGTTCTTTGCCTTTTTAACACTATGAAACAGCTTTGTATTCACATTAAACACTGTTTCAGGGCAAGAGACTGTGTTTTAGACTAAAAGGGAATGCATTATAAGAAGAATCTTTACTTTGAAACTCTGTTCTTTGCCTTTTTAACACTATGAAACAGCTTTGTATTCACACTAAACACTGTTTCAGGGCAAGAGATTGTGTTTTAGACTAAAAGGGAATGCATTATAAGAAGAATCTTTACTTTGAAACTCTGCTCTTAGCCTTTTTCACACTATGAAAAAGCTTTGTATTCACACTAAACACTGTTTCAGGGCAAGAGATTGTGTTTTAGACTAAAAGGGAATGCATTATAAGAAGAATCTTTACTTTGAAACTCTGTTCTTTACCTTTTTCTCACTATGAAACAGCTTTATGTTCACCTTAAACACTGCTTCAGGGCAACAGATTGTGTTTTAGACTAAAAGGGAATGCATTATAAGAAGAATCTTTACTTTGAAACTCTGTTCTTTGCCTTTTTAACACTATGAAACAGCTTTGTATTCACATTAAACACTGTTTCAGGGCAAGAGATTGTGTTTTAGACTAAAAGGGAATGCATTATAAGAAGAATCTTTACTTTGAAACTCTGTTCTTTGCCTTTTTAACACTATGAAACAGCTTTGTATTCACACTAAACACTGTTTCAGGGCAAGATATTGTGTTTTAGACTAAAAGGGAATGCATTATAAGAAGAATCTTTACTTTGAAACTCTGTTCTTTGCCTTTTTCACACTATGAAACAGCTTTGTATTCACACTAAACACTGTTTCAGGGCAAGAGATTGTGTTTTAGACTAAAAGGGAATGCATTATAAGAAGAATCTTTACTTTGAAACTCTGTTCTTTGCCTTTTTAACACTATGAAACAGCTTTGTATTCACCCTAAACACTGTTTCAGGGCAAGAGATTGTGTTTTAGACTAAAAGGGAATGCATTATAAGAAGAATCTTTACTTTGAAACTGTTCTTTACCTTTTTCTCACTATGAGACAGCTTTATGTTCATCTTAAACACTGCTTCAGGGCAACAGATTGTGTTTTAGACTAAAAGGGAATGCATTATAAGAAGAATCTTTACATCGAAACTCTGTTCTTTACCTTTTTCACACTATGAAACAGCTTTATATTCAACTTAAACACTGCTTCAGGGCAAGAGATTGTGTTTTAGACTAAAAGGGAATGCATTATAAGAAGAATCTTTACTTTGAAACTCTGTTCTTTGCCTTTTTAACACTATGAAACAGCGTTGTATTCACACTAAACACTGTTTCAGGGAAAGAGATTGTGTTTTAGACTAAAAGGGAATGCATTATAAGAAGAATCTTTACTTTGAAACTCTGTTCTTTACCTTTTTCTCACTATGAAACAACTTTATGTTCATCTTAAACACTGCTTCAGGGCAACAGATTGTGTTTTAGACTAAAAGGGAATGCATTATAAGAAGAATCTTTACTTTGAAACTCTGTTCTTTACCTTTTTCACACTATGAAACAGCTTTATATTCAACTTAAACACTGCTTCAGGGCAACAGATTGTGTTTTAGACTAAAAGGGAATGCATTATAAGAAGAATCTTTACTTTGAAACTCTGTTCTTTGCCTTTTTAACACTATGAAACAGCTTTGTATTCACACTAAACACTGTTTCAGGGCAAGAGATTGTGTTTTAGACTAAAAGGGAATGCATTATAAGAAGAATCTTTACTTTGAAACTCTGTTCTTTGCCTTTTTAACACTATGAAACAGCTTTGTATTCACATTAAACACTGTTTCAGGGCAAGAGACTGTGTTTTAGACTAAAAGGGAATGCATTATAAGAAGAATCTTTACTTTGAAACTCTGTTCTTTGCCTTTTTAACACTATGAAACAGCTTTGTATTCACACTAAACACTGTTTCAGGGCAAGAGATTGTGTTTTAGACTAAAAGGGAATGCATTATAAGAAGAATCTTTACTTTGAAACTCTGCTCTTAGCCTTTTTCACACTATGAAACAGCTTTGTATTCACACTAAACACTGTTTCAGGGCAAGAGATTGTGTTTTAGACTAAAAGGGAATGCATTATAAGAAGAATCTTTACTTTGAAACTCTGTTCTTTACCTTTTTCTCACTATGAAACAGCTTTATGTTCACCTTAAACACTGCTTCAGGGCAACAGATTGTGTTTTAGACTAAAAGGGAATGCATTATAAGAAGAATCTTTACTTTGAAACTCTGTTCTTTGCCTTTTTAACACTATGAAACAGCTTTGTATTCACATTAAACACTGTTTCAGGGCAAGAGATTGTGTTTTAGACTAAAAGGGAATGCATTATAAGAAGAATCTTTACTTTGAAACTCTGTTCTTTGCCTTTTTAACACTATGAAACAGCTTTGTATTCACACTAAACACTGTTTCAGGGCAAGATATTGTGTTTTAGACTAAAAGGGAATGCATTATAAGAAGAATCTTTACTTTGAAACTCTGTTCTTTGCCTTTTTCACACTATGAAACAGCTTTGTATTCACACTAAACACTGTTTCAGGGCAAGAGATTGTGTTTTAGACTAAAAGGGAATGCATTATAAGAAGAATCTTTACTTTGAAACTCTGTTCTTTGCCTTTTTAACACTATGAAACAGCTTTGTATTCACCCTAAACACTGTTTCAGGGCAAGAGATTGTGTTTTAGAATACAAGGGAATGCATTATAAGAAGAATCTTACTTTGAAACTCTGTTCTTTACCTTTTTCACACTATGAAACAGCTTTGTATTCAACTTAAACATTGTTTCAGAGCTAGACATCTTGTTTTTAACCAGACTGAATAACTTACAATATCCTAAGAAAACACATATTTCAAGTGAAAAGAGTTTATCCAGGAGAGAAAAATTTGTTTTAACATGGTTCTAATGTGACCCTTGAAAGTAATTGCAACTCTGTTTTTACACCTCTAACCACAAGGAGGCAACGTTTCCACGCATTACAATTGCCTTATACATAGTTTCAGAGTAAGAAATATTGTTTTTAACCAAACTGAACAACTAAAAGGGAATGCAATATAAGAAGAATCTTTATTTTGAAACTCTGTTCTTTACCTTTTTCACTCTATAAAACAGCTTTGTATTCAACTTAAACACTGCTTCAGGGCAACGGATTGTGTTTTAGACTAAAAGGGAATGCATTATAAGAAGAATCTTTACTTTGAAACTCTGTTCTTTGCCTTTTTAACACTATGAAACAGCTTTGTATTCACACTAAACACTGTTTCAGGGCAAGAGATTGTGTTTTAGACTAAAAGGGAATGCATTATAAGAAGAATCTTTACTTTGAAACTCTGTTCTTTGCCTTTTTCACACTATGAAACAGCTTTGTATTCACACTAAACACTGTTTCAGGGCAAGAGATTGTGTTTAAGACTAAAAGGGAATGCATTATAAGAAGAATCTTTACTTTGAAACTGTTCTTTACCTTTTTCTCACTATGAGACAGCTTTATGTTCATCTTACACACTGCTTCAGGGCAACAGATTGTGTTTTAGACTAAAAGGGAATGCATTATAAGAAGAATCTTTACATCGAAACTCTGTTCTTTACCTTTTTCACACTATGAAACAGCTTTATATTCAACTTAAACACTGCTTCAGGGCAACAGATTGTGTTTTAGACTAAAAGGGAATGCATTATAAGAAGAATCTTTACTTTGAAACTCTGTTCTTTGCCTTTTTAACACTATGAAACAGCTTTGTATTCACACTAAACACTGTTTCAGGGCAAGAGATTGTGTTTTAGACTAAAAGGGAATGCATTATAAGAAGAATCTTTACTTTGAAACTCTGTTCTTTGCCTTTTTCACACTATGAAACAGCTTTGTATTCACACTAAACACTGTTTCAGGGCAAGAGATTGTGTTTTAGACTAAAAGGGAATGCATTATAAGAAGAATCTTTACTTTGAAACTGTTCTTTACCTTTTTCTCACTATGAGACAGCTTTATGTTCATCTTACACACTGCTTCAGGGCAACAGATTGTGTTTTAGACTAAAAGGGAATGCATTATAAGAAGAATCTTTACATCGAAACTCTGTTCTTTACCTTTTTCACACTATGAAACAGCTTTATATTCAACTTAAACACTGTTTCAGGGCAAGAGATTGTGTTTTAGACTAAAAGGGAATGCATTATAAGAAGAATCTTTACTTTGAAACTCTGCTCTTAGCCTTTTTCACACTATGAAACAGGTTTGTATTCACACTAAACACTGTTTCAGGGCAAGAGATTGTGTTTTAGACTAAAAGGGAATGCATTATAAGAAGAATCTTTACTTTGAAACTCTGTTCTTTACCTTTTTCTCACTATGAAACAGCTTTATGTTCACCTTAAACACTGCTTCAGGGCAACAGATTGTGTTTTAGACTAAAAGGGAATGCATTATAAGAAGAATCTTTACTTTGAAACTCTGTTCTTTGCCTTTTTAACACTATGAAACAGCTTTGTATTCACATTAAACACTGTTTCAGGGCAAGAGATTGTGTTTTAGACTAAAAGGGAATGCATTATAAGAAGAATCTTTACTTTGAAACTCTGTTCTTTGCCTTTGTAACACTATGAAACAGCTTTGTATTCACACTAAACACTGTTTCAGGGCAAGATATTGTGTTTTAGACTAAAAGGGAATGCATTATAAGAAGAATCTTTACTTTGAAACTCTGTTCTTTGCCTTTTTAACACTATGAAACAGCTTTGTATTCACCCTAAACACTGTTTCAGGGCAAGAGATTGTGTTTTAGAATACAAGGGAATGCATTATAAGAAGAATCTTACTTTGAAACTCTGTTCTTTACCTTTTTCACACTATGAAACAGCTTTGTATTCAACTTAAACATTGTTTCAGAGCTAGACATCTTGTTTTTAACCAGACTGAATAACTTACAATATCCTAAGAAAACACATATTTCAAGTGAAAAGAGTTTATCCAGGAGAGAAAAATTTGTTTTAACATGGTTCTAATGTGACCCTTGAAAGTAATTGCAACTCTGTTTTTACACCTCTAACCACAAGGAGGCAACGTTTCCACGCATTACAATTGCCTTATACATAGTTTCAGAGTAAGAAATATTGTTTTTAACCAAACTGAACAACTAAAAGGGAATGCAATATAAGAAGAATCTTTATTTTGAAACTCTGTTCTTTACCTTTTTCACTCTATAAAACAGCTTTGTATTCAACTTAAACACTGCTTCAGGGCAACGGATTGTGTTTTAGACTAAAAGGGAATGCATTATAAGAAGAATCTTTACTTTGAAACTCTGTTCTTTGCCTTTTTAACACTATGAAACAGCTTTGTATTCACACTAAACACTGTTTCAGGGCAAGAGATTGTGTTTTAGACTAAAAGGGAATGCATTATAAGAAGAATCTTTACTTTGAAACTCTGTTCTTTGCCTTTTTCACACTATGAAACAGCTTTGTATTCACACTAAACACTGTTTCAGGGCAAGAGATTGTGTTTTAGACTAAAAGGGAATGCATTATAAGAAGAATCTTTACTTTGAAACTGTTCTTTACCTTTTTCTCACTATGAGACAGCTTTATGTTCATCTTACACACTGCTTCAGGGCAACAGATTGTGTTTTAGACTAAAAGGGAATGCATTATAAGAAGAATCTTTACATCGAAACTCTGTTCTTTACCTTTTTCACACTATGAAACAGCTTTATATTCAACTTAAACACTGCTTCAGGGCAACAGATTGTGTTTTAGACTAAAAGGGAATGCATTATAAGAAGAATCTTTACTTTGAAACTCTGTTCTTTGCCTTTTTAACACTATGAAACAGCTTTGTATTCACACTAAACACTGTTTCAGGGCAAGAGATTGTGTTTTAGACTAAAAGGGAATGCATTATAAGAAGAATCTTTACTTTGAAACTCTGTTCTTTGCCTTTTTCACACTATGAAACAGCTTTGTATTCACACTAAACACTGTTTCAGGGCAAGAGATTGTGTTTTAGACTAAAAGGGAATGCATTATAAGAAGAATCTTTACTTTGAAACTGTTCTTTACCTTTTTCTCACTATGAGACAGCTTTATGTTCATCTTACACACTGCTTCAGGGCAACAGATTGTGTTTTAGACTAAAAGGGAATGCATTATAAGAAGAATCTTTACATCGAAACTCTGTTCTTTACCTTTTTCACACTATGAAACAGCTTTATATTCAACTTAAACACTGCTTCAGGGCAACAGATTGTGTTTTAGACTAAAAGGGAATGCATTATAAGAAGAATCTTTACTTTGAAACTCTGTTCTTTGCCTTTTTAACACTATGAAACAGCTTTGTATTCACACTAAACACTGCTTCAGGGCAAGAGATTGTGTTTTAGAATACAAGGGAATGCATTATAAGAAGAATCTTACTTTGAAACTCTGTTCTTTACCTTTTTCACACTATGAAACAGCTTTGTATTCAACTTAAACATTGTTTCAGAGCTAGACATCTTGTTTTTAACCAGACTGAATAACTTACAATATCCTAAGAAAACACATATTTCAAGTGAAAAGAGTTTATCCAGGAGAGAAAAATTTGTTTTAACATGGTTCTAATGTGACCCTTGAAAGTAATTGCAACTCTGTTTTTACACCTCTAACCACAAGGAGGCAACGTTTCCACGCATTACAATTGCCTTATACATAGTTTCAGAGTAAGAAATATTGTTTTTAACCAAACTGAACAACTAAAAGGGAATGCATTATGAGAAGAATCTTTACTTTGAAACTCTGTTCTTTGCCTTTTTAACACTATGAAACAGCTTTGTATTCACACTAAACACTGTTTCAGGGCAACAGATTGTGTTTTAGACTAAAAGGGAATGCATTATAAGAAGAATCTTTATTTTGAAACTCTGTTCTTTACCTTTTTCACTCTATAAACCAGCTTTGTATTCAACTTAAACACTGTTTCAGGGCAAGAGATTGTGTTTTAGACTAAAAGGGAATGCATTATAAGAAGAATCTTTACTTTGAAACTCTGTTCTTTGCCTTTTTAACACTATGAAACAGCTTTGTATTCACACTAAACACTGTTTCAGGGCAAGATATTGTGTTTTAGACTAAAAGGGAATGCATTATAAGAAGAATCTTTACTTTGAAACTCTGTTCTTTGCCTTTTTAACACTATGAAACAGCTTTGTATTCACACTAAACACTGTTTCAGGGCAAGAGATTGTGTTTTAGAATACAAGGGAATGCATTATAAGAAGAATCTTACTTTGAAACTCTGTTCTTTACCTTTTTCACACTATGAAACAGCTTTGTATTCAACTTAAACACTGTTTCAGAGCTAGACATCTTGTTTTTAACCAGACTGAATAACTTACAATATCCTAAGAAAACACATATTTCAAGTGAAAAGAGTTTATCCAGGAGAGAAAAATTTGTTTTAACATGGTTCTAATGTGACCCTTGAAAGTAATTGCAACTCTGTTTTTACACCTCTAACCACAAGGAGGCAACGTTTCCACGCATTACAATTGCCTTATACATAGTTTCAGAGTAAGAAATATTGTTTTTAACCAAACTGAACAACTAAAAGGGAATGCAATATAAGAAGAATCTTTATTTTGAAACTCTGTTCTTTACCTTTTTCACACTATGAAACAGCTTTATATTCAACTTAAACACTGCTTCAGGGCAACAGATTGTGTTTTAGACTAAAAGGGAATGCATTATAAGAAGAATCTTACTTTGAAACTCTGTTCTTTACCTTTTTCACACTATGAAACAGCTTTGTATTCAACTTAAACATTGTTTCAGAGCTAGACATCTTGTTTTTAACCAGACTGAATAACTTACAATATCCTAAGAAAACACATATTTCAAGTGAAAAGAGTTTATCCAGGAGAGAAAAATTTGTTTTAACATGGTTCTAATGTGACCCTTGAAAGTAATTGCAACTCTGTTTTTACACCTCTAACCACAAGGAGGCAACGTTTCCACGCATTACAATTGCCTTATACATAGTTTCAGAGTAAGAAATATTGTTTTTAACCAAACTGAACAACTAAAAGGGAATGCAATATAAGAAGAATCTTTATTTTGAAACTCTGTTCTTTACCTTTTTCACTCTATAAAACAGCTTTGTATTCAACTTAAACACTGCTTCAGGGCAACGGATTGTGTTTTAGACTAAAAGGGAATGCATTATAAGAAGAATCTTTACTTTGAAACTCTGTTCTTTGCCTTTTTAACACTATGAAACAGCTTTGTATTCACACTAAACACTGTTTCAGGGCAAGAGATTGTGTTTTAGACTAAAAGGGAATGCATTATAAGAAGAATCTTTACTTTGAAACTCTGTTCTTTGCCTTTTTCACACTATGAAACAGCTTTGTATTCACACTAAACACTGTTTCAGGGCAAGAGATTGTGTTTTAGACTAAAAGGGAATGCATTATAAAAAGAATCTTTACTTTGAAACTGTTCTTTACCTTTTTCTCACTATGAGACAGCTTTATGTTCATCTTAAACACTGCTTCAGGGCAACAGATTGTGTTTTAGACTAAAAGGGAATGCATTATAAGAAGAATCTTTACTTCGAAACTCTGTTCTTTACCTTTTTCACACTATGAAACAGCTTTGTATTCAACTTAAACATTGTTTCAGAGCTAGACATCTTGTTTTTAACCAGACTGAATAACTTACAATATCCTAAGAAAACACATATTTCAAGTGAAAAGAGTTTATCCAGGAGAGAAAAATTTGTTTTAACATGGTTCTAATGTGACCCTTGAAAGTAATTGCAACTCTGTTTTTACACCTCTAACCACAAGGAGGCAACGTTTCCACGCATTACAATTGCCTTATACATAGTTTCAGAGTAAGAAATATTGTTTTTAACCAAACTGAACAACTAAAAGGGAATGCATTATAAGAAGAATCTTTACTTTGAAACTCTGTTCTTTGCCTTTTTAACACTATGAAACAGCTTTGTATTCACACTAAACACTGTTTCAGGGCAACAGATTGTGTTTTAGACTAAAAGGGAATGCATTATAAGAAGAATCTTTATTTTGAAACTCTGTTCTTTACCTTTTTCACTCTATAAAACAGCTTTGTATTCAACTTAAACACTGTTTCAGGGCAAGAGATTGTGTTTTAGACTAAAAGGGAATGCATTATAAGAAGAATCTTTACTTTGAAACTCTGTTCTTTGCCTTTTTCACACTATGAAACAGCTTTGTATTCACACTAAACACTGTTTCAGGGCAAGAGATTGTGTTTTAGACTAAAAGGGAATGCATTATAAGAAAAATCTTTACTTTGAAACTGTTCTTTACCTTTTTCTCACTATGAGACAGCTTTATGTTCATCTTAAACACTGCTTCAGGGCAACAGATTGTGTTTTAGACTAAAAGGGAATGCATTATAAGAAGAATCTTTACTTTGAAACTCTGTTCTTTACCTTTTTCACACTATGAAACAGCTTTATATTCAACTTAAACACTGCTTCAGGGCAAGAGATTGTGTTTTAGACTAAAAGGGAATGCATTATAAGAAGAATCTTTACTTTGAAACTCTGTTCTTTGCCTTTTTAACACTATGAAACAGCGTTGTATTCACACTAAACACTGTTTCAGGGCAAGAGATTGTGTTTTAGACTAAAAGGGAATGCATTATAAGAAGAATCTTTACTTTGAAACTCTGTTCTTTACCTTTTTCACACTATTAAACAGCTTTGTATTCACCCTAAACACTGTTTCAGGGCAAGAGATTGTGTTTTAGACTACAAGGGAATGCATTATAAGAAGAATCTTTACTTTGAAACTCTGTTCTTTGCCTTTTTCACACTAAGAAACAGCTTTATATTCAACTTAAACACTGCTTCAGGGCAACGGATTGTGTTTTAGACTAAAAGGGAATGCATTATAAGAAGAATCTTTACTTTGAAACTCTGTTCTTTGCCTTTTTAACACTATGAAACAGCTTTGTATTCACACTAAACACTGTTTCAGGGCAAGAGATTGTGTTTTAGACTAAAAGGGAATGCATTATAAGAAGAATCTTTACTTTGAAACTCTGTTCTTTGCCTTTTTCACACTATGAAACAGCTTTGTATTCACACTAAACACTGTTTCAGGGCAAGAGATTGTGTTTTAGACTAAAAGGGAATGCATTATAAGAAGAATCTTTACTTTGAAACTGTTCTTTGCCTTTTTAACTCTATGAAACAGCTTTGTATTCACACTAAACACTGTTTCAGGGCAAGAGATTGTGTTTTAGACTAAAAGGGAATGCATTATAAGAAGAATCTTTACTTTGAAACTCTGTTCTTTGCCTTTTTCACACTAAGAAACAGCTTTGTATTCACCTTAAACACTGTTTCAGGGCAAGAGATTGTGTTTTAGACTAAAAGAGAATGCATTATAAAGAATCTTTACTTTGAAACTCTGTTCTTTGCCTTTTTCACACTATGAAACAGCTTTGTATTCACACTAAACACTGTTTCAGGGCAAGAGATTGTGTTTTAGACTACAAGGGAATGCATTATAAGAAGAATCTTTACTTTGAAACTCTGTTCTTTACCTTTTTCACACTATGAAACAGCTTTATATTCAACTTAAACACTGCTTCAGGGCAAGAGATTGTGTTTTAGACTAAAAGGGAATGCATTATAAGAAGAATCTTTACTTTGAAACTCTGTTCTTTGCCTTTTTAACACTATGAAACAGCTTTGTATTCACACTAAACACTGTTTCAGGGCAAGAGATTGTGTTTTAGACTAAAAGGGAATGCATTATAAGAAGAATCTTTACTTTGAAACTCTGTTCTTTGCCTTTTTCACACTATGAAACAGCTTTGTATTCACACTAAACACTGTTTCAGGGCAAGAGATTGTGTTTTAGACTAAAAGGGAATGCATTATAAGAAGAATCTTTACTTTGAAACTCTGTTCTTTGCCTTTTTCACACTAAGAAACAGCTTTGTATTCACCTTAAACACTGTTTCAGGGCAAGAGATTGTGTTTTAGACTAAAAGAGAATGCATTATAAAGAATCTTTACTTTGAAACTCTGTTCTTTGCCTTTTTCACACTATGAAACAGCTTTGTATTCACACTAAACACTGTTTCAGGGCAAGAGATTGTGTTTTAGACTACAAGGGAATGCATTATAAGAAGAATCTTTACTTTGAAACTCTGTTCTTTACCTTTTTCTCACTATGAAACAGCTTTATGTTCATCTTAAACTGCTTCAGGGGAACAGATTGTGTTTTAGACTAAAAGGGAATGCATTATAAGAAGAATCTTTACTTTGAAACTCTGTTCTTTACCTTTTTCACACTATGAAACAGCTTTATATTCAACTTAAACACTGCTTCAGGGCAACAGATTGTGTTTTAGACTAAAAGGGAATGCATTATAAGAAGAATCTTTACTTTGAAACTCTGTTCTTTGCCTTTTTAACACTATGAAACAGCTTTGTATTCACACTAAACACTGTTTCAGGGCAAGAGATTGTGTTTTAGACTAAAAGGGAATGCATTATAAGAAGAATCTTTACTTTGAAACTCTGTTCTTTGCCTTTTTAACACTATGAAACAGCTTTGTATTCACATTAAACACTGTTTCAGGGCAAGAGATTGTGTTTTAGACTAAAAGGGAATGCATTATAAGAAGAATCTTTACTTTGAAACTCTGTTCTTTGCCTTTTTAACACTATGAAACAGCTTTGTATTCACACTAAACACTGTTTCAGGGCAAGATATTGTGTTTTAGACTAAAAGGGAATGCATTATAAGAAGAATCTTTACTTTGAAACTCTGTTCTTTGCCTTTTTCACACTATGAAACAGCTTTGTATTCACACTAAACACTGTTTCAGGGCAAGAGATTGTGTTTTAGACTACAAGGGAATGCATTATAAGAAGAATCTTTACTTTGAAACTCTGTTCTTTGCCTTTTTAACACTATGAAACAGCTTTGTATTCACACTAAACACTGTTTCAGGGCAAGAGATTGTGTTTTAGAATACAAGGGAATGCATTATAAGAAGAATCTTACTTTGAAACTCTGTTCTTTACCTTTTTAACACTATGAAACAGCTTTGTATTCACACTAAACACTGTTTCAGGGCAAGAGATTGTGTTTTAGACTAAAAGGGAATGCATTATAAGAAGAATCTTTACTTTGAAACTCTGTTCTTTGCCTTTTTCACACTAAGAAACAGCTTTGTATTCACCTTAAACACTGTTTCAGGGCAAGAGATTGTGTTTTAGACTAAAAGAGAATGCATTATAAAGAATCTTTACTTTGAAACTCTGTTCTTTGCCTTTTTCACACTATGAAACAGCTTTGTATTCACACTAAACACTGTTTCAGGGCAAGAGATTGTGTTTTAGACTACAAGGGAATGCATTATAAGAAGAATCTTTACTTTGAAACTCTGTTCTTTACCTTTTTCTCACTATGAAACAGCTTTATGTTCATCTTAAACTGCTTCAGGGCAACAGATTGTGTTTTAGACTAAAAGGGAATGCATTATAAGAAGAATCTTTACTTTGAAACTCTGTTCTTTACCTTTTTCACACTATGAAACAGCTTTATATTCAACTTAAACACTGCTTCAGGGCAACAGATTGTGTTTTAGACTAAAAGGGAATGCATTATAAGAAGAATCTTTACTTTGAAACTCTGTTCTTTGCCTTTTTAACACTATGAAACAGCTTTGTATTCACACTAAACACTGTTTCAGGGCAAGAGATTGTGTTTTAGACTAAAAGGGAATGCATTATAAGAAGAATCTTTACTTTGAAACTCTGTTCTTTGCCTTTTTAACACTATGAAACAGCTTTGTATTCACATTAAACACTGTTTCAGGGCAAGAGATTGTGTTTTAGACTAAAAGGGAATGCATTATAAGAAGAATCTTTACTTTGAAACTCTGTTCTTTGCCTTTTTAACACTATGAAACAGCTTTGTATTCACACTAAACACTGTTTCAGGGCAAGATATTGTGTTTTAGACTAAAAGGGAATGCATTATAAGAAGAATCTTTACTTTGAAACTCTGTTCTTTGCCTTTTTCACACTATGAAACAGCTTTGTATTCACACTAAACACTGTTTCAGGGCAAGAGATTGTGTTTTAGACTAAAAGGGAATGCATTATAAGAAGAATCTTTACTTTGAAACTCTGTTCTTTGCCTTTTTAACACTATGAAACAGCTTTGTATTCACACTAAACACTGTTTCAGGGCAAGAGATTGTGTTTTAGAATACAAGGGAATGCATTATAAGAAGAATCTTACTTTGAAACTATGTTCTTTACCTTTTTCACACTATGAAACAGCTTTGTATTCAACTTAAACACTGTTTCAGAGCTAGACATCTTGTTTTTAACCAGACTGAATAACTTACAATATCCTAAGAAAACACATATTTCAAGTGAAAAGAGTTTATCCAGGAGAGAAAAATTTGTTTTAACATGGTTCTAATGTGACCCTTGAAAGTAATTGCAACTCTGTTTTTACACCTCTAACCACAAGGAGGCAACGTTTCCACGCATTACAATTGCCTTATACATAGTTTCAGAGTAAGAAATATTGTTTTTAACTAAACTGAACAACTAAAAGGGAATGCAATATAAGAAGAATCTTTATTTTGAAACTCTGTTCTTTACCTTTTTCACTCTATAAAACAGCTTTGTATTCAACTTAAACACTGTTTCAGGGCAAGAGATTGTGTTTTAGACTACAAGGGAATGCATTATAAGAAAAATCTTTACTTTGAAACTCTGTTCTTTGCCTTTTTCACACTATGAAACAGCTTTATATTCAACTTAAACACTGCTTCAGGGCAACGGATTGTGTTTTAGACTAAAAGGGAATGCATTATAAGAAGAATCTTTACTTTGAAACTCTGTTCTTTGCCTTTTTAACACTATGAAACAGCTTTGTATTCACACTAAACACTGTTTCAGGGCAAGAGATTGTGTTTTAGACTAAAAGGGAATGCATTATAAGAAGAATCTTTACTTTGAAACTCTGTTCTTTGCCTTTTTCACACTAAGAAACAGCTTTGTATTCACCTTAAACACTGTTTCAGGGCAAGAGATTGTGTTTTAGACTAAAAGGGAATGCATTATAAAGAATCTTTACTTTGAAACTCTGTTCTTTGCCTTTTTCACACTATGAAACAGCTTTGTATTCACACTAAACACTGTTTCAGGGCAAGAGATTGTGTTTTAGACTACAAGGGAATGCATTATAAGAAGAATCTTTACTTTGAAACTCTGTTCTTTACCTTTTTCTCACTATGAACAGCTTTATGTTCATCTTAAACTGCTTCAGGGCAACAGATTGTGTTTTAGACTAAAAGGGAATGCATTATAAGAAGAATCTTTACTTTGAAACTCTGTTCTTTACCTTTTTCACACTATGAAACAGCTTTATATTCAACTTAAACACTGCTTCAGGGCAACAGATTGTGTTTTAGACTAAAAGGGAATGCATTATAAGAAGAATCTTTACTTTGAAACTGTTCTTTACCTTTTTCACACTATATAACAGCTTTTTATTCACCTTAAACACTGTTTCAGGGCAAGAGATTGTGTTTTAGACTAAAATGTAAGCATTATAAGAAGAATCTTTACTTTGAAACTCTGTTCTTTGCCTTTTTCACACTATGAAACAGCTTTGTATTCACACTAAACACTGTTTCAGGGCAAAAGATTGTGTTTTAGACTAAAAGGGAATGCATTATAAGAAGAATCTTTACTTTGAAACTCTGCTCTTTGCCTTTTTCACACTATGAAACAGCTTTGTATTCACACTAAACACTGTTTCAGGGCAAGATATTGTGTTTTAGACTAAAAGGGAATGCATTATAAGAAGAATCTTTACTTTGAAACTCTGTTCTTTGCCTTTTTCACACTATGAAACAGCTTTGTATTCACACTAAACACTGTTTCAGGGCAAGAGATTGTGTTTTAGACTACAAGGGAATGCATTATAAGAAGAATCTTTACTTTGAAACTCTGTTCTTTGCCTTTTTAACACTATGAAACAGCTTTGTATTCACACTAAACACTGTTTCAGGGCAAGAGATTGTGTTTTAGAATACAAGGGAATGCATTATAAGAAGAATCTTACTTTGAAACTCTGTTCTTTACCTTTTTAACACTATGAAACAGCTTTGTATTCACACTAAACACTGTTTCAGGGCAAGAGATTGTGTTTTAGACTAAAAGGGAATGCATTATAAGAAGAATCTTTACTTTGAAACTCTGTTCTTTGCCTTTTTCACACTAAGAAACAGCTTTGTATTCACCTTAAACACTGTTTCAGGGCAAGAGATTGTGTTTTAGACTAAAAGAGAATGCATTATAAAGAATCTTTACTTTGAAACTCTGTTCTTTGCCTTTTTCACACTATGAAACAGCTTTGTATTCACACTAAACACTGTTTCAGGGCAAGAGATTGTGTTTTAGACTACAAGGGAATGCATTATAAGAAGAATCTTTACTTTGAAACTCTGTTCTTTACCTTTTTCTCACTATGAAACAGCTTTATGTTCATCTTAAACTGCTTCAGGGCAACAGATTGTGTTTTAGACTAAAAGGGAATGCATTATAAGAAGAATCTTTACTTTGAAACTCTGTTCTTTACCTTTTTCACACTATGAAACAGCTTTATATTCAACTTAAACACTGCTTCAGGGCAACAGATTGTGTTTTAGACTAAAAGGGAATGCATTATAAGAAGAATCTTTACTTTGAAACTCTGTTCTTTGCCTTTTTAACACTATGAAACAGCTTTGTATTCACACTAAACACTGTTTCAGGGCAAGAGATTGTGTTTTAGACTAAAAGGGAATGCATTATAAGAAGAATCTTTACTTTGAAACTCTGTTCTTTGCCTTTTTAACACTATGAAACAGCTTTGTATTCACATTAAACACTGTTTCAGGGCAAGAGATTGTGTTTTAGACTAAAAGGGAATGCATTATAAGAAGAATCTTTACTTTGAAACTCTGTTCTTTGCCTTTTTAACACTATGAAACAGCTTTGTATTCACACTAAACACTGTTTCAGGGCAAGATATTGTGTTTTAGACTAAAAGGGAATGCATTATAAGAAGAATCTTTACTTTGAAACTCTGTTCTTTGCCTTTTTCACACTATGAAACAGCTTTGTATTCACACTAAACACTGTTTCAGGGCAAGAGATTGTGTTTTAGACTAAAAGGGAATGCATTATAAGAAGAATCTTTACTTTGAAACTCTGTTCTTTGCCTTTTTAACACTATGAAACAGCTTTGTATTCACACTAAACACTGTTTCAGGGCAAGAGATTGTGTTTTAGAATACAAGGGAATGCATTATAAGAAGAATCTTACTTTGAAACTCTGTTCTTTACCTTTTTCACACTATGAAACAGCTTTGTATTCAACTTAAACACTGTTTCAGAGCTAGACATCTTGTTTTTAACCAGACTGAATAACTTACAATATCCTAAGAAAACACATATTTCAAGTGAAAAGAGTTTATCCAGGAGAGAAAAATTTGTTTTAACATGGTTCTAATGTGACCCTTGAAAGTAATTGCAACTCTGTTTTTACACCTCTAACCACAAGGAGGCAACGTTTCCACGCATTACAATTGCCTTATACATAGTTTCAGAGTAAGAAATATTGTTTTTAACTAAACTGAACAACTAAAAGGGAATGCAATATAAGAAGAATCTTTATTTTGAAACTCTGTTCTTTACCTTTTTCACTCTATAAAACAGCTTTGTATTCAACTTAAACACTGTTTCAGGGCAAGAGATTGTGTTTTAGACTACAAGGGAATGCATTATAAGAAAAATCTTTACTTTGAAACTCTGTTCTTTGCCTTTTTCACACTATGAAACAGCTTTATATTCAACTTAAACACTGCTTCAGGGCAACGGATTGTGTTTTAGACTAAAAGGGAATGCATTATAAGAAGAATCTTTACTTTGAAACTCTGTTCTTTGCCTTTTTAACACTATGAAACAGCTTTGTATTCACACTAAACACTGTTTCAGGGCAAGAGATTGTGTTTTAGACTAAAAGGGAATGCATTATAAGAAGAATCTTTACTTTGAAACTCTGTTCTTTGCCTTTTTCACACTAAGAAACAGCTTTGTATTCACCTTAAACACTGTTTCAGGGCAAGAGATTGTGTTTTAGACTAAAAGGGAATGCATTATAAAGAATCTTTACTTTGAAACTCTGTTCTTTGCCTTTTTCACACTATGAAACAGCTTTGTATTCACACTAAACACTGTTTCAGGGCAAGAGATTGTGTTTTAGACTACAAGGGAATGCATTATAAGAAGAATCTTTACTTTGAAACTCTGTTCTTTACCTTTTTCTCACTATGAACAGCTTTATGTTCATCTTAAACTGCTTCAGGGCAACAGATTGTGTTTTAGACTAAAAGGGAATGCATTATAAGAAGAATCTTTACTTTGAAACTCTGTTCTTTACCTTTTTCACACTATGAAACAGCTTTATATTCAACTTAAACACTGCTTCAGGGCAACAGATTGTGTTTTAGACTAAAAGGGAATGCATTATAAGAAGAATCTTTACTTTGAAACTGTTCTTTACCTTTTTCACACTATATAACAGCTTTTTATTCACCTTAAACACTGTTTCAGGGCAAGAGATTGTGTTTTAGACTAAAATGTAAGCATTATAAGAAGAATCTTTACTTTGAAACTCTGTTCTTTGCCTTTTTCACACTATGAAACAGCTTTGTATTCACACTAAACACTGTTTCAGGGCAAGAGATTGTGTTTTAGACTAAAAGGGAATGCATTATAAGAAGAATCTTTACTTTGAAACTCTGCTCTTTGCCTTTTTCACACTATGAAACAGCTTTGTATTCACACTAAACACTGTTTCAGGGCAAGAGATTGTGTTTTAGACTAAAAGGGAATGCATTATAAGAAGAATCTTTACTTTGAAACTGTTCTTTGCCTTTTTAACTCTATGAAACAGCTTTGTATTCACACTAAACACTGTTTCAGGGCAAGAGATTGTGTTTTAGACTAAAAGGGAATGCATTATAAGAAGAATCTTTACTTTGAAACTCTGTTCTTTGCCTTTTTAACACTATGAAACAGCTTTGTATTCACACTAAACACTGTTTCAGGGCAAGAGATTGTGTTTTAGACTAAAAGGGAATGCATTATAAGAAGAATCTTTACTTTGAAACTCTGCTCTTAGCCTTTTTCACACTATGAAACAGCTTTGTATTCACACTAAACACTGTTTCAGGGCAAGAGATTGTGTTTTAGACTAAAAGGGAATGCATTATAAGAAGAATCTTTACTTTGAAACTCTGTTCTTTACCTTTTTCTCACTATGAAACAGCTTTATGTTCATCTTAAACACTGCTTCAGGGCAACAGATTGTGTTTTAGACTAAAAGGGAATGCATTATAAGAAGAATCTTTACTTTGAAACTCTGTTCTTTGCCTTTTTAACACTATGAAACAGCTTTGTATTCACATTAAACACTGTTTCAGGGCAAGAGATTGTGTTTTAGACTAAAAGGGAATGCATTATAAGAAGAATCTTTACTTTGAAACTCTGTTCTTTGCCTTTTTAACACTATGAAACAGCTTTGTATTCACACTAAACACTGTTTCAGGGCAAGAGATTGTGTTTTAGACTAAAAGGGAATGCATTATAAGAAGAATCTTTACTTTGAAACTCTGCTCTTAGCCTTTTTTACACTATGAAACAGCTTTGTATTCACACTAAACACTGTTTCAGGGCAAGAGATTGTGTTTTAGACTAAAAGGGAATGCATTATAAGAAGAATCTTTACTTTGAAACTCTGTTCTTTACCTTTTTCTCACTATGAAACAGCTTTATGTTCATCTTAAACACTGCTTCAGGGCAACAGATTGTGTTTTAGACTAAAAGGGAATGCATTATAAGAAGAATCTTTACTTTGAAACTCTGTTCTTTGCCTTTTTAACACTATGAAACAGCTTTGTATTCACACTAAACACTGTTTCAGGGCAAGATATTGTGTTTTAGACTAAAAGGGAATGCATTATAAGAAGAATCTTTACTTTGAAACTCTGTTCTTTGCCTTTTTCACACTATGAAACAGCTTTGTATTCACACTAAACACTGTTTCAGGGCAAGAGATTGTGTTTTAGACTAAAAGGGAATGCATTATAAGAAGAATCTTTACTTTGAAACTCTGTTCTTTGCCTTTTTAACACTATGAAACAGCTTTGTATTCACACTAAACACTGTTTCAGGGCAAGAGATTGTGTTTTAGAATACAAGGGAATGCATTATAAGAAGAATCTTACTTCGAAACTCTGTTCTTTACCTTTTTCACACTATAAAACAGCTTTGTATTCAACTTAAACATTGTTTCAGAGCTAGACATCTTGTTTTTAACCAGACTGAATAACTTACAATATCCTAAGAAAACACATATTTCAAGTGAAAAGAGTTTATCCAGGAGAGAAAAATTTGTTTTAACATGGTTCTAATGTGACCCTTGAAAGTAATTGCAACTCTGTTTTTACACCTCTAACCACAAGGAGGCAACGTTTCCACGCATTACAATTGCCTTATACATAGTTTCAGAGTAAGAAATATTGTTTTTAACCAAACTGAACAACTAAAAGGGAATGCAATATAAGAAGAATCTTTATTTTGAAACTCTGTTCTTTACCTTTTTCACTCTATAAAACAGCTTTGTATTCAACTTAAACACTGTTTCAGGGCAAGAGATTGTGTTTTAGACTAAAAGGGAATGCATTTTTGAAGAATCTTTACTTTGAAACTGTGTTCTTTGCCTTTTTTACACTATGAAACAGCTTTGTATTCACACTAAACACTGTTTCAGGGCAAGAGATTGTGTTTTAGACTAAAAGGGAATGCATTATAAAGAATCTTTACTTTGAAACTCTGTTCTTTACCTTTTTCTCACTATGAAACAGCTTTATGTACATCTTAAACTGCTTCAGGGCAACAGATTGTGTTTTAGACTAAAAGGGAATGCATTATAAAGAATCTTTACTTTGAAACTCTGTTCTTTACCTTTTTCACACTATTAAACAGCTTTGTATTCACCCTAAACACTGTTTCAGGGCAAGAGATTGTGTTTTAGACTACAAGGGAATGCATTATAAGAAGAATCTTTACTTTGAAACTCTGTTCTTTGCCTTTTTCACACTAAGAAACAGCTTTATATTCAACTTAAACACTGCTTCAGGGCAACGGATTGTGTTTTAGACTAAAAGGGAATGCATTATAAGAAGAATCTTTACTTTGAAACTCTGTTCTTTGCCTTTTTAACACTATGAAACAGCTTTGTATTCACACTAAACACTGTTTCAGGGCAAGAGATTGTGTTTTAGACTAAAAGGGAATGCATTATAAGAAGAATCTTTACTTTGAAACTCTGTTCTTTGCCTTTTTCACACTATGAAGCAGCTTTGTATTCACACTAAACACTGTTTCAGGGCAAGAGATTGTGTTTTAGACTAAAAGGGAATGCATTATAAGAAGAATCTTTACTTTGAAACTCTGTTCTTTGCCTTTTTAACACTATGAAACAGTTTTGTATTCACACTAAACACTGTTTCAGGGCAAGAGATTGTGTTTTAGACTACAAGGGAATGCATTATAAGAAGAATCTTTACTTTGAAACTCTGTTCTTTACCTTTTTCTCACTATGAAACAGCTTTATATTCACACTAAACACTGTTTCAGGGCAAGAGATTGTGTTTTAGACTACAAGGGAATGCATTATAAGAAGAATCTTTACTTTGAAACTCTGTTCTTTGCCTTTTTCACACTAAGAAACAGCTTTATATTCAACTCAAACTGCTTCAGGGCAAGAGATTGTGTTTTAGACTAAAAGGGAATGCATTATAAGAAGAATCTTTACTTTGAAACTCTGTTCTTTGCCTTTTTCACACTATGAAACAGCTTTGTATTCACACTAAACACTGTTTCAGGGCAAGAGATTGTGTTTTAGACTAAAAGGGAATGCATTATAAGAAAAATCTTTACTTTGAAACTGTTCTTTACCTTTTTCTCACTATGAGACAGCTTTATGTTCATCTTAAACACTGCTTCAGGGCAACAGATTGTGTTTTAGACTAAAAGGGAATGCATTATAAGAAGAATCTTTACTTTGAAACTCTGTTCTTTACCTTTTTCACACTATGAAACAGCTTTATATTCAACTTAAACACTGCTTCAGGGCAAGAGATTGTGTTTTAGACTAAAAGGGAATGCATTATAAGAAGAATCTTTACTTTGAAACTCTGTTCTTTGCCTTTTTAACACTATGAAACAGCGTTGTATTCACACTAAACACTGTTTCAGGGCAAGAGATTGTGTTTTAGACTAAAAGGGAATGCATTATAAGAAGAATCTTTACTTTGAAACTCTGTTCTTTACCTTTTTCACACTATTAAACAGCTTTGTATTCACCCTAAACACTGTTTCAGGGCAAGAGATTGTGTTTTAGACTACAAGGGAATGCATTATAAGAAGAATCTTTACTTTGAAACTCTGTTCTTTGCCTTTTTCACACTAAGAAACAGCTTTATATTCAACTTAAACACTGCTTCAGGGCAACGGATTGTGTTTTAGACTAAAAGGGAATGCATTATAAGAAGAATCTTTACTTTGAAACTCTGTTCTTTGCCTTTTTAACACTATGAAACAGCTTTGTATTCACACTAAACACTGTTTCAGGGCAAGAGATTGTGTTTTAGACTAAAAGGGAATGCATTATAAGAAGAATCTTTACTTTGAAACTCTGTTCTTTGCCTTTTTCACACTATGAAACAGCTTTGTATTCACACTAAACACTGTTTCAGGGCAAGAGATTGTGTTTTAGACTAAAAGGGAATGCATTATAAGAAGAATCTTTACTTTGAAACTGTTCTTTGCCTTTTTAACTCTATGAAACAGCTTTGTATTCACACTAAACACTGTTTCAGGGCAAGAGATTGTGTTTTAGACTAAAAGGGAATGCATTATAAGAAGAATCTTTACTTTGAAACTCTGTTCTTTGCCTTTTTCACACTAAGAAACAGCTTTGTATTCACCTTAAACACTGTTTCAGGGCAAGAGATTGTGTTTTAGACTAAAAGAGAATGCATTATAAAGAATCTTTACTTTGAAACTCTGTTCTTTGCCTTTTTCACACTATGAAACAGCTTTGTATTCACACTAAACACTGTTTCAGGGCAAGAGATTGTGTTTTAGACTACAAGGGAATGCATTATAAGAAGAATCTTTACTTTGAAACTCTGTTCTTTACCTTTTTCACACTATGAAACAGCTTTATATTCAACTTAAACACTGCTTCAGGGCAAGAGATTGTGTTTTAGACTAAAAGGGAATGCATTATAAGAAGAATCTTTACTTTGAAACTCTGTTCTTTACCTTTTTCTCACTATGAAACAGCTTTATGTTCATCTTAAACTGCTTCAGGGGAACAGATTGTGTTTTAGACTAAAAGGGAATGCATTATAAGAAGAATCTTTACTTTGAAACTCTGTTCTTTACCTTTTTCACACTATGAAACAGCTTTATATTCAACTTAAACACTGCTTCAGGGCAACAGATTGTGTTTTAGACTAAAAGGGAATGCATTATAAGAAGAATCTTTACTTTGAAACTCTGTTCTTTGCCTTTTTAACACTATGAAACAGCTTTGTATTCACACTAAACACTGTTTCAGGGCAAGAGATTGTGTTTTAGACTAAAAGGGAATGCATTATAAGAAGAATCTTTACTTTGAAACTCTGTTCTTTGCCTTTTTAACACTATGAAACAGCTTTGTATTCACATTAAACACTGTTTCAGGGCAAGAGATTGTGTTTTAGACTAAAAGGGAATGCATTATAAGAAGAATCTTTACTTTGAAACTCTGTTCTTTGCCTTTTTAACACTATGAAACAGCTTTGTATTCACACTAAACACTGTTTCAGGGCAAGATATTGTGTTTTAGACTAAAAGGGAATGCATTATAAGAAGAATCTTTACTTTGAAACTCTGTTCTTTGCCTTTTTCACACTATGAAACAGCTTTGTATTCACACTAAACACTGTTTCAGGGCAAGAGATTGTGTTTTAGACTACAAGGGAATGCATTATAAGAAGAATCTTTACTTTGAAACTCTGTTCTTTGCCTTTTTAACACTATGAAACAGCTTTGTATTCACACTAAACACTGTTTCAGGGCAAGAGATTGTGTTTTAGAATACAAGGGAATGCATTATAAGAAGAATCTTACTTTGAAACTCTGTTCTTTACCTTTTTAACACTATGAAACAGCTTTGTATTCACACTAAACACTGTTTCAGGGCAAGAGATTGTGTTTTAGACTAAAAGGGAATGCATTATAAGAAGAATCTTTACTTTGAAACTCTGTTCTTTGCCTTTTTCACACTAAGAAACAGCTTTGTATTCACCTTAAACACTGTTTCAGGGCAAGAGATTGTGTTTTAGACTAAAAGAGAATGCATTATAAAGAATCTTTACTTTGAAACTCTGTTCTTTGCCTTTTTCACACTATGAAACAGCTTTGTATTCACACTAAACACTGTTTCAGGGCAAGAGATTGTGTTTTAGACTACAAGGGAATGCATTATAAGAAGAATCTTTACTTTGAAACTCTGTTCTTTACCTTTTTCTCACTATGAAACAGCTTTATGTTCATCTTAAACTGCTTCAGGGCAACAGATTGTGTTTTAGACTAAAAGGGAATGCATTATAAGAAGAATCTTTACTTTGAAACTCTATTCTTTACCTTTTTCACACTATGAAACAGCTTTATATTCAACTTAAACACTGCTTCAGGGCAACAGATTGTGTTTTAGACTAAAAGGGAATGCATTATAAGAAGAATCTTTACTTTGAAACTCTGTTCTTTGCATTTTTAACACTATGAAACAGCTTTGTATTCACACTAAACACTGTTTCAGGGCAAGAGATTGTGTTTTAGACTAAAAGGGAATGCATTATAAGAAGAATCTTTATTTTGAAACTCTGTTCTTTACCTTTTTCACTCTATAAACCAGCTTTGTATTCAACTTAAACACTGTTTCAGGGCAAGAGATTGTGTTTTAGACTAAAAGGGAATGCATTATAAAGAATCTTTACTTTGAAACTCTGTTCTTTGCCTTTTTCACACTATGAAACAGCTTTGTATTCACACTAAACACTGTTTCAGGGCAAGAGATTGTGTTTTAGACTACAAGGGAATGCATTATAAGAAGAATCTTTACTTTGAAACTCTGTTCTTTACCTTTTTCTCACTATGAAACAGCTTTATGTTCATCTTAAACTGCTTCAGGGGAACAGATTGTGTTTTAGACTAAAAGGGAATGCATTATAAGAAGAATCTTTACTTTGAAACTCTGTTCTTTACCTTTTTCACACTATGAAACAGCTTTATATTCAACTTAAACACTGCTTCAGGGCAACAGATTGTGTTTTAGACTAAAAGGGAATGCATTATAAGAAGAATCTTTACTTTGAAACTCTGTTCTTTGCCTTTTTAACACTATGAAACAGCTTTGTATTCACACTAAACACTGTTTCAGGGCAAGAGATTGTGTTTTAGACTAAAAGGGAATGCATTATAAGAAGAATCTTTACTTTGAAACTCTGTTCTTTGCCTTTTTAACACTATGAAACAGCTTTGTATTCACATTAAACACTGTTTCAGGGCAAGAGATTGTGTTTTAGACTAAAAGGGAATGCATTATAAGAAGAATCTTTACTTTGAAACTCTGTTCTTTGCCTTTTTAACACTATGAAACAGCTTTGTATTCACACTAAACACTGTTTCAGGGCAAGATATTGTGTTTTAGACTAAAAGGGAATGCATTATAAGAAGAATCTTTACTTTGAAACTCTGTTCTTTGCCTTTTTCACACTATGAAACAGCTTTGTATTCACACTAAACACTGTTTCAGGGCAAGAGATTGTGTTTTAGACTACAAGGGAATGCATTATAAGAAGAATCTTTACTTTGAAACTCTGTTCTTTGCCTTTTTAACACTATGAAACAGCTTTGTATTCACACTAAACACTGTTTCAGGGCAAGAGATTGTGTTTTAGAATACAAGGGAATGCATTATAAGAAGAATCTTACTTTGAAACTCTGTTCTTTACCTTTTTAACACTATGAAACAGCTTTGTATTCACACTAAACACTGTTTCAGGGCAAGAGATTGTGTTTTAGACTAAAAGGGAATGCATTATAAGAAGAATCTTTACTTTGAAACTCTGTTCTTTGCCTTTTTCACACTAAGAAACAGCTTTGTATTCACCTTAAACACTGTTTCAGGGCAAGAGATTGTGTTTTAGACTAAAAGAGAATGCATTATAAAGAATCTTTACTTTGAAACTCTGTTCTTTGCCTTTTTCACACTATGAAACAGCTTTGTATTCACACTAAACACTGTTTCAGGGCAAGAGATTGTGTTTTAGACTACAAGGGAATGCATTATAAGAAGAATCTTTACTTTGAAACTCTGTTCTTTACCTTTTTCTCACTATGAAACAGCTTTATGTTCATCTTAAACTGCTTCAGGGCAACAGATTGTGTTTTAGACTAAAAGGGAATGCATTATAAGAAGAATCTTTACTTTGAAACTCTATTCTTTACCTTTTTCACACTATGAAACAGCTTTATATTCAACTTAAACACTGCTTCAGGGCAACAGATTGTGTTTTAGACTAAAAGGGAATGCATTATAAGAAGAATCTTTACTTTGAAACTCTGTTCTTTGCATTTTTAACACTATGAAACAGCTTTGTATTCACACTAAACACTGTTTCAGGGCAAGAGATTGTGTTTTAGACTAAAAGGGAATGCATTATAAGAAGAATCTTTACTTTGAAACTCTGTTCTTTGCCTTTTTAACACTATGAAACAGCTTTGTATTCACATTAAACACTGTTTCAGGGCAAGAGATTGTGTTTTAGACTAAAAGGGAATGCATTATAAGAAGAATCTTTACTTTGAAACTCTGTTCTTTGCCTTTTTAACACTATGAAACAGCTTTGTATTCACACTAAACACTGTTTCAGGGCAAGATATTGTGTTTTAGACTAAAAGGGAATGCATTATAAGAAGAATCTTTACTTTGAAACTCTGTTCTTTGCCTTTTTCACACTATGAAACAGCTTTGTATTCACACTAAACACTGTTTCAGGGCAAGAGATTGTGTTTTAGACTACAAGGGAATGCATTATAAGAAGAATCTTTACTTTGAAACTCTGTTCTTTGCCTTTTTAACACTATGAAACAGCTTTGTATTCACACTAAACACTGTTTCAGGGCAAGAGATTGTGTTTTAGAATACAAGGGAATGCATTATAAGAAGAATCTTACTTTGAAACTCTGTTCTTTACCTTTTTAACACTATGAAACAGCTTTGTATTCACACTAAACACTGTTTCAGGGCAAGAGATTGTGTTTTAGACTAAAAGGGAATGCATTATAAGAAGAATCTTTACTTTGAAACTCTGTTCTTTGCCTTTTTCACACTAAGAAACAGCTTTGTATTCACCTTAAACACTGTTTCAGGGCAAGAGATTGTGTTTTAGACTAAAAGAGAATGCATTATAAAGAATCTTTACTTTGAAACTCTGTTCTTTGCCTTTTTCACACTATGAAACAGCTTTGTATTCACACTAAACACTGTTTCAGGGCAAGAGATTGTGTTTTAGACTACAAGGGAATGCATTATAAGAAGAATCTTTACTTTGAAACTCTGTTCTTTACCTTTTTCTCACTATGAAACAGCTTTATGTTCATCTTAAACTGCTTCAGGGCAACAGATTGTGTTTTAGACTAAAAGGGAATGCATTATAAGAAGAATCTTTACTTTGAAACTCTGTTCTTTACCTTTTTCACACTATGAAACAGCTTTATATTCAACTTAAACACTGCTTCAGGGCAACAGATTGTGTTTTAGACTAAAAGGGAATGCATTATAAGAAGAATCTTTACTTTGAAACTCTGTTCTTTGCCTTTTTAACACTATGAAACAGCTTTGTATTCACACTAAACACTGTTTCAGGGCAAGAGATTGTGTTTTAGACTAAAAGGGAATGCATTATAAGAAGAATCTTTACTTTGAAACTCTGTTCTTTGCCTTTTTAACACTATGAAACAGCTTTGTATTCACATTAAACACTGTTTCAGGGCAAGAGATTGTGTTTTAGACTAAAAGGGAATGCATTATAAGAAGAATCTTTACTTTGAAACTCTGTTCTTTGCCTTTTTAACACTATGAAACAGCTTTGTATTCACACTAAACACTGTTTCAGGGCAAGATATTGTGTTTTAGACTAAAAGGGAATGCATTATAAGAAGAATCTTTACTTTGAAACTCTGTTCTTTGCCTTTTTCACACTATGAAACAGCTTTGTATTCACACTAAACACTGTTTCAGGGCAAGAGATTGTGTTTTAGACTAAAAGGGAATGCATTATAAGAAGAATCTTTACTTTGAAACTCTGTTCTTTGCCTTTTTAACACTATGAAACAGCTTTGTATTCACACTAAACACTGTTTCAGGGCAAGAGATTGTGTTTTAGAATACAAGGGAATGCATTATAAGAAGAATCTTACTTTGAAACTCTGTTCTTTACCTTTTTCACACTATGAAACAGCTTTGTATTCAACTTAAACACTGTTTCAGAGCTAGACATCTTGTTTTTAACCAGACTGAATAACTTACAATATCCTAAGAAAACACATATTTCAAGTGAAAAGAGTTTATCCAGGAGAGAAAAATTTGTTTTAACATGGTTCTAATGTGACCCTTGAAAGTAATTGCAACTCTGTTTTTACACCTCTAACCACAAGGAGGCAACGTTTCCACGCATTACAATTGCCTTATACATAGTTTCAGAGTAAGAAATATTGTTTTTAACCAAACTGAACAACTAAAAGGGAATGCAATATAAGAAGAATCTTTATTTTGAAACTCTGTTCTTTACCTTTTTCACTCTATAAAACAGCTTTGTATTCAACTTAAACACTGTTTCAGGGCAAGAGATTGTGTTTTAGACTACAAGGGAATGCATTATAAGAAAAATCTTTACTTTGAAACTCTGTTCTTTGCCTTTTTCACACTATGAAACAGCTTTATATTCAACTTAAACAATGCTTCAGGGCAACGGATTGTGTTTTAGACTAAAAGGGAATGCATTATAAGAAGAATCTTTACTTTGAAACTCTGTTCTTTGCCTTTTTAACACTATGAAACAGCTTTGTATTCACACTAAACACTGTTTCAGGGCAAGAGATTGTGTTTTAGACTAAAAGGGAATGCATTATAAGAAGAATCTTTACTTTGAAACTCTGTTCTTTGCCTTTTTCACACTAAGAAACAGCTTTGTATTCACCTTAAACACTGTTTCAGGGCAAGAGATTGTGTTTTAGACTAAAAGGGAATGCATTATAAAGAATCTTTACTTTGAAACTCTGTTCTTTGCCTTTTTCACACTATGAAACAGCTTTGTATTCACACTAAACACTGTTTCAGGGCAAGAGATTGTGTTTTAGACTACAAGGGAATGCATTATAAGAAGAATCTTTACTTTGAAACTCTGTTCTTTACCTTTTTCTCACTATGAACAGCTTTATGTTCATCTTAAACTGCTTCAGGGCAACAGATTGTGTTTTAGACTAAAAGGGAATGCATTATAAGAAGAATCTTTACTTTGAAACTCTGTTCTTTACCTTTTTCACACTATGAAACAGCTTTATATTCAACTTAAACACTGCTTCAGGGCAACAGATTGTGTTTTAGACTAAAAGGGAATGCATTATAAGAAGAATCTTTACTTTGAAACTGTTCTTTACCTTTTTCACACTATATAACAGCTTTTTATTCACCTTAAACACTGTTTCAGGGCAAGAGATTGTGTTTTAGACTAAAAGGGAATGCATTATAAGAAGAATCTTTACTTTGAAACTGTTCTTTGCCTTTTTAACTCTATGAAACAGCTTTGTATTCACACTAAACACTGTTTCAGGGCAAGAGATTGTGTTTTAGACTAAAAGGGAATGCATTATAAGAAGAATCTTTACTTTGAAACTCTGTTCTTTGCCTTTTTAACACTATGAAACAGCTTTGTATTCACACTAAACACTGTTTCAGGGCAAGAGATTGTGTTTTAGACTAAAAGGGAATGCATTATAAGAAGAATCTTTACTTTGAAACTCTGCTCTTAGCCTTTTTCACACTATGAAACAGCTTTGTATTCACACTAAACACTGTTTCAGGGCAAGAGATTGTGTTTTAGACTAAAAGGGAATGCATTATAAGAAGAATCTTTACTTTGAAACTCTGTTCTTTACCTTTTTCTCACTATGAAACAGCTTTATGTTCATCTTAAACACTGCTTCAGGGCAACAGATTGTGTTTTAGACTAAAAGGGAATGCATTATAAGAAGAATCTTTACTTTGAAACTCTGTTCTTTGCCTTTTTAACACTATGAAACAGCTTTGTATTCACATTAAACACTGTTTCAGGGCAAGAGATTGTGTTTTAGACTAAAAGGGAATGCATTATAAGAAGAATCTTTACTTTGAAACTCTGTTCTTTGCCTTTTTAACACTATGAAACAGCTTTGTATTCACACTAAACACTGTTTCAGGGCAAGAGATTGTGTTTTAGACTAAAAGGGAATGCATTATAAGAAGAATCTTTACTTTGAAACTCTGCTCTTAGCCTTTTTTACACTATGAAACAGCTTTGTATTCACACTAAACACTGTTTCAGGGCAAGAGATTGTGTTTTAGACTAAAAGGGAATGCATTATAAGAAGAATCTTTACTTTGAAACTCTGTTCTTTACCTTTTTCTCACTATGAAACAGCTTTATGTTCATCTTAAACACTGCTTCAGGGCAACAGATTGTGTTTTAGACTAAAAGGGAATGCATTATAAGAAGAATCTTTACTTTGAAACTCTGTTCTTTGCCTTTTTAACACTATGAAACAGCTTTGTATTCACACTAAACACTGTTTCAGGGCAAGATATTGTGTTTTAGACTAAAAGGGAATGCATTATAAGAAGAATCTTTACTTTGAAACTCTGTTCTTTGCCTTTTTCACACTATGAAACAGCTTTGTATTCACACTAAACACTGTTTCAGGGCAAGAGATTGTGTTTTAGACTAAAAGGGAATGCATTATAAGAAGAATCTTTACTTTGAAACTCTGTTCTTTGCCTTTTTAACACTATGAAACAGCTTTGTATTCACACTAAACACTGTTTCAGGGCAAGAGATTGTGTTTTAGAATACAAGGGAATGCATTATAAGAAGAATCTTACTTCGAAACTCTGTTCTTTACCTTTTTCACACTATAAAACAGCTTTGTATTCAACTTAAACATTGTTTCAGAGCTAGACATCTTGTTTTTAACCAGACTGAATAACTTACAATATCCTAAGAAAACACATATTTCAAGTGAAAAGAGTTTATCCAGGAGAGAAAAATTTGTTTTAACATGGTTCTAATGTGACCCTTGAAAGTAATTGCAACTCTGTTTTTACACCTCTAACCACAAGGAGGCAACGTTTCCACGCATTACAATTGCCTTATACATAGTTTCAGAGTAAGAAATATTGTTTTTAACCAAACTGAACAACTAAAAGGGAATGCAATATAAGAAGAATCTTTATTTTGAAACTCTGTTCTTTACCTTTTTCACTCTATAAAACAGCTTTGTATTCAACTTAAACACTGTTTCAGGGCAAGAGATTGTGTTTTAGACTAAAAGGGAATGCATTTTTGAAGAATCTTTACTTTGAAACTGTGTTCTTTGCCTTTTTTACACTATGAAACAGCTTTGTATTCACACTAAACACTGTTTCAGGGCAAGAGATTGTGTTTTAGACTAAAAGGGAATGCATTATAAAGAATCTTTACTTTGAAACTCTGTTCTTTACCTTTTTCTCACTATGAAACAGCTTTATGTACATCTTAAACTGCTTCAGGGCAACAGATTGTGTTTTAGACTAAAAGGGAATGCATTATAAAGAATCTTTACTTTGAAACTCTGTTCTTTACCTTTTTCACACTATTAAACAGCTTTGTATTCACCCTAAACACTGTTTCAGGGCAAGAGATTGTGTTTTAGACTACAAGGGAATGCATTATAAGAAGAATCTTTACTTTGAAACTCTGTTCTTTGCCTTTTTCACACTAAGAAACAGCTTTATATTCAACTTAAACACTGCTTCAGGGCACCGGATTGTGTTTTAGACTAAAAGGGAATGCATTATAAGAAGAATCTTTACTTTGAAACTCTGTTCTTTGCCTTTTTAACACTATGAAACAGCTTTGTATTCACACTAAACACTGTTTCAGGGCAAGAGATTGTGTTTTAGACTAAAAGGGAATGCATTATAAGAAGAATCTTTACTTTGAAACTCTGTTCTTTGCCTTTTTCACACTATGAAGCAGCTTTGTATTCACACTAAACACTGTTTCAGGGCAAGAGATTGTGTTTTAGACTAAAAGGGAATGCATTATAAGAAGAATCTTTACTTTGAAACTCTGTTCTTTGCCTTTTTAACACTATGAAACAGTTTTGTATTCCCACTAAACACTGTTTCAGGGCAAGAGATTGTGTTTTAGACTACAAGGGAATGCATTATAAGAAGAATCTTTACTTTGAAACTCTGTTCTTTACCTTTTTCTCACTATGAAACAGCTTTATATTCACACTAAACACTGTTTCAGGGCAAGAGATTGTGTTTTAGACTACAAGGGAATGCATTATAAGAAGAATCTTTACTTTGAAACTCTGTTCTTTGCCTTTTTCACACTAAGAAACAGCTTTATATTCAACTCAAACTGCTTCAGGGCAAGAGATTGTGTTTTAGACTAAAAGGGAATGCATTATAAGAAGAATCTTTACTTTGAAACTCTGTTCTTTGCCTTTTTCACACTATGAAACAGCTTTATATTCACACTAAACACTTTTTCAGGGCAAGAGATTGTGTTTTAGACTAAAAGGGAATGCATTATAAGAAGAATCTTTACTTTGAAACTCTGCTCTTTGCCTTTTTCACACTATGAAACAGCTTTGTATTCACACTAAACACTGTTTCAGGGCAATAGATTGTGTTTTAGACTAAAAGGGAATGCATTATAAGAAGAATTTTTACTTTGAAACTCTGTTCTTTGCCTTTTTAACACTATGAAACAGCTTTGTATTCACACTAAACACTGTTTCAGGGCAAGATATTGTGTTTTAGACTAAAAGGGAATGCATTATAATAAGAATCTTTACTTTGAAACTCTGTTCTTTGCCTTTTTCACACTATGAAACAGCTTTGTATTCACACTAAACACTGTTTCAGGGCAAGAGATTGTGTTTTAGACTAAAAGGGAATGCATTTTTGAAGAATCTTTACTTTGAAACTCTGTTCTTCGCCTTTTTTACACTATGAAACAGCTTTGTATTCACACTAAACACTGTTTCAGGGCAAGAGATTGTGTTTTAGACTAAAAGGGAATGCATTATAAAGAATCTTTACTTTGAAACTCTGTTCTTTGCCTTTTTCACACTATGAAACAGCTTTGTATTCACACTAAACACTGTTTCAGGGCAAGAGATTGTGTTTTAGACTACAAGGGAATGCATTATAAGAAGAATCTTTACTTTGAAACTCTGTTCTTTACCTTTTTCTCACTATGAAACAGCTTTATGTTCATCTTAAACTGCTTCAGGGCAACAGATTGTGTTTTAGACTAAAAGGGAATGCATTATAAGAAGAATCTTTACTTTGAAACTGTTCTTTACCTTTTTCACACTATGAAACAGCTTTATATTCAACTTAAACACTGCTTCAGGGCAACAGATTGTGTTTTAGACTAAAAGGGAATGCATTAGAAGAAGAATCTTTACTTTGAAACTCTGTTCTTTGCCTTTTTAACACTGTGAAACAGCTTTGTATTCACACTAAACACTGTTTCAGGGCAAGAGATTGTGTTTTAGACTAAAAGGGAATGCATTATAAGAAGAATCTTTACTTTGAAACTCTGCTCTTAGCCTTTTTCACACTATGAAACAGCTTTGTATTCACACTAAACACTGTTTCAGGGCAAGAGATTGTGTTTTAGACTAAAAGGGAATGCATTATAAGAAGAATCTTTACTTTGAAACTCTGTTCTTTACCTTTTTCTCACTATGAAACAGCTTTATGTTCATCTTAAACACTGCTTCAGGGCAACAGATTGTGTTTTAGACTAAAAGGGAATGCATTATAAGAAGAATCTTTACTTTGAAACTCTGTTCTTTGCCTTTTTAACACTATGAAACAGCTTTGTATTCACATTAAACACTGTTTCAGGGCAAGAGATTGTGTTTTAGACTAAAAGGGAATGCATTATAAGAAGAATCTTTACTTTGAAACTCTGTTCTTTGCCTTTTTAACACTATGAAACAGCTTTGTATTCACACTAAACACTGTTTCAGGGCAAGAGATTGTGTTTTAGACTAAAAGGGAATGCATTATAAGAAGAATCTTTACTTTGAAACTCTGCTCTTAGCCTTTTTCACACTATGAAACAGCTTTGTATTCACACTAAACACTGTTTCAGGGCAAGAGATTGTGTTTTAGACTAAAAGGGAATGCATTATAAGAAGAATCTTTACTTTGAAACTCTGTTCTTTACCTTTTTCTCACTATGAAACAGCTTTATGTTCATCTTAAACACTGCTTCAGGGCAACAGATTGTGTTTTAGACTAAAAGGGAATGCATTATAAGAAGAATCTTTACTTTGAAACTCTGTTCTTTGCCTTTTTAACACTATGAAACAGCTTTGTATTCACACTAAACACTGTTTCAGGGCAAGATATTGTGTTTTAGACTAAAAGGGAATGCATTATAAGAAGAATCTTTACTTTGAAACTCTGTTCTTTGCCTTTTTCACACTATGAAACAGCTTTGTATTCACACTAAACACTGTTTCAGGGCAAGAGATTGTGTTTTAGACTAAAAGGGAATGCATTATAAGAAGAATCTTTACTTTGAAACTCTGTTCTTTGCCTTTTTAACACTATGAAACAGCTTTGTATTCACACTAAACACTGTTTCAGGGCAAGAGATTGTGTTTTAGAATACAAGGGAATGCATTATAAGAAGAATCTTACTTCGAAACTCTGTTCTTTACCTTTTTCACACTATAAAACAGCTTTGTATTCAACTTAAACATTGTTTCAGAGCTAGACATCTTGTTTTTAACCAGACTGAATAACTTACAATATCCTAAGAAAACACATATTTCAAGTGAAAAGAGTTTATCCAGGAGAGAAAAATTTGTTTTAACATGGTTCTAATGTGACCCTTGAAAGTAATTGCAACTCTGTTTTTACACCTCTAACCACAAGGAGGCAACGTTTCCACGCATTACAATTGCCTTATACATAGTTTCAGAGTAAGAAATATTGTTTTTAACCAAACTGAACAACTAAAACGGAATGCAATATAAGAAGAATCTTTATTTTGAAACTCTGTTCTTTACCTTTTTCACTCTATAAAACAGCTTTGTATTCAACTTAAACACTGTTTCAGGGCAAGAGATTGTGTTTTAGACTAAAAGGGAATGCATTTTTGAAGAATCTTTACTTTGAAACTCTGTTCTTTGCCTTTTTTACACTATGAAACAGCTTTGTATTCACACTAAACACTGTTTCAGGGCAAGAGATTGTGTTTTAGACTAAAAGGGAATGCATTATAAAGAATCTTTACTTTGAAACTCTGTTCTTTACCTTTTTCTCACTATGAAACAGCTTTATGTACATCTTAAACTGCTTCAGGGCAACAGATTGTGTTTTAGACTAAAAGGGAATGCATTATAAAGAATCTTTACTTTGAAACTCTGTTCTTTACCTTTTTCTCACTATGAAACAGCTTTATGTACATCTTAAACTGCTTCAGGGCAACAGATTGTGTTTTAGACTAAAAGGGAATGCATTATAAGAAGAATCTTTACTTTGAAACTCTGTTCTTTACCTTTTTCACACTATTAAACAGCTTTGTATTCACCCTAAACACTGTTTCAGGGCAAGAGATTGTGTTTTAGACTACAAGGGAATGCATTATAAGAAGAATCTTTACTTTGAAACTCTGTTCTTTGCCTTTTTCACACTAAGAAACAGCTTTATATTCAACTTAAACACTGCTTCAGGGCAACGGATTGTGTTTTAGACTAAAAGGGAATGCATTATAAGAAGAATCTTTACTTTGAAACTCTGTTCTTTGCCTTTTTAACACTATGAAACAGCTTTGTATTCACACTAAACACTGTTTCAGGGCAAGAGATTGTGTTTTAGACTAAAAGGGAATGCATTATAAGAAGAATCTTTACTTTGAAACTCTGTTCTTTGCCTTTTTCACACTATGAAGCAGCTTTGTATTCACACTAAACACTGTTTCAGGGCAAGAGATTGTGTTTTAGACTAAAAGGGAATGCATTATAAGAAGAATCTTTACTTTGAAACTCTGTTCTTTGCCTTTTTAACACTATGAAACAGTTTTGTATTCACACTAAACACTGTTTCAGGGCAAGAGATTGTGTTTTAGACTACAAGGGAATGCATTATAAGAAGAATCTTTACTTTGAAACTCTGTTCTTTACCTTTTTCTCACTATGAAACAGCTTTATATTCACACTAAACACTGTTTCAGGGCAAGAGAGTGTGTTTTAGACTACAAGGGAATGCATTATAAGAAGAATCTTTACTTTGAAACTCTGTTCTTTGCCTTTTTCACACTAAGAAACAGCTTTATGTTCAACTCAAACTGCTTCAGGGCAAGAGATTGTGTTTTAGACTAAAAGGGAATGCATTATAAGAAGAATTTTTACTTTGAAACTCTGTTCTTTGCCTTTTTAACACTATGAAACAGCTTTGTATTCACACTAAACACTGTTTCAGGGCAAGATATTGTGTTTTAGACTAAAAGGGAATGCATTATAATAAGAATCTTTACTTTGAAACTCTGTTCTTTGCCTTTTTCACACTATGAAACAGCTTTGTATTCACACTAAACACTGTTTCAGGGCAAGAGATTGTGTTTTAGACTAAAAGGGAATGCATTTTTGAAGAATCTTTACTTTGAAACTCTGTTCTTCGCCTTTTTTACACTATGAAACAGCTTTGTATTCACACTAAACACTGTTTCAGGGCAAGAGATTGTGTTTTAGACTAAAAGGGAATGCATTATAAAGAATCTTTACTTTGAAACTCTGTTCTTTGCCTTTTTCACACTATGAAACAGCTTTGTATTCACACTAAGCACTGTTTCAGGGCAAGAGATTGTGTTTTAGACTACAAGGGAATGCATTATAAGAAGAATCTTTACTTTGAAACTCTGTTCTTTACCTTTTTCTCACTATGAAACAGCTTTATGTTCATCTTAAACTGCTTCAGGGCAACAGATTGTGTTTTAGACTAAAAGGGAATGCATTATAAGAAGAATCTTTACTTTGAAACTGTTCTTTACCTTTTTCACACTATGAAACAGCTTTATATTCAACTTAAACACTGCTTCAGGGCAACAGATTGTGTTTTAGACTAAAAGGGAATGCATTAGAAGAAGAATCTTTACTTTGAAACTCTGTTCTTTGCCTTTTTAACACTATGAAACAGCTTTGTATTCACACTAAACACTGTTTCAGGGCAAGAGATTGTGTTTTAGACTAAAAGGGAATGCATTATAAGAAGAATCTTTACTTTGAAACTCTGCTCTTAGCCTTTTTCACACTATGAAACAGCTTTGTATTCACACTAAACACTGTTTCAGGGCAAGAGATTGTGTTTTAGACTAAAAGGGAATGCATTATAAGAAGAATCTTTACTTTGAAACTCTGTTCTTTACCTTTTTCTCACTATGAAACAGCTTTATGTTCATCTTAAACACTGCTTCAGGGCAACAGATTGTGTTTTAGACTAAAAGGGAATGCATTATAAGAAGAATCTTTACTTTGAAACTCTGTTCTTTGCCTTTTTAACACTATGAAACAGCTTTGTATTCACATTAAACACTGTTTCAGGGCAAGAGATTGTGTTTTAGACTAAAAGGGAATGCATTATAAGAAGAATCTTTACTTTGAAACTCTGTTCTTTGCCTTTTTAACACTATGAAACAGCTTTGTATTCACACTAAACACTGTTTCAGGGCAAGAGATTGTGTTTTAGACTAAAAGGGAATGCATTATAAGAAGAATCTTTACTTTGAAACTCTGCTCTTAGCCTTTTTCACACTATGAAACAGCTTTGTATTCACACTAAACACTGTTTCAGGGCAAGAGATTGTGTTTTAGACTAAAAGGGAATGCATTATAAGAAGAATCTTTACTTTGAAACTCTGTTCTTTACCTTTTTCTCACTATGAAACAGCTTTATGTTCATCTTAAACACTGCTTCAGGGCAACAGATTGTGTTTTAGACTAAAAGGGAATGCATTATAAGAAGAATCTTTACTTTGAAACTCTGTTCTTTGCCTTTTTAACACTATGAAACAGCTTTGTATTCACACTAAACACTGTTTCAGGGCAAGATATTGTGTTTTAGACTAAAAGGGAATGCATTATAAGAAGAATCTTTACTTTGAAACTCTGTTCTTTGCCTTTTTCACACTATGAAACAGCTTTGTATTCACACTAAACACTGTTTCAGGGCAAGAGATTGTGTTTTAGACTAAAAGGGAATGCATTATAAGAAGAATCTTTACTTTGAAACTCTGTTCTTTGCCTTTTTAACACTATGAAACAGCTTTGTATTCACACTAAACACTGTTTCAGGGCAAGAGATTGTGTTTTAGAATACAAGGGAATGCATTATAAGAAGAATCTTACTTCGAAACTCTGTTCTTTACCTTTTTCACACTATAAAACAGCTTTGTATTCAACTTAAACATTGTTTCAGAGCTAGACATCTTGTTTTTAACCAGACTGAATAACTTACAATATCCTAAGAAAACACATATTTCAAGTGAAAAGAGTTTATCCAGGAGAGAAAAATTTGTTTTAACATGGTTCTAATGTGACCCTTGAAAGTAATTGCAACTCTGTTTTTACACCTCTAACCACAAGGAGGCAACGTTTCCACGCATTACAATTGCCTTATACATAGTTTCAGAGTAAGAAATATTGTTTTTAACCAAACTGAACAACTAAAAGGGAATGCAATATAAGAAGAATCTTTATTTTGAAACTCTGTTCTTTACCTTTTTCACTCTATAAAACAGCTTTGTATTCAACTTAAACACTGTTTCAGGGCAAGAGATTGTGTTTTAGACTAAAAGGGAATGCATTTTTGAAGAATCTTTACTTTGAAACTCTGTTCTTTGCCTTTTTTACACTATGAAACAGCTTTGTATTCACACTAAACACTGTTTCAGGGCAAGAGATTGTGTTTTAGACTAAAAGGGAATGCATTATAAAGAATCTTTACTTTGAAACTCTGTTCTTTACCTTTTTCTCACTATGAAACAGCTTTATGTACATCTTAAACTGCTTCAGGGCAACAGATTGTGTTTTAGACTAAAAGGGAATGCATTATAAAGAATCTTTACTTTGAAACTCTGTTCTTTACCTTTTTCTCACTATGAAACAGCTTTATGTACATCTTAAACTGCTTCAGGGCAACAGATTGTGTTTTAGACTAAAAGGGAATGCATTATAAGAAGAATCTTTACTTTGAAACTCTGTTCTTTACCTTTTTCACACTATTAAACAGCTTTGTATTCACCCTAAACACTGTTTCAGGGCAAGAGATTGTGTTTTAGACTACAAGGGAATGCATTATAAGAAGAATCTTTACTTTGAAACTCTGTTCTTTGCCTTTTTCACACTAAGAAACAGCTTTATATTCAACTTAAACACTGCTTCAGGGCAACGGATTGTGTTTTAGACTAAAAGGGAATGCATTATAAGAAGAATCTTTACTTTGAAACTCTGTTCTTTGCCTTTTTAACACTATGAAACAGCTTTGTATTCACACTAAACACTGTTTCAGGGCAAGAGATTGTGTTTTAGACTAAAAGGGAATGCATTATAAGAAGAATCTTTACTTTGAAACTCTGTTCTTTGCCTTTTTCACACTATGAAGCAGCTTTGTATTCACACTAAACACTGTTTCAGGGCAAGAGATTGTGTTTTAGACTAAAAGGGAATGCATTATAAGAAGAATCTTTACTTTGAAACTCTGTTCTTTGCCTTTTTAACACTATGAAACAGTTTTGTATTCACACTAAACACTGTTTCAGGGCAAGAGATTGTGTTTTAGACTACAAGGGAATGCATTATAAGAAGAATCTTTACTTTGAAACTCTGTTCTTTACCTTTTTCTCACTATGAAACAGCTTTATATTCACACTAAACACTGTTTCAGGGCAAGAGAGTGTGTTTTAGACTACAAGGGAATGCATTATAAGAAGAATCTTTACTTTGAAACTCTGTTCTTTGCCTTTTTCACACTAAGAAACAGCTTTATGTTCAACTCAAACTGCTTCAGGGCAAGAGATTGTGTTTTAGACTAAAAGGGAATGCATTATAAGAAGAATCTTTACTTTGAAACTCTGTTCTTTGCCTTTTTCACACTATGAAACAGCTTTATATTCACACTAAACACTTTTTCAGGGCAAGAGATTGTGTTTTAGACTAAAAGGGAATGCATTATAAGAAGAATCTTTACTTTGAAACTCTGCTCTTTGCCTTTTTCACACTATGAAACAGCTTTGTATTCACACTAAACACTGTTTCAGGGCAATAGATTGTGTTTTAGACTAAAAGGGAATGCATTATAAGAAGAATTTTTACTTTGAAACTCTGTTCTTTGCCTTTTTAACACTATGAAACAGCTTTGTATTCACACTAAACACTGTTTCAGGGCAAGATATTGTGTTTTAGACTAAAAGGGAATGCATTATAATAAGAATCTTTACTTTGAAACTCTGTTCTTTGCCTTTTTCACACTATGAAACAGCTTTGTATTCACACTAAACACTGTTTCAGGGCAAGAGATTGTGTTTTAGACTAAAAGGGAATGCATTTTTGAAGAATCTTTACTTTGAAACTCTGTTCTTCGCCTTTTTTACACTATGAAACAGCTTTGTATTCACACTAAACACTGTTTCAGGGCAAGAGATTGTGTTTTAGACTAAAAGGGAATGCATTATAAAGAATCTTTACTTTGAAACTCTGTTCTTTGCCTTTTTCACACTATGAAACAGCTTTGTATTCACACTAAACACTGTTTCAGGGCAAGAGATTGTGTTTTAGACTACAAGGGAATGCATTATAAGAAGAATCTTTACTTTGAAACTCTGTTCTTTACCTTTTTCTCACTATGAAACAGCTTTATGTTCATCTTAAACTGCTTCAGGGCAACAGATTGTGTTTTAGACTAAAAGGGAATGCATTATAAGAAGAATCTTTACTTTGAAACTGTTCTTTACCTTTTTCACACTATGAAACAGCTTTATATTCAACTTAAACACTGCTTCAGGGCAACAGATTGTGTTTTAGACTAAAAGGGAATGCATTAGAAGAAGAATCTTTACTTTGAAACTCTGTTCTTTGCCTTTTTAACACTATGAAACAGCTTTGTATTCACACTAAACACTGTTTCAGGGCAAGAGATTGTGTTTTAGACTAAAAGGGAATGCATTATAAGAAGAATCTTTACTTTGAAACTCTGTTCTTTACCTTTTTCACACTATTAAACAGCTTTGTATTCACCCTAAACACTGTTTCAGGGCAAGAGATTGTATTTTAGACTACAAGGGAATGCATTATAAGAAGAATCTTTACTTTGAAACTCTGTTCTTTGCCTTTTTCACACTAAGAAACAGCTTTATATTCAACTTAAACACTGCTTCAGGGCAACGGATTGTGTTTTACACTAAAAGGGAATGCATTATAAGAAGAATCTTTACTTTGAAACTCTGTTCTTTGCCTTTTTAACACTATGAAACAGCTTTGTATTCACACTAAACACTGTTTCAGGGCAAGAGATTGTGTTTTAGACTAAAAGGGAATGCATTATAAGAAGAATCTTTACTTTGAAACTCTGTTCTTTGCCTTTTTCACACTATGAAACAGCTTTGTATTCACACTAAACACTGTTTCAGGGCAAGAGATTGTGTTTTAGACTAAAAGGGAATGCATTATAAGAAGAATCTTTACTTTGAAACTGTTCTTTGCCTTTTTAACACTATGAAACAGTTTTGTATTCACACTAAACACTGTTTCAGGGCAAGAGATTGTGTTTTAGACTAAAAGGGAATGCATTATAAAGAATCTTTACTTTGAAACTCTGTTCTTTACCTTTTTCTCACTATGAAACAGCTTTATGTACATCTTAAACTGCTTCAGGGCAACAGATTGTGTTTTAGACTAAAAGGGAATGCATTATAAGAAGAATCTTTACTTTGAAACTCTGTTCTTTACCTTTTTCACACTATTAAACAGCTTTGTATTCACCCTAAACACTGTTTCAGGGCAAGAGATTGTGTTTTAGACTACAAGGGAATGCATTATAAGAAGAATCTTTACTTTGAAACTCTGTTCTTTGCCTTTTTCACACTAAGAAACAGCTTTATATTCAACTTAAACACTGCTTCAGGGCAACGGATTGTGTTTTAGACTAAAAGGGAATGCATTATAAGAAGAATCTTTACTTTGAAACTCTGTTCTTTGCCTTTTTAACACTATGAAACAGCTTTGTATTCACACTAAACACTGTTTCAGGGCAAGAGATTGTGTTTTAGACTAAAAGGGAATGCATTATAAGAAGAATCTTTAATTTGAAACTCTGTTCTTTGCCTTTTTCACACTATGAAGCAGCTTTGTATTCACACTAAACACTGTTTCAGGGCAAGAGATTGTGTTTTAGACTAAAAGGGAATGCATTATAAGAAGAATCTTTACTTTGAAACTCTGTTCTTTGCCTTTTTAACACTATGAAACAGTTTTGTATTCACACTAAACACTGTTTCAGGGCAAGAGATTGTGTTTTAGACTACAAGGGAATGCATTATAAGAAGAATCTTTACTTTGAAACTCTGTTCTTTACCTTTTTCTCACTATGAAACAGCTTTATATTCACACTAAACACTGTTTCAGGGCAAGAGATTGTGTTTTAGACTACAAGGGAATGCATTATAAGAAGAATCTTTACTTTGAAACTCTGTTCTTTGCCTTTTTCACACTAAGAAACAGCTTTATATTCAACTCAAACTGCTTCAGGGCAAGAGATTGTGTTTTAGACTAAAAGGGAATGCATTATAAGAAGAATCTTTACTTTGAAACTCTGTTCTTTGCCTTTTTCACACTATGAAACAGCTTTGTATTCACACTAAACACTGTTTCAGGGCAAGAGATTGTGTTTTAGACTAAAAGGGAATGCATTATAAGAAGAATCTTTACTTTGAAACTCTGTTCTTTACCTTTTTCACTCTGTAAAACAGCTTTGTATTCAACTTAAACACTGTTTCAGGGCAAGAGATTGTGTTTTAGACTACAAGGGAATGCATTATAAGAAAAATCTTTACATTGAAACTCTGTTCTTTGCCTTTTTCACACTATGAAACAGCTTTATATTCAACTTAAACACTGCTTCCGGGCAACGGATTGTGTTTTAGACTAAAAGGGAATGCATTATAAGAAGAATCTTTACTTTGAAACTGTTCTTTGCCTTTTTAACTCTATGAAACAGCTTTGTATTCACACTAAACACTGTTTCAGGGCAAGAGATTGTGTTTTAGACTAAAAGGGAATGCATTATAAGAAGAATCTTTACTTTGAAACTCTGTTCTTTGCCTTTTTAACACTATGAAACAGTTTTGTATTCACACTAAACACTGTTTCAGGGCAAGAGATTGTGTTTTAGACTACAAGGGAATGCATTATAAGAAGAATCTTTACTTTGAAACTCTGTTCTTTACCTTTTTCTCACTATGAAACAGCTTTATATTCACACTAAACACTGTTTCAGGGCAAGAGATTGTGTTTTAGACTACAAGGGAATGCATTATAAGAAGAATCTTTACTTTGAAACTCTGTTCTTTGCCTTTTTCACACTAAGAAACAGCTTTATATTCAACTCAAACTGCTTCAGGGCAAGAGATTGTGTTTTAGACTAAAAGGGAATGCATTATAAGAAGAATCTTTACTTTGAAACTCTGTTCTTTGCCTTTTTCACACTATGAAACAGCTTTGTATTCACACTAAACACTGTTTCAGGGCAAGAGATTGTGTTTTAGACTAAAAGGGAATGCATTATAAGAAGAATCTTTACTTTGAAACTCTGTTCTTTACCTTTTTCACTCTATAAAACAGCTTTGTATTCAACTTAAACACTGTTTCAGGGCAAGAGATTGTGTTTTAGACTACAAGGGAATGCATTATAAGAAAAATCTTTACATTGAAACTCTGTTCTTTGCCTTTTTCACACTATGAAACAGCTTTATATTCAACTTAAACACTGCTTCCGGGCAACGGATTGTGTTTTAGACTAAAAGGGAATGCATTATAAGAAGAATCTTTACTTTGAAACTCTGTTCTTTGCCTTTTTAACACTATGAAACAGCTTTGTATTCACACTAAACACTGTTTCAGGGCAAGAGATTGTGTTTTAGACTAAAAGGGAATGCATTATAAGAAGAATCTTTACTTTGAAACTCTGCTCTTAGCCTTTTTCACACTATGAAACAGCTTTGTATTCACACTAAACACTGTTTCAGGGCAAGAGATTGTGTTTTAGACTACAAGGGAATGCATTATAAGAAGAATCTTTACTTTGAAACTCTGTTCTTTGCCTTTTTCACACTAAGAAACAGCTTTGTATTCACACTAAACACTGTTTCAGGGCAAGATATTGTGTTTTAGACTAAAAGGGAATGCATTATAAGAAGAATCTTTACTTTGAAACTCTGTTCTTTGCCTTTTTCACACTATGAAACAGCTTTGTATTCACACTAAACACTGTTTCAGGGCAAGAGATTGTGTTTTAGACTAAAAGGGAATGCATTATAAGAAGAATCTTTACTTTGAAACTCTGTTCTTTGCCTTTTTAACACTATGAAACAGCTTTGTATTCACACTAAACACTGTTTCAGGGCAAGAGATTGTGTTTTAGAATACAAGGGAATGCATTATAAGAAGAATCTTACTTTGAAACTCTGTTCTTTACCTTTTTCACACTATGAAACAGCTTTGTATTCAACTTAAACATTGTTTCAGAGCTAGACATCTTGTTTTTAACCAGACTGAATAACTTACAATATCCTAAGAAAACACATATTTCAAGTGAAAAGAGTTTATCCAGGAGAGAAAAATTTGTTTTAACATGGTTCTAATGTGACCCTTGAAAGTAATTGCAACTCTGTTTTTACACCTCTAACCACAAGGAGGCAACGTTTCCACGCATTACAATTGCCTTATACATAGTTTCAGAGTAAGAAATATTGTTTTTAACCAAACTGAACAACTAAAAGGGAATGCAATATAAGAAGAATCTTTATTTTGAATCTCTGTTCTTTACCTTTTTCAATCTATAAAACAGCTTTGTATTCAACTTAAACACTGTTTCAGGGCAAGAGATTGTGTTTTAGACTACAAGGGAATGCATTATAAGAAAAATCTTTACTTTGAAACTCTGTTCTTTGCCTTTTTCACACTATGAAACAGCTTTATATTCAACTTAAACACTGCTTCAGGGCAACGGATTGTGTTTTAGACTAAAAGGGAATGCATTATAAGAAGAATCTTTACTTTGAAACTCTGTTCTTTGCCTTTTTAACTCTATGAAACAGCTTTGTATTCACACTAAACACTGTTTCAGGGCAACAGATTGTGTTTTAGACTAAAAGGGAATGCATTATAAGAAGAATCTTTACTTTGAAACTCTGTTCTTTGCCTTTTTAACACTATGAAACAGCTTTGTATTCACACTAAACACTGTTTCAGGGCAAGAGATTGTGTTTTAGACTAAAAGGGAATGCATTATAAGAAGAATCTTTACTTTGAAACTCTGTTCTTTGCCTTTTTCACACTATGAAACAGCTTTATATTCACACTAAACACTGTTTCAGGGCAAGAGATTGTGTTTTAGACTAAAAGGGAATGCATTATAAGAAGAATCTTTACTTTGAAACTCTGTTCTTTGCCTTTTTCACACTATGAAACAGCTTTATATTCAACTTAAACACTGCTTCAGGGCAACGGATTGTGTTTTAGACTAAAAGGGAATGCATTATAAGAAGAATCTTTACTTTGAAACTCTGTTCTTTGCCTTTTTAACACTATGAAACAGCTTTGTATTCACACTAAACACTGTTTCAGGGCAAGAGATTGTGTTTTAGACTAAAAGGGAATGCATTATAAGAAGAATCTTTACTTTGAAACTCTGTTCTTTGCCTTTTTCACACTATGAAACAGCTTTGTATTCACACTAAACACTGTTTCAGGGCAAGAGATTGTGTTTTAGACTAAAAGGGAATGCATTATAAGAAGAATCTTTACTTTGAAACTGTTCTTTCCTTTTTAACACTATGAAACAGTTTTGTATTCACACTAAACACTGTTTCAGGGCAAGAGATTGTGTTTTAGACTAAAAGGGAATGCATTATAAAGAATCTTTACTTTGAAACTCTGTTCTTTACCTTTTTCACACTATGAAACAGCTTTATATTCAACTTAAACACTGCTTCAGCGCAACAGATTGTGTTTTAGACTAAAAGAGAATGCATTATAAGAAGAATCTTTACTTTGAAACTCTGTTCTTTGCCTTTTTCACACTATGAAACAGCTTTATATTCAACTTAAACACTGCTTCAGGGCAACGGATTGTGTTTTAGACTAAAAGGGAATGCATTATAAGAAGAATCTTTACTTTGAAACTCTGTTCTTTGCCTTTTTAACACTATGAAACAGCTTTGTATTCACACTAAACACTGTTTCAGGGCAAGAGATTGTGTTTTAGACTAAAAGGGAATGCATTATAAGAAGAATCTTTACTTTGAAACTCTGTTCTTTGCCTTTTTCACACTATGAAACAGCTTTGTATTCACACTAAACACTGTTTCAGGGCAAGAGATTGTGTTTTAGACTAAAAGGGAATGCATTATAAGAAGAATCTTTACTTTGAAACTGTTCTTTGCCTTTTTAACACTATGAAACAGTTTTGTATTCACACTAAACACTGTTTCAGGGCAAGACATTGTGTTTTAGACTAAAAGGGAATGCATTATAAAGAATCTTTACTTTGAAACTCTGTTCTTTACCTTTTTCACACTATGAAACAGCTTTATATTCAACTTAAACACTGCTTCAGTGCAACAGATTGTGTTTTAGACTAAAAGAGAATGCATTATAAGAAGAATCTTTACTTTGAAACTCTGTTATTTGCCTTTTTCACACTATGAAACAGCTTTATATTCAACTTAAACACTGCTTCAGGGCAACGGATTGTGTTTTAGACTAAAAGGGAATGCATTATAAGAAGAATCTTTACTTTGAAACTCTGTTCTTTGCCTTTTTAACACTATGAAACAGCTTTGTATTCACACTAAACACTGTTTCAGGGCAAGAGATTGTGTTTTAGACTAAAAGGGAATGCATTATAAGAAGAATCTTTACTTTGAAACTCTGTTCTTTGCCTTTTTCACACTATGAAACAGCTTTGTATTCACACTAAACACTGCTTCAGGGCAACAGATTGTGTTTTAGACTAAAAGGGAATGCATTATAAGAAGAATCTTTACTTTGAAACTCTGTTCTTTGCCTTTTTAACACTATGAAACAGCTTTGTATTCACATTAAACACTGTTTCAGGGCAAGAGATTGTGTTTTAGAATACAAGGGAATGCATTATAAGAAGAATCTTACTTTGAAACTCTGTTCTTTACCTTTTTCACACTATGAAACAGCTTTGTATTCAACTTAAACATTGTTTCAGAGCTAGACATCTTGTTTTTAACCAGACTGAATAACTTACAATATCCTAAGAAAACACATATTTCAAGTGAAAAGAGTTTATCCAGGAGAGAAAAATTTGTTTTAACATGGTTCTAATGTGACCCTTGAAAGTAATTGCAACTCTGTTTTTACACCTCTAACCACAAGGAGGCAACGTTTCCACGCATTACAATTGCCTTATACATAGTTTCAGAGTAAGAAATATTGTTTTTAACCAAACTGAACAACTAAAAGGGAATGCAATATAAGAAGAATCTTTATTTTGAAACTCTGTTCTTTACCTTTTTCACTCTATAAAACAGCTTTGTATTCAACTTAAACACTGTTTCAGGGCAAGAGATTGTGTTTTAGACTACAAGGGAATGCATTATAAGAAAAATCTTTACTTTGAAACTCTGTTCTTTGCCTTTTTCACACTATGAAACAGCTTTATATTCAACTTAAACACTGCTTCAGGGCAACGGATTGTGTTTTAGACTAAAAGGGAATGCATTATAAGAAGAATCTTTACTTTGAAACTCTGTTCTTTGCCTTTTTAACTCTATGAAACAGCTTTGTATTCACACTAAACACTGTTTCAGGGCAACAGATTGTGTTTTAGACTAAAAGGGAATGCATTATAAGAAGAATCTTTACTTTGAAACTCTGTTCTTTGCCTTTTTAACACTATGAAACAGCTTTGTATTCACACTAAACACTGTTTCAGGGCAAGAGATTGTGTTTTAGACTAAAAGGGAATGCATTATAAGAAGAATCTTTACTTTGAAACTCTGTTCTTTGCCTTTTTCACACTATGAAACAGCTTTATATTCACACTAAACACTGTTTCAGGGCAAGAGATTGTGTTTTAGACTAAAAGGGAATGCATTATAAGAAGAATCTTTACTTTGAAACTGTTCTTTCCTTTTTAACACTATGAAACAGTTTTGTATTCACACTAAACACTGTTTCAGGGCAAGAGATTGTGTTTTAGACTAAAAGGGAATGCATTATAAAGAATCTTTACTTTGAAACTCTGTTCTTTACCTTTTTCACACTATGAAACAGCTTTATATTCAACTTAAACACTGCTTCAGCGCAACAGATTGTGTTTTAGACTAAAAGAGAATGCATTATAAGAAGAATCTTTACTTTGAAACTCTGTTCTTTGCCTTTTTCACACTATGAAACAGCTTTATATTCAACTTAAACACTGCTTCAGGGCAACGGATTGTGTTTTAGACTAAAAGGGAATGCATTATAAGAAGAATCTTTACTTTGAAACTCTGTTCTTTGCCTTTTTAACACTATGAAACAGCTTTGTATTCACACTAAACACTGTTTCAGGGCAAGAGATTGTGTTTTAGACTAAAAGGGAATGCATTATAAGAAGAATCTTTACTTTGAAACTCTGTTCTTTGCCTTTTTCACACTATGAAACAGCTTTGTATTCACACTAAACACTGTTTCAGGGCAAGAGATTGTGTTTTAGACTAAAAGGGAATGCATTATAAGAAGAATCTTTACTTTGAAACTCTGTTCTTTGCCTTTTTAACACTATGAAACAGCTTTGTATTCACACTAAACACTGTTTCAGGGCAAGAGATTGTGTTTTAGACTAAAAGGGAATGCATTATAAGAAGAATCTTTACTTTGAAACTCTGCTCTTAGCCTTTTTCACACTATGAAACAGCTTTGTATTCACACTAAACACTGTTTCAGGGCAAGAGATTGTGTTTTAGACTAAAAGGGAATGCATTATAAGAAGAATCTTTACTTTGAAACTCTGTTCTTTACCTTTTTCTCACTATGAAACAGCTTTATGTTCATCTTAAACACTGCTTCAGGGCAACAGATTGTGTTTTAGACTAAAAGGGAATGCATTATAAGAAGAATCTTTACTTTGAAACTCTGTTCTTTGCCTTTTTAACACTATGAAACAGCTTTGTATTCACATTAAACACTGTTTCAGGGCAAGAGATTGTGTTTTAGACTAAAAGGGAATGCATTATAAGAAGAATCTTTACTTTGAAACTCTGTTCTTTGCCTTTTTAACACTATGAAACAGCTTTGTATTCACACTAAACACTGTTTCAGGGCAAGAGATTGTGTTTTAGACTAAAAGGGAATGCATTATAAGAAGAATCTTTACTTTGAAACTCTGTTCTTTGCCTTTTTAACACTATGAAACAGCTTTGTATTCACACTAAACACTGTTTCAGGGCAAGAGATTGTGTTTTAGAATACAAGGGAATGCATTATAAGAAGAATCTTACTTTGAAACTCTGTTCTTTACCTTTTTCACACTATGAAACAGCTTTGTATTCAACTTAAACATTGTTTCAGAGCTAGACATCTTGTTTTTAACCAGACTGAATAACTTACAATATCCTAAGAAAACACATATTTCAAGTGAAAAGAGTTTATCCAGGAGAGAAAAATTTGTTTTAACATGGATCTAATGTGACCCTTGAACGTAATTGCAACTCTGTTTTTACACCTCTAACCACAAGGAGGCAACGTTTCCACGCATTACAATTGCCTTATACATAGTTTCAGAGTAAGAAATATTGTTTTTAACCAAACTGAACAACTAAAAGGGAATGCAATATAAGAAGAATCTTTATTTTGAAACTCTGTTCTTTACCTTTTTCACTCTATAAAACAGCTTTGTATTCAACTTAAACACTGTTTCAGGGCAAGAGATTGTGTTTTAGACTACAAGGGAATGCATTATAAGAAAAATCTTTACTTTGAAACTCTGTTCTTTGCCTTTTTAACACTATGAAACAGCTTTATATTCACACTAAACACTGTTTCAGGGCAAGAGATTGTGTTTTAGACTAAAAGGGAATGCATTATAAGAAGAATCTTTACTTTGAAACTCTGTTCTTTGCCTTTTTCACACTATGAAACAGCTTTATATTCAACTTAAACACTGCTTCAGGGCAACGGATTGTGTTTTAGACTAAAAGGGAATGCATTATAAGAAGAATCTTTACTTTGAAACTCTGTTCTTTGCCTTTTTAACACTATGAAACAGCTTTGTATTCACACTAAACACTGTTTCAGGGCAAGAGATTGTGTTTTAGACTAAAAGGGAATGCATTATAAGAAGAATCTTTACTTTGAAACTCTGTTCTTTGCCTTTTTCACACTATGAAACAGCTTTATATTCAACTTAAACACTGCTTCAGGGCAACGGATTGTGTTTTAGACTAAAAGGGAATGCATTATAAGAAGAATCTTTACTTTGAAACTCTGTTCTTTGCCTTTTTAACACTATGAAACAGCTTTGTATTCACACTAAACACTGTTTCAGGGCAAGAGATTGTGTTTTAGACTAAAAGGGAATGCATTATAAGAAGAATCTTTACTTTGAAACTCTGTTCTTTGCCTTTTTCACACTATGAAACAGCTTTGTATTCACACTAAACACTGTTTCAGGGCAAGAGATTGTGTTTTAGACTAAAAGGGAATGCATTATAAGAAGAATCTTTACTTTGAAACTGTTCTTTCCTTTTTAACACTATGAAACAGTTTTGTATTCACACTAAACACTGTTTCAGGGCAAGAGATTGTGTTTTAGACTAAAAGGGAATGCATTATAAAGAATCTTTACTTTGAAACTCTGTTCTTTGCCTTTTTAACACTATGAAACAGCTTTGTATTCACACTAAACACTGTTTCAGGGCAAGAGATTGTGTTTTAGACTAAAAGGGAATGCATTATAAGAAGAATCTTTACTTTGAAACTCTGTTCTTTGCCTTTTTAACACTATGAAACAGCTTTGTATTCACACTAAACACTGTTTCAGGGCAAGAGATTGTGTTTTAGACTAAAAGGGAATGCATTATAAGAAGAATCTTTACTTTGAAACTCTGTTCTTTGCCTTTTTCACACTATGAAACAGCTTTATATTCAACTTAAACACTGCTTCAGGGCAACGGATTGTGTTTTAGACTAAAAGGGAATGCATTATAAGAAGAATCTTTACTTTGAAACTCTGTTCTTTGCCTTTTTAACACTATGAAACAGCTTTGTATGCACACTAAACACTGTTTCAGGGCAAGAGATTGTGTTTTAGACTAAAAGGGAATGCATTATAAGAAGAATCTTTACTTTGAAACTCTGTTCTTTGCCTTTTTCACACTATGAAACAGCTTTGTATTCACACTAAACACTGTTTCAGGGCAAGAGATTGTGTTTTAGACTAAAAGGGAATGCATTATAAGAAGAATCTTTACTTTGAAACTGTTCTTTCCTTTTTAACACTATGAAACAGTTTTGTATTCACACTAAACACTGTTTCAGGGCAAGAGATTGTGTTTTAGACTAAAAGGGAATGCATTATAAAGAATCTTTACTTTGAAACTCTGTTCTTTGCCTTTTTAACACTATGAAACAGCTTTGTATTCACACTAAACACTGTTTCAGGGCAAGAGATTGTGTTTTAGACTAAAAGGGAATGCATTATAAGAAGAATCTTTACTTTGAAACTCTGTTCTTTGCCTTTTTAACACTATGAAACAGCTTTGTATTCACACTAAACACTGTTTCAGGGCAAGAGATTGTGTTTTAGACTAAAAGGGAATGCATTATAAGAAGAATCTTTACTTTGAAACTCTGCTCTTAGCCTTTTTCACACTATGAAACAGCTTTGTATTCACACTAAACACTGTTTCAGGGCAAGAGATTGTGTTTTAGACTAAAAGGGAATGCATTATAAGAAGAATCTTTACTTTGAAACTCTGTTCTTTACCTTTTTCTCACTATGAAACAGCTTTATGTTCATCTTAAACACTGCTTCAGGGCAACAGATTGTGTTTTAGACTAAAAGGGAATGCATTATAAGAAGAATCTTTACTTTGAAACTCTGTTCTTTGCCTTTTTAACACTATGAAACAGCTTTGTATTCACATTAAACACTGTTTCAGGGCAAGAGATTGTGTTTTAGACTAAAAGGGAATGCATTATAAGAAGAATATTTACTTTGAAACTCTGTTCTTTGCCTTTTTAACACTATGAAACAGCTTTGTATTCACACTAAACACTGTTTCAGGGCAAGATATTGTGTTTTAGACTAAAAGGGAATGCATTATAAGAAGAATCTTTACTTTGAAACTCTGTTCTTTGCCTTTTTCACACTATGAAACAGCTTTGTATTCACACTAAACACTGTTTCAGGGCAAGAGATTGTGTTTTAGACTAAAAGGGAATGCATTATAAGAAGAATCTTTACTTTGAAACTCTGTTCTTTGCCTTTTTAACACTATGAAACAGCTTTGTATTCACACTAAACACTGTTTCAGGGCAAGAGATTGTGTTTTAGAATACAAGGGAATGCATTATAAGAAGAATCTTACTTTGAAACTCTGTTCTTTACCTTTTTCACACTATGAAACAGCTTTGTATTCAACTTAAACATTGTTTCAGAGCTAGACATCTTGTTTTTAACCAGACTGAATAACTTACAATATCCTAAGAAAACACATATTTCAAGTGAAAAGAGTTTATCCAGGAGAGAAAAATTTGTTTTAACATGGATCTAATGTGACCCTTGAAAGTAATTGCAACTCTGTTTTTACACCTCTAACCACAAGGAGGCAACGTTTCCATGCATTACAATTGCCTTATACATAGTTTCAGAGTAAGAAATATTGTTTTTAACCAAACTGAACAACTAAAAGGGAATGCAATATAAGAAGAATCTTTATTTTGAAACTCTGTTCTTTACCTTTTTCACTCTATAAAACAGCTTTGTATTCAACTTAAACACTGTTTCAGGGCAAGAGATTGTGTTTTAGACTACAAGGGAATGCATTATAAGAAAAATCTTTACTTTGAAACTCTGTTCTTTGCCTTTTTCACACTATGAAACAGCTTTATATTCAACTTAAACACTGCTTCAGGGCAACGGATTGTGTTTTAGACTAAAAGGGAATGCATTATAAGAAGAATCTTTACTTTGAAACTCTGTTCTTTGCCTTTTTAACACTATGAAACAGCTTTGTATTCACACTAAACACTGTTTCAGGGCAAGAGATTGTGTTTTAGACTAAAAGGGAATGCATTATAAGAAGAATCTTTACTTTGAAACTCTGTTCTTTGCCTTTTTCACACTATGAAACAGCTTTATATTCACACTAAACTGTTTCAGGGCAAGAGATTGTGTTTTAGACTAAAAGGGAATGCATTATAAGAAGAATCTTTACTTTGAAACTCTGTTCTTTGCCTTTTTAACACTATGAAACAGCTTTGTATTCACACTAAACACTGTTTCAGGGCAAGAGATTGTGTTTTAGACTAAAAGGGAATGCATTATAAAGAATCTTTACTTTGAAACTCTGTTCTTTACCTTTTTCACACTATGAAACAGCTTTATATTCAAATTAAACACTGCTTCAGCGCAACAGATTGTGTTTTAGACTAAAAGAGAATGCATTATAAGAAGAATCTTTACTTTGAAACTCTGTTCTTTGCCTTTTTCACACTATGAAACAGCTTTATATTCAACTTAAACACTGCTTCAGGGCAACGGATTGTGTTTTAGACTAAAAGGGAATGCATTATAAGAAGAATCTTTACTTTGAAACTCTGTTCTTTGCCTTTTTAACACTATGAAACAGCTTTGTATTCACACTAAACACTGTTTCAGGGCAAGAGATTGTGTTTTAGACTAAAAGGGAATGCATTATAAGAAGAATCTTTACTTTGAAACTCTGTTCTTTGCCTTTTTCACACTATGAAACAGCTTTGCATTCACACTAAACACTGTTTCAGGGCAAGAGATTGTGTTTTAGACTAAAAGGGAATGCATTATAAGAAGAATCTTTACTTTGAAACTCTGTTCTTTACCTTTTTCTCACTATGAAACAACTTTATGTTCATCTTAAACACTGCTTCAGGGCAACAGATTGTGTTTTAGACTAAAAGGGAATGCATTATAAGAAGAATCTTTACTTTGAAACTCTGTTCTTTACCTTTTTCTCACTATGAAACAACTTTATGTTCATCTTAAACACTGCTTCAGGGCAACAGATTGTGTTTTAGACTAAAAGGGAATGCATTATAAGAAGAATCTTTACTTTGAAACTCTGTTCTTTACCTTTTTCACACTATGAAACAGCTTTATATTCAACTTAAACACTGCTTCAGGGCAACAGATTGTGTTTTAGACTAAAAGGGAATGCATTATAAGAAGAATCTTTACTTTGAAACTCTGTTCTTTGCCTTTTTAACACTATGAAACAGCTTTGTATTCACACTAAACACTGTTTCAGGGCAAGAGATTGTGTTTTAGACTAAAAGGGAATGCATTATAAGAAGAATCTTTACTTTGAAACTCTGTTCTTTGCCTTTTTCACACTATGAAACAGCTTTATATTCACACTAAACACTGTTTCAGGGCAAGAGATTGTGTTTTAGACTAAAAGGGAATGCATTATAAGAAGAATCTTTACTTTGAAACTCTGCTCTTTGCCTTTTTCACACTATGAAACAGCTTTGTATTCACACTAAACACTGTTTCAGGGCAAGAGATTGTGTTTTAGACTAAAAGGGAATGCATTATAAGAAGAATCTTTACTTTGAAACTGTTCTTTGCCTTTTTAACTCTATGAAAGCTTTGTATTCACACTAAACACTGTTTCAGGGCAAGAGATTGTGTTTTAGACTAAAAGGGAATGCATTATAAGAAGAATCTTTACTTTGAAACTCTGTTCTTTACCTTTTTCACTCTATAAAACAGCTTTGTATTCAACTAAAACACTGTTTCAGGGCAAGAGATTGTGTTTTAGACTACAAGGGAATGCATTATAAGAAAAATCTTTACTTTGAAACTCTGTTCTTTGCCTTTTTCACACTATGAAACAGGTTTATATTCAACTTAAACACTGCTTCAGGGCAACGGATTGTGTTTTAGACTAAAAGGGAATGCATTATAAGAAGAATCTTTACTTTGAAACTCTGTTCTTTGCCTTTTTAACACTATGAAATAGCTTTGTATTCACACTAAACACTGTTTCAGGGCAAGAGATTGTGTTTTAGACTAAAAGGGAATGCATTATAAGAAGAATCTTTACTTTGAAACTCTGCTCTTAGCCTTTTTCACACTATGAAACAGCTTTGTATTCACACTAAACACTGTTTCAGGGCAAGAGATTGTGTTTTAGACTAAAAGGGAATGCATTATAAGAAGAATCTTTACTTTGAAACTCTGTTCTTTACCTTTTTCTCACTATGAAACAGCTTTATGTTCATCTTAAACACTGCTTCAGGGCAACAGATTGTGTTTTAGACTAAAAGGGAATGCATTATAAGAAGAATCTTTACTTTGAAACTCTGTTCTTTGCCTTTTTAACACTATGAAACAGCTTTGTATTCACATTAAACACTGTTTCAGGGCAAGAGATTGTGTTTTAGACTAAAAGGGAATGCATTATAAGAAGAATCTTTACTTTGAAACTCTGTTCTTTGCCTTTTTAACACTATGAAACAGCTTTGTATTCACACTAAACACTGTTTCAGGGCAAGAGATTGTGTTTTAGACTAAAAGGGAATGCATTATAAGAAGAATCTTTACTTTGAAACTCTGTTCTTTGCCTTTTTCACACTATGAAACAGCTTTGTATTCACACTAAACACTGTTTCAGGGCAAGAGATTGTGTTTTAGACTAAAAGGGAATGCATTATAAGAAGAATCTTTACTTTGAAACTCTGTTCTTTGCCTTTTTAACACTATGAAACAGCTTTGTATTCACACTAAACACTGTTTCAGGGCAAGAGATTGTGTTTTAGAATACAAGGGAATGCATTATAAGAAGAATCTTACTTTGAAACTCTGTTCTTTACCTTTTTCACACTATGAAACAGCTTTGTATTCAACTTAAACATTGTTTCAGAGCTAGACATCTTGTTTTTAACCAGACTGAATAACTTACAATATCCTAAGAAAACACATATTTCAAGTGAACAGAGTTTATCCAGGAGAGAAAAATTTGTTTTAACATGGTTCTAATGTGACCCTTGAAAGTAATTGCAACTCTGTTTTTACACCTCTAACCACAAGGAGGCAACGTTTCCACGCATTACAATTGCCTTATACATAGTTTCAGAGTAAGAAATATTGTTTTTAACCAAACTGAACAACTAAAAGGGAATGCAATATAAGAAGAATCTTTATTTTGAAACTCTGTTCTTTACCTTTTTCACTCTATAAAACAGCTTTGTATTCAACTTAAACACTGTTTCAGGGCAAGAGATTGTGTTTTAGACTACAAGGGAATGCATTATAAGAAAAATCTTTACTTTGAAACTCTGTTCTTTGCCTTTTTCACACTATGAAACAGCTTTATATTCAACTTAAACACTGCTTCAGGGCAACGGATTGTGTTTTAGACTAAAAGGGAATGCATTATAAGAAGAATCTTTACTTTGAAACTCTGTTCTTTGCCTTTTTAACTCTATGAAACAGCTTTGTATTCACACTAAACACTGTTTCAGGGCAACAGATTGTGTTTTAGACTAAAAGGGAATGCATTATAAGAAGAATCTTTACTTTGAAACTCTGCTCTTAGCCTTTTTCACACTATGAAACAGCTTTGTATTCACACTAAACACTGTTTCAGGGCAAGAGATTGTGTTTTAGACTAAAAGGGAATGCATTATAAGAAGAATCTTTACTTTGAAACTCTGTTCTTTACCTTTTTCTCACTATGAAACAGCTTTATGTTCATCTTAAACACTGCTTCAGGGCAACAGATTGTGTTTTAGACTAAAAGGGAATGCATTATAAGAAGAATCTTTACTTTGAAACTCTGTTCTTTGCCTTTTTAACACTATGAAACAGCTTTGTATTCACATTAAACACTGTTTCAGGGCAAGAGATTGTGTTTTAGACTAAAAGGGAATGCATTATAAGAAGAATCTTTACTTTGAAACTCTGTTCTTTGCCTTTTTAACACTATGAAACAGCTTTGTATTCACACTAAACACTGTTTCAGGGCAAGAGATTGTGTTTTAGACTAAAAGGGAATGCATTATAAGAAGAATCTTTACTTTGAAACTCTGTTCTTTGCCTTTTTCACACTATGAAACAGCTTTGTATTCACACTAAACACTGTTTCAGGGCAAGAGATTGTGTTTTAGACTAAAAGGGAATGCATTATAAGAAGAATCTTTACTTTGAAACTCTGTTCTTTGCCTTTTTAACACTATGAAACAGCTTTGTATTCACACTAAACACTGTTTCAGGGCAAGAGATTGTGTTTTAGACTAAAAGGGAATGCATTATAAGAAGAATCTTTACTTTGAAACTCTGTTCTTTGCCTTTTTCACACTATGAAACAGCTTTATATTCACACTAAACACTGTTTCAGGGCAAGAGATTGTGTTTTAGACTAAAAGGGAATGCATTATAAGAAGAATCTTTACTTTGAAACTGTTCTTTGCCTTTTTAACTCTATGAAACAGCTTTGTATTCACACTAAACACTGTTTCAGGGCAAGAGATTGTGTTTTAGACTAAAAGGGAATGCATTATAAGAAGAATCTTTACTTTGAAACTCTGTTCTTTACCTTTTTCACTCTATAAAACAGCTTTGTATTCAACTTAAACACTGTTTCAGGGCAAGAGATTGTGTTTTAGACTACAAGGGAATGCATTATAAGAAAAATCTTTACTTTGAAACTCTGTTCTTTGCCTTTTTCACACTATGAAACAGGTTTATATTCAACTTAAACACTGCTTCAGGGCAACGGATTGTGTTTTAGACTAAAAGGGAATGCATTATAAGAAGAATCTTTACTTTGAAACTCTGTTCTTTGCCTTTTTAACACTATGAAACAGCTTTGTATTCACACTAAACACTGTTTCAGGGCAAGAGATTGTGTTTTAGACTAAAAGGGAATGCATTATAAGAAGAATCTTTACTTTGAAACTCTGCTCTTAGCCTTTTTCACACTATGAAACAGCTTTGTATTCACACTAAACACTGTTTCAGGGCAAGAGATTGTGTTTTAGACTAAAAGGGAATGCATTATAAGAAGAATCTTTACTTTGAAACTCTGTTCTTTACCTTTTTCTCACTATGAAACAGCTTTATGTTCATCTTAAACACTGCTTCAGGGCAACAGATTGTGTTTTAGACTAAAAGGGAATGCATTATAAGAAGAATCTTTACTTTGAAACTCTGTTCTTTGCCTTTTTAAAACTATGAAACAGCTTTGTATTCACATTAAACACTGTTTCAGGGCAAGAGATTGTGTTTTAGACTAAAAGGGAATGCATTATAAGAAGAATCTTTACTTTGAAACTCTGTTCTTTGCCTTTTTCACACTATGAAACAGCTTTGTATTCACACTAAATACTGTTTCAGGGCAAGAGATTGTGTTTTAGACTAAAAGGGAATGCATTATAAGAAGAATCTTTACTTTGAAACTCTGTTCTTTGCCTTTTTAACACTATGAAACAGCTTTGTATTCACACTAAACACTGTTTCAGGGCAAGAGATTGTGTTTTAGAATACAAGGGAATGCATTATAAGAAGAATCTTACTTTGAAACTCTGTTCTTTACCTTTTTCACACTATGAAACAGCTTTGTATTCAACTTAAACATTGTTTCAGAGCTAGACATCTTGTTTTTAACCAGACTGAATAACTTACAATATCCTAAGAAAACACATATTTCAAGTGAAAAGAGTTTATCCAGGAGAGAAAAATTTGTTTTAACATGGTTCTAATGTGACCCTTGAAAGTAATTGCAACTCTGTTTTTACACCTCTAACCACAAGGAGGCAACGTTTCCACGCATTACAATTGCCTTATACATAGTTTCAGAGTAAGAAATATTGTTTTTAACCAAACTGAACAACTAAAAGGGAATGCAATATAAGAAGAATCTTTATTTTGAAACTCTGTTCTTTACCTTTTTCACTCTATAAAACAGCTTTGTATTCAACTTAAACACTGTTTCAGGGCAAGAGATTGTGTTTTAGACTACAAGGGAATGCATTATAAGAAAAATCTTTACTTTGAAACTCTGTTCTTTGCCTTTTTCACACTATGAAACAGCTTTATATTCAACTTAAACACTGCTTCAGGGCAACGGATTGTGTTTTAGACTAAAAGGGAATGCATTATAAGAAGAATCTTTACTTTGAAACTCTGTTCTTTGCCTTTTTAACTCTATGAAACAGCTTTGTATTCACACTAAACACTGTTTCAGGGCAACAGATTGTGTTTTAGACTAAAAGGGAATGCATTATAAGAAGAATCTTTACTTTGAAACTCTGTTCTTTGCCTTTTTAACACTATGAAACAGCTTTGTATTCACACTAAACACTGTTTCAGGGCAAGAGATTGTGTTTTAGACTAAAAGGGAATGCATTATAAGAAGAATCTTTACTTTGAAACTCTGTTCTTTGCCTTTTTCACACTATGAAACAGCTTTATATTCACACTAAACACTGTTTCAGGGCAAGAGATTGTGTTTTAGACTAAAAGGGAATGCATTATAAGAAGAATCTTTACTTTGAAACTCTGTTCTTTGCCTTTTTCACACTAAGAAACAGCTTTATATTCAACTTAAACACTGCTTCAGGGCAACGGATTGTGTTTTAGACTAAAAGGGAATGCATTATAAGAAGAATCTTTACTTTGAAACTCTGCTCTTAGCCTTTTTCACACTATGAAACAGCTTTGTATTCACACTAAACACTGTTTCAGGGCAAGAGATTGTGTTTTAGACTAAAAGGGAATGCATTATAAGAAGAATCTTTACTTTGAAACTCTGTTCTTTACCTTTTTCTCACTATGAAACAGCTTTATGTTCATCTTAAACACTGCTTCAGGGCAACAGATTGTGTTTTAGACTAAAAGGGAATGCATTATAAGAAGAATCTTTACTTTGAAACTCTGTTCTTTGCCTTTTTCACACTATGAAACAGCTTTGTATTCACACTAAACACTGTTTCAGGGCAAGAGATTGTGTTTTAGACTAAAAGGGAATGCATTATAAGAAGAATCTTTACTTTGAAACTCTGTTCTTTGCCTTTTTCACACTATGAAACAGCTTTGCATTCACACTAAACACTGTTTCAGGGCAAGAGATTGTGTTTTAGACTAAAAGGGAATGCATTATAAGAAGAATCTTTACTTTGAAACTCTGTTCTTTACCTTTTTCTCACTATGAAACAACTTTATGTTCATCTTAAACACTGCTTCAGGGCAACAGATTGTGTTTTAGACTAAAAGGGAATGCATTATAAGAAGAATCTTTACTTTGAAACTCTGTTCTTTACCTTTTTCTCACTATGAAACAACTTTATGTTCATCTTAAACACTGCTTCAGGGCAACAGATTGTGTTTTAGACTAAAAGGGAATGCATTATAAGAAGAATCTTTACTTTGAAACTCTGTTCTTTACCTTTTTCACACTATGAAACAGCTTTATATTCAACTTAAACACTGCTTCAGGGCAACAGATTGTGTTTTAGACTAAAAGGGAATGCATTATAAGAAGAATCTTTACTTTGAAACTCTGTTCTTTGCCTTTTTAACACTATGAAACAGCTTTGTATTCACACTAAACACTGTTTCAGGGCAAGAGATTGTGTTTTAGACTAAAAGGGAATGCATTATAAGAAGAATCTTTACTTTGAAACTCTGTTCTTTGCCTTTTTCACACTATGAAACAGCTTTATATTCACACTAAACACTGTTTCAGGGCAAGAGATTGTGTTTTAGACTAAAAGGGAATGCATTATAAGAAGAATCTTTACTTTGAAACTCTGCTCTTTGCCTTTTTCACACTATGAAACAGCTTTGTATTCACACTAAACACTGTTTCAGGGCAAGAGATTGTGTTTTAGACTAAAAGGGAATGCATTATAAGAAGAATCTTTACTTTGAAACTGTTCTTTGCCTTTTTAACTCTATGAAAGCTTTGTATTCACACTAAACACTGTTTCAGGGCAAGAGATTGTGTTTTAGACTAAAAGGGAATGCATTATAAGAAGAATCTTTACTTTGAAACTCTGTTCTTTACCTTTTTCACTCTATAAAACAGCTTTGTATTCAACTTAAACACTGTTTCAGGGCAAGAGATTGTGTTTTAGACTACAAGGGAATGCATTATAAGAAAAATCTTTACTTTGAAACTCTGTTCTTTGCCTTTTTCACACTATGAAACAGGTTTATATTCAACTTAAACACTGCTTCAGGGCAACGGATTGTGTTTTAGACTAAAAGGGAATGCATTATAAGAAGAATCTTTACTTTGAAACTCTGTTCTTTGCCTTTTTAACACTATGAAATAGCTTTGTATTCACACTAAACACTGTTTCAGGGCAAGAGATTGTGTTTTAGACTAAAAGGGAATGCATTATAAGAAGAATCTTTACTTTGAAACTCTGCTCTTAGCCTTTTTCACACTATGAAACAGCTTTGTATTCACACTAAACACTGTTTCAGGGCAAGAGATTGTGTTTTAGACTAAAAGGGAATGCATTATAAGAAGAATCTTTACTTTGAAACTCTGTTCTTTACCTTTTTCTCACTATGAAACAGCTTTATGTTCATCTTAAACACTGCTTCAGGGCAACAGATTGTGTTTTAGACTAAAAGGGAATGCATTATAAGAAGAATCTTTACTTTGAAACTCTGTTCTTTGCCTTTTTAACACTATGAAACAGCTTTGTATTCACATTAAACACTGTTTCAGGGCAAGAGATTGTGTTTTAGACTAAAAGGGAATGCATTATAAGAAGAATCTTTACTTTGAAACTCTGTTCTTTGCCTTTTTAACACTATGAAACAGCTTTGTATTCACACTAAACACTGTTTCAGGGCAAGAGATTGTGTTTTAGACTAAAAGGGAATGCATTATAAGAAGAATCTTTACTTTGAAACTCTGTTCTTTGCCTTTTTCACACTATGAAACAGCTTTGCATTCACACTAAACACTGTTTCAGGGCAAGAGATTGTGTTTTAGACTAAAAGGGAATGCATTATAAGAAGAATCTTTACTTTGAAACTCTGTTCTTTACCTTTTTCTCACTATGAAACAACTTTATGTTCATCTTAAACACTGCTTCAGGGCAACAGATTGTGTTTTAGACTAAAAGGGAATGCATTATAAGAAGAATCTTTACTTTGAAACTCTGTTCTTTACCTTTTTCTCACTATGAAACAACTTTATGTTCATCTTAAACACTGCTTCAGGGCAACAGATTGTGTTTTAGACTAAAAGGGAATGCATTATAAGAAGAATCTTTACTTTGAAACTCTGTTCTTTACCTTTTTCACACTATGAAACAGCTTTATATTCAACTTAAACACTGCTTCAGGGCAACAGATTGTGTTTTAGACTAAAAGGGAATGCATTATAAGAAGAATCTTTACTTTGAAACTCTGTTCTTTGCCTTTTTAACACTATGAAACAGCTTTGTATTCACACTAAACACTGTTTCAGGGCAAGAGATTGTGTTTTAGACTAAAAGGGAATGCATTATAAGAAGAATCTTTACTTTGAAACTCTGTTCTTTGCCTTTTTCACACTATGAAACAGCTTTATATTCACACTAAACACTGTTTCAGGGCAAGAGATTGTGTTTTAGACTAAAAGGGAATGCATTATAAGAAGAATCTTTACTTTGAAACTCTGCTCTTTGCCTTTTTCACACTATGAAACAGCTTTGTATTCACACTAAACACTGTTTCAGGGCAAGAGATTGTGTTTTAGACTAAAAGGGAATGCATTATAAGAAGAATCTTTACTTTGAAACTGTTCTTTGCCTTTTTAACTCTATGAAAGCTTTGTATTCACACTAAACACTGTTTCAGGGCAAGAGATTGTGTTTTAGACTAAAAGGGAATGCATTATAAGAAGAATCTTTACTTTGAAACTCTGTTCTTTACCTTTTTCACTCTATAAAACAGCTTTGTATTCAACTTAAACACTGTTTCAGGGCAAGAGATTGTGTTTTAGACTACAAGGGAATGCATTATAAGAAAAATCTTTACTTTGAAACTCTGTTCTTTGCCTTTTTCACACTATGAAACAGGTTTATATTCAACTTAAACACTGCTTCAGGGCAACGGATTGTGTTTTAGACTAAAAGGGAATGCATTATAAGAAGAATCTTTACTTTGAAACTCTGTTCTTTGCCTTTTTAACACTATGAAATAGCTTTGTATTCACACTAAACACTGTTTCAGGGCAAGAGATTGTGTTTTAGACTAAAAGGGAATGCATTATAAGAAGAATCTTTACTTTGAAACTCTGCTCTTAGCCTTTTTCACACTATGAAACAGCTTTGTATTCACACTAAACACTGTTTCAGGGCAAGAGATTGTGTTTTAGACTAAAAGGGAATGCATTATAAGAAGAATCTTTACTTTGAAACTCTGTTCTTTACCTTTTTCTCACTATGAAACAGCTTTATGTTCATCTTAAACACTGCTTCAGGGCAACAGATTGTGTTTTAGACTAAAAGGGAATGCATTATAAGAAGAATCTTTACTTTGAAACTCTGTTCTTTGCCTTTTTAACACTATGAAACAGCTTTGTATTCACATTAAACACTGTTTCAGGGCAAGAGATTGTGTTTTAGACTAAAAGGGAATGCATTATAAGAAGAATCTTTACTTTGAAACTCTGTTCTTTGCCTTTTTAACACTATGAAACAGCTTTGTATTCACACTAAACACTGTTTCAGGGCAAGAGATTGTGTTTTAGACTAAAAGGGAATGCATTATAAGAAGAATCTTTACTTTGAAACTCTGTTCTTTGCCTTTTTCACACTATGAAACAGCTTTGTATTCACACTAAACACTGTTTCAGGGCAAGAGATTGTGTTTTAGACTAAAAGGGAATGCATTATAAGAAGAATCTTTACTTTGAAACTCTGTTCTTTGCCTTTTTAACACTATGAAACAGCTTTGTATTCACACTAAACACTGTTTCAGGGCAAGAGATTGTGTTTTAGAATACAAGGGAATGCATTATAAGAAGAATCTTACTTTGAAACTCTGTTCTTTACCTTTTTCACACTATGAAACAGCTTTGTATTCAACTTAAACATTGTTTCAGAGCTAGACATCTTGTTTTTAACCAGACTGAATAACTTACAATATCCTAAGAAAACACATATTTCAAGTGAACAGAGTTTATCCAGGAGAGAAAAATTTGTTTTAACATGGTTCTAATGTGACCCTTGAAAGTAATTGCAACTCTGTTTTTACACCTCTAACCACAAGGAGGCAACGTTTCCACGCATTACAATTGCCTTATACATAGTTTCAGAGTAAGAAATATTGTTTTTAACCAAACTGAACAACTAAAAGGGAATGCAATATAAGAAGAATCTTTATTTTGAAACTCTGTTCTTTACCTTTTTCACTCTATAAAACAGCTTTGTATTCAACTTAAACACTGTTTCAGGGCAAGAGATTGTGTTTTAGATTACAAGGGAATGCATTATAAGAAAAATCTTTACTTTGAAACTCTGTTCTTTGCCTTTTTCACACTATGAAACAGCTTTATATTCAACTTAAACACTGCTTCAGGGCAACGGATTGTGTTTTAGACTAAAAGGGAATGCATTATAAGAAGAATCTTTACTTTGAAACTCTGTTCTTTGCCTTTTTAACTCTATGAAACAGCTTTGTATTCACACTAAACACTGTTTCAGGGCAACAGATTGTGTTTTAGACTAAAAGGGAATGCATTATAAGAAGAATCTTTACTTTGAAACTCTGCTCTTAGCCTTTTTCACACTATGAAACAGCTTTGTATTCACACTAAACACTGTTTCAGGGCAAGAGATTGTGTTTTAGACTAAAAGGGAATGCATTATAAGAAGAATCTTTACTTTGAAACTCTGTTCTTTACCTTTTTCTCACTATGAAACAGCTTTATGTTCATCTTAAACACTGCTTCAGGGCAACAGATTGTGTTTTAGACTAAAAGGGAATGCATTATAAGAAGAATCTTTACTTTGAAACTCTGTTCTTTGCCTTTTTAACACTATGAAACAGCTTTGTATTCACATTAAACACTGTTTCAGGGCAAGAGATTGTGTTTTAGACTAAAAGGGAATGCATTATAAGAAGAATCTTTACTTTGAAACTCTGTTCTTTGCCTTTTTAACACTATGAAACAGCTTTGTATTCACACTAAACACTGTTTCAGGGCAAGAGATTGTGTTTTAGACTAAAAGGGAATGCATTATAAGAAGAATCTTTACTTTGAAACTCTGTTCTTTGCCTTTTTCACACTATGAAACAGCTTTGTATTCACACTAAACACTGTTTCAGGGCAAGAGATTGTGTTTTAGACTAAAAGGGAATGCATTATAAGAAGAATCTTTACTTTGAAACTCTGTTCTTTGCCTTTTTAACACTATGAAACAGCTTTGTATTCACACTAAACACTGTTTCAGGGCAAGAGATTGTGTTTTAGACTAAAAGGGAATGCATTATAAGAAGAATCTTTACTTTGAAACTGTTCTTTGCCTTTTTAACTCTATGAAAGCTTTGTATTCACACTAAACACTGTTTCAGGGCAAGAGATTGTGTTTTAGACTAAAAGGGAATGCATTATAAGAAGAATCTTTACTTTGAAACTCTGTTCTTTACCTTTTTCACTCTATAAAACAGCTTTGTATTCAACTTAAACACTGTTTCAGGGCAAGAGATTGTGTTTTAGACTACAAGGGAATGCATTATAAGAAAAATCTTTACTTTGAAACTCTGTTCTTTGCCTTTTTCACACTATGAAACAGGTTTATATTCAACTTAAACACTGCTTCAGGGCAACGGATTGTGTTTTAGACTAAAAGGGAATGCATTATAAGAAGAATCTTTACTTTGAAACTCTGTTCTTTGCCTTTTTAACACTATGAAATAGCTTTGTATTCACACTAAACACTGTTTCAGGGCAAGAGATTGTGTTTTAGACTAAAAGGGAATGCATTATAAGAAGAATCTTTACTTTGAAACTCTGCTCTTAGCCTTTTTCACACTATGAAACAGCTTTGTATTCACACTAAACACTGTTTCAGGGCAAGAGATTGTGTTTTAGACTAAAAGGGAATGCATTATAAGAAGAATCTTTACTTTGAAACTCTGTTCTTTACCTTTTTCTCACTATGAAACAGCTTTATGTTCATCTTAAACACTGCTTCAGGGCAACAGATTGTGTTTTAGACTAAAAGGGAATGCATTATAAGAAGAATCTTTACTTTGAAACTCTGTTCTTTGCCTTTTTAACACTATGAAACAGCTTTGTATTCACATTAAACACTGTTTCAGGGCAAGAGATTGTGTTTTAGACTAAAAGGGAATGCATTATAAGAAGAATCTTTACTTTGAAACTCTGTTCTTTGCCTTTTTAACACTATGAAACAGCTTTGTATTCACACTAAACACTGTTTCAGGGCAAGAGATTGTGTTTTAGACTAAAAGGGAATGCATTATAAGAAGAATCTTTACTTTGAAACTCTGTTCTTTGCCTTTTTCACACTATGAAACAGCTTTGTATTCACACTAAACACTGTTTCAGGGCAAGAGATTGTGTTTTAGACTAAAAGGGAATGCATTATAAGAAGAATCTTTACTTTGAAACTCTGTTCTTTGCCTTTTTAACACTATGAAACAGCTTTGTATTCACACTAAACACTGTTTCAGGGCAAGAGATTGTGTTTTAGAATACAAGGGAATGCATTATAAGAAGAATCTTACTTTGAAACTCTGTTCTTTACCTTTTTCACACTATGAAACAGCTTTGTATTCAACTTAAACATTGTTTCAGAGCTAGACATCTTGTTTTTAACCAGACTGAATAACTTACAATATCCTAAGAAAACACATATTTCAAGTGAACAGAGTTTATCCAGGAGAGAAAAATTTGTTTTAACATGGTTCTAATGTGACCCTTGAAAGTAATTGCAACTCTGTTTTTACACCTCTAACCACAAGGAGGCAACGTTTCCACGCATTACAATTGCCTTATACATAGTTTCAGAGTAAGAAATATTGTTTTTAACCAAACTGAACAACTAAAAGGGAATGCAATATAAGAAGAATCTTTATTTTGAAACTCTGTTCTTTACCTTTTTCACTCTATAAAACAGCTTTGTATTCAACTTAAACACTGTTTCAGGGCAAGAGATTGTGTTTTAGATTACAAGGGAATGCATTATAAGAAAAATCTTTACTTTGAAACTCTGTTCTTTGCCTTTTTCACACTATGAAACAGCTTTATATTCAACTTAAACACTGCTTCAGGGCAACGGATTGTGTTTTAGACTAAAAGGGAATGCATTATAAGAAGAATCTTTACTTTGAAACTCTGTTCTTTGCCTTTTTAACTCTATGAAACAGCTTTGTATTCACACTAAACACTGTTTCAGGGCAACAGATTGTGTTTTAGACTAAAAGGGAATGCATTATAAGAAGAATCTTTACTTTGAAACTCTGCTCTTAGCCTTTTTCACACTATGAAACAGCTTTGTATTCACACTAAACACTGTTTCAGGGCAAGAGATTGTGTTTTAGACTAAAAGGGAATGCATTATAAGAAGAATCTTTACTTTGAAACTCTGTTCTTTACCTTTTTCTCACTATGAAACAGCTTTATGTTCATCTTAAACACTGCTTCAGGGCAACAGATTGTGTTTTAGACTAAAAGGGAATGCATTATAAGAAGAATCTTTACTTTGAAACTCTGTTCTTTGCCTTTTTAACACTATGAAACAGCTTTGTATTCACATTAAACACTGTTTCAGGGCAAGAGATTGTGTTTTAGACTAAAAGGGAATGCATTATAAGAAGAATCTTTACTTTGAAACTCTGTTCTTTGCCTTTTTAACACTATGAAACAGCTTTGTATTCACACTAAACACTGTTTCAGGGCAAGAGATTGTGTTTTAGACTAAAAGGGAATGCATTATAAGAAGAATCTTTACTTTGAAACTCTGTTCTTTGCCTTTTTCACACTATGAAACAGCTTTGTATTCACACTAAACACTGTTTCAGGGCAAGAGATTGTGTTTTAGACTAAAAGGGAATGCATTATAAGAAGAATCTTTACTTTGAAACTCTGTTCTTTGCCTTTTTAACACTATGAAACAGCTTTGTATTCACACTAAACACTGTTTCAGGGCAAGAGATTGTGTTTTAGACTAAAAGGGAATGCATTATAAGAAGAATCTTTACTTTGAAACTCTGTTCTTTGCCTTTTTCACACTATGAAACAGCTTTATATTCACACTAAACACTGTTTCAGGGCAAGAGATTGTGTTTTAGACTAAAAGGGAATGCATTATAAGAAGAATCTTTACTTTGAAACTGTTCTTTGCCTTTTTAACTCTATGAAACAGCTTTGTATTCACACTAAACACTGTTTCAGGGCAAGAGATTGTGTTTTAGACTAAAAGGGAATGCATTATAAGAAGAATCTTTACTTTGAAACTCTGTTCTTTACCTTTTTCACTCTATAAAACAGCTTTGTATTCAACTTAAACACTGTTTCAGGGCAAGAGATTGTGTTTTAGACTACAAGGGAATGCATTATAAGAAAAATCTTTACTTTGAAACTCTGTTCTTTGCCTTTTTCACACTATGAAACAGGTTTATATTCAACTTAAACACTGCTTCAGGGCAACGGATTGTGTTTTAGACTAAAAGGGAATGCATTATAAGAAGAATCTTTACTTTGAAACTCTGTTCTTTGCCTTTTTAACACTATGAAACAGCTTTGTATTCACACTAAACACTGTTTCAGGGCAAGAGATTGTGTTTTAGACTAAAAGGGAATGCATTATAAGAAGAATCTTTACTTTGAAACTCTGCTCTTAGCCTTTTTCACACTATGAAACAGCTTTGTATTCACACTAAACACTGTTTCAGGGCAAGAGATTGTGTTTTAGACTAAAAGGGAATGCATTATAAGAAGAATCTTTACTTTGAAACTCTGTTCTTTACCTTTTTCTCACTATGAAACAGCTTTATGTTCATCTTAAACACTGCTTCAGGGCAACAGATTGTGTTTTAGACTAAAAGGGAATGCATTATAAGAAGAATCTTTACTTTGAAACTCTGTTCTTTGCCTTTTTAAAACTATGAAACAGCTTTGTATTCACATTAAACACTGTTTCAGGGCAAGAGATTGTGTTTTAGACTAAAAGGGAATGCATTATAAGAAGAATCTTTACTTTGAAACTCTGTTCTTTGCCTTTTTCACACTATGAAACAGCTTTGTATTCACACTAAATACTGTTTCAGGGCAAGAGATTGTGTTTTAGACTAAAAGGGAATGCATTATAAGAAGAATCTTTACTTTGAAACTCTGTTCTTCTTTTTTTAACACTATGAAACAGCTTTGTATTCACACTAAACACTGTTTCAGGGCAAGAGATTGTGTTTTAGAATACAAGGGAATGCATTATAAGAAGAATCTTACTTTGAAACTCTGTTCTTTACCTTTTTCACACTATGAAACAGCTTTGTATTCAACTTAAACATTGTTTCAGAGCTAGACATCTTGTTTTTAACCAGACTGAATAACTTACAATATCCTAAGAAAACACATATTTCAAGTGAACAGAGTTTATCCAGGAGAGAAAAATTTGTTTTAACATGGTTCTAATGTGACCCTTGAAAGTAATTGCAACTCTGTTTTTACACCTCTAACCACAAGGAGGCAACGTTTCCACGCATTACAATTGCCTTATACATAGTTTCAGAGTAAGAAATATTGTTTTTAACCAAACTGAACAACTAAAAGGGAATGCAATATAAGAAGAATCTTTATTTTGAAACTCTGTTCTTTACCTTTTTCACTCTATAAAACAGCTTTGTATTCAACTTAAACACTGTTTCAGGGCAAGAGATTGTGTTTTAGATTACAAGGGAATGCATTATAAGAAAAATCTTTACTTTGAAACTCTGTTCTTTGCCTTTTTCACACTATGAAACAGCTTTATATTCAACTTAAACACTGCTTCAGGGCAACGGATTGTGTTTTAGACTAAAAGGGAATGCATTATAAGAAGAATCTTTACTTTGAAACTCTGTTCTTTGCCTTTTTAACTCTATGAAACAGCTTTGTATTCACACTAAACACTGTTTCAGGGCAACAGATTGTGTTTTAGACTAAAAGGGAATGCATTATAAGAAGAATCTTTACTTTGAAACTCTGCTCTTAGCCTTTTTCACACTATGAAACAGCTTTGTATTCACACTAAACACTGTTTCAGGGCAAGAGATTGTGTTTTAGACTAAAAGGGAATGCATTATAAGAAGAATCTTTACTTTGAAACTCTGTTCTTTACCTTTTTCTCACTATGAAACAGCTTTATGTTCATCTTAAACACTGCTTCAGGGCAACAGATTGTGTTTTAGACTAAAAGGGAATGCATTATAAGAAGAATCTTTACTTTGAAACTCTGTTCTTTGCCTTTTTAACACTATGAAACAGCTTTGTATTCACATTAAACACTGTTTCAGGGCAAGAGATTGTGTTTTAGACTAAAAGGGAATGCATTATAAGAAGAATCTTTACTTTGAAACTCTGTTCTTTGCCTTTTTAACACTATGAAACAGCTTTGTATTCACACTAAACACTGTTTCAGGGCAAGAGATTGTGTTTTAGACTAAAAGGGAATGCATTATAAGAAGAATCTTTACTTTGAAACTCTGTTCTTTGCCTTTTTCACACTATGAAACAGCTTTGTATTCACACTAAACACTGTTTCAGGGCAAGAGATTGTGTTTTAGACTAAAAGGGAATGCATTATAAGAAGAATCTTTACTTTGAAACTCTGTTCTTTGCCTTTTTAACACTATGAAACAGCTTTGTATTCACACTAAACACTGTTTCAGGGCAAGAGATTGTGTTTTAGACTAAAAGGGAATGCATTATAAGAAGAATCTTTACTTTGAAACTCTGTTCTTTGCCTTTTTCACACTATGAAACAGCTTTATATTCACACTAAACACTGTTTCAGGGCAAGAGATTGTGTTTTAGACTAAAAGGGAATGCATTATAAGAAGAATCTTTACTTTGAAACTGTTCTTTGCCTTTTTAACTCTATGAAACAGCTTTGTATTCACACTAAACACTGTTTCAGGGCAAGAGATTGTGTTTTAGACTAAAAGGGAATGCATTATAAGAAGAATCTTTACTTTGAAACTCTGTTCTTTACCTTTTTCACTCTATAAAACAGCTTTGTATTCAACTTAAACACTGTTTCAGGGCAAGAGATTGTGTTTTAGACTACAAGGGAATGCATTATAAGAAAAATCTTTACTTTGAAACTCTGTTCTTTGCCTTTTTCACACTATGAAACAGGTTTATATTCAACTTAAACACTGCTTCAGGGCAACGGATTGTGTTTTAGACTAAAAGGGAATGCATTATAAGAAGAATCTTTACTTTGAAACTCTGTTCTTTGCCTTTTTAACACTATGAAACAGCTTTGTATTCACACTAAACACTGTTTCAGGGCAAGAGATTGTGTTTTAGACTAAAAGGGAATGCATTATAAGAAGAATCTTTACTTTGAAACTCTGCTCTTAGCCTTTTTCACACTATGAAACAGCTTTGTATTCACACTAAACACTGTTTCAGGGCAAGAGATTGTGTTTTAGACTAAAAGGGAATGCATTATAAGAAGAATCTTTACTTTGAAACTCTGTTCTTTACCTTTTTCTCACTATGAAACAGCTTTATGTTCATCTTAAACACTGCTTCAGGGCAACAGATTGTGTTTTAGACTAAAAGGGAATGCATTATAAGAAGAATCTTTACTTTGAAACTCTGTTCTTTGCCTTTTTAAAACTATGAAACAGCTTTGTATTCACATTAAACACTGTTTCAGGGCAAGAGATTGTGTTTTAGACTAAAAGGGAATGCATTATAAGAAGAATCTTTACTTTGAAACTCTGTTCTTTGCCTTTTTCACACTATGAAACAGCTTTGTATTCACACTAAATACTGTTTCAGGGCAAGAGATTGTGTTTTAGACTAAAAGGGAATGCATTATAAGAAGAATCTTTACTTTGAAACTCTGTTCTTCTTTTTTTAACACTATGAAACAGCTTTGTATTCACACTAAACACTGTTTCAGGGCAAGAGATTGTGTTTTAGAATACAAGGGAATGCATTATAAGAAGAATCTTACTTTGAAACTCTGTTCTTTACCTTTTTCACACTATGAAACAGCTTTGTATTCAACTTAAACATTGTTTCAGAGCTAGACATCTTGTTTTTAACCAGACTGAATAACTTACAATATCCTAAGAAAACACATATTTCAAGTGAAAAGAGTTTATCCAGGAGAGAAAAATTTGTTTTAACATGGTTCTAATGTGACCCTTGAAAGTAATTGCAACTCTGTTTTTACACCTCTAACCACAAGGAGGCAACGTTTCCACGCATTACAATTGCCTTATACATAGTTTCAGAGTAAGAAATATTGTTTTTAACCAAACTGAACAACTAAAAGGGAATGCAATATAAGAAGAATCTTTATTTTGAAACTCTGTTCTTTACCTTTTTCACTCTATAAAACAGCTTTGTATTCAACTTAAACACTGTTTCAGGGCAAGAGATTGTGTTTTAGACTACAAGGGAATGCATTATAAGAAAAATCTTTACTTTGAAACTCTGTTCTTTGCCTTTTTCACACTATGAAACAGCTTTATATTCAACTTAAACACTGCTTCAGGGCAAAGGATTGTGTTTTAGACTAAAAGGGAATGCATTATAAGAAGAATCTTTACTTTGAAACTCTGTTCTTTGCCTTTTTAACTCTATGAAACAGCTTTGTATTCACACTAAACACTGTTTCAGGGCAACAGATTGTGTTTTAGACTAAAAGGGAATGCATTATAAGAAGAATCTTTACTTTGAAACTCTGTTCTTTGCCTTTTTAACACTATGAAACAGCTTTGTATTCACACTAAACACTGTTTCAGGGCAAGAGATTGTGTTTTAGACTAAAAGGGAATGCATTATAAGAAGAATCTTTACTTTGAAACTCTGTTCTTTGCCTTTTTCACACTATGAAACAGCTTTATATTCACACTAAACACTGTTTCAGGGCAAGAGATTGTGTTTTAGACTAAAAGGGAATGCATTATAAGAAGAATCTTTACTTTGAAACTCTGTTCTTTGCCTTTTTCACACTAAGAAACAGCTTTATATTCAACTTAAACACTGCTTCAGGGCAACGGATTGTGTTTTAGACTAAAAGGGAATGCATTATAAGAAGAATCTTTACTTTGAAACTCTGCTCTTAGCCTTTTTCACACTATGAAACAGCTTTGTATTCACACTAAACACTGTTTCAGGGCAAGAGATTGTGTTTTAGACTAAAAGGGAATGCATTATAAGAAGAATCTTTACTTTGAAACTCTGTTCTTTACCTTTTTCTCACTATGAAACAGCTTTATGTTCATCTTAAACACTGCTTCAGGGCAACAGATTGTGTTTTAGACTAAAAGGGAATGCATTATAAGAAGAATCTTTACTTTGAAACTCTGTTCTTTGCCTTTTTAACACTATGAAACAGCTTTGTATTCACACTAAACACTGTTTCAGGGCAAGAGATTGTGTTTTAGAATACAAGGGAATGCATTATAAGAAGAATCTTACTTTGAAACTCTGTTCTTTACCTTTTTCACACTATGAAACAGCTTTGTATTCAACTTAAACATTGTTTCAGAGCTAGACATCTTGTTTTTAACCAGACTGAATAACTTACAATATCCTAAGAAAACACATATTTCAAGTGAAAAGAGTTTATCCAGGAGAGAAAAATTTGTTTTAACATGGTTCTAATGTGACCCTTGAAAGTAATTGCAACTCTGTTTTTACACCTCTAACCACAAGGAGGCAACGTTTCCACGCATTACAATTGCCTTATACATAGTTTCAGAGTAAGAAATATTGTTTTTAACCAAACTGAACAACTAAAAGGGAATGCAATATAAGAAGAATCTTTATTTTGAAACTCTGTTCTTTACCTTTTTCACTCTATAAAACAGCTTTGTATTCAACTTAAACACTGTTTCAGGGCAAGAGATTGTGTTTTAGACTACAAGGGAATGCATTATAAGAAAAATCTTTACTTTGAAACTCTGTTCTTTGCCTTTTTCACACTATGAAACAGCTTTATATTCAACTTAAACACTGCTTCAGGGCAACGGATTGTGTTTTAGACTAAAAGGGAATGCATTATAAGAAGAATCTTTACTTTGAAACTCTGCTCTTTGCCTTTTTCACACTATGAAACAGCTTTGTATTCACACTAAACACTGTTTCAGGGCAAGAGATTGTGTTTTAGACTAAAAGGGAATGCATTATAAGAAGAATCTTTACTTTGAAACTGTTCTTTGCCTTTTTAACACTATGAAACAGCTTTGTATTCACACTAAACACTGTTTCAGGGCAAGAGATTGTGTTTTAGACTAAAAGGGAATGCATTATAAGAAGAATCTTTACTTTGAAACTCTGTTCTTTGCCTTTTTCACACTATGAAACAGCTTTATATTCACACTAAACACTGTTTCAGGGCAAGAGATTGTGTTTTAGACTAAAAGGGAATGCATTATAAGAAGAATCTTTACTTTGAAACTCTGTTCTTTGCCTTTTTCACACTAAGAAACAGCTTTATATTCAACTTAAACACTGCTTCAGGGCAACGGATTGTGTTTTAGACTAAAAGGGAATGCATTATAAGAAGAATCTTTACTTTGAAACTCTGCTCTTAGCCTTTTTCACACTATGAAACAGCTTTGTATTCACACTAAACACTGTTTCAGGGCAAGAGATTGTGTTTTAGACTAAAAGGGAATGCATTATAAGAAGAATCTTTACTTTGAAACTCTGTTCTTTACCTTTTTCTCACTATGAAACAGCTTTATGTTCATCTTAAACACTGCTTCAGGGCAACAGATTGTGTTTTAGACTAAAAGGGAATGCATTATAAGAAGAATCTTTACTTTGAAACTCTGTTCTTTGCCTTTTTAACACTATGAAACAGCTTTGTATTCACACTAAACACTGTTTCAGGGCAAGAGATTGTGTTTTAGAATACAAGGGAATGCATTATAAGAAGAATCTTACTTTGAAACTCTGTTCTTTACCTTTTTCACACTATGAAACAGCTTTGTATTCAACTTAAACATTGTTTCAGAGCTAGACATCTTGTTTTTAACCAGACTGAATAACTTACAATATCCTAAGAAAACACATATTTCAAGTGAAAAGAGTTTATCCAGGAGAGAAAAATTTGTTTTAACATGGTTCTAATGTGACCCTTGAAAGTAATTGCAACTCTGTTTTTACACCTCTAACCACAAGGAGGCAACGTTTCCACGCATTACAATTGCCTTATACATAGTTTCAGAGTAAGAAATATTGTTTTTAACCAAACTGAACAACTAAAAGGGAATGCAATATAAGAAGAATCTTTATTTTGAAACTCTGTTCTTTACCTTTTTCACTCTATAAAACAGCTTTGTATTCAACTTAAACACTGTTTCAGGGCAAGAGATTGTGTTTTAGACTACAAGGGAATGCATTATAAGAAAAATCTTTACTTTGAAACTCTGTTCTTTGCCTTTTTCACACTATGAAACAGCTTTATATTCAACTTAAACACTGCTTCAGGGCAACGGATTGTGTTTTAGACTAAAAGGGAATGCATTATAAGAAGAATCTTTACTTTGAAACTCTGTTCTTTGCCTTTTTAACTCTATGAAACAGCTTTGTATTCACACTAAACACTGTTTCAGGGCAACAGATTGTGTTTTAGACTAAAAGGGAATGCATTATAAGAAGAATCTTTACTTTGAAACTCTGTTCTTTGCCTTTTTAACACTATGAAACAGCTTTGTATTCACACTAAACACTGTTTCAGGGCAAGAGATTGTGTTTTAGACTAAAAGGGAATGCATTATAAGAAGAATCTTTACTTTGAAACTCTGTTCTTTGCCTTTTTCACACTATGAAACAGCTTTATATTCACACTAAACACTGTTTCAGGGCAAGAGATTGTGTTTTAGACTAAAAGGGAATGCATTATAAGAAGAATCTTTACTTTGAAACTCTGTTCTTTGCCTTTTTCACACTAAGAAACAGCTTTATATTCAACTTAAACACTGCTTCAGGGCAACGGATTGTGTTTTAGACTAAAAGGGAATGCATTATAAGAAGAATCTTTACTTTGAAACTCTGCTCTTAGCCTTTTTCACACTATGAAACAGCTTTGTATTCACACTAAACACTGTTTCAGGGCAAGAGATTGTGTTTTAGACTAAAAGGGAATGCATTATAAGAAGAATCTTTACTTTGAAACTCTGTTCTTTACCTTTTTCTCACTATGAAACAGCTTTATGTTCATCTTAAACACTGCTTCAGGGCAACAGATTGTGTTTTAGACTAAAAGGGAATGCATTATAAGAAGAATCTTTACTTTGAAACTCTGTTCTTTGCCTTTTTAACACTATGAAACAGCTTTGTATTCACACTAAACACTGTTTCAGGGCAAGAGATTGTGTTTTAGAATACAAGGGAATGCATTATAAGAAGAATCTTACTTTGAAACTCTGTTCTTTACCTTTTTCACACTATGAAACAGCTTTGTATTCAACTTAAACATTGTTTCAGAGCTAGACATCTTGTTTTTAACCAGACTGAATAACTTACAATATCCTAAGAAAACACATATTTCAAGTGAAAAGAGTTTATCCAGGAGAGAAAAATTTGTTTTAACATGGTTCTAATGTGACCCTTGAAAGTAATTGCAACTCTGTTTTTACACCTCTAACCACAAGGAGGCAACGTTTCCACGCATTACAATTGCCTTATACATAGTTTCAGAGTAAGAAATATTGTTTTTAACCAAACTGAACAACTAAAAGGGAATGCAATATAAGAAGAATCTTTATTTTGAAACTCTGTTCTTTACCTTTTTCACTCTATAAAACAGCTTTGTATTCAACTTAAACACTGTTTCAGGGCAAGAGATTGTGTTTTAGACTACAAGGGAATGCATTATAAGAAAAATCTTTACTTTGAAACTCTGTTCTTTGCCTTTTTCACACTATGAAACAGCTTTATATTCAACTTAAACACTGCTTCAGGGCAACGGATTGTGTTTTAGACTAAAAGGGAATGCATTATAAGAAGAATCTTTACTTTGAAACTCTGTTCTTTGCCTTTTTAACTCTATGAAACAGCTTTGTATTCACACTAAACACTGTTTCAGGGCAACAGATTGTGTTTTAGACTAAAAGGGAATGCATTATAAGAAGAATCTTTACTTTGAAACTCTGTTCTTTGCCTTTTTAACACTATGAAACAGCTTTGTATTCACACTAAACACTGTTTCAGGGCAAGAGATTGTGTTTTAGACTAAAAGGGAATGCATTATAAGAAGAATCTTTACTTTGAAACTCTGTTCTTTGCCTTTTTCACACTATGAAACAGCTTTATATTCACACTAAACACTGTTTCAGGGCAAGAGATTGTGTTTTAGACTAAAAGGGAATGCATTATAAGAAGAATCTTTACTTTGAAACTCTGTTCTTTGCCTTTTTCACACTATGAAACAGCTTTATATTCAACTTAAACACTGCTTCAGGGCAACGGATTGTGTTTTAGACTAAAATGGAATGCATTATAAGAAGAATCTTTACTTTGAAACTCTGTTCTTTGCCTTTTTCACACTATGAAACAGCTTTGTATTCACACTAAACACTGTTTCAGGGCAAGAGATTGTGTTTTAGACTAAAAGGGAATGCATTATAAGAAGAATCTTTACTTTGAAACTGTTCTTTACCTTTTTCTCACTATGAGACAGCTTTATGTTCATCTTAAACACTGCTTCAGGGCAACAGATTGTGTTTTAGACTAAAAGGGAATGCATTATAAGAAGAATCTTTACTTCGAAACTCTGTTCTTTACCTTTTTCACACTATGAAACAGCTTTATATTCAACTTAAACACTGCTTCAGGGCAAGAGATTGTGTTTTAGACTAAAAGGGAATGCATTATAAGAAGAATCTTTACTTTGAAACTCTGTTCTTTGCCTTTTTCACACTATGAAACAGCTTTGTATTCACACTAAACACTGTTTCAGGGCAAGAGATTGTGTTTTAGAATACAAGGGAATGCATTATAAGAAGAATCTTACTTTGAAACTCTGTTCTTTACCTTTTTCACACTATGAAACAGCTTTGTATTCAACTTAAACATTGTTTCAGAGCTAGACATCTTGTTTTTAACCAGACTGAATAACTTACAATATCCTAAGAAAACACATATTTCAAGTGAAAAGAGTTTATCCAGGAGAGAAAAATTTGTTTTAACATGGTTCTAATGTGACCCTTGAAAGTAATTGCAACTCTGTTTTTACACCTCTAACCACAAGGAGGCAACGTTTCCACGCATTACAATTGCCTTATACATAGTTTCAGAGTAAGAAATATTGTTTTTAACCAAACTGAACAACTAAAAGGGAATGCAATATAAGAAGAATCTTTATTTTGAAACTCTGTTCTTTACCTTTTTCACTCTATAAAACAGCTTTGTATTCAACTTAAACACTGTTTCAGGGCAAGAGATTGTGTTTTAGACTAAAAGGGAATGCATTATAAGAAAAATCTTTACTTTGAAACTCTGTTCTTTGCCTTTTTCACACTATGAAACAGCTTTATATTCAACTTAAACACTGCTTCAGGGCAACGGATTGTGTTTTAGACTAAAAGGGAATGCATTATAAGAAGAATCTTTACTTTGAAACTCTGTTCTTTGCCTTTTTAACTCTATGAAACAGCTTTGTATTCACACTAAACACTGTTTCAGGGCAACAGATTGTGTTTTAGACTAAAAGGGAATGCATTATAAGAAGAATCTTTACTTTGAAACTCTGTTCTTTGCCTTTTTAACACTATGAAACAGCTTTGTATTCACACTAAACACTGTTTCAGGGCAAGAGATTGTGTTTTAGACTAAAAGGGAATGCATTATAAGAAGAATCTTTACTTTGAAACTCTGTTCTTTGCCTTTTTCACACTATGAAACAGCTTTATATTCACACTAAACACTGTTTCAGGGCAAGAGATTGTGTTTTAGACTAAAAGGGAATGCATTATAAGAAGAATCTTTACTTTGAAACTCTGTTCTTTACCTTTTTCTCACTATGAAACAGCTTTATGTTCATCTTAAACACTGCTTCAGGGCAACAGATTGTGTTTTAGACTAAAAGGGAATGCATTATAAGAAGAATCTTTACTTTGAAACTCTGTTCTTTGCCTTTTTAACACTATGAAACAGCTTTGTATTCACACTAAACACTGTTTCAGGGCAAGAGATTGTGTTTTAGAATACAAGGGAATGCATTATAAGAAGAATCTTACTTTGAAACTCTGTTCTTTACCTTTTTCACACTATGAAACAGCTTTGTATTCAACTTAAACATTGTTTCAGAGCTAGACATCTTGTTTTTAACCAGACTGAATAACTTACAATATCCTAAGAAAACACATATTTCAAGTGAAAAGAGTTTATCCAGGAGAGAAAAATTTGTTTTAACATGGTTCTAATGTGACCCTTGAAAGTAATTGCAACTCTGTTTTTACACCTCTAACCACAAGGAGGCAACGTTTCCACGCATTACAATTGCCTTATACATAGTTTCAGAGTAAGAAATATTGTTTTTAACCAAACTGAACAACTAAAAGGGAATGCAATATAAGAAGAATCTTTATTTTGAAACTCTGTTCTTTACCTTTTTCACTCTATAAAACAGCTTTGTATTCAACTTAAACACTGTTTCAGGGCAAGAGATTGTGTTTTAGACTACAAGGGAATGCATTATAAGAAAAATCTTTACTTTGAAACTCTGTTCTTTGCCTTTTTCACACTATGAAACAGCTTTATATTCAACTTAAACACTGCTTCAGGGCAACGGATTGTGTTTTAGACTAAAAGGGAATGCATTATAAGAAGAATCTTTACTTTGAAACTCTGTTCTTTGCCTTTTTAACTCTATGAAACAGCTTTGTATTCACACTAAACACTGTTTCAGGGCAACAGATTGTGTTTTAGACTAAAAGGGAATGCATTATAAGAAGAATCTTTACTTTGAAACTCTGTTCTTTGCCTTTTTAACACTATGAAACAGCTTTGTATTCACACTAAACACTGTTTCAGGGCAAGAGATTGTGTTTTAGACTAAAAGGGAATGCATTATAAGAAGAATCTTTACTTTGAAACTCTGTTCTTTGCCTTTTTCACACTATGAAACAGCTTTATATTCACACTAAACACTGTTTCAGGGCAAGAGATTGTGTTTTAGACTAAAAGGGAATGCATTATAAGAAGAATCTTTACTTTGAAACTCTGTTCTTTGCCTTTTTCACACTAAGAAACAGCTTTATATTCAACTTAAACACTGCTTCAGGGCAACGGATTGTGTTTTAGACTAAAAGGGAATGCATTATAAGAAGAATCTTTACTTTGAAACTCTGCTCTTAGCCTTTTTCACACTATGAAACAGCTTTGTATTCACACTAAACACTGTTTCAGGGCAAGAGATTGTGTTTTAGACTAAAAGGGAATGCATTATAAGAAGAATCTTTACTTTGAAACTCTGTTCTTTACCTTTTTCTCACTATGAAACAGCTTTATGTTCATCTTAAACACTGCTTCAGGGCAACAGATTGTGTTTTAGACTAAAAGGGAATGCATTATAAGAAGAATCTTTACTTTGAAACTCTGCTCTTAGCCTTTTTCACACTATGAAACAGCTTTGTATTCACACTAAACACTGTTTCAGGGCAAGAGATTGTGTTTTAGACTAAAAGGGAATGCATTATAAGAAGAATCTTTACTTTGAAACTCTGTTCTTTACCTTTTTCTCACTATGAAACAGCTTTATGTTCATCTTAAACACTGCTTCAGGGCAACGGATTGTGTTTTAGACTAAAAGGGAATGCATTATAAGAAGAATCTTTACTTTGAAACTGTTCTTTCCTTTTTAACACTATGAAACAGTTTTGTATTCACACTAAACACTGTTTCAGGGCAAGAGATTGTGTTTTAGACTAAAAGGGAATGCATTATAAGAAGAATCTTTACTTTGAAAATCTGTTCTTTGCCTTTTTAACACTATGAAACAGCTTTGTATTCACACTAAACACTGTTTCAGGGCAAGAGATTGTGTTTTAGACTAAAAGGGAATGCATTATAAGAAGAATCTTTACTTTGAAACTCTGCTCTTAGCCTTTTTCACACTATGAAACAGCTTTGTATTCACACTAAACACTGTTTCAGGGCAAGAGATTGTGTTTTAGACTAAAAGGGAATGCATTATAAGAAGAATCTTTACTTTGAAACTCTGTTCTTTACCTTTTTCTCACTATGAAACAGCTTTATGTTCATCTTAAACACTGCTTCAGGGCAACAGATTGTGTTTTAGACTAAAAGGGAATGCATTATAAGAAGAATCTTTACTTTGAAACTCTGTTCTTTGCCTTTTTAACACTATGAAACAGCTTTGTATTCACATTAAACACTGTTTCAGGGCAAGAGATTGTGTTTTAGACTAAAAGGGAATGCATTATAAGAAGAATCTTTACTTTGAAACTCTGTTCTTTGCCTTTTTAACACTATGAAACAGCTTTGTATTCACACTAAACACTGTTTCAGGGCAAGATATTGTGTTTTAGACTAAAAGGGAATGCATTATAAGAAGAATCTTTACTTTGAAACTCTGTTCTTTGCCTTTTTCACACTATGAAACAGCTTTGTATTCACACTAAACACTGTTTCAGGGCAAGAGATTGTGTTTTAGACTAAAAGGGAATGCATTATAAGAAGAATCTTTACTTTGAAACTCTGTTCTTTGCCTTTTTAACACTATGAAACAGCTTTGTATTCACACTAAACACTGTTTCAGGGCAAGAGATTGTGTTTTAGAATACAAGGGAATGCATTATAAGAAGAATCTTACTTTGAAACTCTGTTCTTTGCCTTTTTCACACTATGAAACAGCTTTGTATTCACACTAAACACTGTTTCAGGGCAAGAGATTGTGTTTTAGACTAAAAGGGAATGCATTATAAGAAGAATCTTTACTTTGAAACTGTTCTTTACCTTTTTCTCACTATGAGACAGCTTTATGTTCATCTTAAACACTGCTTCAGGGCAACAGATTGTGTTTTAGACTAAAAGGGAATGCATTATAAGAAGAATCTTTACTTCAAAACTCTGTTCTTTACCTTTTTCACACTATGAAACAGCTTTATATTCAACTTAAACACTGCTTCAGGGCAAGAGATTGTGTTTTAGACTAAAAGGGAATGCATTATAAGAAGAATCTTTACTTTGAAACTCTGTTCTTTGCCTTTTTCACACTATGAAACAGCTTTGTATTCACACTAAACACTGTTTCAGGGCAAGAGATTGTGTTTTAGAATACAAGGGAATGCATTATAAGAAGAATCTTACTTTGAAACTCTGTTCTTTACCTTTTTCACACTATGAAACAGCTTTGTATTCAACTTAAACATTGTTTCAGAGCTAGACATCTTGTTTTTAACCAGACTGAATAACTTACAATATCCTAAGAAAACACATATTTCAAGTGAAAAGAGTTTATCCAGGAGAGAAAAATTTGTTTTAACATGGTTCTAATGTGACCCTTGAAAGTAATTGCAACTCTGTTTTTACACCTCTAACCACAAGGAGGCAACGTTTCCACGCATTACAATTGCCTTATACATAGTTTCAGAGTAAGAAATATTGTTTTTAACGAAACTGAACAACTAAAAGGGAATGCAATATAAGAAGAATCTTTATTTTGAAACTCTGTTCTTTACCTTTTTCACTCTATAAAACAGCTTTGTATTCAACTTAAACACTGTTTCAGGGCAAGAGATTGTGTTTTAGACTAAAAGGGAATGCATTATAAGAAAAATCTTTACTTTGAAACTCTGTTCTTTGCCTTTTTCACACTATGAAACAGCTTTATATTCAACTTAAACACTGCTTCAGGGCAACGGATTGTGTTTTAGACTAAAAGGGAATGCATTATAAGAAGAATCTTTACTTTGAAACTCTGTTCTTTGCCTTTTTAACTCTATGAAACAGCTTTGTATTCACACTAAACACTGTTTCAGGGCAACAGATTGTGTTTTAGACTAAAAGGGAATGCATTATAAGAAGAATCTTTACTTTGAAACTCTGTTCTTTGCCTTTTTAACACTATGAAACAGCTTTGTATTCACACTAAACACTGTTTCAGGGCAAGAGATTGTGTTTTAGACTAAAAGGGAATGCATTATAAGAAGAATCTTTACTTTGAAACTCTGTTCTTTGCCTTTTTCACACTATGAAACAGCTTTATATTCACACTAAACACTGTTTCAGGGCAAGAGATTGTGTTTTAGACTAAAAGGGAATGCATTATAAGAAGAATCTTTACTTTGAAACTCTGTTCTTTACCTTTTTCTCACTATGAAACAGCTTTATGTTCATCTTAAACACTGCTTCAGGGCAACAGATTGTGTTTTAGACTAAAAGGGAATGCATTATAAGAAGAATCTTTACTTTGAAACTCTGTTCTTTGCCTTTTTAACACTATGAAACAGCTTTGTATTCACACTAAACACTGTTTCAGGGCAAGAGATTGTGTTTTAGAATACAAGGGAATGCATTATAAGAAGAATCTTACTTTGAAACTCTGTTCTTTACCTTTTTCACACTATGAAACAGCTTTGTATTCAACTTAAACATTGTTTCAGAGCTAGACATCTTGTTTTTAACCAGACTGAATAACTTACAATATCCTAAGAAAACACATATTTCAAGTGAAAAGAGTTTATCCAGGAGAGAAAAATTTGTTTTAACATGGTTCTAATGTGACCCTTGAAAGTAATTGCAACTCTGTTTTTACACCTCTAACCACAAGGAGGCAACGTTTCCACGCATTACAATTGCCTTATACATAGTTTCAGAGTAAGAAATATTGTTTTTAACGAAACTGAACAACTAAAAGGGAATGCAATATAAGAAGAATCTTTATTTTGAAACTCTGTTCTTTACCTTTTTCACTCTATAAAACAGCTTTGTATTCAACTTAAACACTGTTTCAGGGCAAGAGATTGTGTTTTAGACTAAAAGGGAATGCATTATAAGAAAAATCTTTACTTTGAAACTCTGTTCTTTGCCTTTTTCACACTATGAAACAGCTTTATATTCAACTTAAACACTGCTTCAGGGCAACGGATTGTGTTTTAGACTAAAAGGGAATGCATTATAAGAAGAATCTTTACTTTGAAACTCTGTTCTTTGCCTTTTTAACTCTATGAAACAGCTTTGTATTCACACTAAACACTGTTTCAGGGCAACAGATTGTGTTTTAGACTAAAAGGGAATGCATTATAAGAAGAATCTTTACTTTGAAACTCTGTTCTTTGCCTTTTTAACACTATGAAACAGCTTTGTATTCACACTAAACACTGTTTCAGGGCAAGAGATTGTGTTTTAGACTAAAAGGGAATGCATTATAAGAAGAATCTTTACTTTGAAACTCTGTTCTTTGCCTTTTTCACACTATGAAACAGCTTTATATTCACACTAAACACTGTTTCAGGGCAAGAGATTGTGTTTTAGACTAAAAGGGAATGCATTATAAGAAGAATCTTTACTTTGAAACTCTGTTCTTTACCTTTTTCTCACTATGAAACAGCTTTATGTTCATCTTAAACACTGCTTCAGGGCAACAGATTGTGTTTTAGACTAAAAGGGAATGCATTATAAGAAGAATCTTTACTTTGAAACTCTGTTCTTTGCCTTTTTAACACTATGAAACAGCTTTGTATTCACACTAAACACTGTTTCAGGGCAAGAGATTGTGTTTTAGAATACAAGGGAATGCATTATAAGAAGAATCTTACTTTGAAACTCTGTTCTTTACCTTTTTCACACTATGAAACAGCTTTGTATTCAACTTAAACATTGTTTCAGAGCTAGACATCTTGTTTTTAACCAGACTGAATAACTTACAATATCCTAAGAAAACACATATTTCAAGTGAAAAGAGTTTATCCAGGAGAGAAAAATTTGTTTTAACATGGTTCTAATGTGACCCTTGAAAGTAATTGCAACTCTGTTTTTACACCTCTAACCACAAGGAGGCAACGTTTCCACGCATTACAATTGCCTTATACATAGTTTCAGAATAAGAAATATTGTTTTTAACCAAACTGAACAACTAAAAGGGAATGCAATATAAGAAGAATCTTTATTTTGAAACTCTGTTCTTTACCTTTTTCACTCTATAAAACAGCTTTGTATTCAACTTAAACACTGTTTCAGGGCAAGAGATTGTGTTTTAGACTAAAAGGGAATGCATTATAAGAAGAATCTTTACTTTGAAACTCTGTTCTTTGCCTTTTTCACACTATGAAACAGCTTTATATTCACACTAAACACTGTTTCAGGGCAAGAGATTGTGTTTTAGACTAAAAGGGAATGCATTATAAGAAGAATCTTTACTTTGAAACTCTGTTCTTTGCCTTTTTCACACTAAGAAACAGCTTTATATTCAACTTAAACACTGCTTCAGGGCAACGGATTGTGTTTTAGACTAAAAGGGAATGCATTATAAGAAGAATCTTTACTTTGAAACTCTGCTCTTAGCCTTTTTCACACTATGAAACAGCTTTGTATTCACACTAAACACTGTTTCAGGGCAAGAGATTGTGTTTTAGACTAAAAGGGAATGCATTATAAGAAGAATCTTTACTTTGAAACTCTGTTCTTTACCTTTTTCTCACTATGAAACAGCTTTATGTTCATCTTAAACACTGCTTCAGGGCAACAGATTGTGTTTTAGACTAAAAGGGAATGCATTATAAGAAGAATCTTTACTTTGAAACTCTGTTCTTTGCCTTTTTAACACTATGAAACAGCTTTGTATTCACATTAAACACTGTTTCAGGGCAAGAGATTGTGTTTTAGACTAAAAGGGAATGCATTATAAGAAGAATCTTTACTTTGAAACTCTGTTCTTTGCCTTTTTAACACTATGAAACAGCTTTGTATTCACACTAAACACTGTTTCAGGGCAAGAGATTGTGTTTTAGACTAAAAGGGAATGCATTATAAGAAGAATCTTTACTTTGAAACTCTGTTCTTTGCCTTTTTCACACTATGAAACAGCTTTGTATTCACACTAAACACTGTTTCAGGGCAAGAGATTGTGTTTTAGACTAAAAGGGAATGCATTATAAGAAGAATCTTTACTTTGAAACTCTGTTCTTTGCCTTTTTAACACTATGAAACAGCTTTGTATTCACACTAAACTGTTTCAGGGCAAGAGATTGTGTTTTAGAATACAAGGGAATGCATTATAAGAAGAATCTTACTTTGAAACTCTGTTCTTTACCTTTTTCACACTATGAAACAGCTTTGTATTCAACTTAAACATTGTTTCAGAGCTAGACATCTTGTTTTTAACCAGACTGAATAACTTACAATATCCTAAGAAAACACATATTTCAAGTGAAAAGAGTTTATCCAGGAGAGAAAAATTTGTTTTAACATGGTTCTAATGTGACCCTTGAAAGTAATTGCAACTCTGTTTTTACACCTCTAACCACAAGGAGGCAACGTTTCCTCGCATTACAATTGCCTTATACATAGTTTCAGAGTAAGAAATATTGTTTTTAACCAAACTGAACAACTAAAAGGGAATGCAATATAAGAAGAATCTTTATTTTGAAACTCTGTTCTTTACCTTTTTCACTCTATAAAACAGCTTTGTATTCAACTTAAACACTGTTTCAGGGCAAGAGATTGTGTTTTAGACTACAAGGGAATGCATTATAAGAAAAATCTTTACTTTGAAACTCTGTTCTTTGCCTTTTTCACACTATGAAACAGCTTTATATTCAACTTAAACACTGCTTCAGGGCAACGGATTGTGTTTTAGACTAAAAGGGAATGCATTATAAGAAGAATCTTTACTTTGAAACTCTGTTCTTTGCCTTTTTAACTCTATGAAACAGCTTTGTATTCACACTAAACACTGTTTCAGGGCAACAGATTGTGTTTTAGACTAAAAGGGAATGCATTATAAGAAGAATCTTTACTTTGAAACTCTGTTCTTTGCCTTTTTAACACTATGAAACAGCTTTGTATTCACACTAAACACTGTTTCAGGGCAAGAGATTGTGTTTTAGACTAAAAGGGAATGCATTATAAGAAGAATCTTTACTTTGAAACTCTGTTCTTTGCCTTTTTCACACTATGAAACAGCTTTATATTCACACTAAACACTGTTTCAGGGCAAGAGATTGTGTTTTAGACTAAAAGGGAATGCATTATAAGAAGAATCTTTACTTTGAAACTCTGTTCTTTGCCTTTTTCACACTAAGAAACAGCTTTATATTCAACTTAAACACTGCTTCAGGGCAACGGATTGTGTTTTAGACTAAAAGGGAATGCATTATAAGAAGAATCTTTACTTTGAAACTCTGCTCTTAGCCTTTTTCACACTATGAAACAGCTTTGTATTCACACTAAACACTGTTTCAGGGCAAGAGATTGTGTTTTAGACTAAAAGGGAATGCATTATAAGAAGAATCTTTACTTTGAAACTCTGTTCTTTACCTTTTTCTCACTATGAAACAGCTTTATGTTCATCTTAAACACTGCTTCAGGGCAACAGATTGTGTTTTAGACTAAAAGGGAATGCATTATAAGAAGAATCTTTACTTTGAAACTCTGTTCTTTGCCTTTTTAACACTATGAAACAGCTTTGTATTCACACTAAACACTGTTTCAGGGCAAGAGATTGTGTTTTAGAATACAAGGGAATGCATTATAAGAAGAATCTTACTTTGAAACTCTGTTCTTTACCTTTTTCACACTATGAAACAGCTTTGTATTCACACTAAACACTGTTTCAGGGCAAGAGATTGTGTTTTAGACTAAAAGGGAATGCATTATAAGAAGAATCTTTACTTTGAAACTGTTCTTTACCTTTTTCTCACTATGAGACAGCTTTATGTTCATCTTAAACACTGCTTCAGGGCAACAGATTGTGTTTTAGACTAAAAGGGAATGCATTATAAGAAGAATCTTTACTTCAAAACTCTGTTCTTTACCTTTTTCACACTATGAAACAGCTTTATATTCAACTTAAACACTGCTTCAGGGCAAGAGATTGTGTTTTAGACTAAAAGGGAATGCATTATAAGAAGAATCTTTACTTTGAAACTCTGTTCTTTGCCTTTTTCACACTATGAAACAGCTTTGTATTCACACTAAACACTGTTTCAGGGCAAGAGATTGTGTTTTAGAATACAAGGGAATGCATTATAAGAAGAATCTTACTTTGAAACTCTGTTCTTTACCTTTTTCACACTATGAAACAGCTTTGTATTCAACTTAAACATTGTTTCAGAGCTAGACATCTTGTTTTTAACCAGACTGAATAACTTACAATATCCTAAGAAAACACATATTTCAAGTGAAAAGAGTTTATCCAGGAGAGAAAAATTTGTTTTAACATGGTTCTAATGTGACCCTTGAAAGTAATTGCAACTCTGTTTTTACACCTCTAACCACAAGGAGGCAACGTTTCCACGCATTACAATTGCCTTATACATAGTTTCAGAGTAAGAAATATTGTTTTTAACCAAACTGAACAACTAAAAGGGAATGCAATATAAGAAGAATCTTTATTTTGAAACTCTGTTCTTTACCTTTTTCACTCTATAAAACAGCTTTGTATTCAACTTAAACACTGTTTCAGGGCAAGAGATTGTGTTTTAGACTAAAAGGGAATGCATTATAAGAAAAATCTTTACTTTGAAACTCTGTTCTTTGCCTTTTTCACACTATGAAACAGCTTTATATTCAACTTAAACACTGCTTCAGGGCAACGGATTGTGTTTTAGACTAAAAGGGAATGCATTATAAGAAGAATCTTTACTTTGAAACTCTGTTCTTTGCCTTTTTAACTCTATGAAACAGCTTTGTATTCACACTAAACACTGTTTCAGGGCAACAGATTGTGTTTTAGACTAAAAGGGAATGCATTATAAGAAGAATCTTTACTTTGAAACTCTGTTCTTTGCCTTTTTAACACTATGAAACAGCTTTGTATTCACACTAAACACTGTTTCAGGGCAAGAGATTGTGTTTTAGACTAAAAGGGAATGCATTATAAGAAGAATCTTTACTTTGAAACTCTGTTCTTTGCCTTTTTCACACTATGAAACAGCTTTATATTCACACTAAACACTGTTTCAGGGCAAGAGATTGTGTTTTAGACTAAAAGGGAATGCATTATAAGAAGAATCTTTACTTTGAAACTCTGTTCTTTACCTTTTTCTCACTATGAAACAGCTTTATGTTCATCTTAAACACTGCTTCAGGGCAACAGATTGTGTTTTAGACTAAAAGGGAATGCATTATAAGAAGAATCTTTACTTTGAAACTCTGTTCTTTGCCTTTTTAACACTATGAAACAGCTTTGTATTCACACTAAACACTGTTTCAGGGCAAGAGATTGTGTTTTAGAATACAAGGGAATGCATTATAAGAAGAATCTTACTTTGAAACTCTGTTCTTTACCTTTTTCACACTATGAAACAGCTTTGTATTCAACTTAAACATTGTTTCAGAGCTAGACATCTTGTTTTTAACCAGACTGAATAACTTACAATATCCTAAGAAAACACATATTTCAAGTGAAAAGAGTTTATCCAGGAGAGAAAAATTTGTTTTAACATGGTTCTAATGTGACCCTTGAAAGTAATTGCAACTCTGTTTTTACACCTCTAACCACAAGGAGGCAACGTTTCCACGCATTACAATTGCCTTATACATAGTTTCAGAGTAAGAAATATTGTTTTTAACCAAACTGAACAACTAAAAGGGAATGCAATATAAGAAGAATCTTTATTTTGAAACTCTGTTCTTTACCTTTTTCACTCTATAAAACAGCTTTGTATTCAACTTAAACACTGTTTCAGGGCAAGAGATTGTGTTTTAGACTAAAAGGGAATGCATTATAAGAAAAATCTTTACTTTGAAACTCTGTTCTTTGCCTTTTTCACACTATGAAACAGCTTTATATTCAACTTAAACACTGCTTCAGGGCAACGGATTGTGTTTTAGACTAAAAGGGAATGCATTATAAGAAGAATCTTTACTTTGAAACTCTGTTCTTTGCCTTTTTAACTCTATGAAACAGCTTTGTATTCACACTAAACACTGTTTCAGGGCAACAGATTGTGTTTTAGACTAAAAGGGAATGCATTATAAGAAGAATCTTTACTTTGAAACTCTGTTCTTTGCCTTTTTAACACTATGAAACAGCTTTGTATTCACACTAAACACTGTTTCAGGGCAAGAGATTGTGTTTTAGACTAAAAGGGAATGCATTATAAGAAGAATCTTTACTTTGAAACTCTGTTCTTTGCCTTTTTCACACTATGAAACAGCTTTATATTCACACTAAACACTGTTTCAGGGCAAGAGATTGTGTTTTAGACTAAAAGGGAATGCATTATAAGAAGAATCTTTACTTTGAAACTCTGTTCTTTACCTTTTTCTCACTATGAAACAGCTTTATGTTCATCTTAAACACTGCTTCAGGGCAACAGATTGTGTTTTAGACTAAAAGGGAATGCATTATAAGAAGAATCTTTACTTTGAAACTCTGTTCTTTGCCTTTTTAACACTATGAAACAGCTTTGTATTCACACTAAACACTGTTTCAGGGCAAGAGATTGTGTTTTAGAATACAAGGGAATGCATTATAAGAAGAATCTTACTTTGAAACTCTGTTCTTTACCTTTTTCACACTATGAAACAGCTTTGTATTCAACTTAAACATTGTTTCAGAGCTAGACATCTTGTTTTTAACCAGACTGAATAACTTACAATATCCTAAGAAAACACATATTTCAAGTGAAAAGAGTTTATCCAGGAGAGAAAAATTTGTTTTAACATGGTTCTAATGTGACCCTTGAAAGTAATTGCAACTCTGTTTTTACACCTCTAACCACAAGGAGGCAACGTTTCCACGCATTACAATTGCCTTATACATAGTTTCAGAGTAAGAAATATTGTTTTTAACCAAACTGAACAACTAAAAGGGAATGCAATATAAGAAGAATCTTTATTTTGAAACTCTGTTCTTTACCTTTTTCACTCTATAAAACAGCTTTGTATTCAACTTAAACACTGTTTCAGGGCAAGAGATTGTGTTTTAGACTAAAAGGGAATGCATTATAAGAAAAATCTTTACTTTGAAACTCTGTTCTTTGCCTTTTTCACACTATGAAACAGCTTTATATTCAACTTAAACACTGCTTCAGGGCAACGGATTGTGTTTTAGACTAAAAGGGAATGCATTATAAGAAGAATCTTTACTTTGAAACTCTGTTCTTTGCCTTTTTAACTCTATGAAACAGCTTTGTATTCACACTAAACACTGTTTCAGGGCAACAGATTGTGTTTTAGACTAAAAGGGAATGCATTATAAGAAGAATCTTTACTTTGAAACTCTGTTCTTTGCCTTTTTAACACTATGAAACAGCTTTGTATTCACACTAAACACTGTTTCAGGGCAAGAGATTGTGTTTTAGACTAAAAGGGAATGCATTATAAGAAGAATCTTTACTTTGAAACTCTGTTCTTTGCCTTTTTCACACTATGAAACAGCTTTATATTCACACTAAACACTGTTTCAGGGCAAGAGATTGTGTTTTAGACTAAAAGGGAATGCATTATAAGAAGAATCTTTACTTTGAAACTCTGTTCTTTACCTTTTTCTCACTATGAAACAGCTTTATGTTCATCTTAAACACTGCTTCAGGGCAACAGATTGTGTTTTAGACTAAAAGGGAATGCATTATAAGAAGAATCTTTACTTTGAAACTCTGTTCTTTGCCTTTTTAACACTATGAAACAGCTTTGTATTCACACTAAACACTGTTTCAGGGCAAGAGATTGTGTTTTAGAATACAAGGGAATGCATTATAAGAAGAATCTTACTTTGAAACTCTGTTCTTTACCTTTTTCACACTATGAAACAGCTTTGTATTCAACTTAAACATTGTTTCAGAGCTAGACATCTTGTTTTTAACCAGACTGAATAACTTACAATATCCTAAGAAAACACATATTTCAAGTGAAAAGAGTTTATCCAGGAGAGAAAAATTTGTTTTAACATGGTTCTAATGTGACCCTTGAAAGTAATTGCAACTCTGTTTTTACACCTCTAACCACAAGGAGGCAACGTTTCCACGCATTACAATTGCCTTATACATAGTTTCAGAGTAAGAAATATTGTTTTTAACCAAACTGAACAACTAAAAGGGAATGCAATATAAGAAGAATCTTTATTTTGAAACTCTGTTCTTTACCTTTTTCACTCTATAAAACAGCTTTGTATTCAACTTAAACACTGTTTCAGGGCAAGAGATTGTGTTTTAGACTAAAAGGGAATGCATTATAAGAAGAATCTTTACTTTGAAACTCTGTTCTTTGCCTTTTTCACACTATGAAACAGCTTTATATTCACACTAAACACTGTTTCAGGGCAAGAGATTGTGTTTTAGACTAAAAGGGAATGCATTATAAGAAGAATCTTTACTTTGAAACTCTGTTCTTTGCCTTTTTCACACTATGAAACAGCTTTATATTCACACTAAACACTGTTTCAGGGCAAGAGATTGTGTTTTAGACTAAAAGGGAATGCATTATAAGAAGAATCTTTACTTTGAAACTCTGTTCTTTGCCTTTTTCACACTATGAAACAGCTTTATATTCACACTAAACACTGTTTCAGGGCAAGAGATTGTGTTTTAGACTAAAAGGGAATGCATTATAAGAAGAATCTTTACTTTGAAACTCTGTTCTTTGCCTTTTTCACACTAAGAAACAGCTTTATATTCAACTTAAACACTGCTTCAGGGCAACGGATTGTGTTTTAGACTAAAAGGGAATGCATTATAAGAAGAATCTTTACTTTGAAACTCTGCTCTTAGCCTTTTTCACACTATGAAACAGCTTTGTATTCACACTAAACACTGTTTCAGGGCAAGAGATTGTGTTTTAGACTAAAAGGGAATGCATTATAAGAAGAATCTTTACTTTGAAACTCTGTTCTTTACCTTTTTCTCACTATGAAACAGCTTTATGTTCATCTTAAACACTGCTTCAGGGCAACAGATTGTGTTTTAGACTAAAAGGGAATGCATTATAAGAAGAATCTTTACTTTGAAACTCTGTTCTTTGCCTTTTTAACACTATGAAACAGCTTTGTATTCACACTAAACACTGTTTCAGGGCAAGAGATTGTGTTTTAGACTAAAAGGGAATGCATTATAAGAAGAATCTTTACTTTGAAACTCTGTTCTTTGCCTTTTTCACACTATGAAACAGCTTTATATTCACACTAAACACTGTTTCAGGGCAAGAGATTGTGTTTTAGACTAAAAGGGAATGCATTATAAGAAGAATCTTTACTTTGAAACTCTGTTCTTTGCCTTTTTCACACTAAGAAACAGCTTTATATTCAACTTAAACACTGCTTCAGGGCAACGGATTGTGTTTTAGACTAAAAGGGAATGCATTATAAGAAGAATCTTTACTTTGAAACTCTGTTCTTTGCCTTTTTAACACTATGAAACAGCTTTGTATTCACACTAAACACTGTTTCAGGGCAAGAGATTGTGTTTTAGACTAAAAGGGAATGCATTATAAGAAGAATCTTTACTTTGAAACTCTGTTCTTTGCCTTTTTCACACTATGAAACAGCTTTGTATTCACACTAAACACTGTTTCAGGGCAAGAGATTGTGTTTTAGACTAAAAGGGAATGCATTATAAGAAGAATCTTTACTTTGAAACTGTTCTTTGCCTTTTTAACACTATGAAACAGTTTTGTATTCACACTAAACACTGTTTCAGGGCAAGAGATTGTGTTTTAGACTAAAAGGGAATGCATTATAAAGAATCTTTACTTTGAAACTCTGTTCTTTACCTTTTTCACACTATGAAACAGCTTTATATTCAACTTAAACACTGCTTCAGCGCAACAGATTGTGTTTTAGACTAAAAGAGAATGCATTATAAGAAGAATCTTTACTTTGAAACTCTGTTCTTTGCCTTTTTCACACTATGAAACAGCTTTATATTCAACTTAAACACTGCTTCAGGGCAACGGATTGTGTTTTAGACTAAAAGGGAATGCATTATAAGAAGAATCTTTACTTTGAAACTCTGTTCTTTGCCTTTTTAACACTATGAAACAGCTTTGTATTCACACTAAACACTGTTTCAGGGCAAGAGATTGTGTTTTAGACTAAAAGGGAATGCATTATAAGAAGAATCTTTACTTTGAAACTCTGTTCTTTGCCTTTTTCACACTATGAAACAGCTTTGTATTCACACTAAACACTGTTTCAGGGCAAGAGATTGTGTTTTAGACTAAAAGGGAATGCATTATAAGAAGAATCTTTACTTTGAAACTCTGTTCTTTACCTTTTTCTCACTATGAAACAACTTTATGTTCATCTTAAACACTGCTTCAGGGCAACAGATTGTGTTTTAGACTAAAAGGGAATGCATTATAAGAAGAATCTTTACTTTGAAACTCTATTCTTTGCCTTTTTAACACTATGAAACAGCTTTGTATTCACACTAAACACTGTTTCAGGGCAAGAGATTGTGTTTTAGACTAAAAGGGAATGCATTATAAGAAGAATCTTTACTTTGAAACTCTGTTCTTTGCCTTTTTCACACTATGAAACAGCTTTATATTCACACTAAACACTGTTTCAGGGCAAGAGATTGTGTTTTAGACTAAAAGGGAATGCATTATAAGAAGAATCTTTACTTTGAAACTCTGTTCTTTACCTTTTTCTCACTATGAAACAGCTTTATGTTCATCTTAAACACTGCTTCAGGGCAACAGATTGTGTTTTAGACTAAAAGGGAATGCATTATAAGAAGAATCTTTACTTTGAAACTCTGTTCTTTGCCTTTTTAACACTATGAAACAGCTTTGTATTCACACTAAACACTGTTTCAGGGCAAGAGATTGTGTTTTAGAATACAAGGGAATGCATTATAAGAAGAATCTTACTTTGAAACTCTGTTCTTTACCTTTTTCACACTATGAAACAGCTTTGTATTCAACTTAAACATTGTTTCAGAGCTAGACATCTTGTTTTTAACCAGACTGAATAACTTACAATATCCTAAGAAAACACATATTTCAAGTGAAAAGAGTTTATCCAGGAGAGAAAAATTTGTTTTAACATGCTTCTAATGTGACCCTTGAAAGTAATTGCAACTCTGTTTTTACACCTCTAACCACAAGGAGGCAACGTTTCCACGCATTACAATTGCCTTATACATAGTTTCAGAGTAAGAAATATTGTTTTTAACCAAACTGAACAACTAAAAGGGAATGCAATATAAGAAGAATCTTTATTTTGAAACTCTGTTCTTTACCTTTTTCACTCTATAAAACAGCTTTGTATTCACACTAAACACTGTTTCAGGGCAACAGATTGTGTTTTAGACTAAAAGGGAATGCATTATAAGAAGAATCTTTACTTTGAAACTCTGTTCTTTGCCTTTTTAACACTATGAAACAGCTTTGTATTCACACTAAACACTGTTTCAGGGCAAGAGATTGTGTTTTAGACTAAAAGGGAATGCATTATAAGAAGAATCTTTACTTTGAAACTCTGTTCTTTGCCTTTTTCACACTATGAAACAGCTTTATATTCACACTAAACACTGTTTCAGGGCAAGAGATTGTGTTTTAGACTAAAAGGGAATGCATTATAAGAAGAATCTTTACTTTGAAACTCTGTTCTTTACCTTTTTCTCACTATGAAACAGCTTTATGTTCATCTTAAACACTGCTTCAGGGCAACAGATTGTGTTTTAGACTAAAAGGGAATGCATTATAAGAAGAATCTTTACTTTGAAACTCTGTTCTTTGCCTTTTTAACACTATGAAACAGCTTTGTATTCACACTAAACACTGTTTCAGGGCAAGAGATTGTGTTTTAGAATACAAGGGAATGCATTATAAGAAGAATCTTACTTTGAAACTCTGTTCTTTACCTTTTTCACACTATGAAACAGCTTTGTATTCAACTTAAACATTGTTTCAGAGCTAGACATCTTGTTTTTAACCAGACTGAATAACTTACAATATCCTAAGAAAACACATATTTCAAGTGAAAAGAGTTTATCCAGGAGAGAAAAATTTGTTTTAACATGGTTCTAATGTGACCCTTGAAAGTAATTGCAACTCTGTTTTTACACCTCTAACCACAAGGAGGCAACGTTTCCACGCATTACAATTGCCTTATACATAGTTTCAGAGTAAGAAATATTGTTTTTAACCAAACTGAACAACTAAAAGGGAATGCAATATAAGAAGAATCTTTATTTTGAAACTCTGTTCTTTACCTTTTTCACTCTATAAAACAGCTTTGTATTCAACTTAAACACTGTTTCAGGGCAAGAGATTGTGTTTTAGACTAAAAGGGAATGCATTATAAGAAGAATCTTTACTTTGAAACTCTGTTCTTTGCCTTTTTCACACTATGAAACAGCTTTATATTCACACTAAACACTGTTTCAGGGCAAGAGATTGTGTTTTAGACTAAAAGGGAATGCATTATAAGAAGAATCTTTACTTTGAAACTCTGTTCTTTGCCTTTTTCACACTAAGAAACAGCTTTATATTCAACTTAAACACTGCTTCAGGGCAACGGATTGTGTTTTAGACTAAAAGGGAATGCATTATAAGAAGAATCTTTACTTTGAAACTCTGCTCTTAGCCTTTTTCACACTATGAAACAGCTTTGTATTCACACTAAACACTGTTTCAGGGCAAGAGATTGTGTTTTAGACTAAAAGGGAATGCATTATAAGAAGAATCTTTACTTTGAAACTCTGTTCTTTACCTTTTTCTCACTATGAAACAGCTTTATGTTCATCTTAAACACTGCTTCAGGGCAACAGATTGTGTTTTAGACTAAAAGGGAATGCATTATAAGAAGAATCTTTACTTTGAAACTCTGTTCTTTGCCTTTTTAACACTATGAAACAGCTTTGTATTCACACTAAACACTGTTTCAGGGCAAGAGATTGTGTTTTAGACTAAAAGGGAATGCATTATAAGAAGAATCTTTACTTTGAAACTCTGTTCTTTGCCTTTTTCACACTATGAAACAGCTTTATATTCACACTAAACACTGTTTCAGGGCAAGAGATTGTGTTTTAGACTAAAAGGGAATGCATTATAAGAAGAATCTTTACTTTGAAACTCTGTTCTTTGCCTTTTTCACACTAAGAAACAGCTTTATATTCAACTTAAACACTGCTTCAGGGCAACGGATTGTGTTTTAGACTAAAAGGGAATGCATTATAAGAAGAATCTTTACTTTGAAACTCTGTTCTTTGCCTTTTTAACACTATGAAACAGCTTTGTATTCACACTAAACACTGTTTCAGGGCAAGAGATTGTGTTTTAGACTAAAAGGGAATGCATTATAAGAAGAATCTTTACTTTGAAACTCTGTTCTTTGCCTTTTTCACACTATGAAACAGCTTTGTATTCACACTAAACACTGTTTCAGGGCAAGAGATTGTGTTTTAGACTAAAAGGGAATGCATTATAAGAAGAATCTTTACTTTGAAACTGTTCTTTGCCTTTTTAACACTATGAAACAGTTTTGTATTCACACTAAACACTGTTTCAGGGCAAGAGATTGTGTTTTAGACTAAAAGGGAATGCATTATAAAGAATCTTTACTTTGAAACTCTGTTCTTTACCTTTTTCACACTATGAAACAGCTTTATATTCAACTTAAACACTGCTTCAGCGCAACAGATTGTGTTTTAGACTAAAAGAGAATGCATTATAAGAAGAATCTTTACTTTGAAACTCTGTTCTTTGCCTTTTTCACACTATGAAACAGCTTTATATTCAACTTAAACACTGCTTCAGGGCAACGGATTGTGTTTTAGACTAAAAGGGAATGCATTATAAGAAGAATCTTTACTTTGAAACTCTGTTCTTTGCCTTTTTAACACTATGAAACAGCTTTGTATTCACACTAAACACTGTTTCAGGGCAAGAGATTGTGTTTTAGACTAAAAGGGAATGCATTATAAGAAGAATCTTTACTTTGAAACTCTGTTCTTTGCCTTTTTCACACTATGAAACAGCTTTGTATTCACACTAAACACTGTTTCAGGGCAAGAGATTGTGTTTTAGACTAAAAGGGAATGCATTATAAGAAGAATCTTTACTTTGAAACTCTGTTCTTTACCTTTTTCTCACTATGAAACAACTTTATGTTCATCTTAAACACTGCTTCAGGGCAACAGATTGTGTTTTAGACTAAAAGGGAATGCATTATAAGAAGAATCTTTACTTTGAAACTCTATTCTTTGCCTTTTTAACACTATGAAACAGCTTTGTATTCACACTAAACACTGTTTCAGGGCAAGAGATTGTGTTTTAGACTAAAAGGGAATGCATTATAAGAAGAATCTTTACTTTGAAACTCTGTTCTTTGCCTTTTTCACACTATGAAACAGCTTTATATTCACACTAAACACTGTTTCAGGGCAAGAGATTGTGTTTTAGACTAAAAGGGAATGCATTATAAGAAGAATCTTTACTTTGAAACTCTGCTCTTTGCCTTTTTCACACTATGAAACAGCTTTGTATTCACACTAAACACTGTTTCAGGGCAAGAGATTGTGTTTTAGACTAAAAGGGAATGCATTATAAGAAGAATCTTTACTTTGAAACTCTGTTCTTTACCTTTTTCTCACTATGAAACAGCTTTATGTTCATCTTAAACACTGCTTCAGGGCAACAGATTGTGTTTTAGACTAAAAGGGAATGCATTATAAGAAGAATCTTTACTTTGAAACTCTGTTCTTTGCCTTTTTAACACTATGAAACAGCTTTGTATTCACATTAAACACTGTTTCAGGGCAAGAGATTGTGTTTTAGACTAAAAGGGAATGCATTATAAGAAGAATCTTTACTTTGAAACTCTGTTCTTTGCCTTTTTAACACTATGAAACAGCTTTGTATTCACACTAAACACTGTTTCAGGGCAAGAGATTGTGTTTTAGACTAAAAGGGAATGCATTATAAGAAGAATCTTTACTTTGAAACTCTGTTCTTTGCCTTTTTCACACTATGAAACAGCTTTGTATTCACACTAAACACTGTTTCAGGGCAAGAGATTATGTTTTAGACTAAAAGGGAATGCATTATAAGAAGAATCTTTACTTTGAAACTCTGTTCTTTGCCTTTTTAACACTATGAAACAGCTTTGTATTCACACTAAACACTGTTTCAGGGCAAGAGATTGTTTTTTAGAATACAAGGGAATGCATTATAAGAAGAATCTTACTTTGAAACTCTGTTCTTTACCTTTTTCACACTATGAAACAGCTTTGTATTCAACTTAAACATTGTTTCAGAGCTAGACATCTTGTTTTTAACCAGACTGAATAACTTACAATATCCTAAGAAAACACATATTTCAAGTGAAAAGAGTTTATCCAGGAGAGAAAAATTTGTTTTAACATGGTTCTAATGTGACCCTTGAAAGTAATTGCAACTCTGTTTTTACACCTCTAACCACAAGGAGGCAACGTTTCCACGCATTACAATTGCCTTATACATAGTTTCAGAGTAAGAAATATTGTTTTTAACCAAACTGAACAACTAAAAGGGAATGCAATATAAGAAGAATCTTTATTTTGAAACTCTGTTCTTTACATTTTTCACTCTATAAAACAGCTTTGTATTCAACTTAAACACTGCTTCAGGGCAACGGATTGTGTTTTAGACTAAAAGGGAATGCATTATAAGAAGAATCTTTACTTTGAAACTCTGTTCTTTGCCTTTTTAACACTATGAAACAGCTTTGTATTCACACTAAACACTGTTTCAGGGCAAGAGATTGTGTTTTAGACTAAAAGGGAATGCATTATAAGAAGAATCTTTACTTTGAAACTCTGTTCTTTGCCTTTTTCACACTATGAAACAGCTTTGTATTCACACTAAACACTGTTTCAGGGCAAGAGATTGTGTTTTAGACTAAAAGGGAATGCATTATAAGAAGAATCTTTACTTTGAAACTGTTCTTTACCTTTTTCTCACTATGAGACAGCTTTATGTTCATCTTAAACACTGCTTCAGGGCAACAGATTGTGTTTTAGACTAAAAGGGAATGCATTATAAGAAGAATCTTTACATCGAAACTCTGTTCTTTACCTTTTTCACACTATGAAACAGCTTTATATTCAACTTAAACACTGCTTCAGGGCAAGAGATTGTGTTTTAGACTAAAAGGGAATGCATTATAAGAAGAATCTTTACTTTGAAACTCTGTTCTTTGCCTTTTTAACACTATGAAACAGCGTTGTATTCACACTAAACACTGTTTCAGGGAAAGAGATTGTGTTTTAGACTAAAAGGGAATGCATTATAAGAAGAATCTTTACTTTGAAACTCTGTTCTTTACCTTTTTCTCACTATGAAACAACTTTATGTTCATCTTAAACACTGCTTCAGGGCAAGAGATTGTGTTTTAGACTAAAAGGGAATGCATTATAAGAAGAATCTTTACTTTGAAACTCTGTTCTTTGCCTTTTTAACACTATGAAACAGCTTTGTATTCACACTAAACACTGTTTCAGGGCAAGAGATTGTGTTTTAGACTAAAAGGGAATGCATTATAAAGAATCTTTACTTTGAAACTCTGTTCTTTACCCTTTTCACACTATGAAACAGCTTTATATTCAACTTAAACACTGCTTCAGCGCAACAGATTGTGTTTTAGACTAAAAGAGAATGCATTATAAGAAGAATCTTTACTTTCAAACTCTGTTCTTTGCCTTTTTCACACTATGAAACAGCTTTATATTCAACTTAAACACTGCTTCAGGGCAACGGATTGTGTTTTAGACTAAAAGGGAATGCATTATAAGAAGAATCTTTACTTTGAAACTCTGTTCTTTGCCTTTTTAACACTATGAAACAGCTTTGTATTCACACTAAACACTGTTTCAGGGCAAGAGATTGTGTTTTAGACTAAAAGGGAATGCATTATAAGAAGAATCTTTACTTTGAAACTCTGTTCTTTGCCTTTTTCACACTATGAAACAGCTTTGTATTCACACTAAACACTGTTTCAGGGCAAGAGATTGTGTTTTAGACTAAAAGGGAATGCATTATAAGAAGAATCTTTACTTTGAAACTCTGTTCTTTACCTTTTTCTGACTATGAAACAACTTTATGTTCAACTTAAACACTGCCTCAGGGCAACAGATTGTGTTTTAGACTAAAAGGGAATGCATTATAAGAAGAATCTTTACTTTGAAACTCTGTTCTTTACCTTTTTCACACTATGAAACAGCTTTATATTCAACTTAAACACTGCTTCAGGGCAACAGATTGTGTTTTAGACTAAAAGAGAATGCATTATAAGAAGAATCTTTACTTTGAAACTCTGTTCTTTGCCTTTTTCACACTATGAAACAGCTTTGTATTCACACTAAACACTGTTTCAGGGCAAGAGATTGTGTTTTAGACTAAAAGGTAATGCATTATAAGAAGAATCTTTACTTTGAAACTCTGTTCTTTGCCTTTTTCACACTATGAAACAGCTTTATATTCACACTAAACACTGTTTCAGGGCAAGAGATTGTGTTTTAGACTAAAAGGGAATGCATTATAAGAAGAATCTTTACTTTGAAACTCTGCTCTTTGCCTTTTTCACACTATGAAACAGCTTTGTATTCACACTAAACACTGTTTCAGGGCAAGAGATTGTGTTTTAGACTAAAAGGGAATGCATTATAAGAAGAATCTTTACTTTGAAACTCTGCTCTTTGCCTTTTTCACACTATGAAACAGCTTTATATTCAACTTAAACACTGCTTCAGGGCAACGGATTGTGTTTTAGACTAAAAGGGAATGCATTATAAGAAGAATCTTTACTTTGAAACTCTGTTCTTTGCCTTTTTAACACTATGAAACAGCTTTGTATTCACACTAAACACTGTTTCAGGGCAAGAGATTGTGTTTTAGACTAAAAGGGAATGCATTATAAGAAGAATCTTTACTTTGAAACTCTGCTCTTAGCCTTTTTCACACTATGAAACAGCTTTGTATTCACACTAAACACTGTTTCAGGGCAAGAGATTGTGTTTTAGACTAAAAGGGAATGCATTATAAGAAGAATCTTTACTTTGAAACTCTGTTCTTTACCTTTTTCTCACTATGAAACAGCTTTATGTTCATCTTAAACACTGCTTCAGGGCAACAGATTGTGTTTTAGACTAAAAGGGAATGCATTATAAGAAGAATCTTTACTTTGAAACTCTGTTCTTTGCCTTTTTAACACTATGAAACAGCTTTGTATTCACATTAAACACTGTTTCAGGGCAAGAGATTGTGTTTTAGACTAAAAGGGAATGCATTATAAGAAGAATCTTTACTTTGAAACTCTGTTCTTTGCCTTTTTAACACTATGAAACAGCTTTGTATTCACACTAAACACTGTTTCAGGGCAAGAGATTGTGTTTTAGACTAAAAGGGAATGCATTATAAGAAGAATCTTTACTTTGAAACTCTGTTCTTTGCCTTTTTCACACTATGAAACAGCTTTGTATTCACACTAAACACTGTTTCAGGGCAAGAGATTATGTTTTAGACTAAAAGGGAATGCATTATAAGAAGAATCTTTACATCGAAACTCTGTTCTTTACCTTTTTCACACTATGAAACAGCTTTATATTCAACTTAAACACTGCTTCAGGGCAAGAGATTGTGTTTTAGACTAAAAGGGAATGCATTATAAGAAGAATCTTTACTTTGAAACTCTGTTCTTTGCCTTTTTAACACTATGAAACAGCGTTGTATTCACACTAAACACTGTTTCAGGGAAAGAGATTGTGTTTTAGACTAAAAGGGAATGCATTATAAGAAGAATCTTTACTTTGAAACTCTGTTCTTTACCTTTTTCTCACTATGAAACAACTTTATGTTCATCTTAAACACTGCTTCAGGGCAAGAGATTGTGTTTTAGACTAAAAGGGAATGCATTATAAGAAGAATCTTTACTTTGAAACTCTGTTCTTTGCCTTTTTAACACTATGAAACAGCTTTGTATTCACACTAAACACTGTTTCAGGGCAAGAGATTGTGTTTTAGACTAAAAGGGAATGCATTATAAAGAATCTTTACTTTGAAACTCTGTTCTTTACCCTTTTCACACTATGAAACAGCTTTATATTCAACTTAAACACTGCTTCAGCGCAACAGATTGTGTTTTAGACTAAAAGAGAATGCATTATAAGAAGAATCTTTACTTTCAAACTCTGTTCTTTGCCTTTTTCACACTATGAAACAGCTTTATATTCAACTTAAACACTGCTTCAGGGCAACGGATTGTGTTTTAGACTAAAAGGGAATGCATTATAAGAAGAATCTTTACTTTGAAACTCTGTTCTTTGCCTTTTTAACACTATGAAACAGCTTTGTATTCACACTAAACACTGTTTCAGGGCAAGAGATTGTGTTTTAGACTAAAAGGGAATGCATTATAAGAAGAATCTTTACTTTGAAACTCTGTTCTTTGCCTTTTTCACACTATGAAACAGCTTTGTATTCACACTAAACACTGTTTCAGGGCAAGAGATTGTGTTTTAGACTAAAAGGGAATGCATTATAAGAAGAATCTTTACTTTGAAACTCTGTTCTTTACCTTTTTCTGACTATGAAACAACTTTATGTTCAACTTAAACACTGCCTCAGGGCAACAGATTGTGTTTTAGACTAAAAGGGAATGCATTATAAGAAGAATCTTTACTTTGAAACTCTGTTCTTTACCTTTTTCACACTATGAAACAGCTTTATATTCAACTTAAACACTGCTTCAGGGCAACAGATTGTGTTTTAGACTAAAAGAGAATGCATTATAAGAAGAATCTTTACTTTGAAACTCTGTTCTTTGCCTTTTTCACACTATGAAACAGCTTTGTATTCACACTAAACACTGTTTCAGGGCAAGAGATTGTGTTTTAGACTAAAAGGTAATGCATTATAAGAAGAATCTTTACTTTGAAACTCTGTTCTTTGCCTTTTTCACACTATGAAACAGCTTTATATTCACACTAAACACTGTTTCAGGGCAAGAGATTGTGTTTTAGACTAAAAGGGAATGCATTATAAGAAGAATCTTTACTTTGAAACTCTGCTCTTTGCCTTTTTCACACTATGAAACAGCTTTGTATTCACACTAAACACTGTTTCAGGGCAAGAGATTGTGTTTTAGACTAAAAGGGAATGCATTATAAGAAGAATCTTTACTTTGAAACTGTTCTTTGCCTTTTTAACTCTATGAAACAGCTTTGTATTCACACTAAACACTGTTTCAGGGCAAGAGATTGTGTTTTAGACTAAAAGGGAATGCATTATAAGAAGAATCTTTACTTTGAAACTCTGTTCTTTACCTTTTTCACTCTATAAAACAGCTTTGTATTCAACTTAAACACTGTTTCAGGGCAAGAGATTGTGTTTTAGACTACAAGGGAATGCATTATAAGAAAAATCTTTACTTTGAAACTCTGTTCTTTGCCTTTTTCACACTATGAAACAGGTTTATATTCAACTTAAACACTGCTTCAGGGCAACGGATTGTGTTTTAGACTAAAAGGGAATGCATTATAAGAAGAATCTTTACTTTGAAACTCTGTTCTTTGCCTTTTTAACACTATGAAACAGCTTTGTATTCACACTAAACACTGTTTCAGGGCAAGAGATTGTGTTTTAGACTAAAAGGGAATGCATTATAAGAAGAATCTTTACTTTGAAACTCTGCTCTTAGCCTTTTTCACACTATGAAACAGCTTTGTATTCACACTAAACACTGTTTCAGGGCAAGAGATTGTGTTTTAGACTAAAAGGGAATGCATTATAAGAAGAATCTTTACTTTGAAACTCTGTTCTTTGCCTTTTTAACACTATGAAACAGCTTTGTATTCACATTAAACACTGTTTCAGGGCAAGAGATTGTGTTTTAGACTAAAAGGGAATGCATTATAAGAAGAATCTTTACTTTGAAACTCTGTTCTTTGCCTTTTTAACACTATGAAACAGCTTTGTATTCACACTAAACACTGTTTCAGGGCAAGAGATTGTGTTTTAGACTAAAAGGGAATGCATTATAAGAAGAATCTTTACTTTGAAACTCTGTTCTTTGCCTTTTTCACACTATGAAACAGCTTTGTATTCACACTAAACACTGTTTCAGGGCAAGAGATTGTGTTTTAGACTAAAAGGGAATGCATTATAAAGAATCTTTACTTTGAAACTCTGTTCTTTACCTTTTTCACACTATGAAACAGCTTTATATTCAACTTAAACACTGCTTCAGCGCAACAGATTGTGTTTTAGACTAAAAGAGAATGCATTATAAGAAGAATCTTTACTTTGAAACTCTGTTCTTTGCCTTTTTCACACTATGAAACAGCTTTGTATTCACACTAAACACTGTTTCAGGGCAAGAGATTGTGTTTTAGACTAAAAGGGAATGCATTATAAGAAGAATCTTTACTTTGAAACTCTGTTCTTTGCCTTTTTCACACTATGAAACAGCTTTGTATTCACACTAAACACTGTTTCAGGGCAAGAGATTGTGTTTTAGACTAAAAGGGAATGCATTATAAGAAGAATCTTTACTTTGAAACTCTGTTCTTTACCTTTTTCTCACTATGAAACAACTTTATGTTCATCTTAAACACTGCTTCAGGGCAACAGATTGTGTTTTAGACTAAAAGGGAATGCATTATAAGAAGAATCTTTACTTTGAAACTCTGTTCTTTGCCTTTTTAACACTATGAAACAGCTTTGTATTCACACTAAACACTGTTTCAGGGCAAGAGATTGTGTTTTAGACTAAAAGGGAATGCATTATAAGAAGAATCTTTACTTTGAAACTCTGTTCTTTGCCTTTTTCACACTATGAAACAGCTTTATTTTCACACTAAACACTGTTTCAGGGCAAGAGATTGTGTTTTAGACTAAAAGGGAATGCATTATAAGAAGAATCTTTACTTTGAAACTCTGCTCTTTGCCTTTTTCACACTATGAAACAGCTTTGTATTCACACTAAACACTGTTTCAGGGCAAGAGATTGTGTTTTAGACTAAAAGGGAATGCATTATAAGAAGAATCTTTACTTTGAAACTGTTCTTTGCCTTTTTAACTCTATGAAACAGCTTTGTATTCACACTAAACACTGTTTCAGGGCAAGAGATTGTGTTTTAGACTAAAAGGGAATGCATTATAAGAAGAATCTTTACTTTGAAACTCTGTTCTTTACCTTTTTCACTCTATAAAACAGCTTTGTATTCAACTTAAACACTGTTTCAGGGCAAGAGATTGTGTTTTAGACTACAAGGGAATGCATTATAAGAAAAATCTTTACTTTGAAACTCTGTTCTTTGCCTTTTTCACACTATGAAACAGCTTTATATTCAACTTAAACACTGCTTCAGGGCAACGGATTGTGTTTTAGACTAAAAGGGAATGCATTATAAGAAGAATCTTTACTTTGAAACTCTGTTCTTTGCCTTTTTAACACTATGAAACAGCTTTGTATTCACACTAAACACTGTTTCAGGGCAAGAGATTGTGTTTTAGACTAAAAGGGAATGCATTATAAGAAGAATCTTTACTTTGAAACTCTGCTCTTAGCCTTTTTCACACTATGAAACAGCTTTGTATTCACACTAAACACTGTTTCAGGGCAAGAGATTGTGTTTTAGACTAAAAGGGAATGCATTATAAGAAGAATCTTTACTTTGAAACTCTGTTCTTTACCTTTTTCACACTATGAAACAGCTTTGTATTCACACTAAACACTGTTTCAGGGCAAGAGATTGTGTTTTAGAATACAAGGGAATGCATTATAAGAAGAATCTTACTTTGAAACTCTGTTCTTTACCTTTTTCACACTATGAAACAGCTTTGTATTCAACTTAAACATTGTTTCAGAGCTAGACATCTTGTTTTTAACCAGACTGAATAACTTACAATATCCTAAGAAAACACATATTTCAAGTGAAAAGAGTTTATCCAGGAGAGAAAAATTTGTTTTAACATGGTTCTAATGTGACCCTTGAAAGTAATTGCAACTCTGTTTTTACACCTCTAACCACAAGGAGGCAACGTTTCCACGCATTACAATTGCCTTATACATAGTTTCAGAGTAAGAAATATTGTTTTTAACCAAACTGAACAACTAAAAGGGAATGCAATATAAGAAGAATCTTTATTTTGAAACTCTGTTCTTTACCTTTTTCACTCTATAAAACAGCTTTGTATTCAACTTAAACACTGTTTCAGGGCAAGAGATTGTGTTTTAGACTAAAAGGGAATGCATTATAAGAAGAATCTTTACTTTGAAACTCTGTTCTTTGCCTTTTTCACACTATGAAACAGCTTTGTATTCACACTAAACACTGTTTCAGGGCAAGAGATTGTGTTTTAGACTAAAAGGGAATGCATTATAAGAAGAATCTTTACTTTGAAACTCTGTTCTTTGCCTTTTTCACACTATGAAACAGCTTTATATTCACACTAAACACTGTTTCAGGGCAAGAGATTGTGTTTTAGACTAAAAGGGAATGCATTATAAGAAGAATCTTTACTTTGAAACTCTGTTCTTTACCTTTTTCTCACTATGAAACAGCTTTATGTTCATCTTAAACACTGCTTCAGGGCAACAGATTGTGTTTTAGACTAAAAGGGAATGCATTATAAGAAGAATCTTTACTTTGAAACTCTGTTCTTTGCCTTTTTAACACTATGAAACAGCTTTGTATTCACACTAAACACTGTTTCAGGGCAAGAGATTGTGTTTTAGAATACAAGGGAATGCATTATAAGAAGAATCTTACTTTGAAACTCTGTTCTTTACCTTTTTCACACTATGAAACAGCTTTGTATTCAACTTAAACATTGTTTCAGAGCTAGACATCTTGTTTTTAACCAGACTGAATAACTTACAATATCCTAAGAAAACACATATTTCAAGTGAAAAGAGTTTATCCAGGAGAGAAAAATTTGTTTTAACATGGTTCTAATGTGACCCTTGAAAGTAATTGCAACTCTGTTTTTACACCTCTAACCACAAGGAGGCAACGTTTCCACGCATTACAATTGCCTTATACATAGTTTCAGAGTAAGAAATATTGTTTTTAACCAAACTGAACAACTAAAAGGGAATGCAATATAAGAAGAATCTTTACTTTGAAACTCTGTTCTTTGCCTTTTTAACTCTATGAAACAGCTTTGTATTCACACTAAACACTGTTTCAGGGCAACAGATTGTGTTTTAGACTAAAAGGGAATGCATTATAAGAAGAATCTTTACTTTGAAACTCTGTTCTTTGCCTTTTTAACACTATGAAACAGCTTTGTATTCACACTAAACACTGTTTCAGGGCAAGAGATTGTGTTTTAGACTAAAAGGGAATGCATTATAAGAAGAATCTTTACTTTGAAACTCTGTTCTTTGCCTTTTTCACACTATGAAACAGCTTTATATTCACACTAAACACTGTTTCAGGGCAAGAGATTGTGTTTTAGACTAAAAGGGAATGCATTATAAGAAGAATCTTTACTTTGAAACTCTGTTCTTTACCTTTTTCTCACTATGAAACAGCTTTATGTTCATCTTAAACACTGCTTCAGGGCAACAGATTGTGTTTTAGACTAAAAGGGAATGCATTATAAGAAGAATCTTTACTTTGAAACTCTGTTCTTTGCCTTTTTAACACTATGAAACAGCTTTGTATTCACACTAAACACTGTTTCAGGGCAAGAGATTGTGTTTTAGAATACAAGGGAATGCATTATAAGAAGAATCTTACTTTGAAACTCTGTTCTTTACCTTTTTCACACTATGAAACAGCTTTGTATTCAACTTAAACATTGTTTCAGAGCTAGACATCTTGTTTTTAACCAGACTGAATAACTTACAATATCCTAAGAAAACACATATTTCAAGTGAAAAGAGTTTATCCAGGAGAGAAAAATTTGTTTTAACATGGTTCTAATGTGACCCTTGAAAGTAATTGCAACTCTGTTTTTACACCTCTAACCACAAGGAGGCAACGTTTCCACGCATTACAATTGCCTTATACATAGTTTCAGAGTAAGAAATATTGTTTTTAACCAAACTGAACAACTAAAAGGGAATGCAATATAAGAAGAATCTTTATTTTGAAACTCTGTTCTTTACCTTTTTCACTCTATAAAACAGCTTTGTATTCAACTTAAACACTGTTTCAGGGCAAGAGATTGTGTTTTAGACTAAAAGGGAATGCATTATAAGAAGAATCTTTACTTTGAAACTCTGTTCTTTGCCTTTTTCACACTATGAAACAGCTTTATATTCACACTAAACACTGTTTCAGGGCAAGAGATTGTGTTTTAGACTAAAAGGGAATGCATTATAAGAAGAATCTTTACTTTGAAACTCTGTTCTTTGCCTATTTCACACTAAGAAACAGCTTTATATTCAACTTAAACACTGCTTCAGGGCAACGGATTGTGTTTTAGACTAAAAGGGAATGCATTATAAGAAGAATCTTTACTTTGAAACTCTGCTCTTAGCCTTTTTCACACTATGAAACAGCTTTGTATTCACACTAAACACTGTTTCAGGGCAAGAGATTGTGTTTTAGACTAAAAGGGAATGCATTATAAGAAGAATCTTTACTTTGAAACTCTGTTCTTTACCTTTTTCTCACTATGAAACAGCTTTATGTTCATCTTAAACACTGCTTCAGGGCAACAGATTGTGTTTTAGACTAAAAGGGAATGCATTATAAGAAGAATCTTTACTTTGAAACTCTGTTCTTTGCCTTTTTAACACTATGAAACAGCTTTGTATTCACACTAAACACTGTTTCAGGGCAAGAGATTGTGTTTTAGACTAAAAGGGAATGCATTATAAGAAGAATCTTTACTTTGAAACTCTGTTCTTTGCCTTTTTCACACTATGAAACAGCTTTATATTCACACTAAACACTGTTTCAGGGCAAGAGATTGTGTTTTAGACTAAAAGGGAATGCATTATAAGAAGAATCTTTACTTTGAAACTCTGTTCTTTGCCTTTTTCACACTAAGAAACAGCTTTATATTCAACTTAAACACTGCTTCAGGGCAACGGATTGTGTTTTAGACTAAAAGGGAATGCATTATAAGAAGAATCTTTACTTTGAAACTCTGTTCTTTGCCTTTTTAACACTATGAAACAGCTTTGTATTCACACTAAACACTGTTTCAGGGCAAGAGATTGTGTTTTAGACTAAAAGGGAATGCATTATAAGAAGAATCTTTACTTTGAAACTCTGTTCTTTGCCTTTTTCACACTATGAAACAGCTTTGTATTCACACTAAACACTGTTTCAGGGCAAGAGATTGTGTTTTAGACTAAAAGGGAATGCATTATAAGAAGAATCTTTACTTTGAAACTGTTCTTTGCCTTTTTAACACTATGAAACAGTTTTGTATTCACACTAAACACTGTTTCAGGGCAAGAGATTGTGTTTTAGACTAAAAGGGAATGCATTATAAAGAATCTTTACTTTGAAACTCTGTTCTTTACCTTTTTCACACTATGAAACAGCTTTATATTCAACTTAAACACTGCTTCAGCGCAACAGATTGTGTTTTAGACTAAAAGAGAATGCATTATAAGAAGAATCTTTACTTTGAAACTCTGTTCTTTGCCTTTTTCACACTATGAAACAGCTTTATATTCAACTTAAACACTGCTTCAGGGCAACGGATTGTGTTTTAGACTAAAAGGGAATGCATTATAAGAAGAATCTTTACTTTGAAACTCTGTTCTTTGCCTTTTTAACACTATGAAACAGCTTTGTATTCACACTAAACACTGTTTCAGGGCAAGAGATTGTGTTTTAGACTAAAAGGGAATGCATTATAAGAAGAATCTTTACTTTGAAACTCTGTTCTTTGCCTTTTTCACACTATGAAACAGCTTTGTATTCACACTAAACACTGTTTCAGGGCAAGAGATTGTGTTTTAGACTAAAAGGGAATGCATTATAAGAAGAATCTTTACTTTGAAACTCTGTTCTTTACCTTTTTCTCACTATGAAACAACTTTATGTTCATCTTAAACACTGCTTCAGGGCAACAGATTGTGTTTTAGACTAAAAGGGAATGCATTATAAGAAGAATCTTTACTTTGAAACTCTATTCTTTGCCTTTTTAACACTATGAAACAGCTTTGTATTCACACTAAACACTGTTTCAGGGCAAGAGATTGTGTTTTAGACTAAAAGGGAATGCATTATAAGAAGAATCTTTACTTTGAAACTCTGTTCTTTGCCTTTTTCACACTATGAAACAGCTTTATATTCACACTAAACACTGTTTCAGGGCAAGAGATTGTGTTTTAGACTAAAAGGGAATGCATTATAAGAAGAATCTTTACTTTGAAACTCTGCTCTTTGCCTTTTTCACACTATGAAACAGCTTTGTATTCACACTAAACACTGTTTCAGGGCAAGAGATTGTGTTTTAGACTAAAAGGGAATGCATTATAAGAAGAATCTTTACTTTGAAACTGTTCTTTGCCTTTTTAACTCTATGAAACAGCTTTGTATTCACACTAAACACTGTTTCAGGGCAAGAGATTGTGTTTTAGACTAAAAGGGAATGCATTATAAGAAGAATCTTTACTTTGAAACTCTGTTCTTTACCTTTTTCACTCTATAAAACAGCTTTGTATTCAACTTAAACACTGTTTCAGGGCAAGAGATTGTGTTTTAGACTACAAGGGAATGCATTATAAGAAAAATCTTTACTTTGAAACTCTGTTCTTTGCCTTTTTCACACTATGAAACAGCTTTATATTCAACTTAAACACTGCTTCAGGGCAACGGATTGTGTTTTAGACTAAAAGGGAATGCATTATAAGAAGAATCTTTACTTTGAAACTCTGTTCTTTGCCTTTTTAACACTATGAAACAGCTTTGTATTCACACTAAACACTGTTTCAGGGCAAGAGATTGTGTTTTAGACTAAAAGGGAATGCTTTATAAGAAGAATCTTTACTTTGAAACTCTGCTCTTAGCCTTTTTCACACTATGAAACAGCTTTGTATTCACACTAAACACTGTTTCAGGGCAAGAGATTGTGTTTTAGACTAAAAGGGAATGCATTATAAGAAGAATCTTTACTTTGAAACTCTGTTCTTTACCTTTTTCTCACTATGAAACAGCTTTATGTTCATCTTAAACACTGCTTCAGGGCAACAGATTGTGTTTTAGACTAAAAGGGAATGCATTATAAGAAGAATCTTTACTTTGAAACTCTGTTCTTTGCCTTTTTAACACTATGAAACAGCTTTGTATTCACATTAAACACTGTTTCAGGGCAAGAGATTGTGTTTTAGACTAAAAGGGAATGCATTATAAGAAGAATCTTTACTTTGAAACTCTGTTCTTTGCCTTTTTAACACTATGAAACAGCTTTGTATTCACACTAAACACTGTTTCAGGGCAAGAGATTGTGTTTTAGACTAAAAGGGAATGCATTATAAGAAGAATCTTTACTTTGAAACTCTGTTCTTTGCCTTTTTCACACTATGAAACAGCTTTGTATTCACACTAAACACTGTTTCAGGGCAAGAGATTATGTTTTAGACTAAAAGGGAATGCATTATAAGAAGAATCTTTACTTTGAAACTCTGTTCTTTGCCTTTTTAACACTATGAAACAGCTTTGTATTCACACTAAACACTGTTTCAGGGCAAGAGATTGTTTTTTAGAATACAAGGGAATGCATTATAAGAAGAATCTTACTTTGAAACTCTGTTCTTTACCTTTTTCACACTATGAAACAGCTTTGTATTCAACTTAAACATTGTTTCAGAGCTAGACATCTTGTTTTTAACCAGACTGAATAACTTACAATATCCTAAGAAAACACATATTTCAAGTGAAAAGAGTTTATCCAGGAGAGAAAAATTTGTTTTAACATGGTTCTAATGTGACCCTTGAAAGTAATTGCAACTCTGTTTTTACACCTCTAACCACAAGGAGGCAACGTTTCCACGCATTACAATTGCCTTATACATAGTTTCAGAGTAAGAAATATTGTTTTTAACCAAACTGAACAACTAAAAGGGAATGCAATATAAGAAGAATCTTTATTTTGAAACTCTGTTCTTTACATTTTTCACTCTATAAAACAGCTTTGTATTCAACTTAAACACTGCTTCAGGGCAACGGATTGTGTTTTAGACTAAAAGGGAATGCATTATAAGAAGAATCTTTACTTTGAAACTCTGTTCTTTGCCTTTTTAACACTATGAAACAGCTTTGTATTCACACTAAACACTGTTTCAGGGCAAGAGATTGTGTTTTAGACTAAAAGGGAATGCATTATAAGAAGAATCTTTACTTTGAAACTCTGTTCTTTGCCTTTTTCACACTATGAAACAGCTTTGTATTCACACTAAACACTGTTTCAGGGCAAGAGATTGTGTTTTAGACTAAAAGGGAATGCATTATAAGAAGAATCTTTACTTTGAAACTGTTCTTTACCTTTTTCTCACTATGAGACAGCTTTATGTTCATCTTAAACACTGCTTCAGGGCAACAGATTGTGTTTTAGACTAAAAGGGAATGCATTATAAGAAGAATCTTTACATCGAAACTCTGTTCTTTACCTTTTTCACACTATGAAACAGCTTTATATTCAACTTAAACACTGCTTCAGGGCAAGAGATTGTGTTTTAGACTAAAAGGGAATGCATTATAAGAAGAATCTTTACTTTGAAACTCTGTTCTTTGCCTTTTTAACACTATGAAACAGCGTTGTATTCACACTAAACACTGTTTCAGGGAAAGAGATTGTGTTTTAGACTAAAAGGGAATGCATTATAAGAAGAATCTTTACTTTGAAACTCTGTTCTTTACCTTTTTCTCACTATGAAACAACTTTATGTTCATCTTAAACACTGCTTCAGGGCAAGAGATTGTGTTTTAGACTAAAAGGGAATGCATTATAAGAAGAATCTTTACTTTGAAACTCTGTTCTTTGCCTTTTTAACACTATGAAACAGCGTTGTATTCACACTAAACACTGTTTCAGGGAAAGAGATTGTGTTTTAGACTAAAAGGGAATGCATTATAAGAAGAATCTTTACTTTGAACCTCTGTTCTTTACCTTTTTCTGACTATGAAACAACTTTATGTTCAACTTAAACACTGCCTCAGGGCAACAGATTGTGTTTTAGACTAAAAGGGAATGCATTATAAGAAGAATCTTTACTTTGAAACTCTGTTCTTTACCTTTTTCACACTATGAAACAGCTTTATATTCAACTTAAACACTGCTTCAGGGCAACAGATTGTGTTTTAGACTAAAAGAGAATGCATTATAAGAAGAATCTTTACTTTGAAACTCTGTTCTTTGCCTTTTTCACACTATGAAACAGCTTTGTATTCACACTAAACACTGTTTCAGGGCAAGAGATTGTGTTTTAGACTAAAAGGTAATGCATTATAAGAAGAATCTTTACTTTGAAACTCTGTTCTTTGCCTTTTTCACACTATGAAACAGCTTTATATTCACACTAAACACTGTTTCAGGGCAAGAGATTGTGTTTTAGACTAAAAGGGAATGCATTATAAGAAGAATCTTTACTTTGAAACTCTGCTCTTTGCCTTTTTCACACTATGAAACAGCTTTGTATTCACACTAAACACTGTTTCAGGGCAAGAGATTGTGTTTTAGACTAAAAGGGAATGCATTATAAGAAGAATCTTTACTTTGAAACTGTTCTTTGCCTTTTTAACTCTATGAAACAGCTTTGTATTCACACTAAACACTGTTTCAGGGCAAGAGATTGTGTTTTAGACTAAAAGGGAATGCATTATAAGAAGAATCTTTACTTTGAAACTCTGTTCTTTACCTTTTTCACTCTATAAAACAGCTTTGTATTCAACTTAAACACTGTTTCAGGGCAAGAGATTGTGTTTTAGACTACAAGGGAATGCATTATAAGAAAAATCTTTACTTTGAAACTCTGTTCTTTGCCTTTTTCACACTATGAAACAGGTTTATATTCAACTTAAACACTGCTTCAGGGCAACGGATTGTGTTTTAGACTAAAAGGGAATGCATTATAAGAAGAATCTTTACTTTGAAACTCTGTTCTTTGCCTTTTTAACACTATGAAACAGCTTTGTATTCACACTAAACACTGTTTCAGGGCAAGAGATTGTGTTTTAGACTAAAAGGGAATGCATTATAAGAAGAATCTTTACTTTGAAACTCTGCTCTTAGCCTTTTTCACACTATGAAACAGCTTTGTATTCACACTAAACACTGTTTCAGGGCAAGAGATTGTGTTTTAGACTAAAAGGGAATGCATTATAAGAAGAATCTTTACTTTGAAACTCTGTTCTTTGCCTTTTTAACACTATGAAACAGCTTTGTATTCACATTAAACACTGTTTCAGGGCAAGAGATTGTGTTTTAGACTAAAAGGGAATGCATTATAAGAAGAATCTTTACTTTCAAACTCTGTTCTTTGCCTTTTTAACACTATGAAACAGCTTTGTATTCACACTAAACACTGTTTCAGGGCAAGAGATTGTGTTTTAGACTAAAAGGGAATGCATTATAAGAAGAATCTTTACTTTGAAACTCTGTTCTTTGCCTTTTTCACACTATGAAACAGCTTTGTATTCACACTAAACACTGTTTCAGGGCAAGAGATTGTGTTTTAGACTAAAAGGGAATGCATTATAAAGAATCTTTACTTTGAAACTCTGTTCTTTACCTTTTTCACACTATGAAACAGCTTTATATTCAACTTAAACACTGCTTCAGCGCAACAGATTGTGTTTTAGACTAAAAGAGAATGCATTATAAGAAGAATCTTTACTTTGAAACTCTGTTCTTTGCCTTTTTCACACTATGAAACAGCTTTGTATTCACACTAAACACTGTTTCAGGGCAAGAGATTGTGTTTTAGACTAAAAGGGAATGCATTATAAGAAGAATCTTTACTTTGAAACTCTGTTCTTTGCCTTTTTCACACTATGAAACAGCTTTGTATTCACACTAAACACTGTTTCAGGGCAAGAGATTGTGTTTTAGACTAAAAGGGAATGCATTATAAGAAGAATCTTTACTTTGAAACTCTGTTCTTTACCTTTTTCTCACTATGAAACAACTTTATGTTCATCTTAAACACTGCTTCAGGGCAACAGATTGTGTTTTAGACTAAAAGGGAATGCATTATAAGAAGAATCTTTACTTTGAAACTCTATTCTTTGCCTTTTTAACACTATGAAACAGCTTTGTATTCACACTAAACACTGTTTCAGGGCAAGAGATTGTGTTTTAGACTAAAAGGGAATGCATTATAAGAAGAATCTTTACTTTGAAACTCTGTTCTTTGCCTTTTTCACACTATGAAACAGCTTTATATTCACACTAAACACTGTTTCAGGGCAAGAGATTGTGTTTTAGACTAAAAGGGAATGCATTATAAGAAGAATCTTTACTTTGAAACTCTGCTCTTTGCCTTTTTCACACTATGAAACAGCTTTGTATTCACACTAAACACTGTTTCAGGGCAAGAGATTGTGTTTTAGACTAAAAGGGAATGCATTATAAGAAGAATCTTTACTTTGAAACTGTTCTTTGCCTTTTTAACTCTATGAAACAGCTTTGTATTCACACTAAACACTGTTTCAGGGCAAGAGATTGTGTTTTAGACTAAAAGGGAATGCATTATAAGAAGAATCTTTACTTTGAAACTCTGTTCTTTACCTTTTTCACTCTATAAAACAGCTTTGTATTCAACTTAAACACTGTTTCAGGGCAAGAGATTGTGTTTTAGACTACAAGGGAATGCATTATAAGAAAAATCTTTACTTTGAAACTCTGTTCTTTGCCTTTTTCACACTATGAAACAGCTTTATATTCAACTTAAACACTGCTTCAGGGCAACGGATTGTGTTTTAGACTAAAAGGGAATGCATTATAAGAAGAATCTTTACTTTGAAACTCTGTTCTTTGCCTTTTTAACACTATGAAACAGCTTTGTATTCACAATAAACACTGTTTCAGGGCAAGAGATTGTGTTTTAGACTAAAAGGGAATGCATTATAAGAAGAATCTTTACTTTGAAACTCTGCTCTTAGCCTTTTTCACACTATGAAACAGCTTTGTATTCACACTAAACACTGTTTCAGGGCAAGAGATTGTGTTTTAGACTAAAAGGGAATGCATTATAAGAAGAATCTTTACTTTGAAACTCTGTTCTTTACCTTTTTCTCACTATGAAACAGCTTTATGTTCATCTTAAACACTGCTTCAGGGCAACAGATTGTGTTTTAGACTAAAAGGGAATGCATTATAAGAAGAATCTTTACTTTGAAACTCTGTTCTTTGCCTTTTTAACACTATGAAACAGCTTTGTATTCACATTAAACACTGTTTCAGGGCAAGAGATTGTGTTTTAGACTAAAAGGGAATGCATTATAAGAAGAATCTTTACTTTGAAACTCTGTTCTTTGCCTTTTTAACACTATGAAACAGCTTTGTATTCACACTAAACACTGTTTCAGGGCAAGAGATTGTGTTTTAGACTAAAAGGGAATGCATTATAAGAAGAATCTTTACTTTGAAACTCTGTTCTTTGCCTTTTTCACACTATGAAACAGCTTTGTATTCACACTAAACACTGTTTCAGGGCAAGAGATTATGTTTTAGACTAAAAGGGAATGCATTATAAGAAGAATCTTTACTTTGAAACTCTGTTCTTTGCCTTTTTAACACTATGAAACAGCTTTGTATTCACACTAAACACTGTTTCAGGGCAAGAGATTGTTTTTTAGAATACAAGGGAATGCATTATAAGAAGAATCTTACTTTGAAACTCTGTTCTTTACCTTTTTCACACTATGAAACAGCTTTGTATTCAACTTAAACATTGTTTCAGAGCTAGACATCTTGTTTTTAACCAGACTGAATAACTTACAATATCCTAAGAAAACACATATTTCAAGTGAAAAGAGTTTATCCAGGAGAGAAAAATTTGTTTTAACATGGTTCTAATGTGACCCTTGAAAGTAATTGCAACTCTGTTTTTACACCTCTAACCACAAGGAGGCAACGTTTCCACGCATTACAATTGCCTTATACATAGTTTCAGAGTAAGAAATATTGTTTTTAACCAAACTGAACAACTAAAAGGGAATGCAATATAAGAAGAATCTTTATTTTGAAACTCTGTTCTTTACATTTTTCACTCTATAAAACAGCTTTGTATTCAACTTAAACACTGCTTCAGGGCAACGGATTGTGTTTTAGACTAAAAGGGAATGCATTATAAGAAGAATCTTTACTTTGAAACTCTGTTCTTTGCCTTTTTAACACTATGAAACAGCTTTGTATTCACACTAAACACTGTTTCAGGGCAAGAGATTGTGTTTTAGACTAAAAGGGAATGCATTATAAGAAGAATCTTTACTTTGAAACTCTGTTCTTTGCCTTTTTCACACTATGAAACAGCTTTGTATTCACACTAAACACTGTTTCAGGGCAAGAGATTGTGTTTTAGACTAAAAGGGAATGCATTATAAGAAGAATCTTTACTTTGAAACTGTTCTTTACCTTTTTCTCACTATGAGACAGCTTTATGTTCATCTTAAACACTGCTTCAGGGCAACAGATTGTGTTTTAGACTAAAAGGGAATGCATTATAAGAAGAATCTTTACATCGAAACTCTGTTCTTTACCTTTTTCACACTATGAAACAGCTTTATATTCAACTTAAACACTGCTTCAGGGCAAGAGATTGTGTTTTAGACTAAAAGGGAATGCATTATAAGAAGAATCTTTACTTTGAAACTCTGTTCTTTGCCTTTTTAACACTATGAAACAGCGTTGTATTCACACTAAACACTGTTTCAGGGAAAGAGATTGTGTTTTAGACTAAAAGGGAATGCATTATAAGAAGAATCTTTACTTTGAAACTCTGTTCTTTACCTTTTTCTCACTATGAAACAACTTTATGTTCATCTTAAACACTGCTTCAGGGCAAGAGATTGTGTTTTAGACTAAAAGGGAATGCATTATAAGAAGAATCTTTACTTTGAAACTCTGTTCTTTGCCTTTTTCACACTATGAAACAGCTTTGTATTCACACTAAACACTGTTTCAGGGCAAGAGATTGTGTTTTAGACTAAAAGGGAATGCATTATAAGAAGAATCTTTACTTTGAACCTCTGTTCTTTACCTTTTTCTGACTATGAAACAACTTTATGTTCAACTTAAACACTGCCTCAGGGCAACAGATTGTGTTTTAGACTAAAAGGGAATGCATTATAAGAAGAATCTTTACTTTGAAACTCTGTTCTTTACCTTTTTCACACTATGAAACAGCTTTATATTCAACTTAAACACTGCTTCAGGGCAACAGATTGTGTTTTAGACTAAAAGAGAATGCATTATAAGAAGAATCTTTACTTTGAAACTCTGTTCTTTGCCTTTTTCACACTATGAAACAGCTTTGTATTCACACTAAACACTGTTTCAGGGCAAGAGATTGTGTTTTAGACTAAAAGGTAATGCATTATAAGAAGAATCTTTACTTTGAAACTCTGTTCTTTGCCTTTTTCACACTATGAAACAGCTTTATATTCACACTAAACACTGTTTCAGGGCAAGAGATTGTGTTTTAGACTAAAAGGGAATGCATTATAAGAAGAATCTTTACTTTGAAACTCTGCTCTTTGCCTTTTTCACACTATGAAACAGCTTTGTATTCACACTAAACACTGTTTCAGGGCAAGAGATTGTGTTTTAGACTAAAAGGGAATGCATTATAAGAAGAATCTTTACTTTGAAACTGTTCTTTGCCTTTTTAACTCTATGAAACAGCTTTGTATTCACACTAAACACTGTTTCAGGGCAAGAGATTGTGTTTTAGACTAAAAGGGAATGCATTATAAGAAGAATCTTTACTTTGAAACTCTGTTCTTTACCTTTTTCACTCTATAAAACAGCTTTGTATTCAACTTAAACACTGTTTCAGGGCAAGAGATTGTGTTTTAGACTACAAGGGAATGCATTATAAGAAAAATCTTTACTTTGAAACTCTGTTCTTTGCCTTTTTCACACTATGAAACAGGTTTATATTCAACTTAAACACTGCTTCAGGGCAACGGATTGTGTTTTAGACTAAAAGGGAATGCATTATAAGAAGAATCTTTACTTTGAAACTCTGTTCTTTGCCTTTTTAACACTATGAAACAGCTTTGTATTCACACTAAACACTGTTTCAGGGCAAGAGATTGTGTTTTAGACTAAAAGGGAATGCATTATAAGAAGAATCTTTACTTTGAAACTCTGCTCTTAGCCTTTTTCACACTATGAAACAGCTTTGTATTCACACTAAACACTGTTTCAGGGCAAGAGATTGTGTTTTAGACTAAAAGGGAATGCATTATAAGAAGAATCTTTACTTTGAAACTCTGTTCTTTGCCTTTTTAACACTATGAAACAGCTTTGTATTCACATTAAACACTGTTTCAGGGCAAGAGATTGTGTTTTAGACTAAAAGGGAATGCATTATAAGAAGAATCTTTACTTTGAAACTCTGTTCTTTGCCTTTTTAACACTATGAAACAGCTTTGTATTCACACTAAACACTGTTTCAGGGCAAGAGATTGTGTTTTAGACTAAAAGGGAATGCATTATAAGAAGAATCTTTACTTTGAAACTCTGTTCTTTGCCTTTTTCACACTATGAAACAGCTTTGTATTCACACTAAACACTGTTTCAGGGCAAGAGATTGTGTTTTAGACTAAAAGGGAATGCATTATAAAGAATCTTTACTTTGAAACTCTGTTCTTTACCTTTTTCACACTATGAAACAGCTTTATATTCAACTTAAACACTGCTTCAGCGCAACAGATTGTGTTTTAGACTAAAAGAGAATGCATTATAAGAAGAATCTTTACTTTGAAACTCTGTTCTTTGCCTTTTTCACACTATGAAACAGCTTTGTATTCACACTAAACACTGTTTCAGGGCAAGAGATTGTGTTTTAGACTAAAAGGGAATGCATTATAAGAAGAATCTTTACTTTGAAACTCTGTTCTTTGCCTTTTTCACACTATGAAACAGCTTTGTATTCACACTAAACACTGTTTCAGGGCAAGAGATTGTGTTTTAGACTAAAAGGGAATGCATTATAAGAAGAATCTTTACTTTGAAACTCTGTTCTTTACCTTTTTCTCACTATGAAACAACTTTATGTTCATCTTAAACACTGCTTCAGGGCAACAGATTGTGTTTTAGACTAAAAGGGAATGCATTATAAGAAGAATCTTTACTTTGAAACTCTGTTCTTTGCCTTTTTAACACTATGAAACAGCTTTGTATTCACACTAAACACTGTTTCAGGGCAAGAGATTGTGTTTTAGACTAAAAGGGAATGCATTATAAGAAGAATCTTTACTTTGAAACTCTGTTCTTTGCCTTTTTCACACTATGAAACAGCTTTATATTCACACTAAACACTGTTTCAGGGCAAGAGATTGTGTTTTAGACTAAAAGGGAATGCATTATAAGAAGAATCTTTACTTTGAAACTCTGCTCTTTGCCTTTTTCACACTATGAAACAGCTTTGTATTCACACTAAACACTGTTTCAGGGCAAGAGATTGTGTTTTAGACTAAAAGGGAATGCATTATAAGAAGAATCTTTACTTTGAAACTGTTCTTTGCCTTTTTAACTCTATGAAACAGCTTTGTATTCACACTAAACACTGTTTCAGGGCAAGAGATTGTGTTTTAGACTAAAAGGGAATGCATTATAAGAAGAATCTTTACTTTGAAACTCTGTTCTTTACCTTTTTCACTCTATAAAACAGCTTTGTATTCAACTTAAACACTGTTTCAGGGCAAGAGATTGTGTTTTAGACTACAAGGGAATGCATTATAAGAAAAATCTTTACTTTGAAACTCTGTTCTTTGCCTTTTTCACACTATGAAACAGCTTTATATTCAACTTAAACACTGCTTCAGGGCAACGGATTGTGTTTTAGACTAAAAGGGAATGCATTATAAGAAGAATCTTTACTTTGAAACTCTGTTCTTTGCCTTTTTAACACTATGAAACAGCTTTGTATTCACACTAAACACTGTTTCAGGGCAAGAGATTGTGTTTTAGACTAAAAGGGAATGCATTATAAGAAGAATCTTTACTTTGAAACTCTGCTCTTAGCCTTTTTCACACTATGAAACAGCTTTGTATTCACACTAAACACTGTTTCAGGGCAAGAGATTGTGTTTTAGACTAAAAGGGAATGCATTATAAGAAGAATCTTTACTTTGAAACTCTGTTCTTTACCTTTTTCTCACTATGAAACAGCTTTATGTTCATCTTAAACACTGCTTCAGGGCAACAGATTGTGTTTTAGACTAAAAGGGAATGCATTATAAGAAGAATCTTTACTTTGAAACTCTGTTCTTTGCCTTTTTAACACTATGAAACAGCTTTGTATTCACATTAAACACTGTTTCAGGGCAAGAGATTGTGTTTTAGACTAAAAGGGAATGCATTATAAGAAGAATCTTTACTTTGAAACTCTGTTCTTTGCCTTTTTAACACTATGAAACAGCTTTGTATTCACACTAAACACTGTTTCAGGGCAAGAGATTGTGTTTTAGACTAAAAGGGAATGCATTATAAGAAGAATCTTTACTTTGAAACTCTGTTCTTTGCCTTTTTCACACTATGAAACAGCTTTGTATTCACACTAAACACTGTTTCAGGGCAAGAGATTGTGTTTTAGACTAAAAGGGAATGCATTATAAGAAGAATCTTTACTTTGAAACTCTGTTCTTTGCCTTTTTAACACTATGAAACAGCTTTGTATTCACACTAAACACTGTTTCAGGGCAAGAGATTGTGTTTTAGAATACAAGGGAATGCATTATAAGAAGAATCTTACTTTGAAACTCTGTTCTTTACCTTTTTCACACTATGAAACAGCTTTGTATTCAACTTAAACATTGTTTCAGAGCTAGACATCTTGTTTTTAACCAGACTGAATAACTTACAATATCCTAAGAAAACACATATTTCAAGTGAAAAGAGTTTATCCAGGAGAGAAAAATTTGTTTTAACATGGTTCTAATGTGACCCTTGAAAGTAATTGCAACTCTGTTTTTACACCTCTAACCACAAGGAGGCAACGTTTCCACGCATTACAATTGCCTTATACATAGTTTCAGAGTAAGAAATATTGTTTTTAACCAAACTGAACAACTAAAAGGGAATGCAATATAAGAAGAATCTTTATTTTGAAACTCTGTTCTTTACCTTTTTCACTCTATAAAACAGCTTTGTATTCAACTTAAACACTGTTTCAGGGCAAGAGATTGTGTTTTAGACTAAAAGGGAATGCATTATAAGAAGAATCTTTACTTTGAAACTCTGTTCTTTGCCTTTTTCACACTATGAAACAGCTTTATATTCACACTAAACACTGTTTCAGGGCAAGAGATTGTGTTTTAGACTAAAAGGGAATGCATTATAAGAAGAATCTTTACTTTGAAACTCTGTTCTTTGCCTTTTTCACACTAAGAAACAGCTTTATATTCAACTTAAACACTGCTTCAGGGCAACGGATTGTGTTTTAGACTAAAAGGGAATGCATTATAAGAAGAATCTTTACTTTGAAACTCTGCTCTTAGCCTTTTTCACACTATGAAACAGCTTTGTATTCACACTAAACACTGTTTCAGGGCAAGAGATTGTGTTTTAGACTAAAAGGGAATGCATTATAAGAAGAATCTTTACTTTGAAACTCTGTTCTTTACCTTTTTCTCACTATGAAACAGCTTTATGTTCATCTTAAACACTGCTTCAGGGCAACAGATTGTGTTTTAGACTAAAAGGGAATGCATTATAAGAAGAATCTTTACTTTGAAACTCTGTTCTTTGCCTTTTTAACACTATGAAACAGCTTTGTATTCACATTAAACACTGTTTCAGGGCAAGAGATTGTGTTTTAGACTAAAAGGGAATGCATTATAAGAAGAATCTTTACTTTGAAACTCTGTTCTTTGCCTTTTTAACACTATGAAACAGCTTTGTATTCACACTAAACACTGTTTCAGGGCAAGAGATTGTGTTTTAGACTAAAAGGGAATGCATTATAAGAAGAATCTTTACTTTGAAACTCTGTTCTTTGCCTTTTTCACACTATGAAACAGCTTTGTATTCACACTAAACACTGTTTCAGGGCAAGAGATTGTGTTTTAGACTAAAAGGGAATGCATTATAAGAAGAATCTTTACTTTGAAACTCTGTTCTTTGCCTTTTTAACACTATGAAACAGCTTTGTATTCACACTAAACTGTTTCAGGGCAAGAGATTGTGTTTTAGAATACAAGGGAATGCATTATAAGAAGAATCTTACTTTGAAACTCTGTTCTTTACCTTTTTCACACTATGAAACAGCTTTGTATTCAACTTAAACATTGTTTCAGAGCTAGACATCTTGTTTTTAACCAGACTGAATAACTTACAATATCCTAAGAAAACACATATTTCAAGTGAAAAGAGTTTATCCAGGAGAGAAAAATTTGTTTTAACATGGTTCTAATGTGACCCTTGAAAGTAATTGCAACTCTGATTTTACACCTCTAACCACAAGGAGGCAACGTTTCCACGCATTACAATTGCCTTATACATAGTTTCAGAGTAAGAAATATTGTTTTTAACCAAACTGAACAACTAAAAGGGAATGCATTATAAGAAGAATCTTTACTTTGAAACTGTTCTTTGCCTTTTTAACTCTATGAAACAGCTTTGTATTCACACTAAACACTGTTTCAGGGCAAGAGATTGTGTTTTAGACTAAAAGGGAATGCATTATAAGAAGAATCTTTACTTTGAAACTCTGTTCTTTACCTTTTTCACTCTATAAAACAGCTTTGTATTCAACTTAAACACTGTTTCAGGGCAAGAGATTGTGTTTTAGACTACAAGGGAATGCATTATAAGAAAAATCTTTACTTTGAAACTCTGTTCTTTGCCTTTTTCACACTATGAAACAGGTTTATATTCAACTTAAACACTGCTTCAGGGCAACGGATTGTGTTTTAGACTAAAAGGGAATGCATTATAAGAAGAATCTTTACTTTGAAACTCTGTTCTTTGCCTTTTTAACACTATGAAACAGCTTTGTATTCACACTAAACACTGTTTCAGGGCAAGAGATTGTGTTTTAGACTAAAAGGGAATGCATTATAAGAAGAATCTTTACTTTGAAACTCTGCTCTTAGCCTTTTTAACACTATGAAACAGCTTTGTATTCACACTAAACACTGTTTCAGGGCAAGAGATTGTGTTTTAGACTAAAAGGGAATGCATTATAAGAAGAATCTTTACTTTGAAACTCTGTTCTTTGCCTTTTTAACACTATGAAACAGCTTTGTATTCACATTAAACACTGTTTCAGGGCAAGAGATTGTGTTTTAGACTAAAAGGGAATGCATTATAAGAAGAATCTTTACTTTGAAACTCTGTTCTTTGCCTTTTTAACACTATGAAACAGCTTTGTATTCACACTAAACACTGTTTCAGGGCAAGAGATTGTGTTTTAGACTAAAAGGGAATGCATTATAAGAAGAATCTTTACTTTGAAACTCTGTTCTTTGCCTTTTTCACACTATGAAACAGCTTTGTATTCACACTAAACACTGTTTCAGGGCAAGAGATTGTGTTTTAGACTAAAAGGGAATGCATTATAAAGAATCTTTACTTTGAAACTCTGTTCTTTACCTTTTTCACACTATGAAACAGCTTTATATTCAACTTAAACACTGCTTCAGCGCAACAGATTGTGTTTTAGACTAAAAGAGAATGCATTATAAGAAGAATCTTTACTTTGAAACTCTGTTCTTTGCCTTTTTCACACTATGAAACAGCTTTGTATTCACACTAAACACTGTTTCAGGGCAAGAGATTGTGTTTTAGACTAAAAGGGAATGCATTATAAGAAGAATCTTTACTTTGAAACTCTGTTCTTTGCCTTTTTCACACTATGAAACAGCTTTGTATTCACACTAAACACTGTTTCAGGGCAAGAGATTGTGTTTTAGACTAAAAGGGAATGCATTATAAGAAGAATCTTTACTTTGAAACTCTGTTCTTTACCTTTTTCTCACTATGAAACAACTTTATGTTCATCTTAAACACTGCTTCAGGGCAACAGATTGTGTTTTAGACTAAAAGGGAATGCATTATAAGAAGAATCTTTACTTTGAAACTCTGTTCTTTGCCTTTTTAACACTATGAAACAGCTTTGTATTCACACTAAACACTGTTTCAGGGCAAGAGATTGTGTTTTAGACTAAAAGGGAATGCATTATAAGAAGAATCTTTACTTTGAAACTCTGTTCTTTGCCTTTTTCACACTATGAAACAGCTTTATATTCACACTAAACACTGTTTCAGGGCAAGAGATTGTGTTTTAGACTAAAAGGGAATGCATTATAAGAAGAATCTTTACTTTGAAACTCTGCTCTTTGCCTTTTTCACACTATGAAACAGCTTTGTATTCACACTAAACACTGTTTCAGGGCAAGAGATTGTGTTTTAGACTAAAAGGGAATGCATTATAAGAAGAATCTTTACTTTGAAACTGTTCTTTGCCTTTTTAACTCTATGAAACAGCTTTGTATTCACACTAAACACTGTTTCAGGGCAAGAGATTGTGTTTTAGACTAAAAGGGAATGCATTATAAGAAGAATCTTTACTTTGAAACTCTGTTCTTTACCTTTTTCACTCTATAAAACAGCTTTGTATTCAACTTAAACACTGTTTCAGGGCAAGAGATTGTGTTTTAGACTACAAGGGAATGCATTATAAGAAAAATCTTTACTTTGAAACTCTGTTCTTTGCCTTTTTCACACTATGAAACAGCTTTATATTCAACTTAAACACTGCTTCAGGGCAACGGATTGTGTTTTAGACTAAAAGGGAATGCATTATAAGAAGAATCTTTACTTTGAAACTCTGTTCTTTGCCTTTTTAACACTATGAAACAGCTTTGTATTCACACTAAACACTGTTTCAGGGCAAGAGATTGTGTTTTAGACTAAAAGGGAATGCATTATAAGAAGAATCTTTACTTTGAAACTCTGCTCTTAGCCTTTTTCACACTATGAAACAGCTTTGTATTCACACTAAACACTGTTTCAGGGCAAGAGATTGTGTTTTAGACTAAAAGGGAATGCATTATAAGAAGAATCTTTACTTTGAAACTCTGTTCTTTACCTTTTTCTCACTATGAAACAGCTTTATGTTCATCTTAAACACTGCTTCAGGGCAACAGATTGTGTTTTAGACTAAAAGGGAATGCATTATAAGAAGAATCTTTACTTTGAAACTCTGTTCTTTGCCTTTTTAACACTATGAAACAGCTTTGTATTCACATTAAACACTGTTTCAGGGCAAGAGATTGTGTTTTAGACTAAAAGGGAATGCATTATAAGAAGAATCTTTACTTTGAAACTCTGTTCTTTGCCTTTTTAACACTATGAAACAGCTTTGTATTCACACTAAACACTGTTTCAGGGCAAGAGATTGTGTTTTAGACTAAAAGGGAATGCATTATAAGAAGAATCTTTACTTTGAAACTCTGTTCTTTGCCTTTTTCACACTATGAAACAGCTTTGTATTCACACTAAACACTGTTTCAGGGCAAGAGATTGTGTTTTAGACTAAAAGGGAATGCATTATAAGAAGAATCTTTACTTTGAAACTCTGTTCTTTGCCTTTTTAACACTATGAAACAGCTTTGTATTCACACTAAACACTGTTTCAGGGCAAGAGATTGTGTTTTAGAATACAAGGGAATGCATTATAAGAAGAATCTTACTTTGAAACTCTGTTCTTTACCTTTTTCACACTATGAAACAGCTTTGTATTCAACTTAAACATTGTTTCAGAGCTAGACATCTTGTTTTTAACCAGACTGAATAACTTACAATATCCTAAGAAAACACATATTTCAAGTGAAAAGAGTTTATCCAGGAGAGAAAAATTTGTTTTAACATGGTTCTAATGTGACCCTTGAAAGTAATTGCAACTCTGTTTTTACACCTCTAACCACAAGGAGGCAACGTTTCCACGCATTACAATTGCCTTATACATAGTTTCAGAGTAAGAAATATTGTTTTTAACCAAACTGAACAACTAAAAGGGAATGCAATATAAGAAGAATCTTTATTTTGAAACTCTGTTCTTTACCTTTTTCACTCTATAAAACAGCTTTGTATTCAACTTAAACACTGTTTCAGGGCAAGAGATTGTGTTTTAGACTAAAAGGGAATGCATTATAAGAAGAATCTTTACTTTGAAACTCTGTTCTTTGCCTTTTTCACACTATGAAACAGCTTTATATTCACACTAAACACTGTTTCAGGGCAAGAGATTGTGTTTTAGACTAAAAGGGAATGCATTATAAGAAGAATCTTTACTTTGAAACTCTGTTCTTTGCCTTTTTCACACTAAGAAACAGCTTTATATTCAACTTAAACACTGCTTCAGGGCAACGGATTGTGTTTTAGACTAAAAGGGAATGCATTATAAGAAGAATCTTTACTTTGAAACTCTGCTCTTAGCCTTTTTCACACTATGAAACAGCTTTGTATTCACACTAAACACTGTTTCAGGGCAAGAGATTGTGTTTTAGACTAAAAGGGAATGCATTATAAGAAGAATCTTTACTTTGAAACTCTGTTCTTTACCTTTTTCTCACTATGAAACAGCTTTATGTTCATCTTAAACACTGCTTCAGGGCAACAGATTGTGTTTTAGACTAAAAGGGAATGCATTATAAGAAGAATCTTTACTTTGAAACTCTGTTCTTTGCCTTTTTAACACTATGAAACAGCTTTGTATTCACATTAAACACTGTTTCAGGGCAAGAGATTGTGTTTTAGACTAAAAGGGAATGCATTATAAGAAGAATCTTTACTTTGAAACTCTGTTCTTTGCCTTTTTAACACTATGAAACAGCTTTGTATTCACACTAAACACTGTTTCAGGGCAAGAGATTGTGTTTTAGACTAAAAGGGAATGCATTATAAGAAGAATCTTTACTTTGAAACTCTGTTCTTTGCCTTTTTCACACTATGAAACAGCTTTGTATTCACACTAAACACTGTTTCAGGGCAAGAGATTGTGTTTTAGACTAAAAGGGAATGCATTATAAGAAGAATCTTTACTTTGAAACTCTGTTCTTTGCCTTTTTAACACTATGAAACAGCTTTGTATTCACACTAAACTGTTTCAGGGCAAGAGATTGTGTTTTAGAATACAAGGGAATGCATTATAAGAAGAATCTTACTTTGAAACTCTGTTCTTTACCTTTTTCACACTATGAAACAGCTTTGTATTCAACTTAAACATTGTTTCAGAGCTAGACATCTTGTTTTTAACCAGACTGAATAACTTACAATATCCTAAGAAAACACATATTTCAAGTGAAAAGAGTTTATCCAGGAGAGAAAAATTTGTTTTAACATGGTTCTAATGTGACCCTTGAAAGTAATTGCAACTCTGATTTTACACCTCTAACCACAAGGAGGCAACGTTTCCACGCATTACAATTGCCTTATACATAGTTTCAGAGTAAGAAATATTGTTTTTAACCAAACTGAACAACTAAAAGGGAATGCAATATAAGAAGAATCTTTATTTTGAAACTCTGTTCTTTACCTTTTTCACTCTATAAAACAGCTTTGTATTCAACTTAAACACTGTTTCAGGGCAAGAGATTGTGTTTTAGACTAAAAGGGAATGCATTATAAGAAGAATCTTTACTTTGAAACTCTGTTCTTTGCCTTTTTCACACTATGAAACAGCTTTATATTCAACTTAAACACTGCTTCAGGGCAACGGATTGTGTTTTAGACTAAAAGGGAATGCATTATAAGAAGAATCTTTACTTTGAAACTCTGTTCTTTGCCTTTTTAACTCTATGAAACAGCTTTGTATTCACACTAAACACTGTTTCAGGGCAACAGATTGTGTTTTAGACTAAAAGGGAATGCATTATAAGAAGAATCTTTACTTTGAAACTCAGTTCTTTGCCTTTTTAACACTATGAAACAGCTTTGTATTCACACTAAACACTGTTTCAGGGCAAGAGATTGTGTTTTAGACTAAAAGGGAATGCATTATAAGAAGAATCTTTACTTTGAAACTCTGTTCTTTGCCTTTTTCACACTATGAAACAGCTTTATATTCACACTAAACACTGTTTCAGGGCAAGAGATTGTGTTTTAGACTAAAAGGGAATGCATTATAAGAAGAATCTTTACTTTGAAACTCTGTTCTTTGCCTTTTTCACACTAAGAAACAGCTTTATATTCAACTTAAACACTGCTTCAGGGCAACGGATTGTGTTTTAGACTAAAAGGGAATGCATTATAAGAAGAATCTTTACTTTGAAACTCTGCTCTTAGCCTTTTTCACACTATGAAACAGCTTTGTATTCACACTAAACACTGTTTCAGGGCAAGAGATTGTGTTTTAGACTAAAAGGGAATGCATTATAAGAAGAATCTTTACTTTGAAACTCTGTTCTTTACCTTTTTCTCACTATGAAACAGCTTTATGTTCATCTTAAACACTGCTTCAGGGCAACAGATTGTGTTTTAGACTAAAAGGGAATGCATTATAAGAAGAATCTTTACTTTGAAACTCTGTTCTTTGCCTTTTTAACACTATGAAACAGCTTTGTATTCACACTAAACACTGTTTCAGGGCAAGAGATTGTGTTTTAGAATACAAGGGAATGCATTATAAGAAGAATCTTACTTTGAAACTCTGTTCTTTACCTTTTTCACACTATGAAACAGCTTTGTATTCACACTAAACACTGTTTCAGGGCAAGAGATTGTGTTTTAGACTAAAAGGGAATGCATTATAAGAAGAATCTTTACTTTGAAACTGTTCTTTACCTTTTTCTCACTATGAGACAGCTTTATGTTCATCTTAAACACTGCTTCAGGGCAACAGATTGTGTTTTAGACTAAAAGGGAATGCATTATAAGAAGAATCTTTACTTCAAAACTCTGTTCTTTACCTTTTTCACACTATGAAACAGCTTTATATTCAACTTAAACACTGCTTCAGGGCAAGAGATTGTGTTTTAGACTAAAAGGGAATGCATTATAAGAAGAATCTTTACTTTGAAACTCTGTTCTTTGCCTTTTTCACACTATGAAACAGCTTTGTATTCACACTAAACACTGTTTCAGGGCAAGAGATTGTGTTTTAGAATACAAGGGAATGCATTATAAGAAGAATCTTACTTTGAAACTCTGTTCTTTACCTTTTTCACACTATGAAACAGCTTTGTATTCAACTTAAACATTGTTTCAGAGCTAGACATCTTGTTTTTAACCAGACTGAATAACTTACAATATCCTAAGAAAACACATATTTCAAGTGAAAAGAGTTTATCCAGGAGAGAAAAATTTGTTTTAACATGGTTCTAATGTGACCCTTGAAAGTAATTGCAACTCTGTTTTTACACCTCTAACCACAAGGAGGCAACGTTTCCACGCATTACAATTGCCTTATACATAGTTTCAGAGTAAGAAATATTGTTTTTAACCAAACTGAACAACTAAAAGGGAATGCAATATAAGAAGAATCTTTATTTTGAAACTCTGTTCTTTACCTTTTTCACTCTATAAAACAGCTTTGTATTCAACTTAAACACTGTTTCAGGGCAAGAGATTGTGTTTTAGACTAAAAGGGAATGCATTATAAGAAAAATCTTTACTTTGAAACTCTGTTCTTTGCCTTTTTCACACTATGAAACAGCTTTATATTCAACTTAAACACTGCTTCAGGGCAACGGATTGTGTTTTAGACTAAAAGGGAATGCATTATAAGAAGAATCTTTACTTTGAAACTCTGTTCTTTGCCTTTTTAACTCTATGAAACAGCTTTGTATTCACACTAAACACTGTTTCAGGGCAACAGATTGTGTTTTAGACTAAAAGGGAATGCATTATAAGAAGAATCTTTACTTTGAAACTCTGTTCTTTGCCTTTTTAACACTATGAAACAGCTTTGTATTCACACTAAACACTGTTTCAGGGCAAGAGATTGTGTTTTAGACTAAAAGGGAATGCATTATAAGAAGAATCTTTACTTTGAAACTCTGTTCTTTGCCTTTTTAACACTATGAAACAGCTTTGTATTCACACTAAACACTGTTTCAGGGCAAGAGATTGTGTTTTAGAATACAAGGGAATGCATTATAAGAAGAATCTTACTTTGAAACTCTGTTCTTTACCTTTTTCACACTATGAAACAGCTTTGTATTCAACTTAAACATTGTTTCAGAGCTAGACATCTTGTTTTTAACCAGACTGAATAACTTACAATATCCTAAGAAAACACATATTTCAAGTGAAAAGAGTTTATCCAGGAGAGAAAAATTTGTTTTAACATGGTTCTAATGTGACCCTTGAAAGTAATTGCAACTCTGTTTTTACACCTCTAACCACAAGGAGGCAACGTTTCCACGCATTACAATTGCCTTATACATAGTTTCAGAGTAAGAAATATTGTTTTTAACCAAACTGAACAACTAAAAGGGAATGCAATATAAGAAGAATCTTTATTTTGAAACTCTGTTCTTTACCTTTTTCACTCTATAAAACAGCTTTGTATTCAACTTAAACACTGTTTCAGGGCAAGAGATTGTGTTTTAGACTAAAAGGGAATGCATTATAAGAAGAATCTTTACTTTGAAACTCTGTTCTTTGCCTTTTTCACACTATGAAACAGCTTTATATTCACACTAAACACTGTTTCAGGGCAAGAGATTGTGTTTTAGACTAAAAGGGAATGCATTATAAGAAGAATCTTTACTTTGAAACTCTGTTCTTTGCCTTTTTCACACTAAGAAACAGCTTTATATTCAACTTAAACACTGCTTCAGGGCAACGGATTGTGTTTTAGACTAAAAGGGAATGCATTATAAGAAGAATCTTTACTTTGAAACTCTGCTCTTAGCCTTTTTCACACTATGAAACAGCTTTGTATTCACACTAAACACTGTTTCAGGGCAAGAGATTGTGTTTTAGACTAAAAGGGAATGCATTATAAGAAGAATCTTTACTTTGAAACTCTGTTCTTTACCTTTTTCTCACTATGAAACAGCTTTATGTTCATCTTAAACACTGCTTCAGGGCAACAGATTGTGTTTTAGACTAAAAGGGAATGCATTATAAGAAGAATCTTTACTTTGAAACTCTGTTCTTTGCCTTTTTAACACTATGAAACAGCTTTGTATTCACATTAAACACTGTTTCAGGGCAAGAGATTGTGTTTTAGACTAAAAGGGAATGCATTATAAGAAGAATCTTTACTTTGAAACTCTGTTCTTTGCCTTTTTAACACTATGAAACAGCTTTGTATTCACACTAAACACTGTTTCAGGGCAAGAGATTGTGTTTTAGACTAAAAGGGAATGCATTATAAGAAGAATCTTTACTTTGAAACTCTGTTCTTTGCCTTTTTCACACTATGAAACAGCTTTGTATTCACACTAAACACTGTTTCAGGGCAAGAGATTGTGTTTTAGACTAAAAGGGAATGCATTATAAGAAGAATCTTTACTTTGAAACTCTGTTCTTTGCCTTTTTAACACTATGAAACAGCTTTGTATTCACACTAAACTGTTTCAGGGCAAGAGATTGTGTTTTAGAATACAAGGGAATGCATTATAAGAAGAATCTTACTTTGAAACTCTGTTCTTTACCTTTTTCACACTATGAAACAGCTTTGTATTCAACTTAAACATTGTTTCAGAGCTAGACATCTTGTTTTTAACCAGACTGAATAACTTACAATATCCTAAGAAAACACATATTTCAAGTGAAAAGAGTTTATCCAGGAGAGAAAAATTTGTTTTAACATGGTTCTAATGTGACCCTTGAAAGTAATTGCAACTCTGATTTTACACCTCTAACCACAAGGAGGCAACGTTTCCACGCATTACAATTGCCTTATACATAGTTTCAGAGTAAGAAATATTGTTTTTAACCAAACTGAACAACTAAAAGGGAATGCAATATAAGAAGAATCTTTATTTTGAAACTCTGTTCTTTACCTTTTTCACTCTATAAAACAGCTTTGTATTCAACTTAAACACTGTTTCAGGGCAAGAGATTGTGTTTTAGACTAAAAGGGAATGCATTATAAGAAGAATCTTTACTTTGAAACTCTGTTCTTTGCCTTTTTCACACTATGAAACAGCTTTATATTCAACTTAAACACTGCTTCAGGGCAACGGATTGTGTTTTAGACTAAAAGGGAATGCATTATAAGAAGAATCTTTACTTTGAAACTCTGTTCTTTGCCTTTTTAACTCTATGAAACAGCTTTGTATTCACACTAAACACTGTTTCAGGGCAACAGATTGTGTTTTAGACTAAAAGGGAATGCATTATAAGAAGAATCTTTACTTTGAAACTCAGTTCTTTGCCTTTTTAACACTATGAAACAGCTTTGTATTCACACTAAACACTGTTTCAGGGCAAGAGATTGTGTTTTAGACTAAAAGGGAATGCATTATAAGAAGAATCTTTACTTTGAAACTCTGTTCTTTGCCTTTTTCACACTATGAAACAGCTTTATATTCACACTAAACACTGTTTCAGGGCAAGAGATTGTGTTTTAGACTAAAAGGGAATGCATTATAAGAAGAATCTTTACTTTGAAACTCTGTTCTTTGCCTTTTTCACACTAAGAAACAGCTTTATATTCAACTTAAACACTGCTTCAGGGCAACGGATTGTGTTTTAGACTAAAAGGGAATGCATTATAAGAAGAATCTTTACTTTGAAACTCTGCTCTTAGCCTTTTTCACACTATGAAACAGCTTTGTATTCACACTAAACACTGTTTCAGGGCAAGAGATTGTGTTTTAGACTAAAAGGGAATGCATTATAAGAAGAATCTTTACTTTGAAACTCTGTTCTTTACCTTTTTCTCACTATGAAACAGCTTTATGTTCATCTTAAACACTGCTTCAGGGCAACAGATTGTGTTTTAGACTAAAAGGGAATGCATTATAAGAAGAATCTTTACTTTGAAACTCTGTTCTTTGCCTTTTTAACACTATGAAACAGCTTTGTATTCACACTAAACACTGTTTCAGGGCAAGAGATTGTGTTTTAGAATACAAGGGAATGCATTATAAGAAGAATCTTACTTTGAAACTCTGTTCTTTACCTTTTTCACACTATGAAACAGCTTTGTATTCACACTAAACACTGTTTCAGGGCAAGAGATTGTGTTTTAGACTAAAAGGGAATGCATTATAAGAAGAATCTTTACTTTGAAACTGTTCTTTACCTTTTTCTCACTATGAGACAGCTTTATGTTCATCTTAAACACTGCTTCAGGGCAACAGATTGTGTTTTAGACTAAAAGGGAATGCATTATAAGAAGAATCTTTACTTCAAAACTCTGTTCTTTACCTTTTTCACACTATGAAACAGCTTTATATTCAACTTAAACACTGCTTCAGGGCAAGAGATTGTGTTTTAGACTAAAAGGGAATGCATTATAAGAAGAATCTTTACTTTGAAACTCTGTTCTTTGCCTTTTTCACACTATGAAACAGCTTTGTATTCACACTAAACACTGTTTCAGGGCAAGAGATTGTGTTTTAGAATACAAGGGAATGCATTATAAGAAGAATCTTACTTTGAAACTCTGTTCTTTACCTTTTTCACACTATGAAACAGCTTTGTATTCAACTTAAACATTGTTTCAGAGCTAGACATCTTGTTTTTAACCAGACTGAATAACTTACAATATCCTAAGAAAACACATATTTCAAGTGAAAAGAGTTTATCCAGGAGAGAAAAATTTGTTTTAACATGGTTCTAATGTGACCCTTGAAAGTAATTGCAACTCTGTTTTTACACCTCTAACCACAAGGAGGCAACGTTTCCACGCATTACAATTGCCTTATACATAGTTTCAGAGTAAGAAATATTGTTTTTAACCAAACTGAACAACTAAAAGGGAATGCAATATAAGAAGAATCTTTATTTTGAAACTCTGTTCTTTACCTTTTTCACTCTATAAAACAGCTTTGTATTCAACTTAAACACTGTTTCAGGGCAAGAGATTGTGTTTTAGACTAAAAGGGAATGCATTATAAGAAAAATCTTTACTTTGAAACTCTGTTCTTTGCCTTTTTCACACTATGAAACAGCTTTATATTCAACTTAAACACTGCTTCAGGGCAACGGATTGTGTTTTAGACTAAAAGGGAATGCATTATAAGAAGAATCTTTACTTTGAAACTCTGTTCTTTGCCTTTTTAACTCTATGAAACAGCTTTGTATTCACACTAAACACTGTTTCAGGGCAACAGATTGTGTTTTAGACTAAAAGGGAATGCATTATAAGAAGAATCTTTACTTTGAAACTCTGTTCTTTGCCTTTTTAACACTATGAAACAGCTTTGTATTCACACTAAACACTGTTTCAGGGCAAGAGATTGTGTTTTAGACTAAAAGGGAATGCATTATAAGAAGAATCTTTACTTTGAAACTCTGTTCTTTGCCTTTTTCACACTATGAAACAGCTTTATATTCACACTAAACACTGTTTCAGGGCAAGAGATTGTGTTTTAGACTAAAAGGGAATGCATTATAAGAAGAATCTTTACTTTGAAACTCTGTTCTTTACCTTTTTCTCACTATGAAACAGCTTTATGTTCATCTTAAACACTGCTTCAGGGCAACAGATTGTGTTTTAGACTAAAAGGGAATGCATTATAAGAAGAATCTTTACTTTGAAACTCTGTTCTTTGCCTTTTTAACACTATGAAACAGCTTTGTATTCACACTAAACACTGTTTCAGGGCAAGAGATTGTGTTTTAGAATACAAGGGAATGCATTATAAGAAGAATCTTACTTTGAAACTCTGTTCTTTACCTTTTTCACACTATGAAACAGCTTTGTATTCAACTTAAACATTGTTTCAGAGCTAGACATCTTGTTTTTAACCAGACTGAATAACTTACAATATCCTAAGAAAACACATATTTCAAGTGAAAAGAGTTTATCCAGGAGAGAAAAATTTGTTTTAACATGGTTCTAATGTGACCCTTGAAAGTAATTGCAACTCTGTTTTTACACCTCTAACCACAAGGAGGCAACGTTTCCACGCATTACAATTGCCTTATACATAGTTTCAGAGTAAGAAATATTGTTTTTAACCAAACTGAACAACTAAAAGGGAATGCAATATAAGAAGAATCTTTATTTTGAAACTCTGTTCTTTACCTTTTTCACTCTATAAAACAGCTTTGTATTCAACTTAAACACTGTTTCAGGGCAAGAGATTGTGTTTTAGACTAAAAGGGAATGCATTATAAGAAAAATCTTTACTTTGAAACTCTGTTCTTTGCCTTTTTCACACTATGAAACAGCTTTATATTCAACTTAAACACTGCTTCAGGGCAACGGATTGTGTTTTAGACTAAAAGGGAATGCATTATAAGAAGAATCTTTACTTTGAAACTCTGTTCTTTGCCTTTTTAACTCTATGAAACAGCTTTGTATTCACACTAAACACTGTTTCAGGGCAACAGATTGTGTTTTAGACTAAAAGGGAATGCATTATAAGAAGAATCTTTACTTTGAAACTCTGTTCTTTGCCTTTTTAACACTATGAAACAGCTTTGTATTCACACTAAACACTGTTTCAGGGCAAGAGATTGTGTTTTAGACTAAAAGGGAATGCATTATAAGAAGAATCTTTACTTTGAAACTCTGTTCTTTGCCTTTTTCACACTATGAAACAGCTTTATATTCACACTAAACACTGCTTCAGGGCAACGGATTGTGTTTTAGACTAAAAGGGAATGCATTATAAGAAGAATCTTTACTTTGAAACTCTGCTCTTAGCCTTTTTCACACTATGAAACAGCTTTGTATTCACACTAAACACTGTTTCAGGGCAAGAGATTGTGTTTTAGACTAAAAGGGAATGCATTATAAGAAGAATCTTTACTTTGAAACTGTTCTTTACCTTTTTCTCACTATGAAACAGCTTTATGTTCATCTTAAACACTGCTTCAGGGCAACAGATTGTGTTTTAGACTAAAAGGGAATGCATTATAAGAAGAATCTTTACTTTGAAACTCTGTTCTTTGCCTTTTTAACACTATGAAACAGCTTTGTATTCACACTAAACACTGTTTCAGGGCAAGAGATTGTGTTTTAGAATACAAGGGAATGCATTATAAGAAGAATCTTACTTTGAAACTCTGTTCTTTACCTTTTTCACACTATGAAACAGCTTTGTATTCACACTAAACACTGTTTCAGGGCAAGAGATTGTGTTTTAGACTAAAAGGGAATGCATTATAAGAAGAATCTTTACTTTGAAACTGTTCTTTACCTTTTTCTCACTATGAGACAGCTTTATGTTCATCTTAAACACTGCTTCAGGGCAACAGATTGTGTTTTAGACTAAAAGGGAATGCATTATAAGAAGAATCTTTACTTCAAAACTCTGTTCTTTACCTTTTTCACACTATGAAACAGCTTTATATTCAACTTAAACACTGCTTCAGGGCAAGAGATTGTGTTTTAGACTAAAAGGGAATGCATTATAAGAAGAATCTTTACTTTGAAACTCTGTTCTTTGCCTTTTTCACACTATGAAACAGCTTTGTATTCACACTAAACACTGTTTCAGGGCAAGAGATTGTGTTTTAGAATACAAGGGAATGCATTATAAGAAGAATCTTACTTTGAAACTCTGTTCTTTACCTTTTTCACACTATGAAACAGCTTTGTATTCAACTTAAACATTGTTTCAGAGCTAGACATCTTGTTTTTAACCAGACTGAATAACTTACAATATCCTAAGAAAACACATATTTCAAGTGAAAAGAGTTTATCCAGGAGAGAAAAATTTGTTTTAACATGGTTCTAATGTGACCCTTGAAAGTAATTGCAACTCTGTTTTTACACCTCTAACCACAAGGAGGCAACGTTTCCACGCATTACAATTGCCTTATACATAGTTTCAGAGTAAGAAATATTGTTTTTAACCAAACTGAACAACTAAAAGGGAATGCAATATAAGAAGAATCTTTATTTTGAAACTCTGTTCTTTACCTTTTTCACTCTATAAAACAGCTTTGTATTCAACTTAAACACTGTTTCAGGGCAAGAGATTGTGTTTTAGACTAAAAGGGAATGCATTATAAGAAAAATCTTTACTTTGAAACTCTGTTCTTTGCCTTTTTCACACTATGAAACAGCTTTATATTCAACTTAAACACTGCTTCAGGGCAACGGATTGTGTTTTAGACTAAAAGGGAATGCATTATAAGAAGAATCTTTACTTTGAAACTCTGTTCTTTGCCTTTTTAACTCTATGAAACAGCTTTGTATTCACACTAAACACTGTTTCAGGGCAACAGATTGTGTTTTAGACTAAAAGGGAATGCATTATAAGAAGAATCTTTACTTTGAAACTCTGTTCTTTGCCTTTTTAACACTATGAAACAGCTTTGTATTCACACTAAACACTGTTTCAGGGCAAGAGATTGTGTTTTAGACTAAAAGGGAATGCATTATAAGAAGAATCTTTACTTTGAAACTCTGTTCTTTGCCTTTTTCACACTATGAAACAGCTTTATATTCACACTAAACACTGTTTCAGGGCAAGAGATTGTGTTTTAGACTAAAAGGGAATGCATTATAAGAAGAATCTTTACTTTGAAACTCTGTTCTTTACCTTTTTCTCACTATGAAACAGCTTTATGTTCATCTTAAACACTGCTTCAGGGCAACAGATTGTGTTTTAGACTAAAAGGGAATGCATTATAAGAAGAATCTTTACTTTGAAACTCTGTTCTTTGCCTTTTTAACACTATGAAACAGCTTTGTATTCACACTAAACACTGTTTCAGGGCAAGAGATTGTGTTTTAGAATACAAGGGAATGCATTATAAGAAGAATCTTACTTTGAAACTGTTCTTTACCTTTTTCTCACTATGAGACAGCTTTATGTTCATCTTAAACACTGCTTCAGGGCAACAGATTGTGTTTTAGACTAAAAGGGAATGCATTATAAGAAGAATCTTTACTTTGAAACTCTGTTCTTTGCCTTTTTCACACTATGAAACAGCTTTGTATTCACACTAAACACTGTTTCAGGGCAAGAGATTGTGTTTTAGACTAAAAGGGAATGCATTATAAGAAGAATCTTTACTTTGAAACTGTTCTTTACCTTTTTCTCACTATGAGACAGCTTTATGTTCATCTTAAACACTGCTTCAGGGCAACAGATTGTGTTTTAGACTAAAAGGGAATGCATTATAAGAAGAATCTTTACATCGAAACTCTGTTCTTTACCTTTTTCACACTATGAAACAGCTTTATATTCAACTTAAACACTGCTTCAGGGCAAGAGATTGTGTTTTAGACTAAAAGGGAATGCATTATAAGAAGAATCTTTACTTTGAAACTCTGTTCTTTGCCTTTTTAACACTATGAAACAGCGTTGTATTCACACTAAACACTGTTTCAGGGAAAGAGATTGTGTTTTAGACTAAAAGGGAATGCATTATAAGAAGAATCTTTACTTTGAAACTCTGTTCTTTACCTTTTTCTCACTATGAAACAACTTTATGTTCATCTTAAACACTGCTTCAGGGCAAGAGATTGTGTTTTAGACTAAAAGGGAATGCATTATAAGAAGAATCTTTACTTTGAAACTCTGTTCTTTGCCTTTTTCACACTATGAAACAGCTTTGTATTCACACTAAACACTGTTTCAGGGCAAGAGATTGTGTTTTAGACTAAAAGGGAATGCATTATAAGAAGAATCTTTACTTTGAACCTCTGTTCTTTACCTTTTTCTGACTATGAAACAACTTTATGTTCAACTTAAACACTGCCTCAGGGCAACAGATTGTGTTTTAGACTAAAAGGGAATGCATTATAAGAAGAATCTTTACTTTGAAACTCTGTTCTTTACCTTTTTCACACTATGAAACAGCTTTATATTCAACTTAAACACTGCTTCAGGGCAACAGATTGTGTTTTAGACTAAAAGAGAATGCATTATAAGAAGAATCTTTACTTTGAAACTCTGTTCTTTGCCTTTTTCACACTATGAAACAGCTTTGTATTCACACTAAACACTGTTTCAGGGCAAGAGATTGTGTTTTAGACTAAAAGGTAATGCATTATAAGAAGAATCTTTACTTTGAAACTCTGTTCTTTGCCTTTTTCACACTATGAAACAGCTTTATATTCACACTAAACACTGTTTCAGGGCAAGAGATTGTGTTTTAGACTAAAAGGGAATGCATTATAAGAAGAATCTTTACTTTGAAACTCTGCTCTTTGCCTTTTTCACACTATGAAACAGCTTTGTATTCACACTAAACACTGTTTCAGGGCAAGAGATTGTGTTTTAGACTAAAAGGGAATGCATTATAAGAAGAATCTTTACTTTGAAACTGTTCTTTGCCTTTTTAACTCTATGAAACAGCTTTGTATTCACACTAAACACTGTTTCAGGGCAAGAGATTGTGTTTTAGACTAAAAGGGAATGCATTATAAGAAGAATCTTTACTTTGAAACTCTGTTCTTTACCTTTTTCACTCTATAAAACAGCTTTGTATTCAACTTAAACACTGTTTCAGGGCAAGAGATTGTGTTTTAGACTACAAGGGAATGCATTATAAGAAAAATCTTTACTTTGAAACTCTGTTCTTTGCCTTTTTCACACTATGAAACAGGTTTATATTCAACTTAAACACTGCTTCAGGGCAACGGATTGTGTTTTAGACTAAAAGGGAATGCATTATAAGAAGAATCTTTACTTTGAAACTCTGTTCTTTGCCTTTTTAACACTATGAAACAGCTTTGTATTCACACTAAACACTGTTTCAGGGCAAGAGATTGTGTTTTAGACTAAAAGGGAATGCATTATAAGAAGAATCTTTACTTTGAAACTCTGCTCTTAGCCTTTTTCACACTATGAAACAGCTTTGTATTCACACTAAACACTGTTTCAGGGCAAGAGATTGTGTTTTAGACTAAAAGGGAATGCATTATAAGAAGAATCTTTACTTTGAAACTCTGTTCTTTGCCTTTTTAACACTATGAAACAGCTTTGTATTCACATTAAACACTGTTTCAGGGCAAGAGATTGTGTTTTAGACTAAAAGGGAATGCATTATAAGAAGAATCTTTACTTTGAAACTCTGTTCTTTGCCTTTTTAACACTATGAAACAGCTTTGTATTCACACTAAACACTGTTTCAGGGCAAGAGATTGTGTTTTAGACTAAAAGGGAATGCATTATAAGAAGAATCTTTACTTTGAAACTCTGTTCTTTGCCTTTTTCACACTATGAAACAGCTTTGTATTCACACTAAACACTGTTTCAGGGCAAGAGATTGTGTTTTAGACTAAAAGGGAATGCATTATAAAGAATCTTTACTTTGAAACTCTGTTCTTTACCTTTTTCACACTATGAAACAGCTTTATATTCAACTTAAACACTGCTTCAGCGCAACAGATTGTGTTTTAGACTAAAAGAGAATGCATTATAAGAAGAATCTTTACTTTGAAACTCTGTTCTTTGCCTTTTTCACACTATGAAACAGCTTTGTATTCAACTAAACACTGTTTCAGGGCAAGAGATTGTGTTTTAGACTAAAAGGGAATGCATTATAAGAAGAATCTTTACTTTGAAACTCTGTTCTTTGCCTTTTTCACACTATGAAACAGCTTTGTATTCACACTAAACACTGTTTCAGGGCAAGAGATTGTGTTTTAGACTAAAAGGGAATGCATTATAAGAAGAATCTTTACTTTGAAACTCTGTTCTTTACCTTTTTCTCACTATGAAACAACTTTATGTTCATCTTAAACACTGCTTCAGGGCAACAGATTGTGTTTTAGACTAAAAGGGAATGCATTATAAGAAGAATCTTTACTTTGAAACTCTGTTCTTTGCCTTTTTAACACTATGAAACAGCTTTGTATTCACACTAAACACTGTTTCAGGGCAAGAGATTGTGTTTTAGACTAAAAGGGAATGCATTATAAGAAGAATCTTTACTTTGAAACTCTGTTCTTTGCCTTTTTCACACTATGAAACAGCTTTATATTCACACTAAACACTGTTTCAGGGCAAGAGATTGTGTTTTAGACTAAAAGGGAATGCATTATAAGAAGAATCTTTACTTTGAAACTCTGCTCTTTGCCTTTTTCACACTATGAAACAGCTTTGTATTCACACTAAACACTGTTTCAGGGCAAGAGATTGTGTTTTAGACTAAAAGGGAATGCATTATAAGAAGAATCTTTACTTTGAAACTGTTCTTTGCCTTTTTAACTCTATGAAACAGCTTTGTATTCACACTAAACACTGTTTCAGGGCAAGAGATTGTGTTTTAGACTAAAAGGGAATGCATTATAAGAAGAATCTTTACTTTGAAACTCTGTTCTTTACCTTTTTCACTCTATAAAACAGCTTTGTATTCAACTTAAACACTGTTTCAGGGCAAGAGATTGTGTTTTAGACTACAAGGGAATGCATTATAAGAAAAATCTTTACTTTGAAACTCTGTTCTTTGCCTTTTTCACACTATGAAACAGCTTTATATTCAACTTAAACACTGCTTCAGGGCAACGGATTGTGTTTTAGACTAAAAGGGAATGCATTATAAGAAGAATCTTTACTTTGAAACTCTGTTCTTTGCCTTTTTAACACTATGAAACAGCTTTGTATTCACACTAAACACTGTTTCAGGGCAAGAGATTGTGTTTTAGACTAAAAGGGAATGCATTATAAGAAGAATCTTTACTTTGAAACTCTGCTCTTAGCCTTTTTCACACTATGAAACAGCTTTGTATTCACACTAAACACTGTTTCAGGGCAAGAGATTGTGTTTTAGACTAAAAGGGAATGCATTATAAGAAGAATCTTTACTTTGAAACTCTGTTCTTTACCTTTTTCTCACTATGAAACAGCTTTATGTTCATCTTAAACACTGCTTCAGGGCAACAGATTGTGTTTTAGACTAAAAGGGAATGCATTATAAGAAGAATCTTTACTTTGAAACTCTGTTCTTTGCCTTTTTAACACTATGAAACAGCTTTGTATTCACATTAAACACTGTTTCAGGGCAAGAGATTGTGTTTTAGACTAAAAGGGAATGCATTATAAGAAGAATCTTTACTTTGAAACTCTGTTCTTTGCCTTTTTAACACTATGAAACAGCTTTGTATTCACACTAAACACTGTTTCAGGGCAAGAGATTGTGTTTTAGACTAAAAGGGAATGCATTATAAGAAGAATCTTTACTTTGAAACTCTGTTCTTTGCCTTTTTCACACTATGAAACAGCTTTGTATTCACACTAAACACTGTTTCAGGGCAAGAGATTGTGTTTTAGACTAAAAGGGAATGCATTATAAGAAGAATCTTTACTTTGAAACTCTGTTCTTTGCCTTTTTAACACTATGAAACAGCTTTGTATTCACACTAAACACTGTTTCAGGGCAAGAGATTGTGTTTTAGAATACAAGGGAATGCATTATAAGAAGAATCTTACTTTGAAACTCTGTTCTTTACCTTTTTCACACTATGAAACAGCTTTGTATTCAACTTAAACATTGTTTCAGAGCTAGACATCTTGTTTTTAACCAGACTGAATAACTTACAATATCCTAAGAAAACACATATTTCAAGTGAAAAGAGTTTATCCAGGAGAGAAAAATTTGTTTTAACATGGTTCTAATGTGACCCTTGAAAGTAATTGCAACTCTGTTTTTACACCTCTAACCACAAGGAGGCAACGTTTCCACGCATTACAATTGCCTTATACATAGTTTCAGAGTAAGAAATATTGTTTTTAACCAAACTGAACAACTAAAAGGGAATGCAATATAAGAAGAATCTTTATTTTGAAACTCTGTTCTTTACCTTTTTCACTCTATAAAACAGCTTTGTATTCAACTTAAACACTGTTTCAGGGCAAGAGATTGTGTTTTAGACTAAAAGGGAATGCATTATAAGAAGAATCTTTACTTTGAAACTCTGTTCTTTGCCTTTTTCACACTATGAAACAGCTTTATATTCACACTAAACACTGTTTCAGGGCAAGAGATTGTGTTTTAGACTAAAAGGGAATGCATTATAAGAAGAATCTTTACTTTGAAACTCTGTTCTTTGCCTTTTTCACACTAAGAAACAGCTTTATATTCAACTTAAACACTGCTTCAGGGCAACGGATTGTGTTTTAGACTAAAAGGGAATGCATTATAAGAAGAATCTTTACTTTGAAACTCTGCTCTTAGCCTTTTTCACACTATGAAACAGCTTTGTATTCACACTAAACACTGTTTCAGGGCAAGAGATTGTGTTTTAGACTAAAAGGGAATGCATTATAAGAAGAATCTTTACTTTGAAACTCTGTTCTTTACCTTTTTCTCACTATGAAACAGCTTTATGTTCATCTTAAACACTGCTTCAGGGCAACAGATTGTGTTTTAGACTAAAAGGGAATGCATTATAAGAAGAATCTTTACTTTGAAACTCTGTTCTTTGCCTTTTTAACACTATGAAACAGCTTTGTATTCACATTAAACACTGTTTCAGGGCAAGAGATTGTGTTTTAGACTAAAAGGGAATGCATTATAAGAAGAATCTTTACTTTGAAACTCTGTTCTTTGCCTTTTTAACACTATGAAACAGCTTTGTATTCACACTAAACACTGTTTCAGGGCAAGAGATTGTGTTTTAGACTAAAAGGGAATGCATTATAAGAAGAATCTTTACTTTGAAACTCTGTTCTTTGCCTTTTTCACACTATGAAACAGCTTTGTATTCACACTAAACACTGTTTCAGGGCAAGAGATTGTGTTTTAGACTAAAAGGGAATGCATTATAAGAAGAATCTTTACTTTGAAACTCTGTTCTTTGCCTTTTTAACACTATGAAACAGCTTTGTATTCACACTAAACTGTTTCAGGGCAAGAGATTGTGTTTTAGAATACAAGGGAATGCATTATAAGAAGAATCTTACTTTGAAACTCTGTTCTTTACCTTTTTCACACTATGAAACAGCTTTGTATTCAACTTAAACATTGTTTCAGAGCTAGACATCTTGTTTTTAACCAGACTGAATAACTTACAATATCCTAAGAAAACACATATTTCAAGTGAAAAGAGTTTATCCAGGAGAGAAAAATTTGTTTTAACATGGTTCTAATGTGACCCTTGAAAGTAATTGCAACTCTGATTTTACACCTCTAACCACAAGGAGGCAACGTTTCCACGCATTACAATTGCCTTATACATAGTTTCAGAGTAAGAAATATTGTTTTTAACCAAACTGAACAACTAAAAGGGAATGCATTATAAGAAGAATCTTTACTTTGAAACTGTTCTTTGCCTTTTTAACTCTATGAAACAGCTTTGTATTCACACTAAACACTGTTTCAGGGCAAGAGATTGTGTTTTAGACTAAAAGGGAATGCATTATAAGAAGAATCTTTACTTTGAAACTCTGTTCTTTACCTTTTTCACTCTATAAAACAGCTTTGTATTCAACTTAAACACTGTTTCAGGGCAAGAGATTGTGTTTTAGACTACAAGGGAATGCATTATAAGAAAAATCTTTACTTTGAAACTCTGTTCTTTGCCTTTTTCACACTATGAAACAGGTTTATATTCAACTTAAACACTGCTTCAGGGCAACGGATTGTGTTTTAGACTAAAAGGGAATGCATTATAAGAAGAATCTTTACTTTGAAACTCTGTTCTTTGCCTTTTTAACACTATGAAACAGCTTTGTATTCACACTAAACACTGTTTCAGGGCAAGAGATTGTGTTTTAGACTAAAAGGGAATGCATTATAAGAAGAATCTTTACTTTGAAACTCTGCTCTTAGCCTTTTTCACACTATGAAACAGCTTTGTATTCACACTAAACACTGTTTCAGGGCAAGAGATTGTGTTTTAGACTAAAAGGGAATGCATTATAAGAAGAATCTTTACTTTGAAACTCTGTTCTTTGCCTTTTTAACACTATGAAACAGCTTTGTATTCACATTAAACACTGTTTCAGGGCAAGAGATTGTGTTTTAGACTAAAAGGGAATGCATTATAAGAAGAATCTTTACTTTGAAACTCTGTTCTTTGCCTTTTTAACACTATGAAACAGCTTTGTATTCACACTAAACACTGTTTCAGGGCAAGAGATTGTGTTTTAGACTAAAAGGGAATGCATTATAAGAAGAATCTTTACTTTGAAACTCTGTTCTTTGCCTTTTTCACACTATGAAACAGCTTTGTATTCACACTAAACACTGTTTCAGGGCAAGAGATTGTGTTTTAGACTAAAAGGGAATGCATTATAAAGAATCTTTACTTTGAAACTCTGTTCTTTACCTTTTTCACACTATGAAACAGCTTTATATTCAACTTAAACACTGCTTCAGCGCAACAGATTGTGTTTTAGACTAAAAGAGAATGCATTATAAGAAGAATCTTTACTTTGAAACTCTGTTCTTTGCCTTTTTCACACTATGAAACAGCTTTGTATTCACACTAAACACTGTTTCAGGGCAAGAGATTGTGTTTTAGACTAAAAGGGAATGCATTATAAGAAGAATCTTTACTTTGAAACTCTGTTCTTTGCCTTTTTCACACTATGAAACAGCTTTGTATTCACACTAAACACTGTTTCAGGGCAAGAGATTGTGTTTTAGACTAAAAGGGAATGCATTATAAGAAGAATCTTTACTTTGAAACTCTGTTCTTTACCTTTTTCTCACTATGAAACAACTTTATGTTCATCTTAAACACTGCTTCAGGGCAACAGATTGTGTTTTAGACTAAAAGGGAATGCATTATAAGAAGAATCTTTACTTTGAAACTCTGTTCTTTGCCTTTTTAACACTATGAAACAGCTTTGTATTCACACTAAACACTGTTTCAGGGCAAGAGATTGTGTTTTAGACTAAAAGGGAATGCATTATAAGAAGAATCTTTACTTTGAAACTCTGTTCTTTGCCTTTTTCACACTATGAAACAGCTTTATATTCACACTAAACACTGTTTCAGGGCAAGAGATTGTGTTTTAGACTAAAAGGGAATGCATTATAAGAAGAATCTTTACTTTGAAACTCTGCTCTTTGCCTTTTTCACACTATGAAACAGCTTTGTATTCACACTAAACACTGTTTCAGGGCAAGAGATTGTGTTTTAGACTAAAAGGGAATGCATTATAAGAAGAATCTTTACTTTGAAACTGTTCTTTGCCTTTTTAACTCTATGAAACAGCTTTGTATTCACACTAAACACTGTTTCAGGGCAAGAGATTGTGTTTTAGACTAAAAGGGAATGCATTATAAGAAGAATCTTTACTTTGAAACTCTGTTCTTTACCTTTTTCACTCTATAAAACAGCTTTGTATTCAACTTAAACACTGTTTCAGGGCAAGAGATTGTGTTTTAGACTACAAGGGAATGCATTATAAGAAAAATCTTTACTTTGAAACTCTGTTCTTTGCCTTTTTCACACTATGAAACAGCTTTATATTCAACTTAAACACTGCTTCAGGGCAACGGATTGTGTTTTAGACTAAAAGGGAATGCATTATAAGAAGAATCTTTACTTTGAAACTCTGTTCTTTGCCTTTTTAACACTATGAAACAGCTTTGTATTCACACTAAACACTGTTTCAGGGCAAGAGATTGTGTTTTAGACTAAAAGGGAATGCATTATAAGAAGAATCTTTACTTTGAAACTCTGCTCTTAGCCTTTTTCACACTATGAAACAGCTTTGTATTCACACTAAACACTGTTTCAGGGCAAGAGATTGTGTTTTAGACTAAAAGGGAATGCATTATAAGAAGAATCTTTACTTTGAAACTCTGTTCTTTACCTTTTTCTCACTATGAAACAGCTTTATGTTCATCTTAAACACTGCTTCAGGGCAACAGATTGTGTTTTAGACTAAAAGGGAATGCATTATAAGAAGAATCTTTACTTTGAAACTCTGTTCTTTGCCTTTTTAACACTATGAAACAGCTTTGTATTCACATTAAACACTGTTTCAGGGCAAGAGATTGTGTTTTAGACTAAAAGGGAATGCATTATAAGAAGAATCTTTACTTTGAAACTCTGTTCTTTGCCTTTTTAACACTATGAAACAGCTTTGTATTCACACTAAACACTGTTTCAGGGCAAGAGATTGTGTTTTAGACTAAAAGGGAATGCATTATAAGAAGAATCTTTACTTTGAAACTCTGTTCTTTGCCTTTTTCACACTATGAAACAGCTTTGTATTCACACTAAACACTGTTTCAGGGCAAGAGATTGTGTTTTAGACTAAAAGGGAATGCATTATAAGAAGAATCTTTACTTTGAAACTCTGTTCTTTGCCTTTTTAACACTATGAAACAGCTTTGTATTCACACTAAACACTGTTTCAGGGCAAGAGATTGTGTTTTAGAATACAAGGGAATGCATTATAAGAAGAATCTTACTTTGAAACTCTGTTCTTTACCTTTTTCACACTATGAAACAGCTTTGTATTCAACTTAAACATTGTTTCAGAGCTAGACATCTTGTTTTTAACCAGACTGAATAACTTACAATATCCTAAGAAAACACATATTTCAAGTGAAAAGAGTTTATCCAGGAGAGAAAAATTTGTTTTAACATGGTTCTAATGTGACCCTTGAAAGTAATTGCAACTCTGTTTTTACACCTCTAACCACAAGGAGGCAACGTTTCCACGCATTACAATTGCCTTATACATAGTTTCAGAGTAAGAAATATTGTTTTTAACCAAACTGAACAACTAAAAGGGAATGCAATATAAGAAGAATCTTTATTTTGAAACTCTGTTCTTTACCTTTTTCACTCTATAAAACAGCTTTGTATTCAACTTAAACACTGTTTCAGGGCAAGAGATTGTGTTTTAGACTAAAAGGGAATGCATTATAAGAAGAATCTTTACTTTGAAACTCTGTTCTTTGCCTTTTTCACACTATGAAACAGCTTTATATTCACACTAAACACTGTTTCAGGGCAAGAGATTGTGTTTTAGACTAAAAGGGAATGCATTATAAGAAGAATCTTTACTTTGAAACTCTGTTCTTTGCCTTTTTCACACTAAGAAACAGCTTTATATTCAACTTAAACACTGCTTCAGGGCAACGGATTGTGTTTTAGACTAAAAGGGAATGCATTATAAGAAGAATCTTTACTTTGAAACTCTGCTCTTAGCCTTTTTCACACTATGAAACAGCTTTGTATTCACACTAAACACTGTTTCAGGGCAAGAGATTGTGTTTTAGACTAAAAGGGAATGCATTATAAGAAGAATCTTTACTTTGAAACTCTGTTCTTTACCTTTTTCTCACTATGAAACAGCTTTATGTTCATCTTAAACACTGCTTCAGGGCAACAGATTGTGTTTTAGACTAAAAGGGAATGCATTATAAGAAGAATCTTTACTTTGAAACTCTGTTCTTTGCCTTTTTAACACTATGAAACAGCTTTGTATTCACATTAAACACTGTTTCAGGGCAAGAGATTGTGTTTTAGACTAAAAGGGAATGCATTATAAGAAGAATCTTTACTTTGAAACTCTGTTCTTTGCCTTTTTAACACTATGAAACAGCTTTGTATTCACACTAAACACTGTTTCAGGGCAAGAGATTGTGTTTTAGACTAAAAGGGAATGCATTATAAGAAGAATCTTTACTTTGAAACTCTGTTCTTTGCCTTTTTCACACTATGAAACAGCTTTGTATTCACACTAAACACTGTTTCAGGGCAAGAGATTGTGTTTTAGACTAAAAGGGAATGCATTATAAGAAGAATCTTTACTTTGAAACTCTGTTCTTTGCCTTTTTAACACTATGAAACAGCTTTGTATTCACACTAAACTGTTTCAGGGCAAGAGATTGTGTTTTAGAATACAAGGGAATGCATTATAAGAAGAATCTTACTTTGAAACTCTGTTCTTTACCTTTTTCACACTATGAAACAGCTTTGTATTCAACTTAAACATTGTTTCAGAGCTAGACATCTTGTTTTTAACCAGACTGAATAACTTACAATATCCTAAGAAAACACATATTTCAAGTGAAAAGAGTTTATCCAGGAGAGAAAAATTTGTTTTAACATGGTTCTAATGTGACCCTTGAAAGTAATTGCAACTCTGATTTTACACCTCTAACCACAAGGAGGCAACGTTTCCACGCATTACAATTGCCTTATACATAGTTTCAGAGTAAGAAATATTGTTTTTAACCAAACTGAACAACTAAAAGGGAATGCAATATAAGAAGAATCTTTATTTTGAAACTCTGTTCTTTACCTTTTTCACTCTATAAAACAGCTTTGTATTCAACTTAAACACTGTTTCAGGGCAAGAGATTGTGTTTTAGACTAAAAGGGAATGCATTATAAGAAGAATCTTTACTTTGAAACTCTGTTCTTTGCCTTTTTCACACTATGAAACAGCTTTATATTCAACTTAAACACTGCTTCAGGGCAACGGATTGTGTTTTAGACTAAAAGGGAATGCATTATAAGAAGAATCTTTACTTTGAAACTCTGTTCTTTGCCTTTTTAACTCTATGAAACAGCTTTGTATTCACACTAAACACTGTTTCAGGGCAACAGATTGTGTTTTAGACTAAAAGGGAATGCATTATAAGAAGAATCTTTACTTTGAAACTCAGTTCTTTGCCTTTTTAACACTATGAAACAGCTTTGTATTCACACTAAACACTGTTTCAGGGCAAGAGATTGTGTTTTAGACTAAAAGGGAATGCATTATAAGAAGAATCTTTACTTTGAAACTCTGTTCTTTGCCTTTTTCACACTATGAAACAGCTTTATATTCACACTAAACACTGTTTCAGGGCAAGAGATTGTGTTTTAGACTAAAAGGGAATGCATTATAAGAAGAATCTTTACTTTGAAACTCTGTTCTTTGCCTTTTTCACACTAAGAAACAGCTTTATATTCAACTTAAACACTGCTTCAGGGCAACGGATTGTGTTTTAGACTAAAAGGGAATGCATTATAAGAAGAATCTTTACTTTGAAACTCTGCTCTTAGCCTTTTTCACACTATGAAACAGCTTTGTATTCACACTAAACACTGTTTCAGGGCAAGAGATTGTGTTTTAGACTAAAAGGGAATGCATTATAAGAAGAATCTTTACTTTGAAACTCTGTTCTTTACCTTTTTCTCACTATGAAACAGCTTTATGTTCATCTTAAACACTGCTTCAGGGCAACAGATTGTGTTTTAGACTAAAAGGGAATGCATTATAAGAAGAATCTTTACTTTGAAACTCTGTTCTTTGCCTTTTTAACACTATGAAACAGCTTTGTATTCACACTAAACACTGTTTCAGGGCAAGAGATTGTGTTTTAGAATACAAGGGAATGCATTATAAGAAGAATCTTACTTTGAAACTCTGTTCTTTACCTTTTTCACACTATGAAACAGCTTTGTATTCACACTAAACACTGTTTCAGGGCAAGAGATTGTGTTTTAGACTAAAAGGGAATGCATTATAAGAAGAATCTTTACTTTGAAACTGTTCTTTACCTTTTTCTCACTATGAGACAGCTTTATGTTCATCTTAAACACTGCTTCAGGGCAACAGATTGTGTTTTAGACTAAAAGGGAATGCATTATAAGAAGAATCTTTACTTCAAAACTCTGTTCTTTACCTTTTTCACACTATGAAACAGCTTTATATTCAACTTAAACACTGCTTCAGGGCAAGAGATTGTGTTTTAGACTAAAAGGGAATGCATTATAAGAAGAATCTTTACTTTGAAACTCTGTTCTTTGCCTTTTTCACACTATGAAACAGCTTTGTATTCACACTAAACACTGTTTCAGGGCAAGAGATTGTGTTTTAGAATACAAGGGAATGCATTATAAGAAGAATCTTACTTTGAAACTCTGTTCTTTACCTTTTTCACACTATGAAACAGCTTTGTATTCAACTTAAACATTGTTTCAGAGCTAGACATCTTGTTTTTAACCAGACTGAATAACTTACAATATCCTAAGAAAACACATATTTCAAGTGAAAAGAGTTTATCCAGGAGAGAAAAATTTGTTTTAACATGGTTCTAATGTGACCCTTGAAAGTAATTGCAACTCTGTTTTTACACCTCTAACCACAAGGAGGCAACGTTTCCACGCATTACAATTGCCTTATACATAGTTTCAGAGTAAGAAATATTGTTTTTAACCAAACTGAACAACTAAAAGGGAATGCAATATAAGAAGAATCTTTATTTTGAAACTCTGTTCTTTACCTTTTTCACTCTATAAAACAGCTTTGTATTCAACTTAAACACTGTTTCAGGGCAAGAGATTGTGTTTTAGACTAAAAGGGAATGCATTATAAGAAAAATCTTTACTTTGAAACTCTGTTCTTTGCCTTTTTCACACTATGAAACAGCTTTATATTCAACTTAAACACTGCTTCAGGGCAACGGATTGTGTTTTAGACTAAAAGGGAATGCATTATAAGAAGAATCTTTACTTTGAAACTCTGTTCTTTGCCTTTTTAACTCTATGAAACAGCTTTGTATTCACACTAAACACTGTTTCAGGGCAACAGATTGTGTTTTAGACTAAAAGGGAATGCATTATAAGAAGAATCTTTACTTTGAAACTCTGTTCTTTGCCTTTTTAACACTATGAAACAGCTTTGTATTCACACTAAACACTGTTTCAGGGCAAGAGATTGTGTTTTAGACTAAAAGGGAATGCATTATAAGAAGAATCTTTACTTTGAAACTCTGTTCTTTGCCTTTTTAACACTATGAAACAGCTTTGTATTCACACTAAACACTGTTTCAGGGCAAGAGATTGTGTTTTAGAATACAAGGGAATGCATTATAAGAAGAATCTTACTTTGAAACTCTGTTCTTTACCTTTTTCACACTATGAAACAGCTTTGTATTCAACTTAAACATTGTTTCAGAGCTAGACATCTTGTTTTTAACCAGACTGAATAACTTACAATATCCTAAGAAAACACATATTTCAAGTGAAAAGAGTTTATCCAGGAGAGAAAAATTTGTTTTAACATGGTTCTAATGTGACCCTTGAAAGTAATTGCAACTCTGTTTTTACACCTCTAACCACAAGGAGGCAACGTTTCCACGCATTACAATTGCCTTATACATAGTTTCAGAGTAAGAAATATTGTTTTTAACCAAACTGAACAACTAAAAGGGAATGCAATTTAAGAAGAATCTTTATTTTGAAACTCTGTTCTTTACCTTTTTCACTCTATAAAACAGCTTTGTATTCAACTTAAACACTGTTTCAGGGCAAGAGATTGTGTTTTAGACTAAAAGGGAATGCATTATAAGAAGAATCTTTACTTTGAAACTCTGTTCTTTGCCTTTTTCACACTATGAAACAGCTTTATATTCACACTAAACACTGTTTCAGGGCAAGAGATTGTGTTTTAGACTAAAAGGGAATGCATTATAAGAAGAATCTTTACTTTGAAACTCTGTTCTTTGCCTTTTTCACACTAAGAAACAGCTTTATATTCAACTTAAACACTGCTTCAGGGCAACGGATTGTGTTTTAGACTAAAAGGGAATGCATTATAAGAAGAATCTTTACTTTGAAACTCTGCTCTTAGCCTTTTTCACACTATGAAACAGCTTTGTATTCACACTAAACACTGTTTCAGGGCAAGAGATTGTGTTTTAGACTAAAAGGGAATGCATTATAAGAAGAATCTTTACTTTGAAACTCTGTTCTTTACCTTTTTCTCACTATGAAACAGCTTTATGTTCATCTTAAACACTGCTTCAGGGCAACAGATTGTGTTTTAGACTAAAAGGGAATGCATTATAAGAAGAATCTTTACTTTGAAACTCTGTTCTTTGCCTTTTTAACACTATGAAACAGCTTTGTATTCACATTAAACACTGTTTCAGGGCAAGAGATTGTGTTTTAGACTAAAAGGGAATGCATTATAAGAAGAATCTTTACTTTGAAACTCTGTTCTTTGCCTTTTTAACACTATGAAACAGCTTTGTATTCACACTAAACACTGTTTCAGGGCAAGAGATTGTGTTTTAGACTAAAAGGGAATGCATTATAAGAAGAATCTTTACTTTGAAACTCTGTTCTTTGCCTTTTTCACACTATGAAACAGCTTTGTATTCACACTAAACACTGTTTCAGGGCAAGAGATTGTGTTTTAGACTAAAAGGGAATGCATTATAAGAAGAATCTTTACTTTGAAACTCTGTTCTTTGCCTTTTTAACACTATGAAACAGCTTTGTATTCACACTAAACTGTTTCAGGGCAAGAGATTGTGTTTTAGAATACAAGGGAATGCATTATAAGAAGAATCTTACTTTGAAACTCTGTTCTTTACCTTTTTCACACTATGAAACAGCTTTGTATTCAACTTAAACATTGTTTCAGAGCTAGACATCTTGTTTTTAACCAGACTGAATAACTTACAATATCCTAAGAAAACACATATTTCAAGTGAAAAGAGTTTATCCAGGAGAGAAAAATTTGTTTTAACATGGTTCTAATGTGACCCTTGAAAGTAATTGCAACTCTGATTTTACACCTCTAACCACAAGGAGGCAACGTTTCCACGCATTACAATTGCCTTATACATAGTTTCAGAGTAAGAAATATTGTTTTTAACCAAACTGAACAACTAAAAGGGAATGCAATATAAGAAGAATCTTTATTTTGAAACTCTGTTCTTTACCTTTTTCACTCTATAAAACAGCTTTGTATTCAACTTAAACACTGTTTCAGGGCAAGAGATTGTGTTTTAGACTAAAAGGGAATGCATTATAAGAAGAATCTTTACTTTGAAACTCTGTTCTTTGCCTTTTTCACACTATGAAACAGCTTTATATTCAACTTAAACACTGCTTCAGGGCAACGGATTGTGTTTTAGACTAAAAGGGAATGCATTATAAGAAGAATCTTTACTTTGAAACTCTGTTCTTTGCCTTTTTAACTCTATGAAACAGCTTTGTATTCACACTAAACACTGTTTCAGGGCAACAGATTGTGTTTTAGACTAAAAGGGAATGCATTATAAGAAGAATCTTTACTTTGAAACTCAGTTCTTTGCCTTTTTAACACTATGAAACAGCTTTGTATTCACACTAAACACTGTTTCAGGGCAAGAGATTGTGTTTTAGACTAAAAGGGAATGCATTATAAGAAGAATCTTTACTTTGAAACTCTGTTCTTTGCCTTTTTCACACTATGAAACAGCTTTATATTCACACTAAACACTGTTTCAGGGCAAGAGATTGTGTTTTAGACTAAAAGGGAATGCATTATAAGAAGAATCTTTACTTTGAAACTCTGTTCTTTGCCTTTTTCACACTAAGAAACAGCTTTATATTCAACTTAAACACTGCTTCAGGGCAACGGATTGTGTTTTAGACTAAAAGGGAATGCATTATAAGAAGAATCTTTACTTTGAAACTCTGCTCTTAGCCTTTTTCACACTATGAAACAGCTTTGTATTCACACTAAACACTGTTTCAGGGCAAGAGATTGTGTTTTAGACTAAAAGGGAATGCATTATAAGAAGAATCTTTACTTTGAAACTCTGTTCTTTACCTTTTTCTCACTATGAAACAGCTTTATGTTCATCTTAAACACTGCTTCAGGGCAACAGATTGTGTTTTAGACTAAAAGGGAATGCATTATAAGAAGAATCTTTACTTTGAAACTCTGTTCTTTGCCTTTTTAACACTATGAAACAGCTTTGTATTCACACTAAACACTGTTTCAGGGCAAGAGATTGTGTTTTAGAATACAAGGGAATGCATTATAAGAAGAATCTTACTTTGAAACTCTGTTCTTTACCTTTTTCACACTATGAAACAGCTTTGTATTCACACTAAACACTGTTTCAGGGCAAGAGATTGTGTTTTAGACTAAAAGGGAATGCATTATAAGAAGAATCTTTACTTTGAAACTGTTCTTTACCTTTTTCTCACTATGAGACAGCTTTATGTTCATCTTAAACACTGCTTCAGGGCAACAGATTGTGTTTTAGACTAAAAGGGAATGCATTATAAGAAGAATCTTTACTTCAAAACTCTGTTCTTTACCTTTTTCACACTATGAAACAGCTTTATATTCAACTTAAACACTGCTTCAGGGCAAGAGATTGTGTTTTAGACTAAAAGGGAATGCATTATAAGAAGAATCTTTACTTTGAAACTCTGTTCTTTGCCTTTTTCACACTATGAAACAGCTTTGTATTCACACTAAACACTGTTTCAGGGCAAGAGATTGTGTTTTAGAATACAAGGGAATGCATTATAAGAAGAATCTTACTTTGAAACTCTGTTCTTTACCTTTTTCACACTATGAAACAGCTTTGTATTCAACTTAAACATTGTTTCAGAGCTAGACATCTTGTTTTTAACCAGACTGAATAACTTACAATATCCTAAGAAAACACATATTTCAAGTGAAAAGAGTTTATCCAGGAGAGAAAAATTTGTTTTAACATGGTTCTAATGTGACCCTTGAAAGTAATTGCAACTCTGTTTTTACACCTCTAACCACAAGGAGGCAACGTTTCCACGCATTACAATTGCCTTATACATAGTTTCAGAGTAAGAAATATTGTTTTTAACCAAACTGAACAACTAAAAGGGAATGCAATATAAGAAGAATCTTTATTTTGAAACTCTGTTCTTTACCTTTTTCACTCTATAAAACAGCTTTGTATTCAACTTAAACACTGTTTCAGGGCAAGAGATTGTGTTTTAGACTAAAAGGGAATGCATTATAAGAAAAATCTTTACTTTGAAACTCTGTTCTTTGCCTTTTTCACACTATGAAACAGCTTTATATTCAACTTAAACACTGCTTCAGGGCAACGGATTGTGTTTTAGACTAAAAGGGAATGCATTATAAGAAGAATCTTTACTTTGAAACTCTGTTCTTTGCCTTTTTAACTCTATGAAACAGCTTTGTATTCACACTAAACACTGTTTCAGGGCAACAGATTGTGTTTTAGACTAAAAGGGAATGCATTATAAGAAGAATCTTTACTTTGAAACTCTGTTCTTTGCCTTTTTAACACTATGAAACAGCTTTGTATTCACACTAAACACTGTTTCAGGGCAAGAGATTGTGTTTTAGACTAAAAGGGAATGCATTATAAGAAGAATCTTTACTTTGAAACTCTGTTCTTTGCCTTTTTCACACTATGAAACAGCTTTATATTCACACTAAACACTGTTTCAGGGCAAGAGATTGTGTTTTAGACTAAAAGGGAATGCATTATAAGAAGAATCTTTACTTTGAAACTCTGTTCTTTACCTTTTTCTCACTATGAAACAGCTTTATGTTCATCTTAAACACTGCTTCAGGGCAACAGATTGTGTTTTAGACTAAAAGGGAATGCATTATAAGAAGAATCTTTACTTTGAAACTCTGTTCTTTGCCTTTTTAACACTATGAAACAGCTTTGTATTCACACTAAACACTGTTTCAGGGCAAGAGATTGTGTTTTAGAATACAAGGGAATGCATTATAAGAAGAATCTTACTTTGAAACTCTGTTCTTTACCTTTTTCACACTATGAAACAGCTTTGTATTCAACTTAAACATTGTTTCAGAGCTAGACATCTTGTTTTTAACCAGACTGAATAACTTACAATATCCTAAGAAAACACATATTTCAAGTGAAAAGAGTTTATCCAGGAGAGAAAAATTTGTTTTAACATGGTTCTAATGTGACCCTTGAAAGTAATTGCAACTCTGTTTTTACACCTCTAACCACAAGGAGGCAACGTTTCCACGCATTACAATTGCCTTATACATAGTTTCAGAGTAAGAAATATTGTTTTTAACCAAACTGAACAACTAAAAGGGAATGCAATATAAGAAGAATCTTTATTTTGAAACTCTGTTCTTTACCTTTTTCACTCTATAAAACAGCTTTGTATTCAACTTAAACACTGTTTCAGGGCAAGAGATTGTGTTTTAGACTAAAAGGGAATGCATTATAAGAAAAATCTTTACTTTGAAACTCTGTTCTTTGCCTTTTTCACACTATGAAACAGCTTTATATTCAACTTAAACACTGCTTCAGGGCAACGGATTGTGTTTTAGACTAAAAGGGAATGCATTATAAGAAGAATCTTTACTTTGAAACTCTGTTCTTTGCCTTTTTAACTCTATGAAACAGCTTTGTATTCACACTAAACACTGTTTCAGGGCAACAGATTGTGTTTTAGACTAAAAGGGAATGCATTATAAGAAGAATCTTTACTTTGAAACTCTGTTCTTTGCCTTTTTAACACTATGAAACAGCTTTGTATTCACACTAAACACTGTTTCAGGGCAAGAGATTGTGTTTTAGACTAAAAGGGAATGCATTATAAGAAGAATCTTTACTTTGAAACTCTGTTCTTTGCCTTTTTCACACTATGAAACAGCTTTATATTCACACTAAACACTGCTTCAGGGCAACGGATTGTGTTTTAGACTAAAAGGGAATGCATTATAAGAAGAATCTTTACTTTGAAACTCTGCTCTTAGCCTTTTTCACACTATGAAACAGCTTTGTATTCACACTAAACACTGTTTCAGGGCAAGAGATTGTGTTTTAGACTAAAAGGGAATGCATTATAAGAAGAATCTTTACTTTGAAACTGTTCTTTACCTTTTTCTCACTATGAAACAGCTTTATGTTCATCTTAAACACTGCTTCAGGGCAACAGATTGTGTTTTAGACTAAAAGGGAATGCATTATAAGAAGAATCTTTACTTTGAAACTCTGTTCTTTGCCTTTTTAACACTATGAAACAGCTTTGTATTCACACTAAACACTGTTTCAGGGCAAGAGATTGTGTTTTAGAATACAAGGGAATGCATTATAAGAAGAATCTTACTTTGAAACTCTGTTCTTTACCTTTTTCACACTATGAAACAGCTTTGTATTCACACTAAACACTGTTTCAGGGCAAGAGATTGTGTTTTAGACTAAAAGGGAATGCATTATAAGAAGAATCTTTACTTTGAAACTGTTCTTTACCTTTTTCTCACTATGAGACAGCTTTATGTTCATCTTAAACACTGCTTCAGGGCAACAGATTGTGTTTTAGACTAAAAGGGAATGCATTATAAGAAGAATCTTTACTTCAAAACTCTGTTCTTTACCTTTTTCACACTATGAAACAGCTTTATATTCAACTTAAACACTGCTTCAGGGCAAGAGATTGTGTTTTAGACTAAAAGGGAATGCATTATAAGAAGAATCTTTACTTTGAAACTCTGTTCTTTGCCTTTTTCACACTATGAAACAGCTTTGTATTCACACTAAACACTGTTTCAGGGCAAGAGATTGTGTTTTAGAATACAAGGGAATGCATTATAAGAAGAATCTTACTTTGAAACTCTGTTCTTTACCTTTTTCACACTATGAAACAGCTTTGTATTCAACTTAAACATTGTTTCAGAGCTAGACATCTTGTTTTTAACCAGACTGAATAACTTACAATATCCTAAGAAAACACATATTTCAAGTGAAAAGAGTTTATCCAGGAGAGAAAAATTTGTTTTAACATGGTTCTAATGTGACCCTTGAAAGTAATTGCAACTCTGTTTTTACACCTCTAACCACAAGGAGGCAACGTTTCCACGCATTACAATTGCCTTATACATAGTTTCAGAGTAAGAAATATTGTTTTTAACCAAACTGAACAACTAAAAGGGAATGCAATATAAGAAGAATCTTTATTTTGAAACTCTGTTCTTTACCTTTTTCACTCTATAAAACAGCTTTGTATTCAACTTAAACACTGTTTCAGGGCAAGAGATTGTGTTTTAGACTAAAAGGGAATGCATTATAAGAAAAATCTTTACTTTGAAACTCTGTTCTTTGCCTTTTTCACACTATGAAACAGCTTTATATTCAACTTAAACACTGCTTCAGGGCAACGGATTGTGTTTTAGACTAAAAGGGAATGCATTATAAGAAGAATCTTTACTTTGAAACTCTGTTCTTTGCCTTTTTAACTCTATGAAACAGCTTTGTATTCACACTAAACACTGTTTCAGGGCAACAGATTGTGTTTTAGACTAAAAGGGAATGCATTATAAGAAGAATCTTTACTTTGAAACTCTGTTCTTTGCCTTTTTAACACTATGAAACAGCTTTGTATTCACACTAAACACTGTTTCAGGGCAAGAGATTGTGTTTTAGACTAAAAGGGAATGCATTATAAGAAGAATCTTTACTTTGAAACTCTGTTCTTTGCCTTTTTCACACTATGAAACAGCTTTATATTCACACTAAACACTGTTTCAGGGCAAGAGATTGTGTTTTAGACTAAAAGGGAATGCATTATAAGAAGAATCTTTACTTTGAAACTCTGTTCTTTACCTTTTTCTCACTATGAAACAGCTTTATGTTCATCTTAAACACTGCTTCAGGGCAACAGATTGTGTTTTAGACTAAAAGGGAATGCATTATAAGAAGAATCTTTACTTTGAAACTCTGTTCTTTGCCTTTTTAACACTATGAAACAGCTTTGTATTCACACTAAACACTGTTTCAGGGCAAGAGATTGTGTTTTAGAATACAAGGGAATGCATTATAAGAAGAATCTTACTTTGAAACTCTGTTCTTTACCTTTTTCACACTATGAAACAGCTTTGTATTCAACTTAAACATTGTTTCAGAGCTAGACATCTTGTTTTTAACCAGACTGAATAACTTACAATATCCTAAGAAAACACATATTTCAAGTGAAAAGAGTTTATCCAGGAGAGAAAAATTTGTTTTAACATGGTTCTAATGTGACCCTTGAAAGTAATTGCAACTCTGTTTTTACACCTCTAACCACAAGGAGGCAACGTTTCCACGCATTACAATTGCCTTATACATAGTTTCAGAGTAAGAAATATTGTTTTTAACCAAACTGAACAACTAAAAGGGAATGCAATATAAGAAGAATCTTTATTTTGAAACTCTGTTCTTTACCTTTTTCACTCTATAAAACAGCTTTGTATTCAACTTAAACACTGTTTCAGGGCAAGAGATTGTGTTTTAGACTAAAAGGGAATGCATTATAAGAAAAATCTTTACTTTGAAACTCTGTTCTTTGCCTTTTTCACACTATGAAACAGCTTTATATTCAACTTAAACACTGCTTCAGGGCAACGGATTGTGTTTTAGACTAAAAGGGAATGCATTATAAGAAGAATCTTTACTTTGAAACTCTGTTCTTTGCCTTTTTAACTCTATGAAACAGCTTTGTATTCACACTAAACACTGTTTCAGGGCAACAGATTGTGTTTTAGACTAAAAGGGAATGCATTATAAGAAGAATCTTTACTTTGAAACTCTGTTCTTTGCCTTTTTAACACTATGAAACAGCTTTGTATTCACACTAAACACTGTTTCAGGGCAAGAGATTGTGTTTTAGACTAAAAGGGAATGCATTATAAGAAGAATCTTTACTTTGAAACTCTGTTCTTTGCCTTTTTCACACTATGAAACAGCTTTATATTCACACTAAACACTGTTTCAGGGCAAGAGATTGTGTTTTAGACTAAAAGGGAATGCATTATAAGAAGAATCTTTACTTTGAAACTCTGTTCTTTACCTTTTTCTCACTATGAAACAGCTTTATGTTCATCTTAAACACTGCTTCAGGGCAACAGATTGTGTTTTAGACTAAAAGGGAATGCATTATAAGAAGAATCTTTACTTTGAAACTCTGTTCTTTGCCTTTTTAACACTATGAAACAGCTTTGTATTCACACTAAACACTGTTTCAGGGCAAGAGATTGTGTTTTAGAATACAAGGGAATGCATTATAAGAAGAATCTTACTTTGAAACTCTGTTCTTTACCTTTTTCACACTATGAAACAGCTTTGTATTCAACTTAAACATTGTTTCAGAGCTAGACATCTTGTTTTTAACCAGACTGAATAACTTACAATATCCTAAGAAAACACATATTTCAAGTGAAAAGAGTTTATCCAGGAGAGAAAAATTTGTTTTAACATGGTTCTAATGTGACCCTTGAAAGTAATTGCAACTCTGTTTTTACACCTCTAACCACAAGGAGGCAACGTTTCCACGCATTACAATTGCCTTATACATAGTTTCAGAGTAAGAAATATTGTTTTTAACCAAACTGAACAACTAAAAGGGAATGCAATATAAGAAGAATCTTTATTTTGAAACTCTGTTCTTTACCTTTTTCACTCTATAAAACAGCTTTGTATTCAACTTAAACACTGTTTCAGGGCAAGAGATTGTGTTTTAGACTAAAAGGGAATGCATTATAAGAAGAATCTTTACTTTGAAACTCTGTTCTTTGCCTTTTTCACACTATGAAACAGCTTTATATTCACACTAAACACTGTTTCAGGGCAAGAGATTGTGTTTTAGACTAAAAGGGAATGCATTATAAGAAGAATCTTTACTTTGAAACTCTGTTCTTTGCCTTTTTCACACTAAGAAACAGCTTTATATTCAACTTAAACACTGCTTCAGGGCAACGGATTGTGTTTTAGACTAAAAGGGAATGCATTATAAGAAGAATCTTTACTTTGAAACTCTGCTCTTAGCCTTTTTCACACTATGAAACAGCTTTGTATTCACACTAAACACTGTTTCAGGGCAAGAGATTGTGTTTTAGACTAAAAGGGAATGCATTATAAGAAGAATCTTTACTTTGAAACTCTGTTCTTTACCTTTTTCTCACTATGAAACAGCTTTATGTTCATCTTAAACACTGCTTCAGGGCAACAGATTGTGTTTTAGACTAAAAGGGAATGCATTATAAGAAGAATCTTTACTTTGAAACTCTGTTCTTTGCCTTTTTAACACTATGAAACAGCTTTGTATTCACATTAAACACTGTTTCAGGGCAAGAGATTGTGTTTTAGACTAAAAGGGAATGCATTATAAGAAGAATCTTTACTTTGAAACTCTGTTCTTTGCCTTTTTAACACTATGAAACAGCTTTGTATTCACACTAAACACTGTTTCAGGGCAAGAGATTGTGTTTTAGACTAAAAGGGAATGCATTATAAGAAGAATCTTTACTTTGAAACTCTGTTCTTTGCCTTTTTCACACTATGAAACAGCTTTGTATTCACACTAAACACTGTTTCAGGGCAAGAGATTGTGTTTTAGACTAAAAGGGAATGCATTATAAGAAGAATCTTTACTTTGAAACTCTGTTCTTTGCCTTTTTAACACTATGAAACAGCTTTGTATTCACACTAAACTGTTTCAGGGCAAGAGATTGTGTTTTAGAATACAAGGGAATGCATTATAAGAAGAATCTTACTTTGAAACTCTGTTCTTTACCTTTTTCACACTATGAAACAGCTTTGTATTCAACTTAAACATTGTTTCAGAGCTAGACATCTTGTTTTTAACCAGACTGAATAACTTACAATATCCTAAGAAAACACATATTTCAAGTGAAAAGAGTTTATCCAGGAGAGAAAAATTTGTTTTAACATGGTTCTAATGTGACCCTTGAAAGTAATTGCAACTCTGATTTTACACCTCTAACCACAAGGAGGCAACGTTTCCACGCATTACAATTGCCTTATACATAGTTTCAGAGTAAGAAATATTGTTTTTAACCAAACTGAACAACTAAAAGGGAATGCAATATAAGAAGAATCTTTATTTTGAAACTCTGTTCTTTACCTTTTTCACTCTATAAAACAGCTTTGTATTCAACTTAAACACTGTTTCAGGGCAAGAGATTGTGTTTTAGACTAAAAGGGAATGCATTATAAGAAGAATCTTTACTTTGAAACTCTGTTCTTTGCCTTTTTCACACTATGAAACAGCTTTATATTCAACTTAAACACTGCTTCAGGGCAACGGATTGTGTTTTAGACTAAAAGGGAATGCATTATAAGAAGAATCTTTACTTTGAAACTCTGTTCTTTGCCTTTTTAACTCTATGAAACAGCTTTGTATTCACACTAAACACTGTTTCAGGGCAACAGATTGTGTTTTAGACTAAAAGGGAATGCATTATAAGAAGAATCTTTACTTTGAAACTCAGTTCTTTGCCTTTTTAACACTATGAAACAGCTTTGTATTCACACTAAACACTGTTTCAGGGCAAGAGATTGTGTTTTAGACTAAAAGGGAATGCATTATAAGAAGAATCTTTACTTTGAAACTCTGTTCTTTGCCTTTTTCACACTATGAAACAGCTTTATATTCACACTAAACACTGTTTCAGGGCAAGAGATTGTGTTTTAGACTAAAAGGGAATGCATTATAAGAAGAATCTTTACTTTGAAACTCTGTTCTTTGCCTTTTTCACACTAAGAAACAGCTTTATATTCAACTTAAACACTGCTTCAGGGCAACGGATTGTGTTTTAGACTAAAAGGGAATGCATTATAAGAAGAATCTTTACTTTGAAACTCTGCTCTTAGCCTTTTTCACACTATGAAACAGCTTTGTATTCACACTAAACACTGTTTCAGGGCAAGAGATTGTGTTTTAGACTAAAAGGGAATGCATTATAAGAAGAATCTTTACTTTGAAACTCTGTTCTTTACCTTTTTCTCACTATGAAACAGCTTTATGTTCATCTTAAACACTGCTTCAGGGCAACAGATTGTGTTTTAGACTAAAAGGGAATGCATTATAAGAAGAATCTTTACTTTGAAACTCTGTTCTTTGCCTTTTTAACACTATGAAACAGCTTTGTATTCACACTAAACACTGTTTCAGGGCAAGAGATTGTGTTTTAGAATACAAGGGAATGCATTATAAGAAGAATCTTACTTTGAAACTCTGTTCTTTACCTTTTTCACACTATGAAACAGCTTTGTATTCACACTAAACACTGTTTCAGGGCAAGAGATTGTGTTTTAGACTAAAAGGGAATGCATTATAAGAAGAATCTTTACTTTGAAACTGTTCTTTACCTTTTTCTCACTATGAGACAGCTTTATGTTCATCTTAAACACTGCTTCAGGGCAACAGATTGTGTTTTAGACTAAAAGGGAATGCATTATAAGAAGAATCTTTACTTTGAAACTCTGTTCTTTGCCTTTTTAACACTATGAAACAGCTTTGTATTCACACTAAACACTGTTTCAGGGCAAGAGATTGTGTTTTAGACTAAAAGGGAATGCATTATAAGAAGAATCTTTACTTTGAAACTCTGTTCTTTGCCTTTTTAACACTATGAAACAGCTTTATATTCACACTAAACACTGTTTCAGGGCAAGAGATTGTGTTTTAGACTAAAAGGGAATGCATTATAAGAAGAATCTTTACTTTGAAACTCTGTTCTTTACCTTTTTCTCACTATGAAACAGCTTTATGTTCATCTTAAACACTGCTTCAGGGCAACAGATTGTGTTTTAGACTAAAAGGGAATGCATTATAAGAAGAATCTTTACTTTGAAACTCTGTTCTTTGCCTTTTTAACACTATGAAACAGCTTTGTATTCACACTAAACACTGTTTCAGGGCAAGAGATTGTGTTTTAGAATACAAGGGAATGCATTATAAGAAGAATCTTACTTTGAAACTCTGTTCTTTACCTTTTTCACACTATGAAACAGCTTTGTATTCAACTTAAACATTGTTTCAGAGCTAGACATCTTGTTTTTAACCAGACTGAATAACTTACAATATCCTAAGAAAACACATATTTCAAGTGAAAAGAGTTTATCCAGGAGAGAAAAATTTGTTTTAACATGGTTCTAATGTGACCCTTGAAAGTAATTGCAACTCTGTTTTTACACCTCTAACCACAAGGAGGCAACGTTTCCACGCATTACAATTGCCTTATACATAGTTTCAGAGTAAGAAATATTGTTTTTAACCAAACTGAACAACTAAAAGGGAATGCAATATAAGAAGAATCTTTATTTTGAAACTCTGTTCTTTACCTTTTTCACTCTATAAAACAGCTTTGTATTCAACTTAAACACTGTTTCAGGGCAAGAGATTGTGTTTTAGACTAAAAGGGAATGCATTATAAGAAAAATCTTTACTTTGAAACTCTGTTCTTTGCCTTTTTCACACTATGAAACAGCTTTATATTCAACTTAAACACTGCTTCAGGGCAACGGATTGTGTTTTAGACTAAAAGGGAATGCATTATAAGAAGAATCTTTACTTTGAAACTCTGTTCTTTGCCTTTTTAACTCTATGAAACAGCTTTGTATTCACACTAAACACTGTTTCAGGGCAACAGATTGTGTTTTAGACTAAAAGGGAATGCATTATAAGAAGAATCTTTACTTTGAAACTCTGTTCTTTGCCTTTTTAACACTATGAAACAGCTTTGTATTCACACTAAACACTGTTTCAGGGCAAGAGATTGTGTTTTAGACTAAAAGGGAATGCATTATAAGAAGAATCTTTACTTTGAAACTCTGTTCTTTGCCTTTTTCACACTATGAAACAGCTTTATATTCACACTAAACACTGTTTCAGGGCAAGAGATTGTGTTTTAGACTAAAAGGGAATGCATTATAAGAAGAATCTTTACTTTGAAACTCTGTTCTTTACCTTTTTCTCACTATGAAACAGCTTTATGTTCATCTTAAACACTGCTTCAGGGCAACAGATTGTGTTTTAGACTAAAAGGGAATGCATTATAAGAAGAATCTTTACTTTGAAACTCTGTTCTTTGCCTTTTTAACACTATGAAACAGCTTTGTATTCACACTAAACACTGTTTCAGGGCAAGAGATTGTGTTTTAGAATACAAGGGAATGCATTATAAGAAGAATCTTACTTTGAAACTCTGTTCTTTACCTTTTTCACACTATGAAACAGCTTTGTATTCAACTTAAACATTGTTTCAGAGCTAGACATCTTGTTTTTAACCAGACTGAATAACTTACAATATCCTAAGAAAACACATATTTCAAGTGAAAAGAGTTTATCCAGGAGAGAAAAATTTGTTTTAACATGGTTCTAATGTGACCCTTGAAAGTAATTGCAACTCTGTTTTTACACCTCTAACCACAAGGAGGCAACGTTTCCACGCATTACAATTGCCTTATACATAGTTTCAGAGTAAGAAATATTGTTTTTAACCAAACTGAACAACTAAAAGGGAATGCAATATAAGAAGAATCTTTATTTTGAAACTCTGTTCTTTACCTTTTTCACTCTATAAAACAGCTTTGTATTCAACTTAAACACTGTTTCAGGGCAAGAGATTGTGTTTTAGACTAAAAGGGAATGCATTATAAGAAGAATCTTTACTTTGAAACTCTGTTCTTTGCCTTTTTCACACTATGAAACAGCTTTATATTCACACTAAACACTGTTTCAGGGCAAGAGATTGTGTTTTAGACTAAAAGGGAATGCATTATAAGAAGAATCTTTACTTTGAAACTCTGTTCTTTGCCTTTTTCACACTAAGAAACAGCTTTATATTCAACTTAAACACTGCTTCAGGGCAACGGATTGTGTTTTAGACTAAAAGGGAATGCATTATAAGAAGAATCTTTACTTTGAAACTCTGCTCTTAGCCTTTTTCACACTATGAAACAGCTTTGTATTCACACTAAACACTGTTTCAGGGCAAGAGATTGTGTTTTAGACTAAAAGGGAATGCATTATAAGAAGAATCTTTACTTTGAAACTCTGTTCTTTACCTTTTTCTCACTATGAAACAGCTTTATGTTCATCTTAAACACTGCTTCAGGGCAACAGATTGTGTTTTAGACTAAAAGGGAATGCATTATAAGAAGAATCTTTACTTTGAAACTCTGTTCTTTGCCTTTTTAACACTATGAAACAGCTTTGTATTCACATTAAACACTGTTTCAGGGCAAGAGATTGTGTTTTAGACTAAAAGGGAATGCATTATAAGAAGAATCTTTACTTTGAAACTCTGTTCTTTGCCTTTTTAACACTATGAAACAGCTTTGTATTCACACTAAACACTGTTTCAGGGCAAGAGATTGTGTTTTAGACTAAAAGGGAATGCATTATAAGAAGAATCTTTACTTTGAAACTCTGTTCTTTGCCTTTTTCACACTATGAAACAGCTTTGTATTCACACTAAACACTGTTTCAGGGCAAGAGATTGTGTTTTAGACTAAAAGGGAATGCATTATAAGAAGAATCTTTACTTTGAAACTCTGTTCTTTGCCTTTTTAACACTATGAAACAGCTTTGTATTCACACTAAACTGTTTCAGGGCAAGAGATTGTGTTTTAGAATACAAGGGAATGCATTATAAGAAGAATCTTACTTTGAAACTCTGTTCTTTACCTTTTTCACACTATGAAACAGCTTTGTATTCAACTTAAACATTGTTTCAGAGCTAGACATCTTGTTTTTAACCAGACTGAATAACTTACAATATCCTAAGAAAACACATATTTCAAGTGAAAAGAGTTTATCCAGGAGAGAAAAATTTGTTTTAACATGGTTCTAATGTGACCCTTGAAAGTAATTGCAACTCTGATTTTACACCTCTAACCACAAGGAGGCAACGTTTCCACGCATTACAATTGCCTTATACATAGTTTCAGAGTAAGAAATATTGTTTTTAACCAAACTGAACAACTAAAAGGGAATGCAATATAAGAAGAATCTTTATTTTGAAACTCTGTTCTTTACCTTTTTCACTCTATAAAACAGCTTTGTATTCAACTTAAACACTGTTTCAGGGCAAGAGATTGTGTTTTAGACTAAAAGGGAATGCATTATAAGAAGAATCTTTACTTTGAAACTCTGTTCTTTGCCTTTTTCACACTATGAAACAGCTTTATATTCAACTTAAACACTGCTTCAGGGCAACGGATTGTGTTTTAGACTAAAAGGGAATGCATTATAAGAAGAATCTTTACTTTGAAACTCTGTTCTTTGCCTTTTTAACTCTATGAAACAGCTTTGTATTCACACTAAACACTGTTTCAGGGCAACAGATTGTGTTTTAGACTAAAAGGGAATGCATTATAAGAAGAATCTTTACTTTGAAACTCAGTTCTTTGCCTTTTTAACACTATGAAACAGCTTTGTATTCACACTAAACACTGTTTCAGGGCAAGAGATTGTGTTTTAGACTAAAAGGGAATGCATTATAAGAAGAATCTTTACTTTGAAACTCTGTTCTTTGCCTTTTTCACACTAAGAAACAGCTTTATATTCAACTTAAACACTGCTTCAGGGCAACGGATTGTGTTTTAGACTAAAAGGGAATGCATTATAAGAAGAATCTTTACTTTGAAACTCTGCTCTTAGCCTTTTTCACACTATGAAACAGCTTTGTATTCACACTAAACACTGTTTCAGGGCAAGAGATTGTGTTTTAGACTAAAAGGGAATGCATTATAAGAAGAATCTTTACTTTGAAACTCTGTTCTTTACCTTTTTCTCACTATGAAACAGCTTTATGTTCATCTTAAACACTGCTTCAGGGCAACAGATTGTGTTTTAGACTAAAAGGGAATGCATTATAAGAAGAATCTTTACTTTGAAACTCTGTTCTTTGCCTTTTTAACACTATGAAACAGCTTTGTATTCACACTAAACACTGTTTCAGGGCAAGAGATTGTGTTTTAGAATACAAGGGAATGCATTATAAGAAGAATCTTACTTTGAAACTCTGTTCTTTACCTTTTTCACACTATGAAACAGCTTTGTATTCAACTTAAACATTGTTTCAGAGCTAGACATCTTGTTTTTAACCAGACTGAATAACTTACAATATCCTAAGAAAACACATATTTCAAGTGAAAAGAGTTTATCCAGGAGAGAAAAATTTGTTTTAACATGGTTCTAATGTGACCCTTGAAAGTAATTGCAACTCTGATTTTACACCTCTAACCACAAGGAGGCAACGTTTCCACGCATTACAATTGCCTTATACATAGTTTCAGAGTAAGAAATATTGTTTTTAACCAAACTGAACAACTAAAAGGGAATGCAATATAAGAAGAATCTTTATTTTGAAACTCTGTTCTTTACCTTTTTCACTCTATAAAACAGCTTTGTATTCAACTTAAACACTGTTTCAGGGCAAGAGATTGTGTTTTAGACTAAAAGGGAATGCATTATAAGAAGAATCTTTACTTTGAAACTCTGTTCTTTGCCTTTTTCACACTATGAAACAGCTTTATATTCAACTTAAACACTGCTTCAGGGCAACGGATTGTGTTTTAGACTAAAAGGGAATGCATTATAAGAAGAATCTTTACTTTGAAACTCTGTTCTTTGCCTTTTTAACTCTATGAAACAGCTTTGTATTCACACTAAACACTGTTTCAGGGCAACAGATTGTGTTTTAGACTAAAAGGGAATGCATTATAAGAAGAATCTTTACTTTGAAACTCAGTTCTTTGCCTTTTTAACACTATGAAACAGCTTTGTATTCACACTAAACACTGTTTCAGGGCAAGAGATTGTGTTTTAGACTAAAAGGGAATGCATTATAAGAAGAATCTTTACTTTGAAACTCTGTTCTTTGCCTTTTTCACACTAAGAAACAGCTTTATATTCAACTTAAACACTGCTTCAGGGCAACGGATTGTGTTTTAGACTAAAAGGGAATGCATTATAAGAAGAATCTTTACTTTGAAACTCTGCTCTTAGCCTTTTTCACACTATGAAACAGCTTTGTATTCACACTAAACACTGTTTCAGGGCAAGAGATTGTGTTTTAGACTAAAAGGGAATGCATTATAAGAAGAATCTTTACTTTGAAACTCTGTTCTTTACCTTTTTCTCACTATGAAACAGCTTTATGTTCATCTTAAACACTGCTTCAGGGCAACAGATTGTGTTTTAGACTAAAAGGGAATGCATTATAAGAAGAATCTTTACTTTGAAACTCTGTTCTTTGCCTTTTTAACACTATGAAACAGCTTTGTATTCACACTAAACACTGTTTCAGGGCAAGAGATTGTGTTTTAGAATACAAGGGAATGCATTATAAGAAGAATCTTACTTTGAAACTCTGTTCTTTACCTTTTTCACACTATGAAACAGCTTTGTATTCACACTAAACACTGTTTCAGGGCAAGAGATTGTGTTTTAGACTAAAAGGGAATGCATTATAAGAAGAATCTTTACTTTGAAACTGTTCTTTACCTTTTTCTCACTATGAGACAGCTTTATGTTCATCTTAAACACTGCTTCAGGGCAACAGATTGTGTTTTAGACTAAAAGGGAATGCATTATAAGAAGAATCTTTACTTCAAAACTCTGTTCTTTACCTTTTTCACACTATGAAACAGCTTTATATTCAACTTAAACACTGCTTCAGGGCAAGAGATTGTGTTTTAGACTAAAAGGGAATGCGTTATAAGAAGAATCTTTACTTTGAAACTCTGTTCTTTGCCTTTTTCACACTATGAAACAGCTTTGTATTCACACTAAACACTGTTTCAGGGCAAGAGATTGTGTTTTAGAATACAAGGGAATGCATTATAAGAAGAATCTTACTTTGAAACTCTGTTCTTTACCTTTTTCACACTATGAAACAGCTTTGTATTCAACTTAAACATTGTTTCAGAGCTAGACATCTTGTTTTTAACCAGACTGAATAACTTACAATATCCTAAGAAAACACATATTTCAAGTGAAAAGAGTTTATCCAGGAGAGAAAAATTTGTTTTAACATGGTTCTAATGTGACCCTTGAAAGTAATTGCAACTCTGTTTTTACACCTCTAACCACAAGGAGGCAACGTTTCCACGCATTACAATTGCCTTATACATAGTTTCAGAGTAAGAAATATTGTTTTTAACCAAACTGAACAACTAAAAGGGAATGCAATATAAGAAGAATCTTTATTTTGAAACTCTGTTCTTTACCTTTTTCACTCTATAAAACAGCTTTGTATTCAACTTAAACACTGTTTCAGGGCAAGAGATTGTGTTTTAGACTAAAAGGGAATGCATTATAAGAAAAATCTTTACTTTGAAACTCTGTTCTTTGCCTTTTTCACACTATGAAACAGCTTTATATTCAACTTAAACACTGCTTCAGGGCAGCGGATTGTGTTTTAGACTAAAAGGGAATGCATTATAAGAAGAATCTTTACTTTGAAACTCTGTTCTTTGCCTTTTTAACTCTATGAAACAGCTTTGTATTCACACTAAACACTGTTTCAGGGCAACAGATTGTGTTTTAGACTAAAAGGGAATGCATTATAAGAAGAATCTTTACTTTGAAACTCTGTTCTTTGCCTTTTTAACACTATGAAACAGCTTTGTATTCACACTAAACACTGTTTCAGGGCAAGAGATTGTGTTTTAGACTAAAAGGGAATGCATTATAAGAAGAATCTTTACTTTGAAACTCTGTTCTTTGCCTTTTTCACACTATGAAACAGCTTTATATTCACACTAAACACTGTTTCAGGGCAAGAGATTGTGTTTTAGACTAAAAGGGAATGCATTATAAGAAGAATCTTTACTTTGAAACTCTGTTCTTTACCTTTTTCTCACTATGAAACAGCTTTATGTTCATCTTAAACACTGCTTCAGGGCAACAGATTGTGTTTTAGACTAAAAGGGAATGCATTATAAGAAGAATCTTTACTTTGAAACTCTGTTCTTTGCCTTTTTAACACTATGAAACAGCTTTGTATTCACACTAAACACTGTTTCAGGGCAAGAGATTGTGTTTTAGAATACAAGGGAATGCATTATAAGAAGAATCTTACTTTGAAACTCTGTTCTTTACCTTTTTCACACTATGAAACAGCTTTGTATTCAACTTAAACATTGTTTCAGAGCTAGACATCTTGTTTTTAACCAGACTGAATAACTTACAATATCCTAAGAAAACACATATTTCAAGTGAAAAGAGTTTATCCAGGAGAGAAAAATTTGTTTTAACATGGTTCTAATGTGACCCTTGAAAGTAATTGCAACTCTGTTTTTACACCTCTAACCACAAGGAGGCAACGTTTCCACGCATTACAATTGCCTTATACATAGTTTCAGAGTAAGAAATATTGTTTTTAACCAAACTGAACAACTAAAAGGGAATGCAATATAAGAAGAATCTTTATTTTGAAACTCTGTTCTTTACCTTTTTCACTCTATAAAACAGCTTTGTATTCAACTTAAACACTGTTTCAGGGCAAGAGATTGTGTTTTAGACTAAAAGGGAATGCATTATAAGAAAAATCTTTACTTTGAAACTCTGTTCTTTGCCTTTTTCACACTATGAAACAGCTTTATATTCAACTTAAACACTGCTTCAGGGCAACGGATTGTGTTTTAGACTAAAAGGGAATGCATTATAAGAAGAATCTTTACTTTGAAACTCTGTTCTTTGCCTTTTTAACTCTATGAAACAGCTTTGTATTCACACTAAACACTGTTTCAGGGCAACAGATTGTGTTTTAGACTAAAAGGGAATGCATTATAAGAAGAATCTTTACTTTGAAACTCTGTTCTTTGCCTTTTTAACACTATGAAACAGCTTTGTATTCACACTAAACACTGTTTCAGGGCAAGAGATTGTGTTTTAGACTAAAAGGGAATGCATTATAAGAAGAATCTTTACTTTGAAACTCTGTTCTTTGCCTTTTTCACACTATGAAACAGCTTTATATTCACACTAAACACTGTTTCAGGGCAAGAGATTGTGTTTTAGACTAAAAGGGAATGCATTATAAGAAGAATCTTTACTTTGAAACTCTGTTCTTTACCTTTTTCTCACTATGAAACAGCTTTATGTTCATCTTAAACACTGCTTCAGGGCAACAGATTGTGTTTTAGACTAAAAGGGAATGCATTATAAGAAGAATCTTTACTTTGAAACTCTGTTCTTTGCCTTTTTAACACTATGAAACAGCTTTGTATTCACACTAAACACTGTTTCAGGGCAAGAGATTGTGTTTTAGAATACAAGGGAATGCATTATAAGAAGAATCTTACTTTGAAACTCTGTTCTTTACCTTTTTCACACTATGAAACAGCTTTGTATTCAACTTAAACATTGTTTCAGAGCTAGACATCTTGTTTTTAACCAGACTGAATAACTTACAATATCCTAAGAAAACACATATTTCAAGTGAAAAGAGTTTATCCAGGAGAGAAAAATTTGTTTTAACATGGTTCTAATGTGACCCTTGAAAGTAATTGCAACTCTGTTTTTACACCTCTAACCACAAGGAGGCAACGTTTCCACGCATTACAATTGCCTTATACATAGTTTCAGAGTAAGAAATATTGTTTTTAACCAAACTGAACAACTAAAAGGGAATGCAATATAAGAAGAATCTTTATTTTGAAACTCTGTTCTTTACCTTTTTCACTCTATAAAACAGCTTTGTATTCAACTTAAACACTGTTTCAGGGCAAGAGATTGTGTTTTAGACTAAAAGGGAATGCATTATAAGAAGAATCTTTACTTTGAAACTCTGTTCTTTGCCTTTTTCACACTATGAAACAGCTTTATATTCACACTAAACACTGTTTCAGGGCAAGAGATTGTGTTTTAGACTAAAAGGGAATGCATTATAAGAAGAATCTTTACTTTGAAACTCTGTTCTTTGCCTTTTTCACACTAAGAAACAGCTTTATATTCAACTTAAACACTGCTTCAGGGCAACGGATTGTGTTTTAGACTAAAAGGGAATGCATTATAAGAAGAATCTTTACTTTGAAACTCTGCTCTTAGCCTTTTTCACACTATGAAACAGCTTTGTATTCACACTAAACACTGTTTCAGGGCAAGAGATTGTGTTTTAGACTAAAAGGGAATGCATTATAAGAAGAATCTTTACTTTGAAACTCTGTTCTTTACCTTTTTCTCACTATGAAACAGCTTTATGTTCATCTTAAACACTGCTTCAGGGCAACAGATTGTGTTTTAGACTAAAAGGGAATGCATTATAAGAAGAATCTTTACTTTGAAACTCTGTTCTTTGCCTTTTTAACACTATGAAACAGCTTTGTATTCACACTAAACACTGTTTCAGGGCAAGAGATTGTGTTTTAGACTAAAAGGGAATGCATTATAAGAAGAATCTTTACTTTGAAACTCTGTTCTTTGCCTTTTTCACACTATGAAACAGCTTTATATTCACACTAAACACTGTTTCAGGGCAAGAGATTGTGTTTTAGACTAAAAGGGAATGCATTATAAGAAGAATCTTTACTTTGAAACTCTGTTCTTTGCCTTTTTCACACTAAGAAACAGCTTTATATTCAACTTAAACACTGCTTCAGGGCAACGGATTGTGTTTTAGACTAAAAGGGAATGCATTATAAGAAGAATCTTTACTTTGAAACTCTGTTCTTTGCCTTTTTAACACTATGAAACAGCTTTGTATTCACACTAAACACTGTTTCAGGGCAAGAGATTGTGTTTTAGACTAAAAGGGAATGCATTATAAGAAGAATCTTTACTTTGAAACTCTGTTCTTTGCCTTTTTCACACTATGAAACAGCTTTGTATTCACACTAAACACTGTTTCAGGGCAAGAGATTGTGTTTTAGACTAAAAGGGAATGCATTATAAGAAGAATCTTTACTTTGAAACTGTTCTTTGCCTTTTTAACACTATGAAACAGTTTTGTATTCACACTAAACACTGTTTCAGGGCAAGAGATTGTGTTTTAGACTAAAAGGGAATGCATTATAAAGAATCTTTACTTTGAAACTCTGTTCTTTACCTTTTTCACACTATGAAACAGCTTTATATTCAACTTAAACACTGCTTCAGCGCAACAGATTGTGTTTTAGACTAAAAGAGAATGCATTATAAGAAGAATCTTTACTTTGAAACTCTGTTCTTTGCCTTTTTCACACTATGAAACAGCTTTATATTCAACTTAAACACTGCTTCAGGGCAACGGATTGTGTTTTAGACTAAAAGGGAATGCATTATAAGAAGAATCTTTACTTTGAAACTCTGTTCTTTGCCTTTTTAACACTATGAAACAGCTTTGTATTCACACTAAACACTGTTTCAGGGCAAGAGATTGTGTTTTAGACTAAAAGGGAATGCATTATAAGAAGAATCTTTACTTTGAAACTCTGTTCTTTGCCTTTTTCACACTATGAAACAGCTTTGTATTCACACTAAACACTGTTTCAGGGCAAGAGATTGTGTTTTAGACTAAAAGGGAATGCATTATAAGAAGAATCTTTACTTTGAAACTCTGTTCTTTACCTTTTTCTCACTATGAAACAACTTTATGTTCATCTTAAACACTGCTTCAGGGCAACAGATTGTGTTTTAGACTAAAAGGGAATGCATTATAAGAAGAATCTTTACTTTGAAACTCTATTCTTTGCCTTTTTAACACTATGAAACAGCTTTGTATTCACACTAAACACTGTTTCAGGGCAAGAGATTGTGTTTTAGACTAAAAGGGAATGCATTATAAGAAGAATCTTTACTTTGAAACTCTGTTCTTTGCCTTTTTCACACTATGAAACAGCTTTATATTCACACTAAACACTGTTTCAGGGCAAGAGATTGTGTTTTAGACTAAAAGGGAATGCATTATAAGAAGAATCTTTACTTTGAAACTCTGCTCTTTGCCTTTTTCACACTATGAAACAGCTTTGTATTCACACTAAACACTGTTTCAGGGCAAGAGATTGTGTTTTAGACTAAAAGGGAATGCATTATAAGAAGAATCTTTACTTTGAAACTGTTCTTTGCCTTTTTAACTCTATGAAACAGCTTTGTATTCACACTAAACACTGTTTCAGGGCAAGAGATTGTGTTTTAGACTAAAAGGGAATGCATTATAAGAAAAATCTTTACTTTGAAACTCTGTTCTTTGCCTTTTTCACACTATGAAACAGCTTTATATTCAACTTAAACACTGCTTCAGGGCAACGGATTGTGTTTTAGACTAAAAGGGAATGCATTATAAGAAGAATCTTTACTTTGAAACTCTGTTCTTTGCCTTTTTAACTCTATGAAACAGCTTTGTATTCACACTAAACACTGTTTCAGGGCAACAGATTGTGTTTTAGACTAAAAGGGAATGCATTATAAGAAGAATCTTTACTTTGAAACTCTGTTCTTTGCCTTTTTAACACTATGAAACAGCTTTGTATTCACACTAAACACTGTTTCAGGGCAAGAGATTGTGTTTTAGACTAAAAGGGAATGCATTATAAGAAGAATCTTTACTTTGAAACTCTGTTCTTTGCCTTTTTCACACTATGAAACAGCTTTATATTCACACTAAACACTGTTTCAGGGCAAGAGATTGTGTTTTAGACTAAAAGGGAATGCATTATAAGAAGAATCTTTACTTTGAAACTCTGTTCTTTACCTTTTTCTCACTATGAAACAGCTTTATGTTCATCTTAAACACTGCTTCAGGGCAACAGATTGTGTTTTAGACTAAAAGGGAATGCATTATAAGAAGAATCTTTACTTTGAAACTCTGTTCTTTGCCTTTTTAACACTATGAAACAGCTTTGTATTCACACTAAACACTGTTTCAGGGCAAGAGATTGTGTTTTAGAATACAAGGGAATGCATTATAAGAAGAATCTTACTTTGAAACTCTGTTCTTTACCTTTTTCACACTATGAAACAGCTTTGTATTCAACTTAAACATTGTTTCAGAGCTAGACATCTTGTTTTTAACCAGACTGAATAACTTACAATATCCTAAGAAAACACATATTTCAAGTGAAAAGAGTTTATCCAGGAGAGAAAAATTTGTTTTAACATGCTTCTAATGTGACCCTTGAAAGTAATTGCAACTCTGTTTTTACACCTCTAACCACAAGGAGGCAACGTTTCCACGCATTACAATTGCCTTATACATAGTTTCAGAGTAAGAAATATTGTTTTTAACCAAACTGAACAACTAAAAGGGAATGCAATATAAGAAGAATCTTTATTTTGAAACTCTGTTCTTTACCTTTTTCACTCTATAAAACAGCTTTGTATTCAACTTAAACACTGTTTCAGGGCAAGAGATTGTGTTTTAGACTAAAAGGGAATGCATTATAAGAAAAATCTTTACTTTGAAACTCTGTTCTTTGCCTTTTTCACACTATGAAACAGCTTTATATTCAACTTAAACACTGCTTCAGGGCAACGGATTGTGTTTTAGACTAAAAGGGAATGCATTATAAGAAGAATCTTTACTTTGAAACTCTGTTCTTTGCCTTTTTAACTCTATGAAACAGCTTTGTATTCACACTAAACACTGTTTCAGGGCAACAGATTGTGTTTTAGACTAAAAGGGAATGCATTATAAGAAGAATCTTTACTTTGAAACTCTGTTCTTTGCCTTTTTAACACTATGAAACAGCTTTGTATTCACACTAAACACTGTTTCAGGGCAAGAGATTGTGTTTTAGACTAAAAGGGAATGCATTATAAGAAGAATCTTTACTTTGAAACTCTGTTCTTTGCCTTTTTCACACTATGAAACAGCTTTATATTCACACTAAACACTGTTTCAGGGCAAGAGATTGTGTTTTAGACTAAAAGGGAATGCATTATAAGAAGAATCTTTACTTTGAAACTCTGTTCTTTACCTTTTTCTCACTATGAAACAGCTTTATGTTCATCTTAAACACTGCTTCAGGGCAACAGATTGTGTTTTAGACTAAAAGGGAATGCATTATAAGAAGAATCTTTACTTTGAAACTCTGTTCTTTGCCTTTTTAACACTATGAAACAGCTTTGTATTCACACTAAACACTGTTTCAGGGCAAGAGATTGTGTTTTAGAATACAAGGGAATGCATTATAAGAAGAATCTTACTTTGAAACTCTGTTCTTTACCTTTTTCACACTATGAAACAGCTTTGTATTCAACTTAAACATTGTTTCAGAGCTAGACATCTTGTTTTTAACCAGACTGAATAACTTACAATATCCTAAGAAAACACATATTTCAAGTGAAAAGAGTTTATCCAGGAGAGAAAAATTTGTTTTAACATGGTTCTAATGTGACCCTTGAAAGTAATTGCAACTCTGTTTTTACACCTCTAACCACAAGGAGGCAACGTTTCCACGCATTACAATTGCCTTATACATAGTTTCAGAGTAAGAAATATTGTTTTTAACCAAACTGAACAACTAAAAGGGAATGCAATATAAGAAGAATCTTTACTTTGAAACTCTGTTCTTTGCCTTTTTCACACTATGAAACAGCTTTATATTCACACTAAACACTGTTTCAGGGCAAGAGATTGTGTTTTAGACTAAAAGGGAATGCATTATAAGAAGAATCTTTACTTTGAAACTCTGTTCTTTGCCTTTTTCACACTAAGAAACAGCTTTATATTCAACTTAAACACTGCTTCAGGGCAACGGATTGTGTTTTAGACTAAAAGGGAATGCATTATAAGAAGAATCTTTACTTTGAAACTCTGTTCTTTACCTTTTTCTCACTATGAAACAGCTTTATGTTCATCTTAAACACTGCTTCAGGGCAACAGATTGTGTTTTAGACTAAAAGGGAATGCATTATAAGAAGAATCTTTACTTTGAAACTCTGTTCTTTGCCTTTTTAACACTATGAAACAGCTTTGTATTCACACTAAACACTGTTTCAGGGCAAGAGATTGTGTTTTAGACTAAAAGGGAATGCATTATAAGAAGAATCTTTACTTTGAAACTCTGTTCTTTGCCTTTTTCACACTATGAAACAGCTTTATATTCACACTAAACACTGTTTCAGGGCAAGAGATTGTGTTTTAGACTAAAAGGGAATGCATTATAAGAAGAATCTTTACTTTGAAACTCTGTTCTTTGCCTTTTTCACACTAAGAAACAGCTTTATATTCAACTTAAACACTGCTTCAGGGCAACGGATTGTGTTTTAGACTAAAAGGGAATGCATTATAAGAAGAATCTTTACTTTGAAACTCTGTTCTTTGCCTTTTTAACACTATGAAACAGCTTTGTATTCACACTAAACACTGTTTCAGGGCAAGAGATTGTGTTTTAGACTAAAAGGGAATGCATTATAAGAAGAATCTTTACTTTGAAACTCTGTTCTTTGCCTTTTTCACACTATGAAACAGCTTTGTATTCACACTAAACACTGTTTCAGGGCAAGAGATTGTGTTTTAGACTAAAAGGGAATGCATTATAAGAAGAATCTTTACTTTGAAACTGTTCTTTGCCTTTTTAACACTATGAAACAGTTTTGTATTCACACTAAACACTGTTTCAGGGCAAGAGATTGTGTTTTAGACTAAAAGGGAATGCATTATAAAGAATCTTTACTTTGAAACTCTGTTCTTTACCTTTTTCACACTATGAAACAGCTTTATATTCAACTTAAACACTGCTTCAGCGCAACAGATTGTGTTTTAGACTAAAAGAGAATGCATTATAAGAAGAATCTTTACTTTGAAACTCTGTTCTTTGCCTTTTTCACACTATGAAACAGCTTTATATTCAACTTAAACACTGCTTCAGGGCAACGGATTGTGTTTTAGACTAAAAGGGAATGCATTATAAGAAGAATCTTTACTTTGAAACTCTGTTCTTTGCCTTTTTAACACTATGAAACAGCTTTGTATTCACACTAAACACTGTTTCAGGGCAAGAGATTGTGTTTTAGACTAAAAGGGAATGCATTATAAGAAGAATCTTTACTTTGAAACTCTGTTCTTTACCTTTTTCACACTATGAAACAGCTTTATATTCAACTTAAACACTGCTTCAGCGCAACAGATTGTGTTTTAGACTAAAAGAGAATGCATTATAAGAAGAATCTTTACTTTGAAACTCTGTTCTTTGCCTTTTTCACACTATGAAACAGCTTTATATTCAACTTAAACACTGCTTCAGGGCAACGGATTGTGTTTTAGACTAAAAGGGAATGCATTATAAGAAGAATCTTTACTTTGAAACTCTGTTCTTTGCCTTTTTAACACTATGAAACAGCTTTGTATTCACACTAAACACTGTTTCAGGGCAAGAGATTGTGTTTTAGACTAAAAGGGAATGCATTATAAGAAGAATCTTTACTTTGAAACTCTGTTCTTTGCCTTTTTCACACTATGAAACAGCTTTGTATTCACACTAAACACTGTTTCAGGGCAAGAGATTGTGTTTTAGACTAAAAGGGAATGCATTATAAGAAGAATCTTTACTTTGAAACTCTGTTCTTTACCTTTTTCTCACTATGAAACAACTTTATGTTCATCTTAAACACTGCTTCAGGGCAACAGATTGTGTTTTAGACTAAAAGGGAATGCATTATAAGAAGAATCTTTACTTTGAAACTCTATTCTTTGCCTTTTTAACACTATGAAACAGCTTTGTATTCACACTAAACACTGTTTCAGGGCAAGAGATTGTGTTTTAGACTAAAAGGGAATGCATTATAAGAAGAATCTTTACTTTGAAACTCTGTTCTTTGCCTTTTTCACACTATGAAACAGCTTTATATTCACACTAAACACTGTTTCAGGGCAAGAGATTGTGTTTTAGACTAAAAGGGAATGCATTATAAGAAGAATCTTTACTTTGAAACTCTGCTCTTTGCCTTTTTCACACTATGAAACAGCTTTGTATTCACACTAAACACTGTTTCAGGGCAAGAGATTGTGTTTTAGACTAAAAGGGAATGCATTATAAGAAGAATCTTTACTTTGAAACTCTGTTCTTTGCCTTTTTAACTCTATGAAACAGCTTTGTATTCACACTAAACACTGCTTCAGGGCAGCGGATTGTGTTTTAGACTAAAAGGGAATGCATTATAAGAAGAATCTTTACTTTGAAACTCTGTTCTTTGCCTTTTTAACTCTATGAAACAGCTTTGTATTCACACTAAACACTGTTTCAGGGCAACAGATTGTGTTTTAGACTAAAAGGGAATGCATTATAAGAAGAATCTTTACTTTGAAACTCTGTTCTTTGCCTTTTTAACACTATGAAACAGCTTTGTATTCACACTAAACACTGTTTCAGGGCAAGAGATTGTGTTTTAGACTAAAAGGGAATGCATTATAAGAAGAATCTTTACTTTGAAACTCTGTTCTTTGCCTTTTTCACACTATGAAACAGCTTTATATTCACACTAAACACTGTTTCAGGGCAAGAGATTGTGTTTTAGACTAAAAGGGAATGCATTATAAGAAGAATCTTTACTTTGAAACTCTGTTCTTTACCTTTTTCTCACTATGAAACAGCTTTATGTTCATCTTAAACACTGCTTCAGGGCAACAGATTGTGTTTTAGACTAAAAGGGAATGCATTATAAGAAGAATCTTTACTTTGAAACTCTGTTCTTTGCCTTTTTAACACTATGAAACAGCTTTGTATTCACACTAAACACTGTTTCAGGGCAAGAGATTGTGTTTTAGAATACAAGGGAATGCATTATAAGAAGAATCTTACTTTGAAACTCTGTTCTTTACCTTTTTCACACTATGAAACAGCTTTGTATTCAACTTAAACATTGTTTCAGAGCTAGACATCTTGTTTTTAACCAGACTGAATAACTTACAATATCCTAAGAAAACACATATTTCAAGTGAAAAGAGTTTATCCAGGAGAGAAAAATTTGTTTTAACATGGTTCTAATGTGACCCTTGAAAGTAATTGCAACTCTGTTTTTACACCTCTAACCACAAGGAGGCAACGTTTCCACGCATTACAATTGCCTTATACATAGTTTCAGAGTAAGAAATATTGTTTTTAACCAAACTGAACAACTAAAAGGGAATGCAATATAAGAAGAATCTTTATTTTGAAACTCTGTTCTTTACCTTTTTCACTCTATAAAACAGCTTTGTATTCAACTTAAACACTGTTTCAGGGCAAGAGATTGTGTTTTAGACTAAAAGGGAATGCATTATAAGAAAAATCTTTACTTTGAAACTCTGTTCTTTGCCTTTTTCACACTATGAAACAGCTTTATATTCAACTTAAACACTGCTTCAGGGCAACGGATTGTGTTTTAGACTAAAAGGGAATGCATTATAAGAAGAATCTTTACTTTGAAACTCTGTTCTTTGCCTTTTTAACTCTATGAAACAGCTTTGTATTCACACTAAACACTGTTTCAGGGCAACAGATTGTGTTTTAGACTAAAAGGGAATGCATTATAAGAAGAATCTTTACTTTGAAACTCTGTTCTTTGCCTTTTTAACACTATGAAACAGCTTTGTATTCACACTAAACACTGTTTCAGGGCAAGAGATTGTGTTTTAGACTAAAAGGGAATGCATTATAAGAAGAATCTTTACTTTGAAACTCTGTTCTTTGCCTTTTTCACACTATGAAACAGCTTTATATTCACACTAAACACTGTTTCAGGGCAAGAGATTGTGTTTTAGACTAAAAGGGAATGCATTATAAGAAGAATCTTTACTTTGAAACTCTGTTCTTTACCTTTTTCTCACTATGAAACAGCTTTATGTTCATCTTAAACACTGCTTCAGGGCAACAGATTGTGTTTTAGACTAAAAGGGAATGCATTATAAGAAGAATCTTTACTTTGAAACTCTGTTCTTTGCCTTTTTAACACTATGAAACAGCTTTGTATTCACACTAAACACTGTTTCAGGGCAAGAGATTGTGTTTTAGAATACAAGGGAATGCATTATAAGAAGAATCTTACTTTGAAACTCTGTTCTTTACCTTTTTCACACTATGAAACAGCTTTGTATTCAACTTAAACATTGTTTCAGAGCTAGACATCTTGTTTTTAACCAGACTGAATAACTTACAATATCCTAAGAAAACACATATTTCAAGTGAAAAGAGTTTATCCAGGAGAGAAAAATTTGTTTTAACATGGTTCTAATGTGACCCTTGAAAGTAATTGCAACTCTGTTTTTACACCTCTAACCACAAGGAGGCAACGTTTCCACGCATTACAATTGCCTTATACATAGTTTCAGAGTAAGAAATATTGTTTTTAACCAAACTGAACAACTAAAAGGGAATGCAATATAAGAAGAATCTTTATTTTGAAACTCTGTTCTTTACCTTTTTCACTCTATAAAACAGCTTTGTATTCAACTTAAACACTGTTTCAGGGCAAGAGATTGTGTTTTAGACTAAAAGGGAATGCATTATAAGAAGAATCTTTACTTTGAAACTCTGTTCTTTGCCTTTTTCACACTATGAAACAGCTTTATATTCACACTAAACACTGTTTCAGGGCAAGAGATTGTGTTTTAGACTAAAAGGGAATGCATTATAAGAAGAATCTTTACTTTGAAACTCTGTTCTTTGCCTTTTTCACACTAAGAAACAGCTTTATATTCAACTTAAACACTGCTTCAGGGCAACGGATTGTGTTTTAGACTAAAAGGGAATGCATTATAAGAAGAATCTTTACTTTGAAACTCTGCTCTTAGCCTTTTTCACACTATGAAACAGCTTTGTATTCACACTAAACACTGTTTCAGGGCAAGAGATTGTGTTTTAGACTAAAAGGGAATGCATTATAAGAAGAATCTTTACTTTGAAACTCTGTTCTTTACCTTTTTCTCACTATGAAACAGCTTTATGTTCATCTTAAACACTGCTTCAGGGCAACAGATTGTGTTTTAGACTAAAAGGGAATGCATTATAAGAAGAATCTTTACTTTGAAACTCTGTTCTTTGCCTTTTTAACACTATGAAACAGCTTTGTATTCACACTAAACACTGTTTCAGGGCAAGAGATTGTGTTTTAGACTAAAAGGGAATGCATTATAAGAAGAATCTTTACTTTGAAACTCTGTTCTTTGCCTTTTTCACACTATGAAACAGCTTTATATTCACACTAAACACTGTTTCAGGGCAAGAGATTGTGTTTTAGACTAAAAGGGAATGCATTATAAGAAGAATCTTTACTTTGAAACTCTGTTCTTTGCCTTTTTCACACTAAGAAACAGCTTTATATTCAACTTAAACACTGCTTCAGGGCAACGGATTGTGTTTTAGACTAAAAGGGAATGCATTATAAGAAGAATCTTTACTTTGAAACTCTGTTCTTTGCCTTTTTAACACTATGAAACAGCTTTGTATTCACACTAAACACTGTTTCAGGGCAAGAGATTGTGTTTTAGACTAAAAGGGAATGCATTATAAGAAGAATCTTTACTTTGAAACTCTGTTCTTTGCCTTTTTCACACTATGAAACAGCTTTGTATTCACACTAAACACTGTTTCAGGGCAAGAGATTGTGTTTTAGACTAAAAGGGAATGCATTATAAGAAGAATCTTTACTTTGAAACTGTTCTTTGCCTTTTTAACACTATGAAACAGTTTTGTATTCACACTAAACACTGTTTCAGGGCAAGAGATTGTGTTTTAGACTAAAAGGGAATGCATTATAAAGAATCTTTACTTTGAAACTCTGTTCTTTACCTTTTTCACACTATGAAACAGCTTTATATTCAACTTAAACACTGCTTCAGCGCAACAGATTGTGTTTTAGACTAAAAGAGAATGCATTATAAGAAGAATCTTTACTTTGAAACTCTGTTCTTTGCCTTTTTCACACTATGAAACAGCTTTATATTCAACTTAAACACTGCTTCAGGGCAACGGATTGTGTTTTAGACTAAAAGGGAATGCATTATAAGAAGAATCTTTACTTTGAAACTCTGTTCTTTGCCTTTTTAACACTATGAAACAGCTTTGTATTCACACTAAACACTGTTTCAGGGCAAGAGATTGTGTTTTAGACTAAAAGGGAATGCATTATAAGAAGAATCTTTACTTTGAAACTCTGTTCTTTGCCTTTTTCACACTATGAAACAGCTTTGTATTCACACTAAACACTGTTTCAGGGCAAGAGATTGTGTTTTAGACTAAAAGGGAATGCATTATAAGAAGAATCTTTACTTTGAAACTCTGTTCTTTACCTTTTTCTCACTATGAAACAACTTTATGTTCATCTTAAACACTGCTTCAGGGCAACAGATTGTGTTTTAGACTAAAAGGGAATGCATTATAAGAAGAATCTTTACTTTGAAACTCTATTCTTTGCCTTTTTAACACTATGAAACAGCTTTGTATTCACACTAAACACTGTTTCAGGGCAAGAGATTGTGTTTTAGACTAAAAGGGAATGCATTATAAGAAGAATCTTTACTTTGAAACTCTGTTCTTTGCCTTTTTCACACTATGAAACAGCTTTATATTCACACTAAACACTGTTTCAGGGCAAGAGATTGTGTTTTAGACTAAAAGGGAATGCATTATAAGAAGAATCTTTACTTTGAAACTCTGCTCTTTGCCTTTTTCACACTATGAAACAGCTTTGTATTCACACTAAACACTGTTTCAGGGCAAGAGATTGTGTTTTAGACTAAAAGGGAATGCATTATAAGAAGAATCTTTACTTTGAAACTGTTCTTTGCCTTTTTAACTCTATGAAACAGCTTTGTATTCACACTAAACACTGTTTCAGGGCAAGAGATTGTGTTTTAGACTAAAAGGGAATGCATTATAAGAAAAATCTTTACTTTGAAACTCTGTTCTTTGCCTTTTTCACACTATGAAACAGCTTTATATTCAACTTAAACACTGCTTCAGGGCAACGGATTGTGTTTTAGACTAAAAGGGAATGCATTATAAGAAGAATCTTTACTTTGAAACTCTGTTCTTTGCCTTTTTAACTCTATGAAACAGCTTTGTATTCACACTAAACACTGTTTCAGGGCAACAGATTGTGTTTTAGACTAAAAGGGAATGCATTATAAGAAGAATCTTTACTTTGAAACTCTGTTCTTTGCCTTTTTAACACTATGAAACAGCTTTGTATTCACACTAAACACTGTTTCAGGGCAAGAGATTGTGTTTTAGACTAAAAGGGAATGCATTATAAGAAGAATCTTTACTTTGAAACTCTGTTCTTTGCCTTTTTCACACTATGAAACAGCTTTATATTCACACTAAACACTGTTTCAGGGCAAGAGATTGTGTTTTAGACTAAAAGGGAATGCATTATAAGAAGAATCTTTACTTTGAAACTCTGTTCTTTACCTTTTTCTCACTATGAAACAGCTTTATGTTCATCTTAAACACTGCTTCAGGGCAACAGATTGTGTTTTAGACTAAAAGGGAATGCATTATAAGAAGAATCTTTACTTTGAAACTCTGTTCTTTGCCTTTTTAACACTATGAAACAGCTTTGTATTCACACTAAAAACTGTTTCAGGGCAAGAGATTGTGTTTTAGAATACAAGGGAATGCATTATAAGAAGAATCTTACTTTGAAACTCTGTTCTTTACCTTTTTCACACTATGAAACAGCTTTGTATTCAACTTAAACATTGTTTCAGAGCTAGACATCTTGTTTTTAACCAGACTGAATAACTTACAATATCCTAAGAAAACACATATTTCAAGTGAAAAGAGTTTATCCAGGAGAGAAAAATTTGTTTTAACATGCTTCTAATGTGACCCTTGAAAGTAATTGCAACTCTGTTTTTACACCTCTAACCACAAGGAGGCAACGTTTCCACGCATTACAATTGCCTTATACATAGTTTCAGAGTAAGAAATATTGTTTTTAACCAAACTGAACAACTAAAAGGGAATGCAATATAAGAAGAATCTTTATTTTGAAACTCTGTTCTTTACCTTTTTCACTCTATAAAACAGCTTTGTATTCAACTTAAACACTGTTTCAGGGCAAGAGATTGTGTTTTAGACTAAAAGGGAATGCATTATAAGAAAAATCTTTACTTTGAAACTCTGTTCTTTGCCTTTTTCACACTATGAAACAGCTTTATATTCAACTTAAACACTGCTTCAGGGCAACGGATTGTGTTTTAGACTAAAAGGGAATGCATTATAAGAAGAATCTTTACTTTGAAACTCTGTTCTTTGCCTTTTTAACTCTATGAAACAGCTTTGTATTCACACTAAACACTGTTTCAGGGCAACAGATTGTGTTTTAGACTAAAAGGGAATGCATTATAAGAAGAATCTTTACTTTGAAACTCTGTTCTTTGCCTTTTTAACACTATGAAACAGCTTTGTATTCACACTAAACACTGTTTCAGGGCAAGAGATTGTGTTTTAGACTAAAAGGGAATGCATTATAAGAAGAATCTTTACTTTGAAACTCTGTTCTTTGCCTTTTTCACACTATGAAACAGCTTTATATTCACACTAAACACTGTTTCAGGGCAAGAGATTGTGTTTTAGACTAAAAGGGAATGCATTATAAGAAGAATCTTTACTTTGAAACTCTGTTCTTTACCTTTTTCTCACTATGAAACAGCTTTATGTTCATCTTAAACACTGCTTCAGGGCAACAGATTGTGTTTTAGACTAAAAGGGAATGCATTATAAGAAGAATCTTTACTTTGAAACTCTGTTCTTTGCCTTTTTAACACTATGAAACAGCTTTGTATTCACACTAAACACTGTTTCAGGGCAAGAGATTGTGTTTTAGAATACAAGGGAATGCATTATAAGAAGAATCTTACTTTGAAACTCTGTTCTTTACCTTTTTCACACTATGAAACAGCTTTGTATTCAACTTAAACATTGTTTCAGAGCTAGACATCTTGTTTTTAACCAGACTGAATAACTTACAATATCCTAAGAAAACACATATTTCAAGTGAAAAGAGTTTATCCAGGAGAGAAAAATTTGTTTTAACATGGTTCTAATGTGACCCTTGAAAGTAATTGCAACTCTGTTTTTACACCTCTAACCACAAGGAGGCAACGTTTCCACGCATTACAATTGCCTTATACATAGTTTCAGAGTAAGAAATATTGTTTTTAACCAAACTGAACAACTAAAAGGGAATGCAATATAAGAAGAATCTTTACTTTGAAACTCTGTTCTTTGCCTTTTTCACACTATGAAACAGCTTTATATTCACACTAAACACTGTTTCAGGGCAAGAGATTGTGTTTTAGACTAAAAGGGAATGCATTATAAGAAGAATCTTTACTTTGAAACTCTGTTCTTTGCCTTTTTCACACTAAGAAACAGCTTTATATTCAACTTAAACACTGCTTCAGGGCAACGGATTGTGTTTTAGACTAAAAGGGAATGCATTATAAGAAGAATCTTTACTTTGAAACTCTGTTCTTTACCTTTTTCTCACTATGAAACAGCTTTATGTTCATCTTAAACACTGCTTCAGGGCAACAGATTGTGTTTTAGACTAAAAGGGAATGCATTATAAGAAGAATCTTTACTTTGAAACTCTGTTCTTTGCCTTTTTAACACTATGAAACAGCTTTGTATTCACACTAAACACTGTTTCAGGGCAAGAGATTGTGTTTTAGACTAAAAGGGAATGCATTATAAGAAGAATCTTTACTTTGAAACTCTGTTCTTTGCCTTTTTCACACTAAGAAACAGCTTTATATTCAACTTAAACACTGCTTCAGGGCAACGGATTGTGTTTTAGACTAAAAGGGAATGCATTATAAGAAGAATCTTTACTTTGAAACTCTGTTCTTTGCCTTTTTAACACTATGAAACAGCTTTGTATTCACACTAAACACTGTTTCAGGGCAAGAGATTGTGTTTTAGACTAAAAGGGAATGCATTATAAGAAGAATCTTTACTTTGAAACTCTGTTCTTTGCCTTTTTCACACTATGAAACAGCTTTGTATTCACACTAAACACTGTTTCAGGGCAAGAGATTGTGTTTTAGACTAAAAGGGAATGCATTATAAGAAGAATCTTTACTTTGAAACTGTTCTTTGCCTTTTTAACACTATGAAACAGTTTTGTATTCACACTAAACACTGTTTCAGGGCAAGAGATTGTGTTTTAGACTAAAAGGGAATGCATTATAAAGAATCTTTACTTTGAAACTCTGTTCTTTACCTTTTTCACACTATGAAACAGCTTTATATTCAACTTAAACACTGCTTCAGCGCAACAGATTGTGTTTTAGACTAAAAGAGAATGCATTATAAGAAGAATCTTTACTTTGAAACTCTGTTCTTTGCCTTTTTCACACTATGAAACAGCTTTATATTCAACTTAAACACTGCTTCAGGGCAACGGATTGTGTTTTAGACTAAAAGGGAATGCATTATAAGAAGAATCTTTACTTTGAAACTCTGTTCTTTGCCTTTTTAACACTATGAAACAGCTTTGTATTCACACTAAACACTGTTTCAGGGCAAGAGATTGTGTTTTAGACTAAAAGGGAATGCATTATAAGAAGAATCTTTACTTTGAAACTCTGTTCTTTGCCTTTTTCACACTATGAAACAGCTTTGTATTCACACTAAACACTGTTTCAGGGCAAGAGATTGTGTTTTAGACTAAAAGGGAATGCATTATAAGAAGAATCTTTACTTTGAAACTCTGTTCTTTACCTTTTTCTCACTATGAAACAACTTTATGTTCATCTTAAACACTGCTTCAGGGCAACAGATTGTGTTTTAGACTAAAAGGGAATGCATTATAAGAAGAATCTTTACTTTGAAACTCTATTCTTTGCCTTTTTAACACTATGAAACAGCTTTGTATTCACACTAAACACTGTTTCAGGGCAAGAGATTGTGTTTTAGACTAAAAGGGAATGCATTATAAGAAGAATCTTTACTTTGAAACTCTGTTCTTTGCCTTTTTCACACTATGAAACAGCTTTATATTCACACTAAACACTGTTTCAGGGCAAGAGATTGTGTTTTAGACTAAAAGGGAATGCATTATAAGAAGAATCTTTACTTTGAAACTCTGCTCTTTGCCTTTTTCACACTATGAAACAGCTTTGTATTCACACTAAACACTGTTTCAGGGCAAGAGATTGTGTTTTAGACTAAAAGGGAATGCATTATAAGAAGAATCTTTACTTTGAAACTGTTCTTTGCCTTTTTAACTCTATGAAACAGCTTTGTATTCACACTAAACACTGTTTCAGGGCAAGAGATTGTGTTTTAGACTAAAAGGGAATGCATTATAAGAAGAATCTTTACTTTGAAACTCTGTTCTTTACCTTTTTCACTCTATAAAACAGCTTTGTATTCAACTTAAACACTGTTTCAGGGCAAGAGATTGTGTTTTAGACTACAAGGGAATGCATTATAAGAAAAATCTTTACTTTGAAACTCTGTTCTTTGCCTTTTTCACACTATGAAACAGCTTTATATTCAACTTAAACACTGCTTCAGGGCAACGGATTGTGTTTTAGACTAAAAGGGAATGCATTATAAGAAGAATCTTTACTTTGAAACTCTGTTCTTTGCCTTTTTAACACTATGAAACAGCTTTGTATTCACACTAAACACTGTTTCAGGGCAAGAGATTGTGTTTTAGACTAAAAGGGAATGCATTATAAGAAGAATCTTTACTTTGAAACTCTGCTCTTAGCCTTTTTCACACTATGAAACAGCTTTGTATTCACACTAAACACTGTTTCAGGGCAAGAGATTGTGTTTTAGACTAAAAGGGAATGCATTATAAGAAGAATCTTTACTTTGAAACTCTGTTCTTTACCTTTTTCTCACTATGAAACAGCTTTATGTTCATCTTAAACACTGCTTCAGGGCAACAGATTGTGTTTTAGACTAAAAGGGAATGCATTATAAGAAGAATCTTTACTTTGAAACTCTGTTCTTTGCCTTTTTAACTCTATGAAACAGCTTTGTATTCACACTAAACACTGTTTCAGGGCAACAGATTGTGTTTTAGACTAAAAGGGAATGCATTATAAGAAGAATCTTTACTTTGAAACTCTGTTCTTTGCCTTTTTAACACTATGAAACAGCTTTGTATTCACACTAAACACTGTTTCAGGGTAAGAGATTGTGTTTTAGACTAAAAGGGAATGCATTATAAGAAGAATCTTTACTTTGAAACTCTGTTCTTTGCCTTTTTCACACTATGAAACAGCTTTATATTCACACTAAACACTGTTTCAGGGCAAGAGATTGTGTTTTAGACTAAAAGGGAATGCATTATAAGAAGAATCTTTACTTTGAAACTGTTCTTTGCCTTTTTAACACTATGAAACAGTTTTGTATTCACACTAAACACTGTTTCAGGGCAAGAGATTGTGTTTTAGACTAAAAGGGAATGCATTATAAGAAGAATCTTTACTTTGAAACTCTGTTCTTTACCTTTTTCACTCTATAAAACAGCTTTGTATTCAACTTAAACACTGTTTCAGGGCAAGAGATTGTGTTTTAGACTACAAGGGAATGCATTATAAGAAAAATCTTTACTTTGAAACTCTGTTCTTTGCCTTTTTCACACTATGAAACAGCTTTATATTCAACTTAAACACTGCTTCAGGGCAACGGATTGTGTTTTAGACTAAAAGGGAATGCATTATAAGAAGAATCTTTACTTTGAAACTCTGTTCTTTGCCTTTTTAACACTATGAAACAGCTTTGTATTCACACTAAACACTGTTTCAGGGCAAGAGATTGTGTTTTAGACTAAAAGGGAATGCATTATAAGAAGAATCTTTACTTTGAAACTCTGCTCTTAGCCTTTTTCACACTATGAAACAGCTTTGTATTCACACTAAACACTGTTTCAGGGCAAGAGATTGTGTTTTAGACTAAAAGGGAATGCATTATAAGAAGAATCTTTACTTTGAAACTCTGTTCTTTACCTTTTTCTCACTATGAAACAGCTTTATGTTCATCTTAAACACTGCTTCAGGGCAACAGATTGTGTTTTAGACTAAAAGGGAATGCATTATAAGAAGAATCTTTACTTTGAAACTCTGTTCTTTGCCTTTTTAACTCTATGAAACAGCTTTGTATTCACACTAAACACTGTTTCAGGGCAACAGATTGTGTTTTAGACTAAAAGGGAATGCATTATAAGAAGAATCTTTACTTTGAAACTCTGTTCTTTGCCTTTTTAACACTATGAAACAGCTTTGTATTCACACTAAACACTGTTTCAGGGTAAGAGATTGTGTTTTAGACTAAAAGGGAATGCATTATAAGAAGAATCTTTACTTTGAAACTCTGTTCTTTGCCTTTTTCACACTATGAAACAGCTTTATATTCACACTAAACACTGTTTCAGGGCAAGAGATTGTGTTTTAGACTAAAAGGGAATGCATTATAAGAAGAATCTTTACTTTGAAACTGTTCTTTGCCTTTTTAACACTATGAAACAGTTTTGTATTCACACTAAACACTGTTTCAGGGCAAGAGATTGTGTTTTAGACTAAAAGGGAATGCATTATAAAGAATCTTTACTTTGAAACTCTGTTCTTTACCTTTTTCACACTATGAAACAGCTTTATATTCAAATTAAAAACTGCTTCAGCGCAACAGATTGTGTTTTAGACTAAAAGAGAATGCATTATAAGAAGAATCTTTACTTTGAAACTCTGTTCTTTGCCTTTTTCACACTATGAAACAGCTTTATATTCAACTTAAACACTGCTTCAGGGCAACGGATTGTGTTTTAGACTAAAAGGGAATGCATTATAAGAAGAATCTTTACTTTGAAACTCTGTTCTTTGCCTTTTTAACACTATGAAACAGCTTTGTATTCACACTAAACACTTTCAGGGCAAGAGATTGTGTTTTAGACTAAAAGGGAATGCATTATAAGAAGAATCTTTACTTTGAAACTCTGTTCTTTGCCTTTTTCACACTATGAAACAGCTTTGCATTCACACTAAACACTGTTTCAGGGCAAGAGATTGTGTTTTAGACTAAAAGGGAATGCATTATAAGAAGAATCTTTACTTTGAAACTCTGTTCTTTACCTTTTTCTCACTATGAAACAACTTTATGTTCATCTTAAACACTGCTTCAGGGCAACAGATTGTGTTTTAGACTAAAAGGGAATGCATTATAAGAAGAATCTTTACTTTGAAACTCTGTTCTTTACCTTTTTCTCACTATGAAACAACTTTATGTTCATCTTAAACACTGCTTCAGGGCAACAGATTGTGTTTTAGACTAAAAGGGAATGCATTATAAGAAGAATCTTTACTTTGAAACTCTGTTCTTTACCTTTTTCACACTATGAAACAGCTTTATATTCAACTTAAACACTGCTTCAGGGCAACAGATTGTGTTTTAGACTAAAAGGGAATGCATTATAAGAAGAATCTTTACTTTGAAACTCTGTTCTTTGCCTTTTTAACACTATGAAACAGCTTTGTATTCACACTAAACACTGTTTCAGGGCAAGAGATTGTGTTTTAGACTAAAAGGGAATGCATTATAAGAAGAATCTTTACTTTGAAACTCTGTTCTTTGCCTTTTTCACACTATGAAACAGCTTTATATTCACACTAAACACTGTTTCAGGGCAAGAGATTGTGTTTTAGACTAAAAGGGAATGCATTATAAGAAGAATCTTTACTTTGAAACTCTGCTCTTTGCCTTTTTCACACTATGAAACAGCTTTGTATTCACACTAAACACTGTTTCAGGGCAAGAGATTGTGTTTTAGACTAAAAGGGAATGCATTATAAGAATAATCTTTACTTTGAAACTGTTCTTTGCCTTTTTAACTCTATGAAAGCTTTGTATTCACACTAAACACTGTTTCAGGGCAAGAGATTGTGTTTTAGACTAAAAGGGAATGCATTATAAGAAGAATCTTTACTTTGAAACTATGTTCTTTACCTTTTTCACTCTATAAAACAGCTTTGTATTCAACTTAAACACTGTTTCAGGGCAAGAGATTGTGTTTTAGACTACAAGGGAATGCATTATAAGAAAAATCTTTACTTTGAAACTCTGTTCTTTGCCTTTTTCACACTATGAAACAGGTTTATATTCAACTTAAACACTGCTTCAGGGCAACGGATTGTGTTTTAGACTAAAAGGGAATGCATTATAAGAAGAATCTTTACTTTGAAACTCTGTTCTTTGCCTTTTTAACACTATGAAACAGCTTTGTATTCACACTAAACACTGTTTCAGGGCAAGAGATTGTGTTTTAGACTAAAAGGGAATGCATTATAAGAAGAATCTTTACTTTGAAACTCTGCTCTTAGCCTTTTTCACACTATGAAACAGCTTTGTATTCACACTAAACACTGTTTCAGGGCAAGAGATTGTGTTTTAGACTAAAAGGGAATGCATTATAAGAAGAATCTTTACTTTGAAACTCTGTTCTTTACCTTTTTCTCACTATGAAACAGCTTTATGTTCATCTTAAACACTGCTTCAGGGCAACAGATTGTGTTTTAGACTAAAAGGGAATGCATTATAAGAAGAATCTTTACTTTGAAACTCTGTTCTTTGCCTTTTTAACACTATGAAACAGCTTTGTATTCACATTAAACACTGTTTCAGGGCAAGAGATTGTGTTTTAGACTAAAAGGGAATGCATTATAAGAAGAATCTTTACTTTGAAACTCTGTTCTTTGCCTTTTTAACACTATGAAACAGCTTTGTATTCACACTAAACACTGTTTCAGGGCAAGAGATTGTGTTTTAGACTAAAAGGGAATGCATTATAAGAAGAATCTTTACTTTGAAACTCTGTTCTTTGCCTTTTTCACACTATGAAACAGCTTTGTATTCACACTAAACACTGTTTCAGGGCAAGAGATTGTGTTTTAGACTAAAAGGGAATGCATTATAAGAAGAATCTTTACTTTGAAACTCTGTTCTTTGCCTTTTTAACACTATGAAACAGCTTTGTATTCACACTAAACACTGTTTCAGGGCAAGAGATTGTGTTTTAGAATACAAGGGAATGCATTATAAGAAGAATCTTACTTTGAAACTCTGTTCTTTACCTTTTTCACACTATGAAACAGCTTTGTATTCACACTAAACACTGTTTCAGGGCAAGAGATTGTGTTTTAGACTAAAAGGGAATGCATTATAAAGAATCTTTACTTTGAAACTCTGTTCTTTACCTTTTTCACACTATGAAACAGCTTTATATTCAACTTAAACACTGCTTCAGCGCAACAGATTGTGTTTTAGACTAAAAGAGAATGCATTATAAGAAGAATCTTTACTTTGAAACTCTGTTCTTTGCCTTTTTCACACTATGAAACAGCTTTGTATTCACACTAAACACTGTTTCAGGGCAAGAGATTGTGTTTTAGACTAAAAGGGAATGCATTATAAGAAGAATCTTTACTTTGAAACTGTTCTTTGCCTTTTTAACACTATGAAACAGTTTTGTATTCACACTAAACACTGTTTCAGGGCAAGAGATTGTGTTTTAGACTAAAAGGGAATGCATTATAAAGAATCTTTACTTTGAAACTCTGTTCTTTACCTTTTTCACACTATGAAACAGCTTTATATTCAACTTAAACACTGCTTCAGCGCAACAGATTGTGTTTTAGACTAAAAGAGAATGCATTATAAGAAGAATCTTTACTTTGAAACTCTGTTCTTTGCCTTTTTCACACTATGAAACAGCTTTATATTCAACTTAAACACTGCTTCAGGGCAACGGATTGTGTTTTAGACTAAAAGGGAATGCATTATAAGAAGAATCTTTACTTTGAAACTCTGTTCTTTGCCTTTTTAACACTATGAAACAGCTTTGTATTCACACTAAACACTGTTTCAGGGCAAGAGATTGTGTTTTAGACTAAAAGGGAATGCATTATAAGAAGAATCTTTACTTTGAAACTCTGTTCTTTGCCTTTTTCACACTATGAAACAGCTTTGCATTCACACTAAACACTGTTTCAGGGCAAGAGATTGTGTTTTAGACTAAAAGGGAATGCATTATAAGAAGAATCTTTACTTTGAAACTCTGTTCTTTACCTTTTTCTCACTATGAAACAACTTTATGTTCATCTTAAACACTGCTTCAGGGCAACAGATTGTGTTTTAGACTAAAAGGGAATGCATTATAAGAAGAATCTTTACTTTGAAACTCTGTTCTTTACCTTTTTCTCACTATGAAACAACTTTATGTTCATCTTAAACACTGCTTCAGGGCAACAGATTGTGTTTTAGACTAAAAGGGAATGCATTATAAGAAGAATCTTTACTTTGAAACTCTGTTCTTTACCTTTTTCACACTATGAAACAGCTTTATATTCAACTTAAACACTGCTTCAGGGCAACAGATTGTGTTTTAGACTAAAAGGGAATGCATTATAAGAAGAATCTTTACTTTGAAACTCTGTTCTTTGCCTTTTTAACACTATGAAACAGCTTTGTATTCACACTAAACACTGTTTCAGGGCAAGAGATTGTGTTTTAGACTAAAAGGGAATGCATTATAAGAAGAATCTTTACTTTGAAACTCTGTTCTTTGCCTTTTTCACACTATGAAACAGCTTTATATTCACACTAAACACTGTTTCAGGGCAAGAGATTGTGTTTTAGACTAAAAGGGAATGCATTATAAGAAGAATCTTTACTTTGAAACTCTGCTCTTTGCCTTTTTCACACTATGAAACAGCTTTGTATTCACACTAAACACTGTTTCAGGGCAAGAGATTGTGTTTTAGACTAAAAGGGAATGCATTATAAGAAGAATCTTTACTTTGAAACTGTTCTTTGCCTTTTTAACTCTATGAAAGCTTTGTATTCACACTAAACACTGTTTCAGGGCAAGAGATTGTGTTTTAGACTAAAAGGGAATGCATTATAAGAAGAATCTTTACTTTGAAACTCTGTTCTTTACCTTTTTCACTCTATAAAACAGCTTTGTATTCAACTTAAACACTGTTTCAGGGCAAGAGATTGTGTTTTAGACTACAAGGGAATGCATTATAAGAAAAATCTTTACTTTGAAACTCTGTTCTTTGCCTTTTTCACACTATGAAACAGGTTTATATTCAACTTAAACACTGCTTCAGGGCAACGGATTGTGTTTTAGACTAAAAGGGAATGCATTATAAGAAGAATCTTTACTTTGAAACTCTGTTCTTTGTCTTTTTAACACTATGAAACAGCTTTGTATTCACACTAAACACTGTTTCAGGGCAAGAGATTGTGTTTTAGACTAAAAGGGAATGCATTATAAGAAGAATCTTTACTTTGAAACTCTGCTCTTAGCCTTTTTCACACTATGAAACAGCTTTGTATTCACACTAAACACTGTTTCAGGGCAAGAGATTGTGTTTTAGACTAAAAGGGAATGCATTATAAGAAGAATCTTTACTTTGAAACTCTGTTCTTTACCTTTTTCTCACTATGAAACAGCTTTATGTTCATCTTAAACACTGCTTCAGGGCAACAGATTGTGTTTTAGACTAAAAGGGAATGCATTATAAGAAGAATCTTTACTTTGAAACTCTGTTCTTTGCCTTTTTAACACTATGAAACAGCTTTGTATTCACATTAAACACTGTTTCAGGGCAAGAGATTGTGTTTTAGACTAAAAGGGAATGCATTATAAGAAGAATCTTTACTTTGAAACTCTGTTCTTTGCCTTTTTAACACTATGAAACAGCTTTGTATTCACACTAAACACTGTTTCAGGGCAAGAGATTGTGTTTTAGACTAAAAGGGAATGCATTATAAGAAGAATCTTTACTTTGAAACTCTGTTCTTTGCCTTTTTCACACTATGAAACAGCTTTGTATTCACACTAAACACTGTTTCAGGGCAAGAGATTGTGTTTTAGACTAAAAGGGAATGCATTATAAGAAGAATCTTTACTTTGAAACTCTGTTCTTTGCCTTTTTAACACTATGAAACAGCTTTGTATTCACACTAAACACTGTTTCAGGGCAAGAGATTGTGTTTTAGAATACAAGGGAATGCATTATAAGAAGAATCTTACTTTGAAACTCTGTTCTTTACCTTTTTCACACTATGAAACAGCTTTGTATTCACACTAAACACTGTTTCAGGGCAAGAGATTGTGTTTTAGACTAAAAGGGAATGCATTATAAAGAATCTTTACTTTGAAACTCTGTTCTTTACCTTTTTCACACTATGAAACAGCTTTATATTCAACTTAAACACTGCTTCAGCGCAACAGATTGTGTTTTAGACTAAAAGAGAATGCATTATAAGAAGAATCTTTACTTTGAAACTCTGTTCTTTGCCTTTTTCACACTATGAAACAGCTTTGTATTCACACTAAACACTGTTTCAGGGCAAGAGATTGTGTTTTAGACTAAAAGGGAATGCATTATAAGAAGAATCTTTACTTTGAAACTGTTCTTTGCCTTTTTAACACTATGAAACAGTTTTGTATTCACACTAAACACTGTTTCAGGGCAAGAGATTGTGTTTTAGACTAAAAGGGAATGCATTATAAAGAATCTTTACTTTGAAACTCTGTTCTTTACCTTTTTCACACTATGAAACAGCTTTATATTCAACTTAAACACTGCTTCAGCGCAACAGATTGTGTTTTAGACTAAAAGAGAATGCATTATAAGAAGAATCTTTACTTTGAAACTCTGTTCTTTGCCTTTTTCACACTATGAAACAGCTTTATATTCAACTTAAACACTGCTTCAGGGCAACGGATTGTGTTTTAGACTAAAAGGGAATGCATTATAAGAAGAATCTTTACTTTGAAACTCTGTTCTTTGCCTTTTTAACACTATGAAACAGCTTTGTATTCACACTAAACACTGTTTCAGGGCAAGAGATTGTGTTTTAGACTAAAAGGGAATGCATTATAAGAAGAATCTTTACTTTGAAACTCTGTTCTTTGCCTTTTTCACACTATGAAACAGCTTTGTATTCACACTAAACACTGTTTCAGGGCAAGAGATTGTGTTTTAGACTAAAAGGGAATGCATTATAAGAAGAATCTTTACTTTGAAACTCTGTTCTTTACCTTTTTCTCACTATGAAACAACTTTATGTTCATCTTAAACACTGCTTCAGGGCAACAGATTGTGTTTTAGACTAAAAGGGAATGCATTATAAGAAGAATCTTTACTTTGAAACTCTATTCTTTGCCTTTTTAACACTATGAAACAGCTTTGTATTCACACTAAACACTGTTTCAGGGCAAGAGATTGTGTTTTAGACTAAAAGGGAATGCATTATAAGAAGAATCTTTACTTTGAAACTCTGTTCTTTGCCTTTTTCACACTATGAAACAGCTTTATATTCACACTAAACACTGTTTCAGGGCAAGAGATTGTGTTTTAGACTAAAAGGGAATGCATTATAAGAAGAATCTTTACTTTGAAACTCTGCTCTTTGCCTTTTTCACACTATGAAACAGCTTTGTATTCACACTAAACACTGTTTCAGGGCAAGAGATTGTGTTTTAGACTAAAAGGGAATGCATTATAAGAAGAATCTTTACTTTGAAACTGTTCTTTGCCTTTTTAACTCTATGAAACAGCTTTGTATTCACACTAAACACTGTTTCAGGGCAAGAGATTGTGTTTTAGACTAAAAGGGAATGCATTATAAGAAAAATCTTTACTTTGAAACTCTGTTCTTTGCCTTTTTCACACTATGAAACAGCTTTATATTCAACTTAAACACTGCTTCAGGGCAACGGATTGTGTTTTAGACTAAAAGGGAATGCATTATAAGAAGAATCTTTACTTTGAAACTCTGTTCTTTGCCTTTTTAACTCTATGAAACAGCTTTGTATTCACACTAAACACTGTTTCAGGGCAACAGATTGTGTTTTAGACTAAAAGGGAATGCATTATAAGAAGAATCTTTACTTTGAAACTCTGTTCTTTGCCTTTTTAACACTATGAAACAGCTTTGTATTCACACTAAACACTGTTTCAGGGCAAGAGATTGTGTTTTAGACTAAAAGGGAATGCATTATAAGAAGAATCTTTACTTTGAAACTCTGTTCTTTGCCTTTTTCACACTATGAAACAGCTTTATATTCACACTAAACACTGTTTCAGGGCAAGAGATTGTGTTTTAGACTAAAAGGGAATGCATTATAAGAAGAATCTTTACTTTGAAACTCTGTTCTTTACCTTTTTCTCACTATGAAACAGCTTTATGTTCATCTTAAACACTGCTTCAGGGCAACAGATTGTGTTTTAGACTAAAAGGGAATGCATTATAAGAAGAATCTTTACTTTGAAACTCTGTTCTTTGCCTTTTTAACACTATGAAACAGCTTTGTATTCACACTAAACACTGTTTCAGGGCAAGAGATTGTGTTTTAGAATACAAGGGAATGCATTATAAGAAGAATCTTACTTTGAAACTCTGTTCTTTACCTTTTTCACACTATGAAACAGCTTTGTATTCAACTTAAACATTGTTTCAGAGCTAGACATCTTGTTTTTAACCAGACTGAATAACTTACAATATCCTAAGAAAACACATATTTCAAGTGAAAAGAGTTTATCCAGGAGAGAAAAATTTGTTTTAACATGCTTCTAATGTGACCCTTGAAAGTAATTGCAACTCTGTTTTTACACCTCTAACCACAAGGAGGCAACGTTTCCACGCATTACAATTGCCTTATACATAGTTTCAGAGTAAGAAATATTGTTTTTAACCAAACTGAACAACTAAAAGGGAATGCAATATAAGAAGAATCTTTATTTTGAAACTCTGTTCTTTACCTTTTTCACTCTATAAAACAGCTTTGTATTCAACTTAAACACTGTTTCAGGGCAAGAGATTGTGTTTTAGACTAAAAGGGAATGCATTATAAGAAAAATCTTTACTTTGAAACTCTGTTCTTTGCCTTTTTCACACTATGAAACAGCTTTATATTCAACTTAAACACTGCTTCAGGGCAACGGATTGTGTTTTAGACTAAAAGGGAATGCATTATAAGAAGAATCTTTACTTTGAAACTCTGTTCTTTGCCTTTTTAACTCTATGAAACAGCTTTGTATTCACACTAAACACTGTTTCAGGGCAACAGATTGTGTTTTAGACTAAAAGGGAATGCATTATAAGAAGAATCTTTACTTTGAAACTCTGTTCTTTGCCTTTTTAACACTATGAAACAGCTTTGTATTCACACTAAACACTGTTTCAGGGCAAGAGATTGTGTTTTAGACTAAAAGGGAATGCATTATAAGAAGAATCTTTACTTTGAAACTCTGTTCTTTGCCTTTTTCACACTATGAAACAGCTTTATATTCACACTAAACACTGTTTCAGGGCAAGAGATTGTGTTTTAGACTAAAAGGGAATGCATTATAAGAAGAATCTTTACTTTGAAACTCTGTTCTTTACCTTTTTCTCACTATGAAACAGCTTTATGTTCATCTTAAACACTGCTTCAGGGCAACAGATTGTGTTTTAGACTAAAAGGGAATGCATTATAAGAAGAATCTTTACTTTGAAACTCTGTTCTTTGCCTTTTTAACACTATGAAACAGCTTTGTATTCACACTAAACACTGTTTCAGGGCAAGAGATTGTGTTTTAGAATACAAGGGAATGCATTATAAGAAGAATCTTACTTTGAAACTCTGTTCTTTACCTTTTTCACACTATGAAACAGCTTTGTATTCAACTTAAACATTGTTTCAGAGCTAGACATCTTGTTTTTAACCAGACTGAATAACTTACAATATCCTAAGAAAACACATATTTCAAGTGAAAAGAGTTTATCCAGGAGAGAAAAATTTGTTTTAACATGGTTCTAATGTGACCCTTGAAAGTAATTGCAACTCTGTTTTTACACCTCTAACCACAAGGAGGCAACGTTTCCACGCATTACAATTGCCTTATACATAGTTTCAGAGTAAGAAATATTGTTTTTAACCAAACTGAACAACTAAAAGGGAATGCAATATAAGAAGAATCTTTACTTTGAAACTCTGTTCTTTGCCTTTTTCACACTATGAAACAGCTTTATATTCACACTAAACACTGTTTCAGGGCAAGAGATTGTGTTTTAGACTAAAAGGGAATGCATTATAAGAAGAATCTTTACTTTGAAACTCTGTTCTTTGCCTTTTTCACACTAAGAAACAGCTTTATATTCAACTTAAACACTGCTTCAGGGCAACGGATTGTGTTTTAGACTAAAAGGGAATGCATTATAAGAAGAATCTTTACTTTGAAACTCTGTTCTTTACCTTTTTCTCACTATGAAACAGCTTTATGTTCATCTTAAACACTGCTTCAGGGCAACAGATTGTGTTTTAGACTAAAAGGGAATGCATTATAAGAAGAATCTTTACTTTGAAACTCTGTTCTTTGCCTTTTTAACACTATGAAACAGCTTTGTATTCACACTAAACACTGTTTCAGGGCAAGAGATTGTGTTTTAGACTAAAAGGGAATGCATTATAAGAAGAATCTTTACTTTGAAACTCTGTTCTTTGCCTTTTTCACACTATGAAACAGCTTTATATTCACACTAAACACTGTTTCAGGGCAAGAGATTGTGTTTTAGACTAAAAGGGAATGCATTATAAGAAGAATCTTTACTTTGAAACTCTGTTCTTTGCCTTTTTCACACTAAGAAACAGCTTTATATTCAACTTAAACACTGCTTCAGGGCAACGGATTGTGTTTTAGACTAAAAGGGAATGCATTATAAGAAGAATCTTTACTTTGAAACTCTGTTCTTTGCCTTTTTAACACTATGAAACAGCTTTGTATTCACACTAAACACTGTTTCAGGGCAAGAGATTGTGTTTTAGACTAAAAGGGAATGCATTATAAGAAGAATCTTTACTTTGAAACTCTGTTCTTTGCCTTTTTCACACTATGAAACAGCTTTGTATTCACACTAAACACTGTTTCAGGGCAAGAGATTGTGTTTTAGACTAAAAGGGAATGCATTATAAGAAGAATCTTTACTTTGAAACTGTTCTTTGCCTTTTTAACACTATGAAACAGTTTTGTATTCACACTAAACACTGTTTCAGGGCAAGAGATTGTGTTTTAGACTAAAAGGGAATGCATTATAAAGAATCTTTACTTTGAAACTCTGTTCTTTACCTTTTTCACACTATGAAACAGCTTTATATTCAACTTAAACACTGCTTCAGCGCAACAGATTGTGTTTTAGACTAAAAGAGAATGCATTATAAGAAGAATCTTTACTTTGAAACTCTGTTCTTTGCCTTTTTCACACTATGAAACAGCTTTATATTCAACTTAAACACTGCTTCAGGGCAACGGATTGTGTTTTAGACTAAAAGGGAATGCATTATAAGAAGAATCTTTACTTTGAAACTCTGTTCTTTGCCTTTTTAACACTATGAAACAGCTTTGTATTCACACTAAACACTGTTTCAGGGCAAGAGATTGTGTTTTAGACTAAAAGGGAATGCATTATAAGAAGAATCTTTACTTTGAAACTCTGTTCTTTGCCTTTTTCACACTATGAAACAGCTTTGTATTCACACTAAACACTGTTTCAGGGCAAGAGATTGTGTTTTAGACTAAAAGGGAATGCATTATAAGAAGAATCTTTACTTTGAAACTCTGTTCTTTACCTTTTTCTCACTATGAAACAACTTTATGTTCATCTTAAACACTGCTTCAGGGCAACAGATTGTGTTTTAGACTAAAAGGGAATGCATTATAAGAAGAATCTTTACTTTGAAACTCTATTCTTTGCCTTTTTAACACTATGAAACAGCTTTGTATTCACACTAAACACTGTTTCAGGGCAAGAGATTGTGTTTTAGACTAAAAGGGAATGCATTATAAGAAGAATCTTTACTTTGAAACTCTGTTCTTTGCCTTTTTCACACTATGAAACAGCTTTATATTCACACTAAACACTGTTTCAGGGCAAGAGATTGTGTTTTAGACTAAAAGGGAATGCATTATAAGAAGAATCTTTACTTTGAAACTCTGCTCTTTGCCTTTTTCACACTATGAAACAGCTTTGTATTCACACTAAACACTGTTTCAGGGCAAGAGATTGTGTTTTAGACTAAAAGGGAATGCATTATAAGAAGAATCTTTACTTTGAAACTGTTCTTTGCCTTTTTAACTCTATGAAACAGCTTTGTATTCACACTAAACACTGTTTCAGGGCAAGAGATTGTGTTTTAGACTAAAAGGGAATGCATTATAAGAAGAATCTTTACTTTGAAACTCTGTTCTTTACCTTTTTCACTCTATAAAACAGCTTTGTATTCAACTTAAACACTGTTTCAGGGCAAGAGATTGTGTTTTAGACTACAAGGGAATGCATTATAAGAAAAATCTTTACTTTGAAACTCTGTTCTTTGCCTTTTTCACACTATGAAACAGCTTTATATTCAACTTAAACACTGCTTCAGGGCAACGGATTGTGTTTTAGACTAAAAGGGAATGCATTATAAGAAGAATCTTTACTTTGAAACTCTGTTCTTTGCCTTTTTAACACTATGAAACAGCTTTGTATTCACACTAAACACTGTTTCAGGGCAAGAGATTGTGTTTTAGACTAAAAGGGAATGCATTATAAGAAGAATCTTTACTTTGAAACTCTGCTCTTAGCCTTTTTCACACTATGAAACAGCTTTGTATTCACACTAAACACTGTTTCAGGGCAAGAGATTGTGTTTTAGACTAAAAGGGAATGCATTATAAGAAGAATCTTTACTTTGAAACTCTGTTCTTTACCTTTTTCTCACTATGAAACAGCTTTATGTTCATCTTAAACACTGCTTCAGGGCAACAGATTGTGTTTTAGACTAAAAGGGAATGCATTATAAGAAGAATCTTTACTTTGAAACTCTGTTCTTTGCCTTTTTAACACTATGAAACAGCTTTGTATTCACATTAAACACTGTTTCAGGGCAAGAGATTGTGTTTTAGACTAAAAGGGAATGCATTATAAGAAGAATCTTTACTTTGAAACTCTGTTCTTTGCCTTTTTAACACTATGAAACAGCTTTGTATTCACACTAAACACTGTTTCAGGGCAAGAGATTGTGTTTTAGACTAAAAGGGAATGCATTATAAGAAGAATCTTTACTTTGAAACTCTGTTCTTTGCCTTTTTCACACTATGAAACAGCTTTGTATTCACACTAAACACTGTTTCAGGGCAAGAGATTATGTTTTAGACTAAAAGGGAATGCATTATAAGAAGAATCTTTACTTTGAAACTCTGTTCTTTGCCTTTTTAACACTATGAAACAGCTTTGTATTCACACTAAACACTGTTTCAGGGCAAGAGATTGTTTTTTAGAATACAAGGGAATGCATTATAAGAAGAATCTTACTTTGAAACTCTGTTCTTTACCTTTTTCACACTATGAAACAGCTTTGTATTCAACTTAAACATTGTTTCAGAGCTAGACATCTTGTTTTTAACCAGACTGAATAACTTACAATATCCTAAGAAAACACATATTTCAAGTGAAAAGAGTTTATCCAGGAGAGAAAAATTTGTTTTACCATGGTTCTAATGTGACCCTTGAAAGTAATTGCAACTCTGTTTTTACACCTCTAACCACAAGGAGGCAACGTTTCCACGCATTACAATTGCCTTATACATAGTTTCAGAGTAAGAAATATTGTTTTTAACCAAACTGAACAACTAAAAGGGAATGCAATATAAGAAGAATCTTTATTTTGAAACTCTGTTCTTTACATTTTTCACTCTATAAAACAGCTTTGTATTCAACTTAAACACTGCTTCAGGGCAACGGATTGTGTTTTAGACTAAAAGGGAATGCATTATAAGAAGAATCTTTACTTTGAAACTCTGTTCTTTGCCTTTTTAACACTATGAAACAGCTTTGTATTCACACTAAACACTGTTTCAGGGCAAGAGATTGTGTTTTAGACTAAAAGGGAATGCATTATAAGAAGAATCTTTACTTTGAAACTCTGTTCTTTGCCTTTTTCACACTATGAAACAGCTTTGTATTCACACTAAACACTGTTTCAGGGCAAGAGATTGTGTTTTAGACTAAAAGGGAATGCATTATAAGAAGAATCTTTACTTTGAAACTGTTCTTTACCTTTTTCTCACTATGAGACAGCTTTATGTTCATCTTAAACACTGCTTCAGGGCAACAGATTGTGTTTTAGACTAAAAGGGAATGCATTATAAGAAGAATCTTTACATCGAAACTCTGTTCTTTACCTTTTTCACACTATGAAACAGCTTTATATTCAACTTAAACACTGCTTCAGGGCAAGAGATTGTGTTTTAGACTAAAAGGGAATGCATTATAAGAAGAATCTTTACTTTGAAACTCTGTTCTTTGCCTTTTTAACACTATGAAACAGCGTTGTATTCACACTAAACACTGTTTCAGGGAAAGAGATTGTGTTTTAGACTAAAAGGGAATGCATTATAAGAAGAATCTTTACTTTGAAACTCTGTTCTTTACCTTTTTCTCACTATGAAACAACTTTATGTTCATCTTAAACACTGCTTCAGGGCAAGAGATTGTGTTTTAGACTAAAAGGGAATGCATTATAAGAAGAATCTTTACTTTGAAACTCTGTTCTTTGCCTTTTTAACACTATGAAACAGCTTTGTATTCACACTAAACACTGTTTCAGGGCAAGAGATTGTGTTTTAGACTAAAAGGGAATGCATTATAAAGAATCTTTACTTTGAAACTCTGTTCTTTACCCTTTTCACACTATGAAACAGCTTTATATTCAACTTAAACACTGCTTCAGGGCAACGGATTGTGTTTTAGACTAAAAGGGAATGCATTATAAGAAGAATCTTTACTTTGAAACTCTGTTCTTTGCCTTTTTAACACTATGAAACAGCTTTGTATTCACACTAAACACTGTTTCAGGGCAAGAGATTGTGTTTTAGACTAAAAGGGAATGCATTATAAGAAGAATCTTTACTTTGAAACTCTGTTCTTTGCCTTTTTCACACTATGAAACAGCTTTGTATTCACACTAAACACTGTTTCAGGGCAAGAGATTGTGTTTTAGACTAAAAGGGAATGCATTATAAGAAGAATCTTTACTTTGAAACTCTGTTCTTTACCTTTTTCTGACTATGAAACAACTTTATGTTCAACTTAAACACTGCCTCAGGGCAACAGATTGTGTTTTAGACTAAAAGGGAATGCATTATAAGAAGAATCTTTACTTTGAAACTCTGTTCTTTACCTTTTTCACACTATGAAACAGCTTTATATTCAACTTAAACACTGCTTCAGGGCAACAGATTGTGTTTTAGACTAAAAGAGAATGCATTATAAGAAGAATCTTTACTTTGAAACTCTGTTCTTTGCCTTTTTCACACTATGAAACAGCTTTGTATTCACACTAAACACTGTTTCAGGGCAAGAGATTGTGTTTTAGACTAAAAGGGAATGCATTATAAGAAGAATCTTTACTTTGAAACTCTGTTCTTTGCCTTTTTCACACTATGAAACAGCTTTGTATTCACACTAAACACTGTTTCAGGGCAAGAGATTGTGTTTTAGACTAAAAGGTAATGCATTATAAGAAGAATCTTTACTTTGAAACTCTGTTCTTTGCCTTTTTCACACTATGAAACAGCTTTATATTCACACTAAACACTGTTTCAGGGCAAGAGATTGTGTTTTAGACTAAAAGGGAATGCATTATAAGAAGAATCTTTACTTTGAAACTCTGCTCTTTGCCTTTTTCACACTATGAAACAGCTTTGTATTCACACTAAACACTGTTTCAGGGCAAGAGATTGTGTTTTAGACTAAAAGGGAATGCATTATAAGAAGAATCTTTACTTTGAAACTGTTCTTTGCCTTTTTAACTCTATGAAACAGCTTTGTATTCACACTAAACACTGTTTCAGGGCAAGAGATTGTGTTTTAGACTAAAAGGGAATGCATTATAAGAAGAATCTTTACTTTGAAACTCTGTTCTTTACCTTTTTCACTCTATAAAACAGCTTTGTATTCAACTTAAACACTGTTTCAGGGCAAGAGATTGTGTTTTAGACTACAAGGGAATGCATTATAAGAAAAATCTTTACTTTGAAACTCTGTTCTTTGCCTTTTTCACACTATGAAACAGGTTTATATTCAACTTAAACACTGCTTCAGGGCAACGGATTGTGTTTTAGACTAAAAGGGAATGCATTATAAGAAGAATCTTTACTTTGAAACTCTGTTCTTTGCCTTTTTAACACTATGAAACAGCTTTGTATTCACACTAAACACTGTTTCAGGGCAAGAGATTGTGTTTTAGACTAAAAGGGAATGCATTATAAGAAGAATCTTTACTTTGAAACTCTGCTCTTAGCCTTTTTCACACTATGAAACAGCTTTGTATTCACACTAAACACTGTTTCAGGGCAAGAGATTGTGTTTTAGACTAAAAGGGAATGCATTATAAGAAGAATCTTTACTTTGAAACTCTGTTCTTTGCCTTTTTAACACTATGAAACAGCTTTGTATTCACATTAAACACTGTTTCAGGGCAAGAGATTGTGTTTTAGACTAAAAGGGAATGCATTATAAGAAGAATCTTTACTTTGAAACTCTGTTCTTTGCCTTTTTAACACTATGAAACAGCTTTGTATTCACACTAAACACTGTTTCAGGGCAAGAGATTGTGTTTTAGACTAAAAGGGAATGCATTATAAGAAGAATCTTTACTTTGAAACTCTGTTCTTTGCCTTTTTCACACTATGAAACAGCTTTGTATTCACACTAAACACTGTTTCAGGGCAAGAGATTGTGTTTTAGACTAAAAGGGAATGCATTATAAAGAATCTTTACTTTGAAACTCTGTTCTTTACCTTTTTCACACTATGAAACAGCTTTATATTCAACTTAAACACTGCTTCAGCGCAACAGATTGTGTTTTAGACTAAAAGAGAATGCATTATAAGAAGAATCTTTACTTTGAAACTCTGTTCTTTGCCTTTTTCACACTATGAAACAGCTTTGTATTCACACTAAACACTGTTTCAGGGCAAGAGATTGTGTTTTAGACTAAAAGGGAATGCATTATAAGAAGAATCTTTACTTTGAAACTCTGTTCTTTGCCTTTTTCACACTATGAAACAGCTTTGTATTCACACTAAACACTGTTTCAGGGCAAGAGATTGTGTTTTAGACTAAAAGGGAATGCATTATAAGAAGAATCTTTACTTTGAAACTCTGTTCTTTACCTTTTTCTCACTATGAAACAACTTTATGTTCATCTTAAACACTGCTTCAGGGCAACAGATTGTGTTTTAGACTAAAAGGGAATGCATTATAAGAAGAATCTTTACTTTGAAACTCTGTTCTTTGCCTTTTTAACACTATGAAACAGCTTTGTATTCACACTAAACACTGTTTCAGGGCAAGAGATTGTGTTTTAGACTAAAAGGGAATGCATTATAAGAAGAATCTTTACTTTGAAACTCTGTTCTTTGCCTTTTTCACACTATGAAACAGCTTTATATTCACACTAAACACTGTTTCAGGGCAAGAGATTGTGTTTTAGACTAAAAGGGAATGCATTATAAGAAGAATCTTTACTTTGAAACTCTGCTCTTTGCCTTTTTCACACTATGAAACAGCTTTGTATTCACACTAAACACTGTTTCAGGGCAAGAGATTGTGTTTTAGACTAAAAGGGAATGCATTATAAGAAGAATCTTTACTTTGAAACTGTTCTTTGCCTTTTTAACTCTATGAAACAGCTTTGTATTCACACTAAACACTGTTTCAGGGCAAGAGATTGTGTTTTAGACTAAAAGGGAATGCATTATAAGAAGAATCTTTACTTTGAAACTCTGTTCTTTACCTTTTTCACTCTATAAAACAGCTTTGTATTCAACTTAAACACTGTTTCAGGGCAAGAGATTGTGTTTTAGACTACAAGGGAATGCATTATAAGAAAAATCTTTACTTTGAAACTCTGTTCTTTGCCTTTTTCACACTATGAAACAGCTTTATATTCAACTTAAACACTGCTTCAGGGCAACGGATTGTGTTTTAGACTAAAAGGGAATGCATTATAAGAAGAATCTTTACTTTGAAACTCTGTTCTTTGCCTTTTTAACACTATGAAACAGCTTTGTATTCACACTAAACACTGTTTCAGGGCAAGAGATTGTGTTTTAGACTAAAAGGGAATGCATTATAAGAAGAATCTTTACTTTGAAACTCTGCTCTTAGCCTTTTTCACACTATGAAACAGCTTTGTATTCACACTAAACACTGTTTCAGGGCAAGAGATTGTGTTTTAGACTAAAAGGGAATGCATTATAAGAAGAATCTTTACTTTGAAACTCTGTTCTTTACCTTTTTCACACTATGAAACAGCTTTGTATTCACACTAAACACTGTTTCAGGGCAAGAGATTGTGTTTTAGAATACAAGGGAATGCATTATAAGAAGAATCTTACTTTGAAACTCTGTTCTTTACCTTTTTCACACTATGAAACAGCTTTGTATTCAACTTAAACATTGTTTCAGAGCTAGACATCTTGTTTTTAACCAGACTGAATAACTTACAATATCCTAAGAAAACACATATTTCAAGTGAAAAGAGTTTATCCAGGAGAGAAAAATTTGTTTTAACATGGTTCTAATGTGACCCTTGAAAGTAATTGCAACTCTGTTTTTACACCTCTAACCACAAGGAGGCAACGTTTCCACGCATTACAATTGCCTTATACATAGTTTCAGAGTAAGAAATATTGTTTTTAACCAAACTGAACAACTAAAAGGGAATGCAATATAAGAAGAATCTTTATTTTGAAACTCTGTTCTTTACCTTTTTCACTCTATAAAACAGCTTTGTATTCAACTTAAACACTGTTTCAGGGCAAGAGATTGTGTTTTAGACTAAAAGAGAATGCATTATAAGAAAAATCTTTACTTTGAAACTCTGTTCTTTGCCTTTTTCACACTATGAAACAGCTTTATATTCAACTTAAACACTGCTTCAGGGCAACGGATTGTGTTTTAGACTAAAAGGGAATGCATTATAAGAAGAATCTTTACTTTGAAACTCTGTTCTTTGCCTTTTTAACTCTATGAAACAGCTTTGTATTCACACTAAACACTGTTTCAGGGCAACAGATTGTGTTTTAGACTAAAAGGGAATGCATTATAAGAAGAATCTTTACTTTGAAACTCTGTTCTTTGCCTTTTTAACACTATGAAACAGCTTTGTATTCACACTAAACACTGTTTCAGGGCAAGAGATTGTGTTTTAGACTAAAAGGGAATGCATTATAAGAAGAATCTTTACTTTGAAACTCTGTTCTTTGCCTTTTTCACACTATGAAACAGCTTTATATTCACACTAAACACTGTTTCAGGGCAAGAGATTGTGTTTTAGACTAAAAGGGAATGCATTATAAGAAGAATCTTTACTTTGAAACTCTGTTCTTTACCTTTTTCTCACTATGAAACAGCTTTATGTTCATCTTAAACACTGCTTCAGGGCAACAGATTGTGTTTTAGACTAAAAGGGAATGCATTATAAGAAGAATCTTTACTTTGAAACTCTGTTCTTTGCCTTTTTAACACTATGAAACAGCTTTGTATTCACACTAAACACTGTTTCAGGGCAAGAGATTGTGTTTTAGACTAAAAGGGAATGCATTATAAGAAGAATCTTTACTTTGAAACTCTGTTCTTTGCCTTTTTCACACTATGAAACAGCTTTGTATTCACACTAAACACTGTTTCAGGGCAAGAGATTGTGTTTTAGACTAAAAGGGAATGCATTATAAAGAATCTTTACTTTGAAACTCTGTTCTTTACCTTTTTCACACTATGAAACAGCTTTATATTCAACTTAAACACTGCTTCAGCGCAACAGATTGTGTTTTAGACTAAAAGAGAATGCATTATAAGAAGAATCTTTACTTTGAAACTCTGTTCTTTGCCTTTTTCACACTATGAAACAGCTTTGTATTCACACTAAACACTGTTTCAGGGCAAGAGATTGTGTTTTAGACTAAAAGGGAATGCATTATAAGAAGAATCTTTACTTTGAAACTCTGTTCTTTGCCTTTTTCACACTATGAAACAGCTTTGTATTCACACTAAACACTGTTTCAGGGCAAGAGATTGTGTTTTAGACTAAAAGGGAATGCATTATAAGAAGAATCTTTACTTTGAAACTCTGTTCTTTACCTTTTTCACTCTATAAAACAGCTTTGTATTCAACTTAAACACTGTTTCAGGGCAAGAGATTGTGTTTTAGACTACAAGGGAATGCATTATAAGAAAAATCTTTACTTTGAAACTCTGTTCTTTGCCTTTTTCACACTATGAAACAGCTTTATATTCAACTTAAACACTGCTTCAGGGCAACGGATTGTGTTTTAGACTAAAAGGGAATGCATTATAAGAAGAATCTTTACTTTGAAACTCTGTTCTTTGCCTTTTTAACACTATGAAACAGCTTTGTATTCACACTAAACACTGTTTCAGGGCAAGAGATTGTGTTTTAGACTAAAAGGGAATGCATTATAAGAAGAATCTTTACTTTGAAACTCTGCTCTTAGCCTTTTTCACACTATGAAACAGCTTTGTATTCACACTAAACACTGTTTCAGGGCAAGAGATTGTGTTTTAGACTAAAAGGGAATGCATTATAAGAAGAATCTTTACTTTGAAACTCTGTTCTTTACCTTTTTCACACTATGAAACAGCTTTGTATTCACACTAAACACTGTTTCAGGGCAAGAGATTGTGTTTTAGAATACAAGGGAATGCATTATAAGAAGAATCTTACTTTGAAACTCTGTTCTTTACCTTTTTCACACTATGAAACAGCTTTGTATTCAACTTAAACATTGTTTCAGAGCTAGACATCTTGTTTTTAACCAGACTGAATAACTTACAATATCCTAAGAAAACACATATTTCAAGTGAAAAGAGTTTATCCAGGAGAGAAAAATTTGTTTTAACATGGTTCTAATGTGACCCTTGAAAGTAATTGCAACTCTGTTTTTACACCTCTAACCACAAGGAGGCAACGTTTCCACGCATTACAATTGCCTTATACATAGTTTCAGAGTAAGAAATATTGTTTTTAACCAAACTGAACAACTAAAAGGGAATGCAATATAAGAAGAATCTTTATTTTGAAACTCTGTTCTTTACCTTTTTCACTCTATAAAACAGCTTTGTATTCAACTTAAACACTGTTTCAGGGCAAGAGATTGTGTTTTAGACTAAAAGGGAATGCATTATAAGAAAAATCTTTACTTTGAAACTCTGTTCTTTGCCTTTTTCACACTATGAAACAGCTTTATATTCAACTTAAACACTGCTTCAGGGCAACGGATTGTGTTTTAGACTAAAAGGGAATGCATTATAAGAAGAATCTTTACTTTGAAACTCTGTTCTTTGCCTTTTTAACTCTATGAAACAGCTTTGTATTCACACTAAACACTGTTTCAGGGCAACAGATTGTGTTTTAGACTAAAAGGGAATGCATTATAAGAAGAATCTTTACTTTGAAACTCTGTTCTTTGCCTTTTTAACACTATGAAACAGCTTTGTATTCACACTAAACACTGTTTCAGGGCAAGAGATTGTGTTTTAGACTAAAAGGGAATGCATTATAAGAAGAATCTTTACTTTGAAACTCTGTTCTTTGCCTTTTTCACACTATGAAACAGCTTTATATTCACACTAAACACTGTTTCAGGGCAAGAGATTGTGTTTTAGACTAAAAGGGAATGCATTATAAGAAGAATCTTTACTTTGAAACTCTGTTCTTTACCTTTTTCTCACTATGAAACAGCTTTATGTTCATCTTAAACACTGCTTCAGGGCAACAGATTGTGTTTTAGACTAAAAGGGAATGCATTATAAGAAGAATCTTTACTTTGAAACTCTGTTCTTTGCCTTTTTAACACTATGAAACAGCTTTGTATTCACACTAAACACTGTTTCAGGGCAAGAGATTGTGTTTTAGACTAAAAGGGAATGCATTATAAGAAGAATCTTTACTTTGAAACTCTGTTCTTTGCCTTTTTCACACTATGAAACAGCTTTGTATTCACACTAAACACTGTTTCAGGGCAAGAGATTGTGTTTTAGACTAAAAGGGAATGCATTATAAAGAATCTTTACTTTGAAACTCTGTTCTTTACCTTTTTCACACTATGAAACAGCTTTATATTCAACTTAAACACTGCTTCAGCGCAACAGATTGTGTTTTAGACTAAAAGAGAATGCATTATAAGAAGAATCTTTACTTTGAAACTCTGTTCTTTGCCTTTTTCACACTATGAAACAGCTTTGTATTCACACTAAACACTGTTTCAGGGCAAGAGATTGTGTTTTAGACTAAAAGGGAATGCATTATAAGAAGAATCTTTACTTTGAAACTCTGTTCTTTGCCTTTTTCACACTATGAAACAGCTTTGTATTCACACTAAACACTGTTTCAGGGCAAGAGATTGTGTTTTAGACTAAAAGGGAATGCATTATAAGAAGAATCTTTACTTTGAAACTCTGTTCTTTACCTTTTTCTCACTATGAAACAACTTTATGTTCATCTTAAACACTGCTTCAGGGCAACAGATTGTGTTTTAGACTAAAAGGGAATGCATTATAAGAAGAATCTTTACTTTGAAACTCTGTTCTTTGCCTTTTTAACACTATGAAACAGCTTTGTATTCACACTAAACACTGTTTCAGGGCAAGAGATTGTGTTTTAGACTAAAAGGGAATGCATTATAAGAAGAATCTTTACTTTGAAACTCTGTTCTTTGCCTTTTTCACACTATGAAACAGCTTTATATTCACACTAAACACTGTTTCAGGGCAAGAGATTGTGTTTTAGACTAAAAGGGAATGCATTATAAGAAGAATCTTTACTTTGAAACTCTGCTCTTTGCCTTTTTCACACTATGAAACAGCTTTGTATTCACACTAAACACTGTTTCAGGGCAAGAGATTGTGTTTTAGACTAAAAGGGAATGCATTATAAGAAGAATCTTTACTTTGAAACTGTTCTTTGCCTTTTTAACTCTATGAAACAGCTTTGTATTCACACTAAACACTGTTTCAGGGCAAGAGATTGTGTTTTAGACTAAAAGGGAATGCATTATAAGAAGAATCTTTACTTTGAAACTCTGTTCTTTACCTTTTTCACTCTATAAAAGAGCTTTGTATTCAACTTAAACACTGTTTCAGGGCAAGAGATTGTGTTTTAGACTACAAGGGAATGCATTATAAGAAAAATCTTTACTTTGAAACTCTGTTCTTTGCCTTTTTCACACTATGAAACAGCTTTATATTCAACTTAAACACTGCTTCAGGGCAACGGATTGTGTTTTAGACTAAAAGGGAATGCATTATAAGAAGAATCTTTACTTTGAAACTCTGTTCTTTGCCTTTTTAACACTATGAAACAGCTTTGTATTCACACTAAACACTGTTTCAGGGCAAGAGATTGTGTTTTAGACTAAAAGGGAATGCATTATAAGAAGAATCTTTACTTTGAAACTCTGTTCTTTACCTTTTTCTCACTATGAAACAGCTTTATGTTCATCTTAAACACTGCTTCAGGGCAACAGATTGTGTTTTAGACTAAAAGGGAATGCATTATAAGAAGAATCTTTACTTTGAAACTCTGTTCTTTGCCTTTTTAACACTATGAAACAGCTTTGTATTCACACTAAACACTGTTTCAGGGCAAGAGATTGTGTTTTAGAATACAAGGGAATGCATTATAAGAAGAATCTTACTTTGAAACTCTGTTCTTTACCTTTTTCACACTATGAAACAGCTTTGTATTCAACTTAAACATTGTTTCAGAGCTAGACATCTTGTTTTTAACCAGACTGAATAACTTACAATATCCTAAGAAAACACATATTTCAAGTGAAAAGAGTTTATCCAGGAGAGAAAAATTTGTTTTAACATGGTTCTAATGTGACCCTTGAAAGTAATTGCAACTCTGTTTTTACACCTCTAACCACAAGGAGGCAACGTTTCCACGCATTACAATTGCCTTATACATAGTTTCAGAGTAAGAAATATTGTTTTTAACCAAACTGAACAACTAAAAGGGAATGCAATATAAGAAGAATCTTTATTTTGAAACTCTGTTCTTTACCTTTTTCACTCTATAAAACAGCTTTGTATTCAACTTAAACACTGTTTCAGGGCAAGAGATTGTGTTTTAGACTAAAAGGGAATGCATTATAAGAAAAATCTTTACTTTGAAACTCTGTTCTTTGCCTTTTTCACACTATGAAACAGCTTTATATTCAACTTAAACACTGCTTCAGGGCAACGGATTGTGTTTTAGACTAAAAGGGAATGCATTATAAGAAGAATCTTTACTTTGAAACTCTGTTCTTTGCCTTTTTAACTCTATGAAACAGCTTTGTATTCACACTAAACACTGTTTCAGGGCAACAGATTGTGTTTTAGACTAAAAGGGAATGCATTATAAGAAGAATCTTTACTTTGAAACTCTGTTCTTTGCCTTTTTAACACTATGAAACAGCTTTGTATTCACACTAAACACTGTTTCAGGGCAAGAGATTGTGTTTTAGACTAAAAGGGAATGCATTATAAGAAGAATCTTTACTTTGAAACTCTGTTCTTTGCCTTTTTCACACTATGAAACAGCTTTATATTCACACTAAACACTGTTTCAGGGCAAGAGATTGTGTTTTAGACTAAAAGGGAATGCATTATAAGAAGAATCTTTACTTTGAAACTCTGTTCTTTACCTTTTTCTCACTATGAAACAGCTTTATGTTCATCTTAAACACTGCTTCAGGGCAACAGATTGTGTTTTAGACTAAAAGGGAATGCATTATAAGAAGAATCTTTACTTTGAAACTCTGTTCTTTGCCTTTTTAACACTATGAAACAGCTTTGTATTCACACTAAACACTGTTTCAGGGCAAGAGATTGTGTTTTAGAATACAAGGGAATGCATTATAAGAAGAATCTTACTTTGAAACTCTGTTCTTTACCTTTTTCACACTATGAAACAGCTTTGTATTCAACTTAAACATTGTTTCAGAGCTAGACATCTTGTTTTTAACCAGACTGAATAACTTACAATATCCTAAGAAAACACATATTTCAAGTGAAAAGAGTTTATCCAGGAGAGAAAAATTTGTTTTAACATGGTTCTAATGTGACCCTTGAAAGTAATTGCAACTCTGTTTTTACACCTCTAACCACAAGGAGGCAACGTTTCCACGCATTACAATTGCCTTATACATAGTTTCAGAGTAAGAAATATTGTTTTTAACCAAACTGAACAACTAAAAGGGAATGCAATATAAGAAGAATCTTTATTTTGAAACTCTGTTCTTTACCTTTTTCACTCTATAAAACAGCTTTGTATTCAACTTAAACACTGTTTCAGGGCAAGAGATTGTGTTTTAGACTAAAAGGGAATGCATTATAAGAAAAATCTTTACTTTGAAACTCTGTTCTTTGCCTTTTTCACACTATGAAACAGCTTTATATTCAACTTAAACACTGCTTCAGGGCAACGGATTGTGTTTTAGACTAAAAGGGAATGCATTATAAGAAGAATCTTTACTTTGAAACTCTGTTCTTTGCCTTTTTAACTCTATGAAACAGCTTTGTATTCACACTAAACACTGTTTCAGGGCAACAGATTGTGTTTTAGACTAAAAGGGAATGCATTATAAGAAGAATCTTTACTTTGAAACTCTGTTCTTTGCCTTTTTAACACTATGAAACAGCTTTGTATTCACACTAAACACTGTTTCAGGGCAAGAGATTGTGTTTTAGACTAAAAGGGAATGCATTATAAGAAGAATCTTTACTTTGAAACTCTGTTCTTTGCCTTTTTCACACTATGAAACAGCTTTATATTCACACTAAACACTGTTTCAGGGCAAGAGATTGTGTTTTAGACTAAAAGGGAATGCATTATAAGAAGAATCTTTACTTTGAAACTCTGTTCTTTACCTTTTTCTCACTATGAAACAGCTTTATGTTCATCTTAAACACTGCTTCAGGGCAACAGATTGTGTTTTAGACTAAAAGGGAATGCATTATAAGAAGAATCTTTACTTTGAAACTCTGTTCTTTGCCTTTTTAACACTATGAAACAGCTTTGTATTCACACTAAACACTGTTTCAGGGCAAGAGATTGTGTTTTAGAATACAAGGGAATGCATTATAAGAAGAATCTTACTTTGAAACTCTGTTCTTTACCTTTTTCACACTATGAAACAGCTTTGTATTCAACTTAAACATTGTTTCAGAGCTAGACATCTTGTTTTTAACCAGACTGAATAACTTACAATATCCTAAGAAAACACATATTTCAAGTGAAAAGAGTTTATCCAGGAGAGAAAAATTTGTTTTAACATGGTTCTAATGTGACCCTTGAAAGTAATTGCAACTCTGTTTTTACACCTCTAACCACAAGGAGGCAACGTTTCCACGCATTACAATTGCCTTATACATAGTTTCAGAGTAAGAAATATTGTTTTTAACCAAACTGAACAACTAAAAGGGAATGCAATATAAGAAGAATCTTTATTTTGAAACTCTGTTCTTTACCTTTTTCACTCTATAAAACAGCTTTGTATTCAACTTAAACACTGTTTCAGGGCAAGAGATTGTGTTTTAGACTAAAAGGGAATGCATTATAAGAAGAATCTTTACTTTGAAACTCTGTTCTTTGCCTTTTTCACACTATGAAACAGCTTTATATTCACACTAAACACTGTTTCAGGGCAAGAGATTGTGTTTTAGACTAAAAGGGAATGCATTATAAGAAGAATCTTTACTTTGAAACTCTGTTCTTTGCCTTTTTCACACTAAGAAACAGCTTTATATTCAACTTAAACACTGCTTCAGGGCAACGGATTGTGTTTTAGACTAAAAGGGAATGCATTATAAGAAGAATCTTTACTTTGAAACTCTGTTCTTTGCCTTTTTCACACTATGAAACAGCTTTATATTCAACTTAAACACTGCTTCAGGGCAACGGATTGTGTTTTAGACTAAAAGGGAATGCATTATAAGAAGAATCTTTACTTTGAAACTCTGTTCTTTGCCTTTTTAACTCTATGAAACAGCTTTGTATTCACACTAAACACTGTTTCAGGGCAACAGATTGTGTTTTAGACTAAAAGGGAATGCATTATAAGAAGAATCTTTACTTTGAAACTCTGTTCTTTGCCTTTTTAACACTATGAAACAGCTTTGTATTCACACTAAACACTGTTTCAGGGCAAGAGATTGTGTTTTAGACTAAAAGGGAATGCATTATAAGAAGAATCTTTACTTTGAAACTCTGTTCTTTGCCTTTTTCACACTATGAAACAGCTTTATATTCACACTAAACACTGTTTCAGGGCAAGAGATTGTGTTTTAGACTAAAAGGGAATGCATTATAAGAAGAATCTTTACTTTGAAACTCTGTTCTTTACCTTTTTCTCACTATGAAACAGCTTTATGTTCATCTTAAACACTGCTTCAGGGCAACAGATTGTGTTTTAGACTAAAAGGGAATGCATTATAAGAAGAATCTTTACTTTGAAACTCTGTTCTTTGCCTTTTTAACACTATGAAACAGCTTTGTATTCACACTAAACACTGTTTCAGGGCAAGAGATTGTGTTTTAGAATACAAGGGAATGCATTATAAGAAGAATCTTACTTTGAAACTCTGTTCTTTACCTTTTTCACACTATGAAACAGCTTTGTATTCAACTTAAACATTGTTTCAGAGCTAGACATCTTGTTTTTAACCAGACTGAATAACTTACAATATCCTAAGAAAACACATATTTCAAGTGAAAAGAGTTTATCCAGGAGAGAAAAATTTGTTTTAACATGGTTCTAATGTGACCCTTGAAAGTAATTGCAACTCTGTTTTTACACCTCTAACCACAAGGAGGCAACGTTTCCACGCATTACAATTGCCTTATACATAGTTTCAGAGTAAGAAATATTGTTTTTAACCAAACTGAACAACTAAAAGGGAATGCAATATAAGAAGAATCTTTATTTTGAAACTCTGTTCTTTACCTTTTTCACTCTATAAAACAGCTTTGTATTCAACTTAAACACTGTTTCAGGGCAAGAGATTGTGTTTTAGACTAAAAGGGAATGCATTATAAGAAGAATCTTTACTTTGAAACTCTGTTCTTTGCCTTTTTCACACTATGAAACAGCTTTATATTCACACTAAACACTGTTTCAGGGCAAGAGATTGTGTTTTAGACTAAAAGGGAATGCATTATAAGAAGAATCTTTACTTTGAAACTCTGTTCTTTGCCTTTTTCACACTAAGAAACAGCTTTATATTCAACTTAAACACTGCTTCAGGGCAACGGATTGTGTTTTAGACTAAAAGGGAATGCATTATAAGAAGAATCTTTACTTTGAAACTCTGTTCTTTGCCTTTTTCACACTATGAAACAGCTTTATATTCAACTTAAACACTGCTTCAGGGCAACGGATTGTGTTTTAGACTAAAAGGGAATGCATTATAAGAAGAATCTTTACTTTGAAACTCTGTTCTTTGCCTTTTTAACTCTATGAAACAGCTTTGTATTCACACTAAACACTGTTTCAGGGCAACAGATTGTGTTTTAGACTAAAAGGGAATGCATTATAAGAAGAATCTTTACTTTGAAACTCTGTTCTTTGCCTTTTTAACACTATGAAACAGCTTTGTATTCACACTAAACACTGTTTCAGGGCAAGAGATTGTGTTTTAGACTAAAAGGGAATGCATTATAAGAAGAATCTTTACTTTGAAACTCTGTTCTTTGCCTTTTTCACACTATGAAACAGCTTTATATTCACACTAAACACTGTTTCAGGGCAAGAGATTGTGTTTTAGACTAAAAGGGAATGCATTATAAGAAGAATCTTTACTTTGAAACTCTGTTCTTTACCTTTTTCTCACTATGAAACAGCTTTATGTTCATCTTAAACACTGCTTCAGGGCAACAGATTGTGTTTTAGACTAAAAGGGAATGCATTATAAGAAGAATCTTTACTTTGAAACTCTGTTCTTTGCCTTTTTAACACTATGAAACAGCTTTGTATTCACACTAAACACTGTTTCAGGGCAAGAGATTGTGTTTTAGAATACAAGGGAATGCATTATAAGAAGAATCTTACTTTGAAACTCTGTTCTTTACCTTTTTCACACTATGAAACAGCTTTGTATTCAACTTAAACATTGTTTCAGAGCTAGACATCTTGTTTTTAACCAGACTGAATAACTTACAATATCCTAAGAAAACACATATTTCAAGTGAAAAGAGTTTATCCAGGAGAGAAAAATTTGTTTTAACATGGTTCTAATGTGACCCTTGAAAGTAATTGCAACTCTGTTTTTACACCTCTAACCACAAGGAGGCAACGTTTCCACGCATTACAATTGCCTTATACATAGTTTCAGAGTAAGAAATATTGTTTTTAACCAAACTGAACAACTAAAAGGGAATGCAATATAAGAAGAATCTTTATTTTGAAACTCTGTTCTTTACCTTTTTCACTCTATAAAACAGCTTTGTATTCAACTTAAACACTGTTTCAGGGCAAGAGATTGTGTTTTAGACTAAAAGGGAATGCATTATAAGAAAAATCTTTACTTTGAAACTCTGTTCTTTGCCTTTTTCACACTATGAAACAGCTTTATATTCAACTTAAACACTGCTTCAGGGCAACGGATTGTGTTTTAGACTAAAAGGGAATGCATTATAAGAAGAATCTTTACTTTGAAACTCTGTTCTTTGCCTTTTTAACTCTATGAAACAGCTTTGTATTCACACTAAACACTGTTTCAGGGCAACAGATTGTGTTTTAGACTAAAAGGGAATGCATTATAAGAAGAATCTTTACTTTGAAACTCTGTTCTTTGCCTTTTTAACACTATGAAACAGCTTTGTATTCACACTAAACACTGTTTCAGGGCAAGAGATTGTGTTTTAGACTAAAAGGGAATGCATTATAAGAAGAATCTTTACTTTGAAACTCTGTTCTTTGCCTTTTTCACACTATGAAACAGCTTTATATTCACACTAAACACTGTTTCAGGGCAAGAGATTGTGTTTTAGACTAAAAGGGAATGCATTATAAGAAGAATCTTTACTTTGAAACTCTGTTCTTTACCTTTTTCTCACTATGAAACAGCTTTATGTTCATCTTAAACACTGCTTCAGGGCAACAGATTGTGTTTTAGACTAAAAGGGAATGCATTATAAGAAGAATCTTTACTTTGAAACTCTGTTCTTTACCTTTTTCACACTATGAAACAGCTTTGTATTCAACTTAAACATTGTTTCAGAGCTAGACATCTTGTTTTTAACCAGACTGAATAACTTACAATATCCTAAGAAAACACATATTTCAAGTGAAAAGAGTTTATCCAGGAGAGAAAAATTTGTTTTAACATGGTTCTAATGTGACCCTTGAAAGTAATTGCAACTCTGTTTTTACACCTCTAACCACAAGGAGGCAACGTTTCCACGCATTACAATTGCCTTATACATAGTTTCAGAGTAAGAAATATTGTTTTTAACCAAACTGAACAACTAAAAGGGAATGCAATATAAGAAGAATCTTTATTTTGAAACTCTGTTCTTTACCTTTTTCACTCTATAAAACAGCTTTGTATTCAACTTAAACACTGTTTCAGGGCAAGAGATTGTGTTTTAGACTAAAAGGGAATGCATTATAAGAAGAATCTTTACTTTGAAACTCTGTTCTTTGCCTTTTTCACACTATGAAACAGCTTTATATTCACACTAAACACTGTTTCAGGGCAAGAGATTGTGTTTTAGACTAAAAGGGAATGCATTATAAGAAGAATCTTTACTTTGAAACTCTGTTCTTTGCCTTTTTCACACTAAGAAACAGCTTTATATTCAACTTAAACACTGCTTCAGGGCAACGGATTGTGTTTTAGACTAAAAGGGAATGCATTATAAGAAGAATCTTTACTTTGAAACTCTGTTCTTTGCCTTTTTCACACTATGAAACAGCTTTATATTCAACTTAAACACTGCTTCAGGGCAACGGATTGTGTTTTAGACTAAAAGGGAATGCATTATAAGAAGAATCTTTACTTTGAAACTCTGTTCTTTGCCTTTTTAACTCTATGAAACAGCTTTGTATTCACACTAAACACTGTTTCAGGGCAACAGATTGTGTTTTAGACTAAAAGGGAATGCATTATAAGAAGAATCTTTACTTTGAAACTCTGTTCTTTGCCTTTTTAACACTATGAAACAGCTTTGTATTCACACTAAACACTGTTTCAGGGCAAGAGATTGTGTTTTAGACTAAAAGGGAATGCATTATAAGAAGAATCTTTACTTTGAAACTCTGTTCTTTGCCTTTTTCACACTATGAAACAGCTTTATATTCACACTAAACACTGTTTCAGGGCAAGAGATTGTGTTTTAGACTAAAAGGGAATGCATTATAAGAAGAATCTTTACTTTGAAACTCTGTTCTTTACCTTTTTCTCACTATGAAACAGCTTTATGTTCATCTTAAACACTGCTTCAGGGCAACAGATTGTGTTTTAGACTAAAAGGGAATGCATTATAAGAAGAATCTTTACTTTGAAACTCTGTTCTTTGCCTTTTTAACACTATGAAACAGCTTTGTATTCACACTAAACACTGTTTCAGGGCAAGAGATTGTGTTTTAGAATACAAGGGAATGCATTATAAGAAGAATCTTACTTTGAAACTCTGTTCTTTACCTTTTTCACACTATGAAACAGCTTTGTATTCAACTTAAACATTGTTTCAGAGCTAGACATCTTGTTTTTAACCAGACTGAATAACTTACAATATCCTAAGAAAACACATATTTCAAGTGAAAAGAGTTTATCCAGGAGAGAAAAATTTGTTTTAACATGGTTCTAATGTGACCCTTGAAAGTAATTGCAACTCTGTTTTTACACCTCTAACCACAAGGAGGCAACGTTTCCACGCATTACAATTGCCTTATACATAGTTTCAGAGTAAGAAATATTGTTTTTAACCAAACTGAACAACTAAAAGGGAATGCAATATAAGAAGAATCTTTATTTTGAAACTCTGTTCTTTACCTTTTTCACTCTATAAAACAGCTTTGTATTCAACTTAAACACTGTTTCAGGGCAAGAGATTGTGTTTTAGACTAAAAGGGAATGCATTATAAGAAAAATCTTTACTTTGAAACTCTGTTCTTTGCCTTTTTCACACTATGAAACAGCTTTATATTCAACTTAAACACTGCTTCAGGGCAACGGATTGTGTTTTAGACTAAAAGGGAATGCATTATAAGAAGAATCTTTACTTTGAAACTCTGTTCTTTGCCTTTTTAACTCTATGAAACAGCTTTGTATTCACACTAAACACTGTTTCAGGGCAACAGATTGTGTTTTAGACTAAAAGGGAATGCATTATAAGAAGAATCTTTACTTTGAAACTCTGTTCTTTGCCTTTTTAACACTATGAAACAGCTTTGTATTCACACTAAACACTGTTTCAGGGCAAGAGATTGTGTTTTAGACTAAAAGGGAATGCATTATAAGAAGAATCTTTACTTTGAAACTCTGTTCTTTGCCTTTTTCACACTATGAAACAGCTTTATATTCACACTAAACACTGTTTCAGGGCAAGAGATTGTGTTTTAGACTAAAAGGGAATGCATTATAAGAAGAATCTTTACTTTGAAACTCTGTTCTTTACCTTTTTCTCACTATGAAACAGCTTTATGTTCATCTTAAACACTGCTTCAGGGCAACAGATTGTGTTTTAGACTAAAAGGGAATGCATTATAAGAAGAATCTTTACTTTGAAACTCTGTTCTTTGCCTTTTTAACACTATGAAACAGCTTTGTATTCACACTAAACACTGTTTCAGGGCAAGAGATTGTGTTTTAGAATACAAGGGAATGCATTATAAGAAGAATCTTACTTTGAAACTCTGTTCTTTACCTTTTTCACACTATGAAACAGCTTTGTATTCAACTTAAACATTGTTTCAGAGCTAGACATCTTGTTTTTAACCAGACTGAATAACTTACAATATCCTAAGAAAACACATATTTCAAGTGAAAAGAGTTTATCCAGGAGAGAAAAATTTGTTTTAACATGGTTCTAATGTGACCCTTGAAAGTAATTGCAACTCTGTTTTTACACCTCTAACCACAAGGAGGCAACGTTTCCACGCATTACAATTGCCTTATACATAGTTTCAGAGTAAGAAATATTGTTTTTAACCAAACTGAACAACTAAAAGGGAATGCAATATAAGAAGAATCTTTATTTTGAAACTCTGTTCTTTACCTTTTTCACTCTATAAAACAGCTTTGTATTCAACTTAAACACTGTTTCAGGGCAAGAGATTGTGTTTTAGACTAAAAGGGAATGCATTATAAGAAGAATCTTTACTTTGAAACTCTGTTCTTTGCCTTTTTCACACTATGAAACAGCTTTATATTCACACTAAACACTGTTTCAGGGCAAGAGATTGTGTTTTAGACTAAAAGGGAATGCATTATAAGAAGAATCTTTACTTTGAAACTCTGTTCTTTGCCTTTTTCACACTAAGAAACAGCTTTATATTCAACTTAAACACTGCTTCAGGGCAACGGATTGTGTTTTAGACTAAAAGGGAATGCATTATAAGAAGAATCTTTACTTTGAAACTCTGTTCTTTGCCTTTTTCACACTATGAAACAGCTTTATATTCACACTAAACACTGTTTCAGGGCAAGAGATTGTGTTTTAGACTAAAAGGGAATGCATTATAAGAAGAATCTTTACTTTGAAACTCTGTTCTTTGCCTTTTTCACACTAAGAAACAGCTTTATATTCAACTTAAACACTGCTTCAGGGCAACGGATTGTGTTTTAGACTAAAAGGGAATGCATTATAAGAAGAATCTTTACTTTGAAACTCTGTTCTTTGCCTTTTTCACACTATGAAACAGCTTTATATTCAACTTAAACACTGCTTCAGGGCAACGGATTGTGTTTTAGACTAAAAGGGAATGCATTATAAGAAGAATCTTTACTTTGAAACTCTGTTCTTTGCCTTTTTAACTCTATGAAACAGCTTTGTATTCACACTAAACACTGTTTCAGGGCAACAGATTGTGTTTTAGACTAAAAGGGAATGCATTATAAGAAGAATCTTTACTTTGAAACTCTGTTCTTTGCCTTTTTAACACTATGAAACAGCTTTGTATTCACACTAAACACTGTTTCAGGGCAAGAGATTGTGTTTTAGACTAAAAGGGAATGCATTATAAGAAGAATCTTTACTTTGAAACTCTGTTCTTTGCCTTTTTCACACTATGAAACAGCTTTATATTCACACTAAACACTGTTTCAGGGCAAGAGATTGTGTTTTAGACTAAAAGGGAATGCATTATAAGAAGAATCTTTACTTTGAAACTCTGTTCTTTACCTTTTTCTCACTATGAAACAGCTTTATGTTCATCTTAAACACTGCTTCAGGGCAACAGATTGTGTTTTAGACTAAAAGGGAATGCATTATAAGAAGAATCTTTACTTTGAAACTCTGTTCTTTGCCTTTTTAACACTATGAAACAGCTTTGTATTCACACTAAACACTGTTTCAGGGCAAGAGATTGTGTTTTAGAATACAAGGGAATGCATTATAAGAAGAATCTTACTTTGAAACTCTGTTCTTTACCTTTTTCACACTATGAAACAGCTTTGTATTCAACTTAAACATTGTTTCAGAGCTAGACATCTTGTTTTTAACCAGACTGAATAACTTACAATATCCTAAGAAAACACATATTTCAAGTGAAAAGAGTTTATCCAGGAGAGAAAAATTTGTTTTAACATGGTTCTAATGTGACCCTTGAAAGTAATTGCAACTCTGTTTTTACACCTCTAACCACAAGGAGGCAACGTTTCCACGCATTACAATTGCCTTATACATAGTTTCAGAGTAAGAAATATTGTTTTTAACCAAACTGAACAACTAAAAGGGAATGCAATATAAGAAGAATCTTTATTTTGAAACTCTGTTCTTTACCTTTTTCACTCTATAAAACAGCTTTGTATTCAACTTAAACACTGTTTCAGGGCAAGAGATTGTGTTTTAGACTAAAAGGGAATGCATTATAAGAAAAATCTTTACTTTGAAACTCTGTTCTTTGCCTTTTTCACACTATGAAACAGCTTTATATTCAACTTAAACACTGCTTCAGGGCAACGGATTGTGTTTTAGACTAAAAGGGAATGCATTATAAGAAGAATCTTTACTTTGAAACTCTGTTCTTTGCCTTTTTAACTCTATGAAACAGCTTTGTATTCACACTAAACACTGTTTCAGGGCAACAGATTGTGTTTTAGACTAAAAGGGAATGCATTATAAGAAGAATCTTTACTTTGAAACTCTGTTCTTTGCCTTTTTAACACTATGAAACAGCTTTGTATTCACACTAAACACTGTTTCAGGGCAAGAGATTGTGTTTTAGACTAAAAGGGAATGCATTATAAGAAGAATCTTTACTTTGAAACTCTGTTCTTTGCCTTTTTCACACTATGAAACAGCTTTATATTCACACTAAACACTGTTTCAGGGCAAGAGATTGTGTTTTAGACTAAAAGGGAATGCATTATAAGAAGAATCTTTACTTTGAAACTCTGTTCTTTACCTTTTTCTCACTATGAAACAGCTTTATGTTCATCTTAAACACTGCTTCAGGGCAACAGATTGTGTTTTAGACTAAAAGGGAATGCATTATAAGAAGAATCTTTACTTTGAAACTCTGTTCTTTGCCTTTTTAACACTATGAAACAGCTTTGTATTCACACTAAACACTGTTTCAGGGCAAGAGATTGTGTTTTAGAATACAAGGGAATGCATTATAAGAAGAATCTTACTTTGAAACTCTGTTCTTTACCTTTTTCACACTATGAAACAGCTTTGTATTCAACTTAAACATTGTTTCAGAGCTAGACATCTTGTTTTTAACCAGACTGAATAACTTACAATATCCTAAGAAAACACATATTTCAAGTGAAAAGAGTTTATCCAGGAGAGAAAAATTTGTTTTAACATGGTTCTAATGTGACCCTTGAAAGTAATTGCAACTCTGTTTTTACACCTCTAACCACAAGGAGGCAACGTTTCCACGCATTACAATTGCCTTATACATAGTTTCAGAGTAAGAAATATTGTTTTTAACCAAACTGAACAACTAAAAGGGAATGCAATATAAGAAGAATCTTTATTTTGAAACTCTGTTCTTTACCTTTTTCACTCTATAAAACAGCTTTGTATTCAACTTAAACACTGTTTCAGGGCAAGAGATTGTGTTTTAGACTAAAAGGGAATGCATTATAAGAAGAATCTTTACTTTGAAACTCTGTTCTTTGCCTTTTTCACACTATGAAACAGCTTTATATTCACACTAAACACTGTTTCAGGGCAAGAGATTGTGTTTTAGACTAAAAGGGAATGCATTATAAGAAGAATCTTTACTTTGAAACTCTGTTCTTTGCCTTTTTCACACTAAGAAACAGCTTTATATTCAACTTAAACACTGCTTCAGGGCAACGGATTGTGTTTTAGACTAAAAGGGAATGCATTATAAGAAGAATCTTTACTTTGAAACTCTGTTCTTTGCCTTTTTCACACTATGAAACAGCTTTATATTCAACTTAAACACTGCTTCAGGGCAACGGATTGTGTTTTAGACTAAAAGGGAATGCATTATAAGAAGAATCTTTACTTTGAAACTCTGTTCTTTGCCTTTTTAACTCTATGAAACAGCTTTGTATTCACACTAAACACTGTTTCAGGGCAACAGATTGTGTTTTAGACTAAAAGGGAATGCATTATAAGAAGAATCTTTACTTTGAAACTCTGTTCTTTGCCTTTTTAACACTATGAAACAGCTTTGTATTCACACTAAACACTGTTTCAGGGCAAGAGATTGTGTTTTAGACTAAAAGGGAATGCATTATAAGAAGAATCTTTACTTTGAAACTCTGTTCTTTGCCTTTTTCACACTATGAAACAGCTTTATATTCACACTAAACACTGTTTCAGGGCAAGAGATTGTGTTTTAGACTAAAAGGGAATGCATTATAAGAAGAATCTTTACTTTGAAACTCTGTTCTTTACCTTTTTCTCACTATGAAACAGCTTTATGTTCATCTTAAACACTGCTTCAGGGCAACAGATTGTGTTTTAGACTAAAAGGGAATGCATTATAAGAAGAATCTTTACTTTGAAACTCTGTTCTTTGCCTTTTTAACACTATGAAACAGCTTTGTATTCACACTAAACACTGTTTCAGGGCAAGAGATTGTGTTTTAGAATACAAGGGAATGCATTATAAGAAGAATCTTACTTTGAAACTCTGTTCTTTACCTTTTTCACACTATGAAACAGCTTTGTATTCAACTTAAACATTGTTTCAGAGCTAGACATCTTGTTTTTAACCAGACTGAATAACTTACAATATCCTAAGAAAACACATATTTCAAGTGAAAAGAGTTTATCCAGGAGAGAAAAATTTGTTTTAACATGGTTCTAATGTGACCCTTGAAAGTAATTGCAACTCTGTTTTTACACCTCTAACCACAAGGAGGCAACGTTTCCACGCATTACAATTGCCTTATACATAGTTTCAGAGTAAGAAATATTGTTTTTAACCAAACTGAACAACTAAAAGGGAATGCAATATAAGAAGAATCTTTATTTTGAAACTCTGTTCTTTACCTTTTTCACTCTATAAAACAGCTTTGTATTCAACTTAAACACTGTTTCAGGGCAAGAGATTGTGTTTTAGACTAAAAGGGAATGCATTATAAGAAAAATCTTTACTTTGAAACTCTGTTCTTTGCCTTTTTCACACTATGAAACAGCTTTATATTCAACTTAAACACTGCTTCAGGGCAACGGATTGTGTTTTAGACTAAAAGGGAATGCATTATAAGAAGAATCTTTACTTTGAAACTCTGTTCTTTGCCTTTTTAACTCTATGAAACAGCTTTGTATTCACACTAAACACTGTTTCAGGGCAACAGATTGTGTTTTAGACTAAAAGGGAATGCATTATAAGAAGAATCTTTACTTTGAAACTCTGTTCTTTGCCTTTTTAACACTATGAAACAGCTTTGTATTCACACTAAACACTGTTTCAGGGCAAGAGATTGTGTTTTAGACTAAAAGGGAATGCATTATAAGAAGAATCTTTACTTTGAAACTCTGTTCTTTGCCTTTTTCACACTATGAAACAGCTTTATATTCACACTAAACACTGTTTCAGGGCAAGAGATTGTGTTTTAGACTAAAAGGGAATGCATTATAAGAAGAATCTTTACTTTGAAACTCTGTTCTTTACCTTTTTCTCACTATGAAACAGCTTTATGTTCATCTTAAACACTGCTTCAGGGCAACAGATTGTGTTTTAGACTAAAAGGGAATGCATTATAAGAAGAATCTTTACTTTGAAACTCTGTTCTTTGCCTTTTTAACACTATGAAACAGCTTTGTATTCACACTAAACACTGTTTCAGGGCAAGAGATTGTGTTTTAGAATACAAGGGAATGCATTATAAGAAGAATCTTACTTTGAAACTCTGTTCTTTACCTTTTTCACACTATGAAACAGCTTTGTATTCAACTTAAACATTGTTTCAGAGCTAGACATCTTGTTTTTAACCAGACTGAATAACTTACAATATCCTAAGAAAACACATATTTCAAGTGAAAAGAGTTTATCCAGGAGAGAAAAATTTGTTTTAACATGGTTCTAATGTGACCCTTGAAAGTAATTGCAACTCTGTTTTTACACCTCTAACCACAAGGAGGCAACGTTTCCACGCATTACAATTGCCTTATACATAGTTTCAGAGTAAGAAATATTGTTTTTAACCAAACTGAACAACTAAAAGGGAATGCAATATAAGAAGAATCTTTATTTTGAAACTCTGTTCTTTACCTTTTTCACTCTATAAAACAGCTTTGTATTCAACTTAAACACTGTTTCAGGGCAAGAGATTGTGTTTTAGACTAAAAGGGAATGCATTATAAGAAGAATCTTTACTTTGAAACTCTGTTCTTTGCCTTTTTCACACTATGAAACAGCTTTATATTCACACTAAACACTGTTTCAGGGCAAGAGATTGTGTTTTAGACTAAAAGGGAATGCATTATAAGAAGAATCTTTACTTTGAAACTCTGTTCTTTGCCTTTTTCACACTAAGAAACAGCTTTATATTCAACTTAAACACTGCTTCAGGGCAACGGATTGTGTTTTAGACTAAAAGGGAATGCATTATAAGAAGAATCTTTACTTTGAAACTCTGCTCTTAGCCTTTTTCACACTATGAAACAGCTTTGTATTCACACTAAACACTGTTTCAGGGCAAGAGATTGTGTTTTAGACTAAAAGGGAATGCATTATAAGAAGAATCTTTACTTTGAAACTCTGTTCTTTACCTTTTTCTCACTATGAAACAGCTTTATGTTCATCTTAAACACTGCTTCAGGGCAACAGATTGTGTTTTAGACTAAAAGGGAATGCATTATAAGAAGAATCTTTACTTTGAAACTCTGTTCTTTGCCTTTTTAACACTATGAAACAGCTTTGTATTCACACTAAACACTGTTTCAGGGCAAGAGATTGTGTTTTAGACTAAAAGGGAATGCATTATAAGAAGAATCTTTACTTTGAAACTCTGTTCTTTGCCTTTTTCACACTATGAAACAGCTTTATATTCACACTAAACACTGTTTCAGGGCAAGAGATTGTGTTTTAGACTAAAAGGGAATGCATTATAAGAAGAATCTTTACTTTGAAACTCTGTTCTTTGCCTTTTTCACACTAAGAAACAGCTTTATATTCAACTTAAACACTGCTTCAGGGCAACGGATTGTGTTTTAGACTAAAAGGGAATGCATTATAAGAAGAATCTTTACTTTGAAACTCTGTTCTTTGCCTTTTTAACACTATGAAACAGCTTTGTATTCACACTAAACACTGTTTCAGGGCAAGAGATTGTGTTTTAGACTAAAAGGGAATGCATTATAAGAAGAATCTTTACTTTGAAACTCTGTTCTTTGCCTTTTTCACACTATGAAACAGCTTTGTATTCACACTAAACACTGTTTCAGGGCAAGAGATTGTGTTTTAGACTAAAAGGGAATGCATTATAAGAAGAATCTTTACTTTGAAACTGTTCTTTGCCTTTTTAACACTATGAAACAGTTTTGTATTCACACTAAACACTGTTTCAGGGCAAGAGATTGTGTTTTAGACTAAAAGGGAATGCATTATAAAGAATCTTTACTTTGAAACTCTGTTCTTTACCTTTTTCACACTATGAAACAGCTTTATATTCAACTTAAACACTGCTTCAGCGCAACAGATTGTGTTTTAGACTAAAAGAGAATGCATTATAAGAAGAATCTTTACTTTGAAACTCTGTTCTTTGCCTTTTTCACACTATGAAACAGCTTTATATTCAACTTAAACACTGCTTCAGGGCAACGGATTGTGTTTTAGACTAAAAGGGAATGCATTATAAGAAGAATCTTTACTTTGAAACTCTGTTCTTTGCCTTTTTAACACTATGAAACAGCTTTGTATTCACACTAAACACTGTTTCAGGGCAAGAGATTGTGTTTTAGACTAAAAGGGAATGCATTATAAGAAGAATCTTTACTTTGAAACTCTGTTCTTTGCCTTTTTCACACTATGAAACAGCTTTGTATTCACACTAAACACTGTTTCAGGGCAAGAGATTGTGTTTTAGACTAAAAGGGAATGCATTATAAGAAGAATCTTTACTTTGAAACTCTGTTCTTTACCTTTTTCTCACTATGAAACAACTTTATGTTCATCTTAAACACTGCTTCAGGGCAACAGATTGTGTTTTAGACTAAAAGGGAATGCATTATAAGAAGAATCTTTACTTTGAAACTCTATTCTTTGCCTTTTTAACACTATGAAACAGCTTTGTATTCACACTAAACACTGTTTCAGGGCAAGAGATTGTGTTTTAGACTAAAAGGGAATGCATTATAAGAAGAATCTTTACTTTGAAACTCTGTTCTTTGCCTTTTTCACACTATGAAACAGCTTTATATTCACACTAAACACTGTTTCAGGGCAAGAGATTGTGTTTTAGACTAAAAGGGAATGCATTATAAGAAGAATCTTTACTTTGAAACTCTGCTCTTTGCCTTTTTCACACTATGAAACAGCTTTGTATTCACACTAAACACTGTTTCAGGGCAAGAGATTGTGTTTTAGACTAAAAGGGAATGCATTATAAGAAGAATCTTTACTTTGAAACTGTTCTTTGCCTTTTTAACTCTATGAAACAGCTTTGTATTCACACTAAACACTGTTTCAGGGCAAGAGATTGTGTTTTAGACTAAAAGGGAATGCATTATAAGAAGAATCTTTACTTTGAAACTCTGTTCTTTACCTTTTTCACTCTATAAAACAGCTTTGTATTCAACTTAAACACTGTTTCAGGGCAAGAGATTGTGTTTTAGACTACAAGGGAATGCATTATAAGAAAAATCTTTACTTTGAAACTCTGTTCTTTGCCTTTTTCACACTATGAAACAGCTTTATATTCAACTTAAACACTGCTTCAGGGCAACGGATTGTGTTTTAGACTAAAAGGGAATGCATTATAAGAAGAATCTTTACTTTGAAACTCTGTTCTTTGCCTTTTTAACACTATGAAACAGCTTTGTATTCACACTAAACACTGTTTCAGGGCAAGAGATTGTGTTTTAGACTAAAAGGGAATGCATTATAAGAAGAATCTTTACTTTGAAACTCTGCTCTTAGCCTTTTTCACACTATGAAACAGCTTTGTATTCACACTAAACACTGTTTCAGGGCAAGAGATTGTGTTTTAGACTAAAAGGGAATGCATTATAAGAAGAATCTTTACTTTGAAACTCTGTTCTTTACCTTTTTCTCACTATGAAACAGCTTTATGTTCATCTTAAACACTGCTTCAGGGCAACAGATTGTGTTTTAGACTAAAAGGGAATGCATTATAAGAAGAATCTTTACTTTGAAACTCTGTTCTTTGCCTTTTTAACACTATGAAACAGCTTTGTATTCACATTAAACACTGTTTCAGGGCAAGAGATTGTGTTTTAGACTAAAAGGGAATGCATTATAAGAAGAATCTTTACTTTGAAACTCTGTTCTTTGCCTTTTTAACACTATGAAACAGCTTTGTATTCACACTAAACACTGTTTCAGGGCAAGAGATTGTGTTTTAGACTAAAAGGGAATGCATTATAAGAAGAATCTTTACTTTGAAACTCTGTTCTTTGCCTTTTTCACACTATGAAACAGCTTTGTATTCACACTAAACACTGTTTCAGGGCAAGAGATTATGTTTTAGACTAAAAGGGAATGCATTATAAGAAGAATCTTTACTTTGAAACTCTGTTCTTTGCCTTTTTAACACTATGAAACAGCTTTGTATTCACACTAAACACTGTTTCAGGGCAAGAGATTGTTTTTTAGAATACAAGGGAATGCATTATAAGGAGAATCTTACTTTGAAACTCTGTTCTTTACCTTTTTCACACTATGAAACAGCTTTGTATTCAACTTAAACATTGTTTCAGAGCTAGACATCTTGTTTTTAACCAGACTGAATAACTTACAATATCCTAAGAAAACACATATTTCAAGTGAAAAGAGTTTATCCAGGAGAGAAAAATTTGTTTTAACATGGTTCTAATGTGACCCTTGAAAGTAATTGCAACTCTGTTTTTACACCTCTAACCACAAGGAGGCAACGTTTCCACGCATTACAATTGCCTTATACATAGTTTCAGAGTAAGAAATATTGTTTTTAACCAAACTGAACAACTAAAAGGGAATGCAATATAAGAAGAATCTTTATTTTGAAACTCTGTTCTTTACATTTTTCACTCTATAAAACAGCTTTGTATTCAACTTAAACACTGCTTCAGGGCAACGGATTGTGTTTTAGACTAAAAGGGAATGCATTATAAGAAGAATCTTTACTTTGAAACTCTGTTCTTTGCCTTTTTAACACTATGAAACAGCTTTGTATTCACACTAAACACTGTTTCAGGGCAAGAGATTGTGTTTTAGACTAAAAGGGAATGCATTATAAGAAGAATCTTTACTTTGAAACTCTGTTCTTTGCCTTTTTCACACTATGAAACAGCTTTGTATTCACACTAAACACTGTTTCAGGGCAAGAGATTGTGTTTTAGACTAAAAGGGAATGCATTATAAGAAGAATCTTTACTTTGAAACTGTTCTTTACCTTTTTCTCACTATGAGACAGCTTTATGTTCATCTTAAACACTGCTTCAGGGCAACAGATTGTGTTTTAGACTAAAAGGGAATGCATTATAAGAAGAATCTTTACATCGAAACTCTGTTCTTTACCTTTTTCACACTATGAAACAGCTTTATATTCAACTTAAACACTGCTTCAGGGCAAGAGATTGTGTTTTAGACTAAAAGGGAATGCATTATAAGAAGAATCTTTACTTTGAAACTCTGTTCTTTGCCTTTTTAACACTATGAAACAGCGTTGTATTCACACTAAACACTGTTTCAGGGAAAGAGATTGTGTTTTAGACTAAAAGGGAATGCATTATAAGAAGAATCTTTACTTTGAAACTCTGTTCTTTACCTTTTTCTCACTATGAAACAACTTTATGTTCATCTTAAACACTGCTTCAGGGCAAGAGATTGTGTTTTAGACTAAAAGGGAATGCATTATAAGAAGAATCTTTACTTTGAAACTCTGTTCTTTGCCTTTTTAACACTATGAAACAGCTTTGTATTCACACTAAACACTGTTTCAGGGCAAGAGATTGTGTTTTAGACTAAAAGGGAATGCATTATAAAGAATCTTTACTTTGAAACTCTGTTCTTTACCCTTTTCACACTATGAAACAGCTTTATATTCAACTTAAACACTGCTTCAGCGCAACAGATTGTGTTTTAGACTAAAAGAGAATGCATTATAAGAAGAATCTTTACTTTCAAACTCTGTTCTTTGCCTTTTTCACACTATGAAACAGCTTTATATTCAACTTAAACACTGCTTCAGGGCAACGGATTGTGTTTTAGACTAAAAGGGAATGCATTATAAGAAGAATCTTTACTTTGAAACTCTGTTCTTTGCCTTTTTAACACTATGAAACAGCTTTGTATTCACACTAAACACTGTTTCAGGGCAAGAGATTGTGTTTTAGACTAAAAGGGAATGCATTATAAGAAGAATCTTTACTTTGAAACTCTGTTCTTTGCCTTTTTCACACTATGAAACAGCTTTGTATTCACACTAAACACTGTTTCAGGGCAAGAGATTGTGTTTTAGACTAAAAGGGAATGCATTATAAGAAGAATCTTTACTTTGAAACTCTGTTCTTTACCTTTTTCTGACTATGAAACAACTTTATGTTCAACTTAAACACTGCCTCAGGGCAACAGATTGTGTTTTAGACTAAAAGGGAATGCATTATAAGAAGAATCTTTACTTTGAAACTCTGTTCTTTACCTTTTTCACACTATGAAACAGCTTTATATTCAACTTAAACACTGCTTCAGGGCAACAGATTGTGTTTTAGACTAAAAGAGAATGCATTATAAGAAGAATCTTTACTTTGAAACTCTGTTCTTTGCCTTTTTCACACTATGAAACAGCTTTGTATTCACACTAAACACTGTTTCAGGGCAAGAGATTGTGTTTTAGACTAAAAGGTAATGCATTATAAGAAGAATCTTTACTTTGAAACTCTGTTCTTTGCCTTTTTCACACTATGAAACAGCTTTATATTCACACTAAACACTGTTTCAGGGCAAGAGATTGTGTTTTAGACTAAAAGGGAATGCATTATAAGAAGAATCTTTACTTTGAAACTCTGCTCTTTGCCTTTTTCACACTATGAAACAGCTTTGTATTCACACTAAACACTGTTTCAGGGCAAGAGATTGTGTTTTAGACTAAAAGGGAATGCATTATAAGAAGAATCTTTACTTTGAAACTGTTCTTTGCCTTTTTAACTCTATGAAACAGCTTTGTATTCACACTAAACACTGTTTCAGGGCAAGAGATTGTGTTTTAGACTAAAAGGGAATGCATTATAAGAAGAATCTTTACTTTGAAACTCTGTTCTTTACCTTTTTCACTCTATAAAACAGCTTTGTATTCAACTTAAACACTGTTTCAGGGCAAGAGATTGTGTTTTAGACTACAAGGGAATGCATTATAAGAAAAATCTTTACTTTGAAACTCTGTTCTTTGCCTTTTTCACACTATGAAACAGGTTTATATTCAACTTAAACACTGCTTCAGGGCAACGGATTGTGTTTTAGACTAAAAGGGAATGCATTATAAGAAGAATCTTTACTTTGAAACTCTGTTCTTTGCCTTTTTAACACTATGAAACAGCTTTGTATTCACACTAAACACTGTTTCAGGGCAAGAGATTGTGTTTTAGACTAAAAGGGAATGCATTATAAGAAGAATCTTTACTTTGAAACTCTGCTCTTAGCCTTTTTCACACTATGAAACAGCTTTGTATTCACACTAAACACTGTTTCAGGGCAAGAGATTGTGTTTTAGACTAAAAGGGAATGCATTATAAGAAGAATCTTTACTTTGAAACTCTGTTCTTTGCCTTTTTAACACTATGAAACAGCTTTGTATTCACATTAAACACTGTTTCAGGGCAAGAGATTGTGTTTTAGACTAAAAGGGAATGCATTATAAGAAGAATCTTTACTTTGAAACTCTGTTCTTTGCCTTTTTAACACTATGAAACAGCTTTGTATTCACACTAAACACTGTTTCAGGGCAAGAGATTGTGTTTTAGACTAAAAGGGAATGCATTATAAGAAGAATCTTTACTTTGAAACTCTGTTCTTTGCCTTTTTCACACTATGAAACAGCTTTGTATTCACACTAAACACTGTTTCAGGGCAAGAGATTGTGTTTTAGACTAAAAGGGAATGCATTATAAAGAATCTTTACTTTGAAACTCTGTTCTTTACCTTTTTCACACTATGAAACAGCTTTATATTCAACTTAAACACTGCTTCAGCGCAACAGATTGTGTTTTAGACTAAAAGAGAATGCATTATAAGAAGAATCTTTACTTTGAAACTCTGTTCTTTGCCTTTTTCACACTATGAAACAGCTTTGTATTCACACTAAACACTGTTTCAGGGCAAGAGATTGTGTTTTAGACTAAAAGGGAATGCATTATAAGAAGAATCTTTACTTTGAAACTCTGTTCTTTGCCTTTTTCACACTATGAAACAGCTTTGTATTCACACTAAACACTGTTTCAGGGCAAGAGATTGTGTTTTAGACTAAAAGGGAATGCATTATAAGAAGAATCTTTACTTTGAAACTCTGTTCTTTACCTTTTTCTCACTATGAAACAACTTTATGTTCATCTTAAACACTGCTTCAGGGCAACAGATTGTGTTTTAGACTAAAAGGGAATGCATTATAAGAAGAATCTTTACTTTGAAACTCTGTTCTTTGCCTTTTTAACACTATGAAACAGCTTTGTATTCACACTAAACACTGTTTCAGGGCAAGAGATTGTGTTTTAGACTAAAAGGGAATGCATTATAAGAAGAATCTTTACTTTGAAACTCTGTTCTTTGCCTTTTTCACACTATGAAACAGCTTTATATTCACACTAAACACTGTTTCAGGGCAAGAGATTGTGTTTTAGACTAAAAGGGAATGCATTATAAGAAGAATCTTTACTTTGAAACTCTGCTCTTTGCCTTTTTCACACTATGAAACAGCTTTGTATTCACACTAAACACTGTTTCAGGGCAAGAGATTGTGTTTTAGACTAAAAGGGAATGCATTATAAGAAGAATCTTTACTTTGAAACTGTTCTTTGCCTTTTTAACTCTATGAAACAGCTTTGTATTCACACTAAACACTGTTTCAGGGCAAGAGATTGTGTTTTAGACTAAAAGGGAATGCATTATAAGAAGAATCTTTACTTTGAAACTCTGTTCTTTACCTTTTTCACTCTATAAAACAGCTTTGTATTCAACTTAAACACTGTTTCAGGGCAAGAGATTGTGTTTTAGACTACAAGGGAATGCATTATAAGAAAAATCTTTACTTTGAAACTCTGTTCTTTGCCTTTTTCACACTATGAAACAGCTTTATATTCAACTTAAACACTGCTTCAGGGCAACGGATTGTGTTTTAGACTAAAAGGGAATGCATTATAAGAAGAATCTTTACTTTGAAACTCTGTTCTTTGCCTTTTTAACACTATGAAACAGCTTTGTATTCACACTAAACACTGTTTCAGGGCAAGAGATTGTGTTTTAGACTAAAAGGGAATGCATTATAAGAAGAATCTTTACTTTGAAACTCTGCTCTTAGCCTTTTTCACACTATGAAACAGCTTTGTATTCACACTAAACACTGTTTCAGGGCAAGAGATTGTGTTTTAGACTAAAAGGGAATGCATTATAAGAAGAATCTTTACTTTGAAACTCTGTTCTTTACCTTTTTCTCACTATGAAACAGCTTTATGTTCATCTTAAACACTGCTTCAGGGCAACAGATTGTGTTTTAGACTAAAAGGGAATGCATTATAAGAAGAATCTTTACTTTGAAACTCTGTTCTTTGCCTTTTTAACACTATGAAACAGCTTTGTATTCACATTAAACACTGTTTCAGGGCAAGAGATTGTGTTTTAGACTAAAAGGGAATGCATTATAAGAAGAATCTTTACTTTGAAACTCTGTTCTTTGCCTTTTTAACACTATGAAACAGCTTTGTATTCACACTAAACACTGTTTCAGGGCAAGAGATTGTGTTTTAGACTAAAAGGGAATGCATTATAAGAAGAATCTTTACTTTGAAACTCTGTTCTTTGCCTTTTTCACACTATGAAACAGCTTTGTATTCACACTAAACACTGTTTCAGGGCAAGAGATTGTGTTTTAGACTAAAAGGGAATGCATTATAAAGAATCTTTACTTTGAAACTCTGTTCTTTACCTTTTTCACACTATGAAACAGCTTTATATTCAACTTAAACACTGCTTCAGCGCAACAGATTGTGTTTTAGACTAAAAGAGAATGCATTATAAGAAGAATCTTTACTTTGAAACTCTGTTCTTTGCCTTTTTCACACTATGAAACAGCTTTGTATTCACACTAAACACTGTTTCAGGGCAAGAGATTGTGTTTTAGACTAAAAGGGAATGCATTATAAGAAGAATCTTTACTTTGAAACTCTGTTCTTTACCTTTTTCTCACTATGAAACAACTTTATGTTCATCTTAAACACTGCTTCAGGGCAACAGATTGTGTTTTAGACTAAAAGGGAATGCATTATAAGAAGAATCTTTACTTTGAAACTCTGTTCTTTGCCTTTTTAACACTATGAAACAGCTTTGTATTCACACTAAACACTGTTTCAGGGCAAGAGATTGTGTTTTAGACTAAAAGGGAATGCATTATAAGAAGAATCTTTACTTTGAAACTCTGTTCTTTGCCTTTTTCACACTATGAAACAGCTTTATATTCACACTAAACACTGTTTCAGGGCAAGAGATTGTGTTTTAGACTAAAAGGGAATGCATTATAAGAAGAATCTTTACTTTGAAACTCTGCTCTTTGCCTTTTTCACACTATGAAACAGCTTTGTATTCACACTAAACACTGTTTCAGGGCAAGAGATTGTGTTTTAGACTAAAAGGGAATGCATTATAAGAAGAATCTTTACTTTGAAACTGTTCTTTGCCTTTTTAACTCTATGAAACAGCTTTGTATTCACACTAAACACTGTTTCAGGGCAAGAGATTGTGTTTTAGACTAAAAGGGAATGCATTATAAGAAGAATCTTTACTTTGAAACTCTGTTCTTTACCTTTTTCACTCTATAAAACAGCTTTGTATTCAACTTAAACACTGTTTCAGGGCAAGAGATTGTGTTTTAGACTACAAGGGAATGCATTATAAGAAAAATCTTTACTTTGAAACTCTGTTCTTTGCCTTTTTCACACTATGAAACAGCTTTATATTCAACTTAAACACTGCTTCAGGGCAACGGATTGTGTTTTAGACTAAAAGGGAATGCATTATAAGAAGAATCTTTACTTTGAAACTCTGTTCTTTGCCTTTTTAACACTATGAAACAGCTTTGTATTCACACTAAACACTGTTTCAGGGCAAGAGATTGTGTTTTAGACTAAAAGGGAATGCATTATAAGAAGAATCTTTACTTTGAAACTCTGCTCTTAGCCTTTTTCACACTATGAAACAGCTTTGTATTCACACTAAACACTGTTTCAGGGCAAGAGATTGTGTTTTAGACTAAAAGGGAATGCATTATAAGAAGAATCTTTACTTTGAAACTCTGTTCTTTACCTTTTTCTCACTATGAAACAGCTTTATGTTCATCTTAAACACTGCTTCAGGGCAACAGATTGTGTTTTAGACTAAAAGGGAATGCATTATAAGAAGAATCTTTACTTTGAAACTCTGTTCTTTGCCTTTTTAACACTATGAAACAGCTTTGTATTCACATTAAACACTGTTTCAGGGCAAGAGATTGTGTTTTAGACTAAAAGGGAATGCATTATAAGAAGAATCTTTACTTTGAAACTCTGTTCTTTGCCTTTTTAACACTATGAAACAGCTTTGTATTCACACTAAACACTGCTTCAGGGCAACAGATTGTGTTTTAGACTAAAAGGGAATGCATTATAAGAAGAATCTTTACTTTGAAACTCTGTTCTTTGCCTTTTTAACACTATGAAACAGCTTTGTATTCACACTAAACACTGTTTCAGGGCAAGAGATTGTGTTTTAGACTAAAAGGGAATGCATTATAAGAAGAATCTTTACTTTGAAACTCTGTTCTTTGCCTTTTTCACACTATGAAACAGCTTTATATTCACACTAAACACTGTTTCAGGGCAAGAGATTGTGTTTTAGACTAAAAGGGAATGCATTATAAGAAGAATCTTTACTTTGAAACTCTGCTCTTTGCCTTTTTCACACTATGAAACAGCTTTGTATTCACACTAAACACTGTTTCAGGGCAAGAGATTGTGTTTTAGACTAAAAGGGAATGCATTATAAGAAGAATCTTTACTTTGAAACTGTTCTTTGCCTTTTTAACTCTATGAAACAGCTTTGTATTCACACTAAACACTGTTTCAGGGCAAGAGATTGTGTTTTAGACTAAAAGGGAATGCATTATAAGAAGAATCTTTACTTTGAAACTCTGTTCTTTACCTTTTTCACTCTATAAAACAGCTTTGTATTCAACTTAAACACTGTTTCAGGGCAAGAGATTGTGTTTTAGACTACAAGGGAATGCATTATAAGAAAAATCTTTACTTTGAAACTCTGTTCTTTGCCTTTTTCACACTATGAAACAGCTTTATATTCAACTTAAACACTGCTTCAGGGCAACGGATTGTGTTTTAGACTAAAAGGGAATGCATTATAAGAAGAATCTTTACTTTGAAACTCTGTTCTTTGCCTTTTTAACACTATGAAACAGCTTTGTATTCACACTAAACACTGTTTCAGGGCAAGAGATTGTGTTTTAGACTAAAAGGGAATGCATTATAAGAAGAATCTTTACTTTGAAACTCTGCTCTTAGCCTTTTTCACACTATGAAACAGCTTTGTATTCACACTAAACACTGTTTCAGGGCAAGAGATTGTGTTTTAGACTAAAAGGGAATGCATTATAAGAAGAATCTTTACTTTGAAACTCTGTTCTTTACCTTTTTCTCACTATGAAACAGCTTTATGTTCATCTTAAACACTGCTTCAGGGCAACAGATTGTGTTTTAGACTAAAAGGGAATGCATTATAAGAAGAATCTTTACTTTGAAACTCTGTTCTTTGCCTTTTTAACACTATGAAACAGCTTTGTATTCACACTAAACACTGTTTCAGGGCAAGAGATTGTTTTTTAGAATACAAGGGAATGCATTATAAGAAGAATCTTACTTTGAAACTCTGTTCTTTACCTTTTTCACACTATGAAACAGCTTTGTATTCAACTTAAACATTGTTTCAGAGCTAGACATCTTGTTTTTAACCAGACTGAATAACTTACAATATCCTAAGAAAACACATATTTCAAGTGAAAAGAGTTTATCCAGGAGAGAAAAATTTGTTTTAACATGGTTCTAATGTGACCCTTGAAAGTAATTGCAACTCTGTTTTTACACCTCTAACCACAAGGAGGCAACGTTTCCACGCATTACAATTGCCTTATACATAGTTTCAGAGTAAGAAATATTGTTTTTAACCAAACTGAACAACTAAAAGGGAATGCAATATAAGAAGAATCTTTATTTTGAAACTCTGTTCTTTACATTTTTCACTCTATAAAACAGCTTTGTATTCAACTTAAACACTGCTTCAGGGCAACGGATTGTGTTTTAGACTAAAAGGGAATGCATTATAAGAAGAATCTTTACTTTGAAACTCTGTTCTTTGCCTTTTTAACACTATGAAACAGCTTTGTATTCACACTAAACACTGTTTCAGGGCAAGAGATTGTGTTTTAGACTAAAAGGGAATGCATTATAAGAAGAATCTTTACTTTGAAACTCTGTTCTTTGCCTTTTTCACACTATGAAACAGCTTTGTATTCACACTAAACACTGTTTCAGGGCAAGAGATTGTGTTTTAGACTAAAAGGGAATGCATTATAAGAAGAATCTTTACTTTGAAACTGTTCTTTACCTTTTTCTCACTATGAGACAGCTTTATGTTCATCTTAAACACTGCTTCAGGGCAACAGATTGTGTTTTAGACTAAAAGGGAATGCATTATAAGAAGAATCTTTACATCGAAACTCTGTTCTTTACCTTTTTCACACTATGAAACAGCTTTATATTCAACTTAAACACTGCTTCAGGGCAAGAGATTGTGTTTTAGACTAAAAGGGAATGCATTATAAGAAGAATCTTTACTTTGAAACTCTGTTCTTTGCCTTTTTAACACTATGAAACAGCGTTGTATTCACACTAAACACTGTTTCAGGGAAAGAGATTGTGTTTTAGACTAAAAGGGAATGCATTATAAGAAGAATCTTTACTTTGAAACTCTGTTCTTTACCTTTTTCTCACTATGAAACAACTTTATGTTCATCTTAAACACTGCTTCAGGGCAAGAGATTGTGTTTTAGACTAAAAGGGAATGCATTATAAGAAGAATCTTTACTTTGAAACTCTGTTCTTTGCCTTTTTAACACTATGAAACAGCTTTGTATTCACACTAAACACTGTTTCAGGGCAAGAGATTGTGTTTTAGACTAAAAGGGAATGCATTATAAAGAATCTTTACTTTGAAACTCTGTTCTTTACCCTTTTCACACTATGAAACAGCTTTATATTCAACTTAAACACTGCTTCAGCGCAACAGATTGTGTTTTAGACTAAAAGAGAATGCATTATAAGAAGAATCTTTACTTTCAAACTCTGTTCTTTGCCTTTTTCACACTATGAAACAGCTTTATATTCAACTTAAACACTGCTTCAGGGCAACGGATTGTGTTTTAGACTAAAAGGGAATGCATTATAAGAAGAATCTTTACTTTGAAACTCTGTTCTTTGCCTTTTTAACACTATGAAACAGCTTTGTATTCACACTAAACACTGTTTCAGGGCAAGAGATTGTGTTTTAGACTAAAAGGGAATGCATTATAAGAAGAATCTTTACTTTGAAACTCTGTTCTTTGCCTTTTTCACACTATGAAACAGCTTTGTATTCACACTAAACACTGTTTCAGGGCAAGAGATTGTGTTTTAGACTAAAAGGGAATGCATTATAAGAAGAATCTTTACTTTGAAACTCTGTTCTTTACCTTTTTCTGACTATGAAACAACTTTATGTTCAACTTAAACACTGCCTCAGGGCAACAGATTGTGTTTTAGACTAAAAGGGAATGCATTATAAGAAGAATCTTTACTTTGAAACTCTGTTCTTTACCTTTTTCACACTATGAAACAGCTTTATATTCAACTTAAACACTGCTTCAGGGCAACAGATTGTGTTTTAGACTAAAAGAGAATGCATTATAAGAAGAATCTTTACTTTGAAACTCTGTTCTTTGCCTTTTTCACACTATGAAACAGCTTTGTATTCACACTAAACACTGTTTCAGGGCAAGAGATTGTGTTTTAGACTAAAAGGTAATGCATTATAAGAAGAATCTTTACTTTGAAACTCTGTTCTTTGCCTTTTTCACACTATGAAACAGCTTTATATTCACACTAAACACTGTTTCAGGGCAAGAGATTGTGTTTTAGACTAAAAGGGAATGCATTATAAGAAGAATCTTTACTTTGAAACTCTGCTCTTTGCCTTTTTCACACTATGAAACAGCTTTGTATTCACACTAAACACTGTTTCAGGGCAAGAGATTGTGTTTTAGACTAAAAGGGAATGCATTATAAGAAGAATCTTTACTTTGAAACTGTTCTTTGCCTTTTTAACTCTATGAAACAGCTTTGTATTCACACTAAACACTGTTTCAGGGCAAGAGATTGTGTTTTAGACTAAAAGGGAATGCATTATAAGAAGAATCTTTACTTTGAAACTCTGTTCTTTACCTTTTTCACTCTATAAAACAGCTTTGTATTCAACTTAAACACTGTTTCAGGGTAAGAGATTGTGTTTTAGACTACAAGGGAATGCATTATAAGAAAAATCTTTACTTTGAAACTCTGTTCTTTGCCTTTTTCACACTATGAAACAGGTTTATATTCAACTTAAACACTGCTTCAGGGCAACGGATTGTGTTTTAGACTAAAAGGGAATGCATTATAAGAAGAATCTTTACTTTGAAACTCTGCTCTTAGCCTTTTTCACACTATGAAACAGCTTTGTATTCACACTAAACACTGTTTCAGGGCAAGAGATTGTGTTTTAGACTAAAAGGGAATGCATTATAAGAAGAATCTTTACTTTGAAACTCTGTTCTTTGCCTTTTTAACACTATGAAACAGCTTTGTATTCACACTAAACACTGTTTCAGGGCAAGAGATTGTGTTTTAGACTAAAAGGGAATGCATTATAAGAAGAATCTTTACTTTGAAACTCTGTTCTTTGCCTTTTTCACACTATGAAACAGCTTTGTATTCACACTAAACACTGTTTCAGGGCAAGAGATTGTGTTTTAGACTAAAAGGGAATGCATTATAAGAAGAATCTTTACTTTGAAACTGTTCTTTACCTTTTTCTCACTATGAGACAGCTTTATGTTCATCTTAAACACTGCTTCAGGGCAACAGATTGTGTTTTAGACTAAAAGGGAATGCATTATAAGAAGAATCTTTACATCGAAACTCTGTTCTTTACCTTTTTCACACTATGAAACAGCTTTATATTCAACTTAAACACTGCTTCAGGGAAAGAGATTGTGTTTTAGACTAAAAGGGAATGCATTATAAGAAGAATCTTTACTTTGAAACTCTGTTCTTTGCCTTTTTAACACTATGAAACAGCGTTGTATTCACACTAAACACTGTTTCAGGGAAAGAGATTGTGTTTTAGACTAAAAGGGAATGCATTATAAGAAGAATCTTTACTTTGAAACTCTGTTCTTTACCTTTTTCTCACTATGAAACAACTTTATGTTCATCTTAAACACTGCTTCAGGGCAAGAGATTGTGTTTTAGACTAAAAGGGAATGCATTATAAGAAGAATCTTTACTTTGAAACTCTGTTCTTTGCCTTTTTAACACTATGAAACAGCTTTGTATTCACACTAAACACTGTTTCAGGGCAAGAGATTGTGTTTTAGACTAAAAGGGAATGCATTATAAAGAATCTTTACTTTGAAACTCTGTTCTTTACCCTTTTCACACTATGAAACAGCTTTATATTCAACTTAAACACTGCTTCAGCGCAACAGATTGTGTTTTAGACTAAAAGAGAATGCATTATAAGAAGAATCTTTACTTTCAAACTCTGTTCTTTGCCTTTTTCACACTATGAAACAGCTTTATATTCAACTTAAACACTGCTTCAGGGCAACGGATTGTGTTTTAGACTAAAAGGGAATGCATTATAAGAAGAATCTTTACTTTGAAACTCTGTTCTTTGCCTTTTTAACACTATGAAACAGCTTTGTATTCACACTAAACACTGTTTCAGGGCAAGAGATTGTGTTTTAGACTAAAAGGGAATGCATTATAAGAAGAATCTTTACTTTGAAACTCTGTTCTTTGCCTTTTTCACACTATGAAACAGCTTTGTATTCACACTAAACACTGTTTCAGGGCAAGAGATTGTGTTTTAGACTAAAAGGGAATGCATTATAAGAAGAATCTTTACTTTGAAACTCTGTTCTTTACCTTTTTCTGACTATGAAACAACTTTATGTTCAACTTAAACACTGCCTCAGGGCAACAGATTGTGTTTTAGACTAAAAGGGAATGCATTATAAGAAGAATCTTTACTTTGAAACTCTGTTCTTTACCTTTTTCACACTATGAAACAGCTTTATATTCAACTTAAACACTGCTTCAGGGCAACAGATTGTGTTTTAGACTAAAAGAGAATGCATTATAAGAAGAATCTTTACTTTGAAACTCTGTTCTTTGCCTTTTTCACACTATGAAACAGCTTTGTATTCACACTAAACACTGTTTCAGGGCAAGAGATTGTGTTTTAGACTAAAAGGTAATGCATTATAAGAAGAATCTTTACTTTGAAACTCTGTTCTTTGCCTTTTTCACACTATGAAACAGCTTTATATTCACACTAAACACTGTTTCAGGGCAAGAGATTGTGTTTTAGACTAAAAGGGAATGCATTATAAGAAGAATCTTTACTTTGAAACTCTGCTCTTTGCCTTTTTCACACTATGAAACAGCTTTGTATTCACACTAAACACTGTTTCAGGGCAAGAGATTGTGTTTTAGACTAAAAGGGAATGCATTATAAGAAGAATCTTTACTTTGAAACTGTTCTTTGCCTTTTTAACTCTATGAAACAGCTTTGTATTCACACTAAACACTGTTTCAGGGCAAGAGATTGTGTTTTAGACTAAAAGGGAATGCATTATAAGAAGAATCTTTACTTTGAAACTCTGTTCTTTACCTTTTTCACTCTATAAAACAGCTTTGTATTCAACTTAAACACTGTTTCAGGGTAAGAGATTGTGTTTTAGACTACAAGGGAATGCATTATAAGAAAAATCTTTACTTTGAAACTCTGTTCTTTGCCTTTTTCACACTATGAAACAGGTTTATATTCAACTTAAACACTGCTTCAGGGCAACGGATTGTGTTTTAGACTAAAAGGGAATGCATTATAAGAAGAATCTTTACTTTGAAACTCTGCTCTTAGCCTTTTTCACACTATGAAACAGCTTTGTATTCACACTAAACACTGTTTCAGGGCAAGAGATTGTGTTTTAGACTAAAAGGGAATGCATTATAAGAAGAATCTTTACTTTGAAACTCTGTTCTTTGCCTTTTTAACACTATGAAACAGCTTTGTATTCACACTAAACACTGTTTCAGGGCAAGAGATTGTGTTTTAGACTAAAAGGGAATGCATTATAAGAAGAATCTTTACTTTGAAACTCTGTTCTTTGCCTTTTTCACACTATGAAACAGCTTTGTATTCACACTAAACACTGTTTCAGGGCAAGAGATTGTGTTTTAGACTAAAAGGGAATGCATTATAAGAAGAATCTTTACTTTGAAACTGTTCTTTACCTTTTTCTCACTATGAGACAGCTTTATGTTCATCTTAAACACTGCTTCAGGGCAACAGATTGTGTTTTAGACTAAAAGGGAATGCATTATAAGAAGAATCTTTACATCGAAACTCTGTTCTTTACCTTTTTCACACTATGAAACAGCTTTATATTCAACTTAAACACTGCTTCAGGGCAAGAGATTGTGTTTTAGACTAAAAGGGAATGCATTATAAGAAGAATCTTTACTTTGAAACTCTGTTCTTTGCCTTTTTAACACTATGAAACAGCGTTGTATTCACACTAAACACTGTTTCAGGGAAAGAGATTGTGTTTTAGACTAAAAGGGAATGCATTATAAGAAGAATCTTTACTTTGAAACTCTGTTCTTTACCTTTTTCTCACTATGAAACAACTTTATGTTCATCTTAAACACTGCTTCAGGGCAAGAGATTGTGTTTTAGACTAAAAGGGAATGCATTATAAGAAGAATCTTTACTTTGAAACTCTGTTCTTTGCCTTTTTAACACTATGAAACAGCTTTGTATTCACACTAAACACTGTTTCAGGGCAAGAGATTGTGTTTTAGACTAAAAGGGAATGCATTATAAAGAATCTTTACTTTGAAACTCTGTTCTTTACCCTTTTCACACTATGAAACAGCTTTATATTCAACTTAAACACTGCTTCAGCGCAACAGATTGTGTTTTAGACTAAAAGAGAATGCATTATAAGAAGAATCTTTACTTTCAAACTCTGTTCTTTGCCTTTTTCACACTATGAAACAGCTTTATATTCAACTTAAACACTGCTTCAGGGCAACGGATTGTGTTTTAGACTAAAAGGGAATGCATTATAAGAAGAATCTTTACTTTGAAACTCTGTTCTTTGCCTTTTTAACACTATGAAACAGCTTTGTATTCACACTAAACACTGTTTCAGGGCAAGAGATTGTGTTTTAGACTAAAAGGGAATGCATTATAAGAAGAATCTTTACTTTGAAACTCTGTTCTTTGCCTTTTTCACACTATGAAACAGCTTTGTATTCACACTAAACACTGTTTCAGGGCAAGAGATTGTGTTTTAGACTAAAAGGGAATGCATTATAAGAAGAATCTTTACTTTGAAACTCTGTTCTTTACCTTTTTCTGACTATGAAACAACTTTATGTTCAACTTAAACACTGCCTCAGGGCAACAGATTGTGTTTTAGACTAAAAGGGAATGCATTATAAGAAGAATCTTTACTTTGAAACTCTGTTCTTTACCTTTTTCACACTATGAAACAGCTTTATATTCAACTTAAACACTGCTTCAGGGCAACAGATTGTGTTTTAGACTAAAAGAGAATGCATTATAAGAAGAATCTTTACTTTGAAACTCTGTTCTTTGCCTTTTTCACACTATGAAACAGCTTTGTATTCACACTAAACACTGTTTCAGGGCAAGAGATTGTGTTTTAGACTAAAAGGTAATGCATTATAAGAAGAATCTTTACTTTGAAACTCTGTTCTTTGCCTTTTTCACACTATGAAACAGCTTTATATTCACACTAAACACTGTTTCAGGGCAAGAGATTGTGTTTTAGACTAAAAGGGAATGCATTATAAGAAGAATCTTTACTTTGAAACTCTGCTCTTTGCCTTTTTCACACTATGAAACAGCTTTGTATTCACACTAAACACTGTTTCAGGGCAAGAGATTGTGTTTTAGACTAAAAGGGAATGCATTATAAGAAGAATCTTTACTTTGAAACTGTTCTTTGCCTTTTTAACTCTATGAAACAGCTTTGTATTCACACTAAACACTGTTTCAGGGCAAGAGATTGTGTTTTAGACTAAAAGGGAATGCATTATAAGAAGAATCTTTACTTTGAAACTCTGTTCTTTACCTTTTTCACTCTATAAAACAGCTTTGTATTCAACTTAAACACTGTTTCAGGGCAAGAGATTGTGTTTTAGACTACAAGGGAATGCATTATAAGAAAAATCTTTACTTTGAAACTCTGTTCTTTGCCTTTTTCACACTATGAAACAGGTTTATATTCAACTTAAACACTGCTTCAGGGCAACGGATTGTGTTTTAGACTAAAAGGGAATGCATTATAAGAAGAATCTTTACTTTGAAACTCTGTTCTTTGCCTTTTTAACACTATGAAACAGCTTTGTATTCACACTAAACACTGTTTCAGGGCAAGAGATTGTGTTTTAGACTAAAAGGGAATGCATTATAAGAAGAATCTTTACTTTGAAACTCTGCTCTTAGCCTTTTTCACACTATGAAACAGCTTTGTATTCACACTAAACACTGTTTCAGGGCAAGAGATTGTGTTTTAGACTAAAAGGGAATGCATTATAAGAAGAATCTTTACTTTGAAACTCTGTTCTTTGCCTTTTTAACACTATGAAACAGCTTTGTATTCACATTAAACACTGTTTCAGGGCAAGAGATTGTGTTTTAGACTAAAAGGGAATGCATTATAAGAAGAATCTTTACTTTGAAACTCTGTTCTTTGCCTTTTTAACACTATGAAACAGCTTTGTATTCACACTAAACACTGTTTCAGGGCAAGAGATTGTGTTTTAGACTAAAAGGGAATGCATTATAAGAAGAATCTTTACTTTGAAACTCTGTTCTTTGCCTTTTTCACACTATGAAACAGCTTTGTATTCACACTAAACACTGTTTCAGGGCAAGAGATTGTGTTTTAGACTAAAAGGGAATGCATTATAAAGAATCTTTACTTTGAAACTCTGTTCTTTACCTTTTTCACACTATGAAACAGCTTTATATTCAACTTAAACACTGCTTCAGCGCAACAGATTGTGTTTTAGACTAAAAGAGAATGCATTATAAGAAGAATCTTTACTTTGAAACTCTGTTCTTTGCCTTTTTCACACTATGAAACAGCTTTGTATTCACACTAAACACTGTTTCAGGGCAAGAGATTGTGTTTTAGACTAAAAGGGAATGCATTATAAGAAGAATCTTTACTTTGAAACTCTGTTCTTTGCCTTTTTCACACTATGAAACAGCTTTGTATTCACACTAAACACTGTTTCAGGGCAAGAGATTGTGTTTTAGACTAAAAGGGAATGCATTATAAGAAGAATCTTTACTTTGAAACTCTGTTCTTTACCTTTTTCTCACTATGAAACAACTTTATGTTCATCTTAAACACTGCTTCAGGGCAACAGATTGTGTTTTAGACTAAAAGGGAATGCATTATAAGAAGAATCTTTACTTTGAAACTCTGTTCTTTGCCTTTTTAACACTATGAAACAGCTTTGTATTCACACTAAACACTGTTTCAGGGCAAGAGATTGTGTTTTAGACTAAAAGGGAATGCATTATAAGAAGAATCTTTACTTTGAAACTCTGTTCTTTGCCTTTTTCACACTATGAAACAGCTTTATATTCACACTAAACACTGTTTCAGGGCAAGAGATTGTGTTTTAGACTAAAAGGGAATGCATTATAAGAAGAATCTTTACTTTGAAACTCTGCTCTTTGCCTTTTTCACACTATGAAACAGCTTTGTATTCACACTAAACACTGTTTCAGGGCAAGAGATTGTGTTTTAGACTAAAAGGGAATGCATTATAAGAAGAATCTTTACTTTGAAACTGTTCTTTGCCTTTTTAACTCTATGAAACAGCTTTGTATTCACACTAAACACTGTTTCAGGGCAAGAGATTGTGTTTTAGACTAAAAGGGAATGCATTATAAGAAGAATCTTTACTTTGAAACTCTGTTCTTTACCTTTTTCACTCTATAAAACAGCTTTGTATTCAACTTAAACACTGTTTCAGGGCAAGAGATTGTGTTTTAGACTACAAGGGAATGCATTATAAGAAAAATCTTTACTTTGAAACTCTGTTCTTTGCCTTTTTCACACTATGAAACAGCTTTATATTCAACTTAAACACTGCTTCAGGGCAACGGATTGTGTTTTAGACTAAAAGGGAATGCATTATAAGAAGAATCTTTACTTTGAAACTCTGTTCTTTGCCTTTTTAACACTATGAAACAGCTTTGTATTCACACTAAACACTGTTTCAGGGCAAGAGATTGTGTTTTAGACTAAAAGGGAATGCATTATAAGAAGAATCTTTACTTTGAAACTCTGCTCTTAGCCTTTTTCACGCTATGAAACAGCTTTGTATTCACACTAAACACTGTTTCAGGGCAAGAGATTGTGTTTTAGACTAAAAGGGAATGCATTATAAGAAGAATCTTTACTTTGAAACTCTGTTCTTTACCTTTTTCTCACTATGAAACAGCTTTATGTTCATCTTAAACACTGCTTCAGGGCAACAGATTGTGTTTTAGACTAAAAGGGAATGCATTATAAGAAGAATCTTTACTTTGAAACTCTGTTCTTTGCCTTTTTAACACTATGAAACAGCTTTGTATTCACATTAAACACTGTTTCAGGGCAAGAGATTGTGTTTTAGACTAAAAGGGAATGCATTATAAGAAGAATCTTTACTTTGAAACTCTGTTCTTTGCCTTTTTAACACTATGAAACAGCTTTGTATTCACACTAAACACTGTTTCAGGGCAAGAGATTGTGTTTTAGACTAAAAGGGAATGCATTATAAGAAGAATCTTTACTTTGAAACTCTGTTCTTTGCCTTTTTCACACTATGAAACAGCTTTGTATTCACACTAAACACTGTTTCAGGGCAAGAGATTGTGTTTTAGACTAAAAGGGAATGCATTATAAAGAATCTTTACTTTGAAACTCTGTTCTTTACCTTTTTCACACTATGAAACAGCTTTATATTCAACTTAAACACTGCTTCAGCGCAACAGATTGTGTTTTAGACTAAAAGAGAATGCATTATAAGAAGAATCTTTACTTTGAAACTCTGTTCTTTGCCTTTTTCACACTATGAAACAGCTTTGTATTCACACTAAACACTGTTTCAGGGCAAGAGATTGTGTTTTAGACTAAAAGGGAATGCATTATAAGAAGAATCTTTACTTTGAAACTCTGTTCTTTGCCTTTTTCACACTATGAAACAGCTTTGTATTCACACTAAACACTGTTTCAGGGCAAGAGATTGTGTTTTAGACTAAAAGGGAATGCATTATAAGAAGAATCTTTACTTTGAAACTCTGTTCTTTACCTTTTTCTCACTATGAAACAACTTTATGTTCATCTTAAACACTGCTTCAGGGCAACAGATTGTGTTTTAGACTAAAAGGGAATGCATTATAAGAAGAATCTTTACTTTGAAACTCTGTTCTTTGCCTTTTTAACACTATGAAACAGCTTTGTATTCACACTAAACACTGTTTCAGGGCAAGAGATTGTGTTTTAGACTAAAAGGGAATGCATTATAAGAAGAATCTTTACTTTGAAACTCTGTTCTTTGCCTTTTTCACACTATGAAACAGCTTTATATTCACACTAAACACTGTTTCAGGGCAAGAGATTGTGTTTTAGACTAAAAGGGAATGCATTATAAGAAGAATCTTTACTTTGAAACTCTGCTCTTTGCCTTTTTCACACTATGAAACAGCTTTGTATTCACACTAAACACTGTTTCAGGGCAAGAGATTGTGTTTTAGACTAAAAGGGAATGCATTATAAGAAGAATCTTTACTTTGAAACTGTTCTTTGCCTTTTTAACTCTATGAAACAGCTTTGTATTCACACTAAACACTGTTTCAGGGCAAGAGATTGTGTTTTAGACTAAAAGGGAATGCATTATAAGAAGAATCTTTACTTTGAAACTCTGTTCTTTACCTTTTTCACTCTATAAAACAGCTTTGTATTCAACTTAAACACTGTTTCAGGGCAAGAGATTGTGTTTTAGACTACAAGGGAATGCATTATAAGAAAAATCTTTACTTTGAAACTCTGTTCTTTGCCTTTTTCACACTATGAAACAGCTTTATATTCAACTTAAACACTGCTTCAGGGCAACGGATTGTGTTTTAGACTAAAAGGGAATGCATTATAAGAAGAATCTTTACTTTGAAACTCTGTTCTTTGCCTTTTTAACACTATGAAACAGCTTTGTATTCACACTAAACACTGTTTCAGGGCAAGAGATTGTGTTTTAGACTAAAAGGGAATGCATTATAAGAAGAATCTTTACTTTGAAACTCTGCTCTTAGCCTTTTTCACACTATGAAACAGCTTTGTATTCACACTAAACACTGTTTCAGGGCAAGAGATTGTGTTTTAGACTAAAAGGGAATGCATTATAAGAAGAATCTTTACTTTGAAACTCTGTTCTTTACCTTTTTCTCACTATGAAACAGCTTTATGTTCATCTTAAACACTGCTTCAGGGCAACAGATTGTGTTTTAGACTAAAAGGGAATGCATTATAAGAAGAATCTTTACTTTGAAACTCTGTTCTTTGCCTTTTTAACACTATGAAACAGCTTTGTATTCACACTAAACACTGTTTCAGGGCAAGAGATTGTTTTTTAGAATACAAGGGAATGCATTATAAGAAGAATCTTACTTTGAAACTCTGTTCTTTACCTTTTTCACACTATGAAACAGCTTTGTATTCAACTTAAACATTGTTTCAGAGCTAGACATCTTGTTTTTAACCAGACTGAATAACTTACAATATCCTAAGAAAACACATATTTCAAGTGAAAAGAGTTTATCCAGGAGAGAAAAATTTGTTTTAACATGGTTCTAATGTGACCCTTGAAAGTAATTGCAACTCTGTTTTTACACCTCTAACCACAAGGAGGCAACGTTTCCACGCATTACAATTGCCTTATACATAGTTTCAGAGTAAGAAATATTGTTTTTAACCAAACTGAACAACTAAAAGGGAATGCAATATAAGAAGAATCTTTATTTTGAAACTCTGTTCTTTACATTTTTCACTCTATAAAACAGCTTTGTATTCAACTTAAACACTGCTTCAGGGCAACGGATTGTGTTTTAGACTAAAAGGGAATGCATTATAAGAAGAATCTTTACTTTGAAACTCTGTTCTTTGCCTTTTTAACACTATGAAACAGCTTTGTATTCACACTAAACACTGTTTCAGGGCAAGAGATTGTGTTTTAGACTAAAAGGGAATGCATTATAAGAAGAATCTTTACTTTGAAACTCTGTTCTTTGCCTTTTTCACACTATGAAACAGCTTTGTATTCACACTAAACACTGTTTCAGGGCAAGAGATTGTGTTTTAGACTAAAAGGGAATGCATTATAAGAAGAATCTTTACTTTGAAACTGTTCTTTACCTTTTTCTCACTATGAGACAGCTTTATGTTCATCTTAAACACTGCTTCAGGGCAACAGATTGTGTTTTAGACTAAAAGGGAATGCATTATAAGAAGAATCTTTACATCGAAACTCTGTTCTTTACCTTTTTCACACTATGAAACAGCTTTATATTCAACTTAAACACTGCTTCAGGGCAAGAGATTGTGTTTTAGACTAAAAGGGAATGCATTATAAGAAGAATCTTTACTTTGAAACTCTGTTCTTTGCCTTTTTAACACTATGAAACAGCGTTGTATTCACACTAAACACTGTTTCAGGGAAAGAGATTGTGTTTTAGACTAAAAGGGAATGCATTATAAGAAGAATCTTTACTTTGAAACTCTGTTCTTTACCTTTTTCTCACTATGAAACAACTTTATGTTCATCTTAAACACTGCTTCAGGGCAAGAGATTGTGTTTTAGACTAAAAGGGAATGCATTATAAGAAGAATCTTTACTTTGAAACTCTGTTCTTTGCCTTTTTAACACTATGAAACAGCTTTGTATTCACACTAAACACTGTTTCAGGGCAAGAGATTGTGTTTTAGACTAAAAGGGAATGCATTATAAAGAATCTTTACTTTGAAACTCTGTTCTTTACCCTTTTCACACTATGAAACAGCTTTATATTCAACTTAAACACTGCTTCAGCGCAACAGATTGTGTTTTAGACTAAAAGAGAATGCATTATAAGAAGAATCTTTACTTTCAAACTCTGTTCTTTGCCTTTTTCACACTATGAAACAGCTTTATATTCAACTTAAACACTGCTTCAGGGCAACGGATTGTGTTTTAGACTAAAAGGGAATGCATTATAAGAAGAATCTTTACTTTGAAACTCTGTTCTTTGCCTTTTTAACACTATGAAACAGCTTTGTATTCACACTAAACACTGTTTCAGGGCAAGAGATTGTGTTTTAGACTAAAAGGGAATGCATTATAAGAAGAATCTTTACTTTGAAACTCTGTTCTTTGCCTTTTTCACACTATGAAACAGCTTTGTATTCACACTAAACACTGTTTCAGGGCAAGAGATTGTGTTTTAGACTAAAAGGGAATGCATTATAAGAAGAATCTTTACTTTGAAACTCTGTTCTTTACCTTTTTCTGACTATGAAACAACTTTATGTTCAACTTAAACACTGCCTCAGGGCAACAGATTGTGTTTTAGACTAAAAGGGAATGCATTATAAGAAGAATCTTTACTTTGAAACTCTGTTCTTTACCTTTTTCACACTATGAAACAGCTTTATATTCAACTTAAACACTGCTTCAGGGCAACAGATTGTGTTTTAGACTAAAAGAGAATGCATTATAAGAAGAATCTTTACTTTGAAACTCTGTTCTTTGCCTTTTTCACACTATGAAACAGCTTTGTATTCACACTAAACACTGTTTCAGGGCAAGAGATTGTGTTTTAGACTAAAAGGTAATGCATTATAAGAAGAATCTTTACTTTGAAACTCTGTTCTTTGCCTTTTTCACACTATGAAACAGCTTTATATTCACACTAAACACTGTTTCAGGGCAAGAGATTGTGTTTTAGACTAAAAGGGAATGCATTATAAGAAGAATCTTTACTTTGAAACTCTGCTCTTTGCCTTTTTCACACTATGAAACAGCTTTGTATTCACACTAAACACTGTTTCAGGGCAAGAGATTGTGTTTTAGACTAAAAGGGAATGCATTATAAGAAGAATCTTTACTTTGAAACTGTTCTTTGCCTTTTTAACTCTATGAAACAGCTTTGTATTCACACTAAACACTGTTTCAGGGCAAGAGATTGTGTTTTAGACTAAAAGGGAATGCATTATAAGAAGAATCTTTACTTTGAAACTCTGTTCTTTACCTTTTTCACTCTATAAAACAGCTTTGTATTCAACTTAAACACTGTTTCAGGGTAAGAGATTGTGTTTTAGACTAAAAGGGAATGCATTATAAGAAGAATCTTTACTTTGAAACTCTGTTCTTTACCTTTTTCTCACTATGAAACAACTTTATGTTCATCTTAAACACTGCTTCAGGGCAAGAGATTGTGTTTTAGACTAAAAGGGAATGCATTATAAGAAGAATCTTTACTTTGAAACTCTGTTCTTTGCCTTTTTAACACTATGAAACAGCTTTGTATTCACACTAAACACTGTTTCAGGGCAAGAGATTGTGTTTTAGACTAAAAGGGAATGCATTATAAAGAATCTTTACTTTGAAACTCTGTTCTTTACCCTTTTCACACTATGAAACAGCTTTATATTCAACTTAAACACTGCTTCAGCGCAACAGATTGTGTTTTAGACTAAAAGAGAATGCATTATAAGAAGAATCTTTACTTTCAAACTCTGTTCTTTGCCTTTTTCACACTATGAAACAGCTTTATATTCAACTTAAACACTGCTTCAGGGCAACGGATTGTGTTTTAGACTAAAAGGGAATGCATTATAAGAAGAATCTTTACTTTGAAACTCTGTTCTTTGCCTTTTTAACACTATGAAACAGCTTTGTATTCACACTAAACACTGTTTCAGGGCAAGAGATTGTGTTTTAGACTAAAAGGGAATGCATTATAAGAAGAATCTTTACTTTGAAACTCTGTTCTTTGCCTTTTTCACACTATGAAACAGCTTTGTATTCACACTAAACACTGTTTCAGGGCAAGAGATTGTGTTTTAGACTAAAAGGGAATGCATTATAAGAAGAATCTTTACTTTGAAACTCTGTTCTTTACCTTTTTCTGACTATGAAACAACTTTATGTTCAACTTAAACACTGCCTCAGGGCAACAGATTGTGTTTTAGACTAAAAGGGAATGCATTATAAGAAGAATCTTTACTTTGAAACTCTGTTCTTTACCTTTTTCACACTATGAAACAGCTTTATATTCAACTTAAACACTGCTTCAGGGCAACAGATTGTGTTTTAGACTAAAAGAGAATGCATTATAAGAAGAATCTTTACTTTGAAACTCTGTTCTTTGCCTTTTTCACACTATGAAACAGCTTTGTATTCACACTAAACACTGTTTCAGGGCAAGAGATTGTGTTTTAGACTAAAAGGTAATGCATTATAAGAAGAATCTTTACTTTGAAACTCTGTTCTTTGCCTTTTTCACACTATGAAACAGCTTTATATTCACACTAAACACTGTTTCAGGGCAAGAGATTGTGTTTTAGACTAAAAGGGAATGCATTATAAGAAGAATCTTTACTTTGAAACTCTGCTCTTTGCCTTTTTCACACTATGAAACAGCTTTGTATTCACACTAAACACTGTTTCAGGGCAAGAGATTGTGTTTTAGACTAAAAGGGAATGCATTATAAGAAGAATCTTTACTTTGAAACTGTTCTTTGCCTTTTTAACTCTATGAAACAGCTTTGTATTCACACTAAACACTGTTTCAGGGCAAGAGATTGTGTTTTAGACTAAAAGGGAATGCATTATAAGAAGAATCTTTACTTTGAAACTCTGTTCTTTACCTTTTTCACTCTATAAAACAGCTTTGTATTCAACTTAAACACTGTTTCAGGGTAAGAGATTGTGTTTTAGACTACAAGGGAATGCATTATAAGAAAAATCTTTACTTTGAAACTCTGTTCTTTGCCTTTTTCACACTATGAAACAGGTTTATATTCAACTTAAACACTGCTTCAGGGCAACGGATTGTGTTTTAGACTAAAAGGGAATGCATTATAAGAAGAATCTTTACTTTGAAACTCTGCTCTTAGCCTTTTTCACACTATGAAACAGCTTTGTATTCACACTAAACACTGTTTCAGGGCAAGAGATTGTGTTTTAGACTAAAAGGGAATGCATTATAAGAAGAATCTTTACTTTGAAACTCTGTTCTTTGCCTTTTTAACACTATGAAACAGCTTTGTATTCACATTAAACACTGTTTCAGGGCAAGAGATTGTGTTTTAGACTAAAAGGGAATGCATTATAAGAAGAATCTTTACTTTGAAACTCTGTTCTTTGCCTTTTTAACACTATGAAACAGCTTTGTATTCACACTAAACACTGTTTCAGGGCAAGAGATTGTGTTTTAGACTAAAAGGGAATGCATTATAAGAAGAATCTTTACTTTGAAACTCTGTTCTTTGCCTTTTTCACACTATGAAACAGCTTTGTATTCACACTAAACACTGTTTCAGGGCAAGAGATTGTGTTTTAGACTAAAAGGGAATGCATTATAAAGAATCTTTACTTTGAAACTCTGTTCTTTACCTTTTTCACACTATGAAACAGCTTTATATTCAACTTAAACACTGCTTCAGCGCAACAGATTGTGTTTTAGACTAAAAGAGAATGCATTATAAGAAGAATCTTTACTTTGAAACTCTGTTCTTTGCCTTTTTCACACTATGAAACAGCTTTGTATTCACACTAAACACTGTTTCAGGGCAAGAGATTGTGTTTTAGACTAAAAGGGAATGCATTATAAGAAGAATCTTTACTTTGAAACTCTGTTCTTTGCCTTTTTCACACTATGAAACAGCTTTGTATTCACACTAAACACTGTTTCAGGGCAAGAGATTGTGTTTTAGACTAAAAGGGAATGCATTATAAGAAGAATCTTTACTTTGAAACTCTGTTCTTTACCTTTTTCTCACTATGAAACAACTTTATGTTCATCTTAAACACTGCTTCAGGGCAACAGATTGTGTTTTAGACTAAAAGGGAATGCATTATAAGAAGAATCTTTACTTTGAAACTCTGTTCTTTGCCTTTTTAACACTATGAAACAGCTTTGTATTCACACTAAACACTGTTTCAGGGCAAGAGATTGTGTTTTAGACTAAAAGGGAATGCATTATAAGAAGAATCTTTACTTTGAAACTCTGTTCTTTGCCTTTTTCACACTATGAAACAGCTTTATATTCACACTAAACACTGTTTCAGGGCAAGAGATTGTGTTTTAGACTAAAAGGGAATGCATTATAAGAAGAATCTTTACTTTGAAACTCTGCTCTTTGCCTTTTTCACACTATGAAACAGCTTTGTATTCACACTAAACACTGTTTCAGGGCAAGAGATTGTGTTTTAGACTAAAAGGGAATGCATTATAAGAAGAATCTTTACTTTGAAACTGTTCTTTGCCTTTTTAACTCTATGAAACAGCTTTGTATTCACACTAAACACTGTTTCAGGGCAAGAGATTGTGTTTTAGACTAAAAGGGAATGCATTATAAGAAGAATCTTTACTTTGAAACTCTGTTCTTTACCTTTTTCACTCTATAAAACAGCTTTGTATTCAACTTAAACACTGTTTCAGGGCAAGAGATTGTGTTTTAGACTACAAGGGAATGCATTATAAGAAAAATCTTTACTTTGAAACTCTGTTCTTTGCCTTTTTCACACTATGAAACAGCTTTATATTCAACTTAAACACTGCTTCAGGGCAACGGATTGTGTTTTAGACTAAAAGGGAATGCATTATAAGAAGAATCTTTACTTTGAAACTCTGTTCTTTGCCTTTTTAACACTATGAAACAGCTTTGTATTCACACTAAACACTGTTTCAGGGCAAGAGATTGTGTTTTAGACTAAAAGGGAATGCATTATAAGAAGAATCTTTACTTTGAAACTCTGCTCTTAGCCTTTTTCACACTATGAAACAGCTTTGTATTCACACTAAACACTGTTTCAGGGCAAGAGATTGTGTTTTAGACTAAAAGGGAATGCATTATAAGAAGAATCTTTACTTTGAAACTCTGTTCTTTACCTTTTTCTCACTATGAAACAGCTTTATGTTCATCTTAAACACTGCTTCAGGGCAACAGATTGTGTTTTAGACTAAAAGGGAATGCATTATAAGAAGAATCTTTACTTTGAAACTCTGTTCTTTGCCTTTTTAACACTATGAAACAGCTTTGTATTCACACTAAACACTGTTTCAGGGCAAGAGATTGTTTTTTAGAATACAAGGGAATGCATTATAAGAAGAATCTTACTTTGAAACTCTGTTCTTTACCTTTTTCACACTATGAAACAGCTTTGTATTCAACTTAAACATTGTTTCAGAGCTAGACATCTTGTTTTTAACCAGACTGAATAACTTACAATATCCTAAGAAAACACATATTTCAAGTGAAAAGAGTTTATCCAGGAGAGAAAAATTTGTTTTAACATGGTTCTAATGTGACCCTTGAAAGTAATTGCAACTCTGTTTTTACACCTCTAACCACAAGGAGGCAACGTTTCCACGCATTACAATTGCCTTATACATAGTTTCAGAGTAAGAAATATTGTTTTTAACCAAACTGAACAACTAAAAGGGAATGCAATATAAGAAGAATCTTTATTTTGAAACTCTGTTCTTTACATTTTTCACTCTATAAAACAGCTTTGTATTCAACTTAAACACTGCTTCAGGGCAACGGATTGTGTTTTAGACTAAAAGGGAATGCATTATAAGAAGAATCTTTACTTTGAAACTCTGTTCTTTGCCTTTTTAACACTATGAAACAGCTTTGTATTCACACTAAACACTGTTTCAGGGCAAGAGATTGTGTTTTAGACTAAAAGGGAATGCATTATAAGAAGAATCTTTACTTTGAAACTCTGTTCTTTGCCTTTTTCACACTATGAAACAGCTTTGTATTCACACTAAACACTGTTTCAGGGCAAGAGATTGTGTTTTAGACTAAAAGGGAATGCATTATAAGAAGAATCTTTACTTTGAAACTGTTCTTTACCTTTTTCTCACTATGAGACAGCTTTATGTTCATCTTAAACACTGCTTCAGGGCAACAGATTGTGTTTTAGACTAAAAGGGAATGCATTATAAGAAGAATCTTTACATCGAAACTCTGTTCTTTACCTTTTTCACACTATGAAACAGCTTTATATTCAACTTAAACACTGCTTCAGGGCAAGAGATTGTGTTTTAGACTAAAAGGGAATGCATTATAAGAAGAATCTTTACTTTGAAACTCTGTTCTTTGCCTTTTTAACACTATGAAACAGCGTTGTATTCACACTAAACACTGTTTCAGGGAAAGAGATTGTGTTTTAGACTAAAAGGGAATGCATTATAAGAAGAATCTTTACTTTGAAACTCTGTTCTTTACCTTTTTCTCACTATGAAACAACTTTATGTTCATCTTAAACACTGCTTCAGGGCAAGAGATTGTGTTTTAGACTAAAAGGGAATGCATTATAAGAAGAATCTTTACTTTGAAACTCTGTTCTTTGCCTTTTTAACACTATGAAACAGCTTTGTATTCACACTAAACACTGTTTCAGGGCAAGAGATTGTGTTTTAGACTAAAAGGGAATGCATTATAAAGAATCTTTACTTTGAAACTCTGTTCTTTACCCTTTTCACACTATGAAACAGCTTTATATTCAACTTAAACACTGCTTCAGCGCAACAGATTGTGTTTTAGACTAAAAGAGAATGCATTATAAGAAGAATCTTTACTTTCAAACTCTGTTCTTTGCCTTTTTCACACTATGAAACAGCTTTATATTCAACTTAAACACTGCTTCAGGGCAACGGATTGTGTTTTAGACTAAAAGGGAATGCATTATAAGAAGAATCTTTACTTTGAAACTCTGTTCTTTGCCTTTTTAACACTATGAAACAGCTTTGTATTCACACTAAACACTGTTTCAGGGCAAGAGATTGTGTTTTAGACTAAAAGGGAATGCATTATAAGAAGAATCTTTACTTTGAAACTCTGTTCTTTGCCTTTTTCACACTATGAAACAGCTTTGTATTCACACTAAACACTGTTTCAGGGCAAGAGATTGTGTTTTAGACTAAAAGGGAATGCATTATAAGAAGAATCTTTACTTTGAAACTCTGTTCTTTACCTTTTTCTGACTATGAAACAACTTTATGTTCAACTTAAACACTGCCTCAGGGCAACAGATTGTGTTTTAGACTAAAAGGGAATGCATTATAAGAAGAATCTTTACTTTGAAACTCTGTTCTTTACCTTTTTCACACTATGAAACAGCTTTATATTCAACTTAAACACTGCTTCAGGGCAACAGATTGTGTTTTAGACTAAAAGAGAATGCATTATAAGAAGAATCTTTACTTTGAAACTCTGTTCTTTGCCTTTTTCACACTATGAAACAGCTTTGTATTCACACTAAACACTGTTTCAGGGCAAGAGATTGTGTTTTAGACTAAAAGGTAATGCATTATAAGAAGAATCTTTACTTTGAAACTCTGTTCTTTGCCTTTTTCACACTATGAAACAGCTTTATATTCACACTAAACACTGTTTCAGGGCAAGAGATTGTGTTTTAGACTAAAAGGGAATGCATTATAAGAAGAATCTTTACTTTGAAACTCTGCTCTTTGCCTTTTTCACACTATGAAACAGCTTTGTATTCACACTAAACACTGTTTCAGGGCAAGAGATTGTGTTTTAGACTAAAAGGGAATGCATTATAAGAAGAATCTTTACTTTGAAACTGTTCTTTGCCTTTTTAACTCTATGAAACAGCTTTGTATTCACACTAAACACTGTTTCAGGGCAAGAGATTGTGTTTTAGACTAAAAGGGAATGCATTATAAGAAGAATCTTTACTTTGAAACTCTGTTCTTTACCTTTTTCACTCTATAAAACAGCTTTGTATTCAACTTAAACACTGTTTCAGGGTGAGAGATTGTGTTTTAGACTACAAGGGAATGCATTATAAGAAAAATCTTTACTTTGAAACTCTGTTCTTTGCCTTTTTCACACTATGAAACAGGTTTATATTCAACTTAAACACTGCTTCAGGGCAACGGATTGTGTTTTAGACTAAAAGGGAATGCATTATAAGAAGAATCTTTACTTTGAAACTCTGTTCTTTGCCTTTTTAACACTATGAAACAGCTTTGTATTCACACTAAACACTGTTTCAGGGCAAGAGATTGTGTTTTAGACTAAAAGGGAATGCATTATAAGAAGAATCTTTACTTTGAAACTCTGCTCTTAGCCTTTTTCACACTATGAAACAGCTTTGTATTCACACTAAACACTGTTTCAGGGCAAGAGATTGTGTTTTAGACTAAAAGGGAATGCATTATAAGAAGAATCTTTACTTTGAAACTCTGTTCTTTGCCTTTTTAACACTATGAAACAGCTTTGTATTCACATTAAACACTGTTTCAGGGCAAGAGATTGTGTTTTAGACTAAAAGGGAATGCATTATAAGAAGAATCTTTACTTTGAAACTCTGTTCTTTGCCTTTTTAACACTATGAAACAGCTTTGTATTCACACTAAACACTGTTTCAGGGCAAGAGATTGTGTTTTAGACTAAAAGGGAATGCATTATAAGAAGAATCTTTACTTTGAAACTCTGTTCTTTGCCTTTTTCACACTATGAAACAGCTTTGTATTCACACTAAACACTGTTTCAGGGCAAGAGATTGTGTTTTAGACTAAAAGGGAATGCATTATAAAGAATCTTTACTTTGAAACTCTGTTCTTTACCTTTTTCACACTATGAAACAGCTTTATATTCAACTTAAACACTGCTTCAGCGCAACAGATTGTGTTTTAGACTAAAAGAGAATGCATTATAAGAAGAATCTTTACTTTGAAACTCTGTTCTTTGCCTTTTTCACACTATGAAACAGCTTTGTATTCACACTAAACACTGTTTCAGGGCAAGAGATTGTGTTTTAGACTAAAAGGGAATGCATTATAAGAAGAATCTTTACTTTGAAACTCTGTTCTTTGCCTTTTTCACACTATGAAACAGCTTTGTATTCACACTAAACACTGTTTCAGGGCAAGAGATTGTGTTTTAGACTAAAAGGGAATGCATTATAAGAAGAATCTTTACTTTGAAACTCTGTTCTTTACCTTTTTCTCACTATGAAACAACTTTATGTTCATCTTAAACACTGCTTCAGGGCAACAGATTGTGTTTTAGACTAAAAGGGAATGCATTATAAGAAGAATCTTTACTTTGAAACTCTGTTCTTTGCCTTTTTAACACTATGAAACAGCTTTGTATTCACACTAAACACTGTTTCAGGGCAAGAGATTGTGTTTTAGACTAAAAGGGAATGCATTATAAGAAGAATCTTTACTTTGAAACTCTGTTCTTTGCCTTTTTCACACTATGAAACAGCTTTATATTCACACTAAACACTGTTTCAGGGCAAGAGATTGTGTTTTAGACTAAAAGGGAATGCATTATAAGAAGAATCTTTACTTTGAAACTCTGCTCTTTGCCTTTTTCACACTATGAAACAGCTTTGTATTCACACTAAACACTGTTTCAGGGCAAGAGATTGTGTTTTAGACTAAAAGGGAATGCATTATAAGAAGAATCTTTACTTTGAAACTGTTCTTTGCCTTTTTAACTCTATGAAACAGCTTTGTATTCACACTAAACACTGTTTCAGGGCAAGAGATTGTGTTTTAGACTAAAAGGGAATGCATTATAAGAAGAATCTTTACTTTGAAACTCTGTTCTTTACCTTTTTCACTCTATAAAACAGCTTTGTATTCAACTTAAACACTGTTTCAGGGCAAGAGATTGTGTTTTAGACTACAAGGGAATGCATTATAAGAAAAATCTTTACTTTGAAACTCTGTTCTTTGCCTTTTTCACACTATGAAACAGCTTTATATTCAACTTAAACACTGCTTCAGGGCAACGGATTGTGTTTTAGACTAAAAGGGAATGCATTATAAGAAGAATCTTTACTTTGAAACTCTGTTCTTTGCCTTTTTAACACTATGAAACAGCTTTGTATTCACACTAAACACTGTTTCAGGGCAAGAGATTGTGTTTTAGACTAAAAGGGAATGCATTATAAGAAGAATCTTTACTTTGAAACTCTGCTCTTAGCCTTTTTCACACTATGAAACAGCTTTGTATTCACACTAAACACTGTTTCAGGGCAAGAGATTGTGTTTTAGACTAAAAGGGAATGCATTATAAGAAGAATCTTTACTTTGAAACTCTGTTCTTTACCTTTTTCTCACTATGAAACAGCTTTATGTTCATCTTAAACACTGCTTCAGGGCAACAGATTGTGTTTTAGACTAAAAGGGAATGCATTATAAGAAGAATCTTTACTTTGAAACTCTGTTCTTTGCCTTTTTAACACTATGAAACAGCTTTGTATTCACATTAAACACTGTTTCAGGGCAAGAGATTGTGTTTTAGACTAAAAGGGAATGCATTATAAGAAGAATCTTTACTTTGAAACTCTGTTCTTTGCCTTTTTAACACTATGAAACAGCTTTGTATTCACACTAAACACTGTTTCAGGGCAAGAGATTGTGTTTTAGACTAAAAGGGAATGCATTATAAGAAGAATCTTTACTTTGAAACTCTGTTCTTTGCCTTTTTCACACTATGAAACAGCTTTGTATTCACACTAAACACTGTTTCAGGGCAAGAGATTGTGTTTTAGACTAAAAGGGAATGCATTATAAGAAGAATCTTTACTTTGAAACTCTGTTCTTTGCCTTTTTAACACTATGAAACAGCTTTGTATTCACACTAAACACTGTTTCAGGGCAAGAGATTGTGTTTTAGAATACAAGGGAATGCATTATAAGAAGAATCTTACTTTGAAACTCTGTTCTTTACCTTTTTCACACTATGAAACAGCTTTGTATTCAACTTAAACATTGTTTCAGAGCTAGACATCTTGTTTTTAACCAGACTGAATAACTTACAATATCCTAAGAAAACACATATTTCAAGTGAAAAGAGTTTATCCAGGAGAGAAAAATTTGTTTTAACATGGTTCTAATGTGACCCTTGAAAGTAATTGCAACTCTGTTTTTACACCTCTAACCACAAGGAGGCAACGTTTCCACGCATTACAATTGCCTTATACATAGTTTCAGAGTAAGAAATATTGTTTTTAACCAAACTGAACAACTAAAAGGGAATGCAATATAAGAAGAATCTTTATTTTGAAACTCTGTTCTTTACCTTTTTCACTCTATAAAACAGCTTTGTATTCAACTTAAACACTGTTTCAGGGCAAGAGATTGTGTTTTAGACTAAAAGGGAATGCATTATAAGAAGAATCTTTACTTTGAAACTCTGTTCTTTACCTTTTTCACTCTATAAAACAGCTTTGTATTCAACTTAAACACTGTTTCAGGGCAAGAGATTGTGTTTTAGACTACAAGGGAATGCATTATAAGAAAAATCTTTACTTTGAAACTCTGTTCTTTGCCTTTTTCACACTATGAAACAGGTTTATATTCAACTTAAACACTGCTTCAGGGCAACGGATTGTGTTTTAGACTAAAAGGGAATGCATTATAAGAAGAATCTTTACTTTGAAACTCTGTTCTTTGCCTTTTTAACACTATGAAACAGCTTTGTATTCACACTAAACACTGTTTCAGGGCAAGAGATTGTGTTTTAGACTAAAAGGGAATGCATTATAAGAAGAATCTTTACTTTGAAACTCTGCTCTTAGCCTTTTTCACACTATGAAACAGCTTTGTATTCACACTAAACACTGTTTCAGGGCAAGAGATTGTGTTTTAGACTAAAAGGGAATGCATTATAAGAAGAATCTTTACTTTGAAACTCTGTTCTTTGCCTTTTTAACACTATGAAACAGCTTTGTATTCACATTAAACACTGTTTCAGGGCAAGAGATTGTGTTTTAGACTAAAAGGGAATGCATTATAAGAAGAATCTTTACTTTGAAACTGTTCTTTGCCTTTTTAACTCTATGAAACAGCTTTGTATTCACACTAAACACTGTTTCAGGGCAAGAGATTGTGTTTTAGACTAAAAGGGAATGCATTATAAGAAGAATCTTTACTTTGAAACTCTGTTCTTTACCTTTTTCACTCTATAAAACAGCTTTGTATTCAACTTAAACACTGTTTCAGGGCAAGAGATTGTGTTTTAGACTACAAGGGAATGCATTATAAGAAAAATCTTTACTTTGAAACTCTGTTCTTTGCCTTTTTCACACTATGAAACAGCTTTATATTCAACTTAAACACTGCTTCAGGGCAACGGATTGTGTTTTAGACTAAAAGGGAATGCATTATAAGAAGAATCTTTACTTTGAAACTCTGTTCTTTGCCTTTTTAACACTATGAAACAGCTTTGTATTCACACTAAACACTGTTTCAGGGCAAGAGATTGTGTTTTAGACTAAAAGGGAATGCATTATAAGAAGAATCTTTACTTTGAAACTCTGCTCTTAGCCTTTTTCACACTATGAAACAGCTTTGTATTCACACTAAACACTGTTTCAGGGCAAGAGATTGTGTTTTAGACTAAAAGGGAATGCATTATAAGAAGAATCTTTACTTTGAAACTCTGTTCTTTACCTTTTTCTCACTATGAAACAGCTTTATGTTCATCTTAAACACTGCTTCAGGGCAACAGATTGTGTTTTAGACTAAAAGGGAATGCATTATAAGAAGAATCTTTACTTTGAAACTCTGTTCTTTGCCTTTTTAACACTATGAAACAGCTTTGTATTCACACTAAACACTGTTTCAGGGCAAGAGATTGTGTTTTAGACTAAAAGGGAATGCATTATAAGAAGAATCTTTACTTTGAAACTCTGTTCTTTGCCTTTTTCACACTATGAAACAGCTTTGTATTCACACTAAACACTGTTTCAGGGCAAGAGATTGTGTTTTAGACTAAAAGGGAATGCATTATAAGAAGAATCTTTACTTTGAAACTCTGTTCTTTGCCTTTTTAACACTATGAAACAGCTTTGTATTCACACTAAACACTGTTTCAGGGCAAGAGATTGTGTTTTAGAATACAAGGGAATGCATTATAAGAAGAATCTTACTTTGAAACTCTGTTCTTTACCTTTTTCACACTATGAAACAGCTTTGTATTCAACTTAAACATTGTTTCAGAGCTAGACATCTTGTTTTTAACCAGACTGAATAACTTACAATATCCTAAGAAAACACATATTTCAAGTGAAAAGAGTTTATCCAGGAGAGAAAAATTTGTTTTAACATGGTTCTAATGTGACCCTTGAAAGTAATTGCAACTCTGTTTTTACACCTCTAACCACAAGGAGGCAACGTTTCCACGCATTACAATTGCCTTATACATAGTTTCAGAGTAAGAAATATTGTTTTTAATCAAACTGAACAACTAAAAGGGAATGCAATATAAGAAGAATCTTTATTTTGAAACTCTGTTCTTTACCTTTTTCACTCTATAAAACAGCTTTGTATTCAACTTAAACACTGCTTCAGGGCAACGGATTGTGTTTTAGACTAAAAGGGAATGCAATATAAGAAGAATCTTTATTTTGAAACTCTGTTCTTTACCTTTTTCACTCTATAAAACAGCTTTGTATTCAACTTAAACACTGCTTCAGGGCAACGGATTGTGTTTTAGACTAAAAGGGAATGCATTATAAGAAGAATCTTTACTTTGAAACTCTGTTCTTTGCCTTTTTAACACTATGAAACAGCTTTGTATTCACACTAAACACTGTTTCAGGGCAAGAGATTGTGTTTTAGACTAAAAGGGAATGCATTATAAGAAGAATCTTTACTTTGAAACTCTGTTCTTTGCCTTTTTCACACTATGAAACAGCTTTGTATTCACACTAAACACTGTTTCAGGGCAAGAGATTGTGTTTTAGACTAAAAGGGAATGCATTATAAGAAGAATCTTTACTTTGAAACTCTGTTCTTTGCCTTTTTCACACTATGAAACAGCTTTGTATTCACACTAAACACTGTTTCAGGGCAAGAGATTGTGTTTTAGACTAAAAGGGAATGCATTATAAGAAGAATCTTTACTTTGAAACTCTGTTCTTTACCTTTTTCTGACTATGAAACAACTTTATGTTCATCTTAAACACTGCTTCAGGGCAACAGATTGTGTTTTAGACTAAAAGGGAATGCATTATAAGAAGAATCTTTACTTTGAAACTCTGTTCTTTACCTTTTTCACACTATGAAACAGCTTTATATTCAACTTAAACACTGCTTCAGGGCAACAGATTGTGTTTTAGACTAAAAGGGAATGCATTATAAGAAGAATCTTTACTTTGAAACTCTGTTCTTTGCCTTTTTAACACTATGAAACAGCTTTGTATTCACACTAAACACTGTTTCAGGGCAAGAGATTGTGTTTTAGACTAAAAGGTAATGCATTATAAGAAGAATCTTTACTTTGAAACTCTGTTCTTTGCCTTTTTCACACTATGAAACAGCTTTATATTCACACTAAACACTGTTTCAGGGCAAGAGATTGTGTTTTAGACTAAAAGGGAATGCATTATAAGAAGAATCTTTACTTTGAAACTGTTCTTTGCCTTTTTAACTCTATGAAACAGCTTTGTATTCACACTAAACACTGTTTCAGGGCAAGAGATTGTGTTTTAGACTAAAAGGGAATGCATTATAAGAAGAATCTTTACTTTGAAACTCTGTTCTTTACCTTTTTCACTCTATAAAACAGCTTTGTATTCAACTTAAACACTGTTTCAGGGCAAGAGATTGTGTTTTAGACTACAAGGGAATGCATTATAAGAAAAATCTTTACTTTGAAACTCTGTTCTTTGCCTTTTTCACACTATGAAACAGGTTTATATTCAACTTAAACACTGCTTCAGGGCAACGGATTGTGTTTTAGACTAAAAGGGAATGCATTATAAGAAGAATCTTTACTTTGAAACTCTGTTCTTTGCCTTTTTAACACTATGAAACAGCTTTGTATTCACACTAAACACTGTTTCAGGGCAAGAGATTGTGTTTTAGACTAAAAGGGAATGCATTATAAGAAGAATCTTTACTTTGAAACTCTGTTCTTTGCCTTTTTAACACTATGAAACAGCTTTGTATTCACACTAAACACTGTTTCAGGGCAAGAGATTGTGTTTTAGACTAAAAGGGAATGCATTATAAGAAGAATCTTTACTTTGAAACTCTGTTCTTTGCCTTTTTCACACTATGAAACAGCTTTGTATTCACACTAAACACTGTTTCAGGGCAAGAGATTGTGTTTTAGACTAAAAGGGAATGCATTATAAAGAATCTTTACTTTGAAACTCTGTTCTTTACCTTTTTCACACTATGAAACAGCTTTATATTCAACTTAAACACTGCTTCAGCGCAACAGATTGTGTTTTAGACTAAAAGAGAATGCATTATAAGAAGAATCTTTACTTTGAAACTCTGTTCTTTGCCTTTTTCACACTATGAAACAGCTTTATATTCAACTTAAACACTGCTTCAGGGCAACGGATTGTGTTTTAGACTAAAAGGGAATGCATTATAAGAAGAATCTTTACTTTGAAACTCTGTTCTTTGCCTTTTTAACACTATGAAACAGCTTTGTATTCACACTAAACACTGTTTCAGGGCAAGAGATTGTGTTTTAGACTAAAAGGGAATGCATTATAAGAAGAATCTTTACTTTGAAACTGTTCTTTGCCTTTTTCACACTATGAAACAGCTTTGTATTCACACTAAACACTGTTTCAGGGCAAGAGATTGTGTTTTAGACTAAAAGGGAATGCATTATAAGAAGAATCTTTACTTTGAAACTCTGTTCTTTACCTTTTTCTCACTATGAAACAACTTTATGTTCATCTTAAACATTGCTTCAGGGCAACAGATTGTGTTTTAGACTAAAAGGGAATGCATTATAAGAAGAATCTTTACTTTGAAACTCTGTTCTTTGCCTTTTTAACACTATGAAACAGCTTTGTATTCACACTAAACACTGTTTCAGGGCAAGAGATTGTGTTTTAGACTAAAAGGGAATGCATTATAAGAAGAATCTTTACTTTGAAACTCTGTTCTTTGCCTTTTTCACACTATGAAACAGCTTTATATTCACACTAAACACTGTTTCAGGGCAAGAGATTGTGTTTTAGACTAAAAGGGAATGCATTATAAGAAGAATCTTTACTTTGAAACTCTGCTCTTTGCCTTTTTCACACTATGAAACAGCTTTGTATTCACACTAAACACTGTTTCAGGGCAAGAGATTGTGTTTTAGACTAAAAGGGAATGCATTATAAGAAGAATCTTTACTTTGAAACTGTTCTTTGCCTTTTTAACTCTATGAAACAGCTTTGTATTCACACTAAACACTGTTTCAGGGCAAGAGATTGTGTTTTAGACTAAAAGGGAATGCATTATAAGAAGAATCTTTACTTTGAAACTCTGTTCTTTGCCTTTTTCACACTATGAAACAGCTTTGTATTCACACTAAACACTGTTTCAGGGCAAGAGATTGTGTTTTAGACTAAAAGGGAATGCATTATAAGAAGAATCTTTACTTTGAAACTCTGTTCTTTACCTTTTTCTCACTATGAAACAACTTTATGTTCATCTTAAACATTGCTTCAGGGCAACAGATTGTGTTTTAGACTAAAAGGGAATGCATTATAAGAAGAATCTTTACTTTGAAACTCTGTTCTTTGCCTTTTTAACACTATGAAACAGCTTTGTATTCACACTAAACACTGTTTCAGGGCAAGAGATTGTGTTTTAGACTAAAAGGGAATGCATTATAAGAAGAATCTTTACTTTGAAACTCTGTTCTTTGCCTTTTTCACACTATGAAACAGCTTTATATTCACACTAAACACTGTTTCAGGGCAAGAGATTGTGTTTTACACTAAAAGGGAATGCATTATAAGAAGAATCTTTACTTTGAAACTCTGCTCTTTGCCTTTTTCACACTATGAAACAGCTTTGTATTCACACTAAACACTGTTTCAGGGCAAGAGATTGTGTTTTAGACTAAAAGGGAATGCATTATAAGAAGAATCTTTACTTTGAAACTGTTCTTTGCCTTTTTATCTCTATGAAACAGCTTTGTATTCACACTAAACACTGTTTCAGGGCAAGAGATTGTGTTTTAGACTAAAAGGGAATGCATTATAAGAAGAATCTTTACTTTGAAACTCTGTTCTTTACCTTTTTCACTCTATAAAACAGCTTTGTATTCAACTTAAACACTGTTTCAGGGCAAGAGATTGTGTTTTAGACTACAAGGGAATGCATTATAAGAAAAATCTTTACTTTGAAACTCTGTTCTTTGCCTTTTTCACACTATGAAACAGCTTTATATTCAACTTAAACACTGCTTCAGGGCAACGGATTGTGTTTTAGACTAAAAGGGAATGCATTATAAGAAGAATCTTTACTTTGAAACTCTGTTCTTTGCCTTTTTAACACTATGAAACAGCTTTGTATTCACACTAAACACTGTTTCAGGGCAAGAGATTGTGTTTTAGACTAAAAGGGAATGCATTATAAGAAGAATCTTTACTTTGAAACTCTGCTCTTAGCCTTTTTCACACTATGAAACAGCTTTGTATTCACACTAAACACTGTTTCAGGGCAAGAGATTGTGTTTTAGACTAAAAGGGAATGCATTATAAGAAGAATCTTTACTTTGAAACTCTGTTCTTTACCTTTTTCTCACTATGAAACAGCTTTATGTTCATCTTAAACACTGCTTCAGGGCAACAGATTGTGTTTTAGACTAAAAGGGAATGCATTATAAGAAGAATCTTTACTTTGAAACTCTGTTCTTTGCCTTTTTAACACTATGAAACAGCTTTATGTTCATCTTAAACTGCTTCAGGGCAACAGATTGTGTTTTAGACTAAAAGGGAATGCATTATAAGAAGAATCTTTACTTTGAAACTCTGTTCTTTACCTTTTTCACACTATGAAACAGCTTTATATTCAACTTAAACACTGCTTCAGGGCAACAGATTGTGTTTTAGACTAAAAGGGAATGCATTATAAGAAGAATCTTTACTTTGAAACTCTGTTCTTTGCCTTTTTTACACTATGAAACAGCTTTGTATTCACACTAAACACTGTTTCAGGGCAAGAGATTGTGTTTTAGACTACAAGGGAATGCATTATAAGAAGAATCTTTACTTTGAAACTCTGTTCTTTACCTTTTTCTCACTATGAAACAGCTTTATATTCAACTTAAACACTGTTTCAGGGCAAGAGATTGTGTTTTAGACTACAAGGGAATGCATTATAAGAAGAATCTTTACTTTGAAACTCTGTTCTTTGCCTTTTTCACACTAAGAAACAGCTTTATATTCAACTTAAACACTGCTTCAGGGCAACGGATTGTGTTTTAGACTAAAAGGGAATGCATTATAAGAAGAATCTTTACTTTGAAACTGTTCTTTGCCTTTTTCACACTATGAAACAGCTTTATATTCACACTAAACACTGTTTCAGGGCAAGAGATTGTGTTTTAGACTAAAAGGGAATGCATTATAAGAAGAATCTTTACTTTGAAACTCTGCTCTTTGCCTTTTTCACACTATGAAACAGCTTTGTATTCACACTAAACACTGTTTCAGGGCAAGAGATTGTGTTTTAGACTAAAAGGGAATGCATTATAAGAAGAATCTTTACTTTGAAACTCTGTTCTTTGCCTTTTTAACTCTATGAAACAGCTTTGTATTCACACTAAACACTGTTTCAGGGCAAGAGATTGTGTTTTAGACTAAAAGGGAATGCATTATAAAAAGAATCTTTACTTTGAAACTCTGTTCTTTGCCTTTTTCACACTATGAAACAGCTTTGTATTCACACTAAACACTGTTTCAGGGCAACGGATTGTGTTTTAGACTAAAAGGGAATGCATTATAAGAAGAATCCTTACTTTAAAACTGTGTTCTTTACCTTTTTCACTCTATAAAACAGCTTTGTATTCAACTTAAACACTGTTACAGAGCTAGACATCTTGTTTTTAACCAGTCTGAATAACTTACAATATCCTAAGAAAACACATATTTCAAGTGAAAAGAGTTTATCCAGGGGAGAACAAGTTGTTTTAACATGGTTCTAATGTGACCCTTGAAAGTAATTGCAACTCTGTTTTTACACCTCTAACCACAAGGAGGCAACGTTTCCACGCATTACAATTGCCTTATACATAGTTTCAGAGTAAGAAATATTGTTTTTAACCAAACTGAACAACTAAAAGGGAATGCAATATAAGAAGAATCTTTATTTTGAATCTCTGTTCTTTACCTTTTTCAATCTATAAAACAGCTTTGTATTCAACTTAAACACTGCTTCAGGGCAACGGATTGTGTTTTAAACTAAAAGGGAATGCATTATAAGAAGAATCTTTACTTTGAAACTCTGTTCTTTACCTTTTTCACACTATTAAACAGCTTTGTATTCACCCTAAACACTGTTTCAGGGCAAGAGATTGTGTTTTAGACTACAAGGGAATGCATTATAAGAAGAATCTTTACTTTGAAACTCTGTTCTTTGCCTTTTTCACACTAAGAAACAGCTTTATATTCAACTTAAACACTGCTTCAGGGCAACGGATTGTGTTTTAGACTAAAAGGGAATGCATTATAAGAAGAATCTTTACTTTGAAACTCTGTTCTTTGCCTTTTTAACTCTATGAAACAGCTTTGTATTCACACTAAACACTGTTTCAGGGCAAGAGATTGTGTTTTAGACTAAAAGGGAATGCATTATAAGAAGAATCTTTACTTTGAAACTCTGTTCTTTGCCTTTTTAACACTATGAAACAGCTTTGTATTCACACTAAACACTGTTTCAGGGCAAGAGATTGTGTTTTAGAATACAAGGGAATGCATTATAAGAAGAATCTTACTTTGAAACTCTGTTCTTTACCTTTTTCACACTATGAAACAGCTTTGTATTCAACTTAAACATTGTTTCAGAGCTAGACATCTTGTTTTTAACCAGACTGAATAACTTACAATATCCTAAGAAAACACATATTTCAAGTGAAAAGAGTTTATCCAGGAGAGAAAAATTTGTTTTAACATGGTTCTAATGTGACCCTTGAAAGTAATTGCAACTCTGTTTTTACACCTCTAACCACAAGGAGGCAACGTTTCCACGCATTACAATTGCCTTATACATAGTTTCAGAGTAAGAAATATTGTTTTTAACCAAACTGAACAACTAAAAGGGAATGCAATATAAGAAGAATCTTTATTTTGAAACTCTGTTCTTTACCTTTTTCACTCTATAAAACAGCTTTGTATTCAACTTAAACACTGTTTCAGGGCAAGAGATTGTGTTTTAGACTACAAGGGAATGCATTATAAGAAAAATCTTTACTTTGAAACTCTGTTCTTTGCCTTTTTCACACTATGAAACAGCTTTATATTCAACTTAAACACTGCTTCAGGGCAACGGATTGTGTTTTAGACTAAAAGGGAATGCATTATAAGAAGAATCTTTACTTTGAAACTCTGTTCTTTGCCTTTTTCACACTATGAAACAGCTTTGTATTCACACTAAACACTGTTTCAGGGCAAGAGATTGTGTTTTAGACTAAAAGGGAATGCATTATAAGAAGAATCTTTACTTTGAAACTCTGCTCTTTGCCTTTTTCACACTATGAAACAGCTTTGTATTCACACTAAACACTGTTTCAGGGCAAGAGATTGTGTTTTAGACTAAAAGGGAATGCATTATAAGAAGAATCTTTACTTTGAAACTCTGTTCTTTACCTTTTTCACTCTATAAAACAGCTTTGTATTCAACTTAAACACTGTTTCAGGGCAAGAGATTGTGTTTTAGACTACAAGGGAATGCATTATAAGAAAAATCTTTACTTTGAAACTCTGTTCTTTGCCTTTTTCACACTATGAAACAGCTTTATATTCAACTTAAACACTGCTTCAGGGCAACGGATTGTGTTTTAGACTAAAAGGGAATGCATTATAAGAAGAATCTTTACTTTGAAACTCTGTTCTTTGCCTTTTTAACACTATGAAACAGCTTTGTATTCACACTAAACACTGTTTCAGGGCAAGAGATTGTGTTTTAGACTAAAAGGGAATGCATTATAAGAAGAATCTTTACTTTGAAACTCTGCTCTTAGCCTTTTTCACACTATGAAACAGCTTTGTATTCACACTAAACACTGTTTCAGGGCAAGAGATTGTGTTTTAGACTAAAAGGGAATGCATTATAAGAAGAATCTTTACTTTGAAACTCTGTTCTTTACCTTTTTCTCACTATGAAACAGCTTTATGTTCATCTTAAACACTGCTTCAGGGCAACAGATTGTGTTTTAGACTAAAAGGGAATGCATTATAAGAAGAATCTTTACTTTGAAACTCTGTTCTTTGCCTTTTTAACACTATGAAACAGCTTTGTATTCACATTAAACACTGTTTCAGGGCAAGAGATTGTGTTTTAGACTAAAAGGGAATGCATTATAAGAAGAATCTTTACTTTGAAACTCTGTTCTTTGCCTTTTTAACACTATGAAACAGCTTTGTATTCACACTAAACACTGTTTCAGGGCAAGAGATTGTGTTTTAGACTAAAAGGGAATGCATTATAAGAAGAATCTTTACTTTGAAACTCTGTTCTTTGCCTTTTTCACACTATGAAGCAGCTTTGTATTCACACTAAACACTGTTTCAGGGCAAGAGATTGTGTTTTAGACTAAAAGGGAATGCATTATAAGAAGAATCTTTACTTTGAAACTCTGTTCTTTGCCTTTTTCACACTAAGAAACAGCTTTATATTCAACTCAAACTGCTTCAGGGCAAGAGATTGTGTTTTAGACTAAAAGGGAATGCATTATAAGAAGAATCTTTACTTTGAAACTCTGTTCTTTGCCTTTTTCACACTATGAAACAGCTTTGTATTCACACTAAACACTGTTTCAGGGCAAGAGATTGTGTTTTAGACTAAAAGGGAATGCATTATAAGAAGAATCTTTACTTTGAAACTCTGTTCTTTACCTTTTTCTCACTATGAAACAACTTTATGTTCATCTTAAACACTGCTTCAGGGCAACAGATTGTGTTTTAGACTAAAAGGGAATGCATTATAAGAAGAATCTTTACTTTGAAACTCTGTTCTTTGCCTTTTTAACACTATGAAACAGCTTTGTATTCACACTAAACACTGTTTCAGGGCAAGAGATTGTGTTTTAGACTAAAAGGGAATGCATTATAAGAAGAATCTTTACTTTGAAACTCTGTTCTTTGCCTTTTTCACACTATGAAACAGCTTTATATTCACACTAAACACTGTTTCAGGGCAAGAGATTGTGTTTTAGACTAAAAGGGAATGCATTATAAGAAGAATCTTTACTTTGAAACTCTGCTCTTTGCCTTTTTCACACTATGAAACAGCTTTGTATTCACACTAAACACTGTTTCAGGGCAAGAGATTGTGTTTTAGACTAAAAGGGAATGCATTATAAGAAGAATCTTTACTTTGAAACTGTTCTTTGCCTTTTTAACTCTATGAAACAGCTTTGTATTCACACTAAACACTGTTTCAGGGCAAGAGATTGTGTTTTAGACTAAAAGGGAATGCATTATAAGAAGAATCTTTACTTTGAAACTCTGTTCTTTACCTTTTTCACTCTATAAAACAGCTTTGTATTCAACTTAAACACTGTTTCAGGGCAAGAGATTGTGTTTTAGACTACAAGGGAATGCATTATAAGAAAAATCTTTACTTTGAAACTCTGTTCTTTGCCTTTTTCACACTATGAAACAGCTTTATATTCAACTTAAACACTGCTTCAGGGCAACGGATTGTGTTTTAGACTAAAAGGGAATGCATTATAAGAAGAATCTTTACTTTGAAACTCTGTTCTTTGCCTTTTTAACACTATGAAACAGCTTTGTATTCACACTAAACACTGTTTCAGGGCAAGAGATTGTGTTTTAGACTAAAAGGGAATGCATTATAAGAAGAATCTTTACTTTGAAACTCTGCTCTTAGCCTTTTTCACACTATGAAACAGCTTTGTATTCACACTAAACACTGTTTCAGGGCAAGAGATTGTGTTTTAGACTAAAAGGGAATGCATTATAAGAAGAATCTTTACTTTGAAACTCTGTTCTTTACCTTTTTCTCACTATGAAACAGCTTTATGTTCATCTTAAACACTGCTTCAGGGCAACAGATTGTGTTTTAGACTAAAAGGGAATGCATTATAAGAAGAATCTTTACTTTGAAACTCTGTTCTTTGCCTTTTTAACATTATGAAACAGCTTTGTATTCACATTAAACACTGTTTCAGGGCAAGAGATTGTGTTTTAGACTAAAAGGGAATGCATTATAAGAAGAATCTTTACTTTGAAACTCTGTTCTTTGCCTTTTTAACACTATGAAACAGCTTTGTATTCACACTAAACACTGTTTCAGGGCAAGAGATTGTGTTTTAGACTAAAAGGGAATGCATTATAAGAAGAATCTTTACTTTGAAACTCTGTTCTTTGCCTTTTTCACACTATGAAACAGCTTTGTATTCACACTAAACACTGTTTCAGGGCAAGAGATTGTGTTTTAGACTAAAAGGGAATGCATTATAAGAAGAATCTTTACTTTGAAACTCTGTTCTTTGCCTTTTTAACACTATGAAACAGCTTTGTATTCACACTAAACACTGTTTCAGGGCAAGAGATTGTGTTTTAGAATACAAGGGAATGCATTATAAGAAGAATCTTACTTTGAAACTCTGTTCTTTACCTTTTTCACACTATGAAACAGCTTTGTATTCAACTTAAACATTGTTTCAGAGCTAGACATCTTGTTTTTAACCAGACTGAATAACTTACAATATCCTAAGAAAACACATATTTCAAGTGAAAAGAGTTTATCCAGGAGAGAAAAATTTGTTTTAACATGGTTCTAATGTGACCCTTGAAAGTAATTGCAACTCTGTTTTTACACCTCTAACCACAAGGAGGCAACGTTTCCACGCATTACAATTGCCTTATACATAGTTTCAGAGTAAGAAATATTGTTTTTAACCAAACTGAACAACTAAAAGGGAATGCAATATAAGAAGAATCTTTATTTTGAAACTCTGTTCTTTACCTTTTTCACTCTATAAAACAGCTTTGTATTCAACTTAAACACTGCTTCAGGGCAACGGATTGTGTTTTAGACTAAAAGGGAATGCATTATAAGAAGAATCTTTACTTTGAAACTCTGTTCTTTGCCTTTTTAACACTATGAAACAGCTTTGTATTCACACTAAACACTGTTTCAGGGCAAGAGATTGTGTTTTAGACTAAAAGGGAATGCATTATAAGAAGAATCTTTACTTTGAAACTCTGTTCTTTGCCTTTTTCACACTATGAAACAGCTTTGTATTCACACTAAACACTGTTTCAGGGCAAGAGATTGTGTTTTAGACTAAAAGGGAATGCATTATAAGAAGAATCTTTACTTTGAAACTGTTCTTTACCTTTTTCTCACTATGAGACAGCTTTATGTTCATCTTAAACACTGCTTCAGGGCAACAGATTGTGTTTTAGACTAAAAGGGAATGCATTATAAGAAGAATCTTTACATCGAAACTCTGTTCTTTACCTTTTTCACACTATGAAACAGCTTTATATTCAACTTAAACACTGCTTCAGGGCAAGAGATTGTGTTTTAGACTAAAAGGGAATGCATTATAAGAAGAATCTTTACTTTGAAACTCTGTTCTTTGCCTTTTTAACACTATGAAACAGCGTTGTATTCACACTAAACACTGTTTCAGGGAAAGAGATTGTGTTTTAGACTAAAAGGGAATGCATTATAAGAAGAATCTTTACTTTGAAACTCTGTTCTTTACCTTTTTCTCACTATGAAACAACTTTATGTTCATCTTAAACACTGCTTCAGGGCAACAGATTGTGTTTTAGACTAAAAGGGAATGCATTATGAGAAGAATCTTTACTTTGAAACTCTGTTCTTTGCCTTTTTAACACTAAGAAACAGCTTTGTATTCACACTAAACACTGTTTCAGGGCAAGAGATTGTGTTTTAGACTACAAGGGAATGCATTATAAGAAGAATCTTTACTTTGAAACTCTGTTCTTTACCTTTTTCTCACTATGAAACAGCTTTATATTCAACTTAAACACTGTTTCAGGGCAAGAGATTGTGTTTTAGACTACAAGGGAATGCATTATAAGAAGAATCTTTACTTTGAAACTCTGTTCTTTGCCTTTTTTACACTAAGAAACAGCTTTATATTCAACTTAAACACTGCTTCAGGGCAACGGATTGTGTTTTAGACTAAAAGGGAATGCATTATAAGAAGAATCTTTACTTTGAAACTCTGTTCTTTGCCTTTTTAACACTATGAAACAGCTTTGTATTCACACTAAACACTGTTTCAGGGCAAGAGATTGTGTTTTAGACTAAAAGGGAATGCATTATAAAGAATCTTTACTTTGAAACTCTGTTCTTTACCTTTTTCACACTATGAAACAGCTTTATATTCAACTTAAACACTGCTTCAGCGCAACAGATTGTGTTTTAGACTAAAAGAGAATGCATTATAAGAAGAATCTTTACTTTGAAACTCTGTTCTTTGCCTTTTTCACACTATGAAACAGCTTTATATTCAACTTAAACACTGCTTCAGGGCAACGGATTGTGTTTTAGACTAAAAGGGAATGCATTATAAGAAGAATCTTTACTTTGAAACTCTGTTCTTTGCCTTTTTAACACTATGAAACAGCTTTGTATTCACACTAAACACTGTTTCAGGGCAAGAGATTGTGTTTTAGACTAAAAGGGAATGCATTATAAGAAGAATCTTTACTTTGAAACTCTGTTCTTTGCCTTTTTCACACTATGAAACAGCTTTGTATTGACACTAAACACTGTTTCAGGGCAAGAGATTGTGTTTTAGACTAAAAGGGAATGCATTATAAGAAGAATCTTTACTTTGAAACTCTGTTCTTTACCTTTTTCTCACTATGAAACAACTTTATGTTCATCTTAAACACTGCTTCAGGGCAACAGATTGTGTTTTAGACTAAAAGGGAATGCATTATAAGAAGAATCTTTACTTTGAAACTCTGTTCTTTGCCTTTTTAACACTATGAAACAGCTTTGTATTCACACTAAACACTGTTTCAGGGCAAGAGATTGTGTTTTAGAATACAAGGGAATGCATTATAAGAAGAATCTTACTTTGAAACTCTGTTCTTTACCTTTTTCACACTATGAAACAGCTTTGTATTCAACTTAAACATTGTTTCAGAGCTAGACATCTTGTTTTTAACCAGACTGAATAACTTACAATATCCTAAGAAAACACATATTTCAAGTGAAAAGAGTTTATCCAGGAGAGAAAAATTTGTTTTAACATGGTTCTAATGTGACCCTTGAAAGTAATTGCAACTCTGTTTTTACACCTCTAACCACAAGGAGGCAACGTTTCCACGCATTACAATTGCCTTATACATAGTTTCAGAGTAAGAAATATTGTTTTTAACCAAACTGAACAACTAAAAGGGAATGCAATATAAGAAGAATCTTTATTTTGAAACTCTGTTCTTTACCTTTTTCACTCTATAAAACAGCTTTGTATTCAACTTAAACACTGCTTCAGGGCAACGGATTGTGTTTTAGACTAAAAGGGAATGCATTATAAGAAGAATCTTTACTTTGAAACTCTGTTCTTTGCCTTTTTCACACTATGAAACAGCTTTGTATTCACACTAAACACTGTTTCAGGGCAAGAGATTGTGTTTTAGACTAAAAGGGAATGCATTATAAGAAGAATCTTTACTTTGAAACTGTTCTTTACCTTTTTCTCACTATGAGACAGCTTTATGTTCATCTTAAACACTGCTTCAGGGCAACAGATTGTGTTTTAGACTAAAAGGGAATGCATTATAAGAAGAATCTTTACATCGAAACTCTGTTCTTTACCTTTTTCACACTATGAAACAGCTTTATATTCAACTTAAACACTGCTTCAGGGCAACGGATTGTGTTTTAGACTAAAAGGGAATGCATTATAAGAAGAATCTTTACTTTGAAACTCTGTTCTTTGCCTTTTTAACACTATGAAACAGCTTTGTATTCACACTAAACACTGTTTCAGGGCAAGAGATTGTGTTTTAGACTAAAAGGGAATGCATTATAAGAAGAATCTTTACTTTGAAACTCTGTTCTTTGCCTTTTTCACACTAAGAAACAGCTTTGTATTCACCTTAAACACTGTTTCAGGGCAAGAGATTGTGTTTTAGACTAAAAGGGAATGCATTATAAAGAATCTTTACTTTGAAACTCTGTTCTTTGCCTTTTTCACACTATGAAACAGCTTTGTATTCACACTAAACACTGTTTCAGGGCAAGAGATTGTGTTTTAGACTACAAGGGAATGCATTATAAGAAGAATCTTTACTTTGAAACTCTGTTCTTTACCTTTTTCTCACTATGAAACAGCTTTATGTTCATCTTAAACTGCTTCAGGGCAACAGATTGTGTTTTAGACTAAAAGGGAATGCATTATAAGAAGAATCTTTACTTTGAAACTCTGTTCTTTACCTTTTTCACACTATGAAACAGCTTTATATTCAACTTAAACACTGCTTCAGGGCAAGAGATTGTGTTTTAGACTACAAGGGAATGCATTATAAGAAGAATCTTTACTTTGAAACTCTGTTCTTTGCCTTTTTAACACTATGAAACAGCTTTGTATTCACACTAAACACTGTTTCAGGGCAAGAGATTGTGTTTTAGACTAAAAGGGAATGCATTATAAGAAGAATCTTTACTTTGAAACTCTGTTCTTTGCCTTTTTAACACTATGAAACAGCTTTGTATTCACACTAAACACTGTTTCAGGGCAAGAGATTGTGTTTTAGACTAAAAGGGAATGCATTATAAGAAGAATCTTTACTTTGAAACTCTGTTCTTTGCCTTTTTCACACTATGAAACAGCTTTGTATTCACACTAAACACTGTTTCAGGGCAAGAGATTGTGTTTTAGACTAAAAGGGAATGCATTATAAGAAGAATCTTTACTTTGAAACTGTTCTTTGCCTTTTTAACACTATGAAACAGTTTTGTATTCACACTAAACACTGTTTCAGGGCAAGAGATTGTGTTTTAGACTAAAAGGGAATGCATTATAAGAAGAATCTTTACTTTGAAACTCTGTTCTTTGCCTTTTTAACATTATGAAACAGCTTTGTATTCACATTAAACACTGTTTCAGGGCAAGAGATTGTGTTTTAGACTAAAAGGGAATGCATTATAAGAAGAATCTTTACTTTGAAACTCTGTTCTTTGCCTTTTTAACACTATGAAACAGCTTTGTATTCACACTAAACACTGTTTCAGGGCAAGAGATTGTGTTTTAGACTAAAAGGGAATGCATTATAAGAAGAATCTTTACTTTGAAACTCTGTTCTTTGCCTTTTTCACACTATGAAACAGCTTTGTATTCACACTAAACACTGTTTCAGGGCAAGAGATTGTGTTTTAGACTAAAAGGGAATGCATTATAAGAAGAATCTTTACTTTGAAACTCTGTTCTTTGCCTTTTTAACACTATGAAACAGCTTTGTATTCACACTAAACACTGTTTCAGGGCAAGAGATTGTGTTTTAGAATACAAGGGAATGCATTATAAGAAGAATCTTACTTTGAAACTCTGTTCTTTACCTTTTTCACACTATGAAACAGCTTTGTATTCAACTTAAACATTGTTTCAGAGCTAGACATCTTGTTTTTAACCAGACTGAATAACTTACAATATCCTAAGAAAACACATATTTCAAGTGAAAAGAGTTTATCCAGGAGAGAAAAATTTGTTTTAACATGGTTCTAATGTGACCCTTGAAAGTAATTGCAACTCTGTTTTTACACCTCTAACCACAAGGAGGCAACGTTTCCACGCATTACAATTGCCTTATACATAGTTTCAGAGTAAGAAATATTGTTTTTAACCAAACTGAACAACTAAAAGGGAATGCAATATAAGAAGAATCTTTATTTTGAAACTCTGTTCTTTACCTTTTTCACTCTATAAAACAGCTTTGTATTCAACTTAAACACTGCTTCAGGGCAACGGATTGTGTTTTAGACTAAAAGGGAATGCATTATAAGAAGAATCTTTACTTTGAAACTCTGTTCTTTGCCTTTTTAACACTATGAAACAGCTTTGTATTCACACTAAGCACTGTTTCAGGGCAAGAGATTGTGTTTTAGACTAAAAGGGAATGCATTATAAGAAGAATCTTTACTTTGAAACTCTGTTCTTTGCCTTTTTCACACTATGAAACAGCTTTGTATTCACACTAAACACTGTTTCAGGGCAAGAGATTGTGTTTTAGACTAAAAGGGAATGCATTATAAGAAGAATCTTTACTTTGAAACTGTTCTTTACCTTTTTCTCACTATGAGACAGCTTTATGTTCATCTTAAACACTGCTTCAGGGCAACAGATTGTGTTTTAGACTAAAAGGGAATGCATTATAAGAAGAATCTTTACATCGAAACTCTGTTCTTTACCTTTTTCACACTATGAAACAGCTTTATATTCAACTTAAACACTGCTTCAGGGCAAGAGATTGTGTTTTAGACTAAAAGGGAATGCATTATAAGAAGAATCTTTACTTTGAAACTCTGTTCTTTGCCTTTTTAACACTATGAAACAGCGTTGTATTCACACTAAACACTGTTTCAGGGAAAGAGATTGTGTTTTAGACTAAAAGGGAATGCATTATAAGAAGAATCTTTACTTTGAAACTCTGTTCTTTACCTTTTTCTCACTATGAAACAACTTTATGTTCATCTTAAACACTGCTTCAGGGCAACAGATTGTGTTTTAGACTAAAAGGGAATGCATTATGAGAAGAATCTTTACTTTGAAACTCTGTTCTTTGCCTTTTTAACACTAAGAAACAGCTTTGTATTCACACTAAACACTGTTTCAGGGCAAGAGATTGTGTTTTAGACTACAAGGGAATGCATTATAAGAAGAATCTTTACTTTGAAACTCTGTTCTTTACCTTTTTCTCACTATGAAACAGCTTTATATTCAACTTAAACACTGTTTCAGGGCAAGAGATTGTGTTTTAGACTACAAGGGAATGCATTATAAGAAGAATCTTTACTTTGAAACTCTGTTCTTTGCCTTTTTTACACTAAGAAACAGCTTTATATTCAACTTAAACACTGCTTCAGGGCAACGGATTGTGTTTTAGACTAAAAGGGAATGCATTATAAGAAGAATCTTTACTTTGAAACTCTGTTCTTTGCCTTTTTAACACTATGAAACAGCTTTGTATTCACACTAAACACTGTTTCAGGGCAAGAGATTGTGTTTTAGACTAAAAGGGAATGCATTATAAAGAATCTTTACTTTGAAACTCTGTTCTTTACCTTTTTCACACTATGAAACAGCTTTATATTCAACTTAAACACTGCTTCAGCGCAACAGATTGTGTTTTAGACTAAAAGAGAATGCATTATAAGAAGAATCTTTACTTTGAAACTCTGTTCTTTGCCTTTTTCACACTATGAAACAGCTTTATATTCAACTTAAACACTGCTTCAGGGCAACGGATTGTGTTTTAGACTAAAAGGGAATGCATTATAAGAAGAATCTTTACTTTGAAACTCTGTTCTTTGCCTTTTTAACACTATGAAACAGCTTTGTATTCACACTAAACACTGTTTCAGGGCAAGAGATTGTGTTTTAGACTAAAAGGGAATGCATTATAAGAAGAATCTTTACTTTGAAACTCTGTTCTTTGCCTTTTTCACACTATGAAACAGCTTTGTATTGACACTAAACACTGTTTCAGGGCAAGAGATTGTGTTTTAGACTAAAAGGGAATGCATTATAAGAAGAATCTTTACTTTGAAACTCTGTTCTTTACCTTTTTCTCACTATGAAACAACTTTATGTTCATCTTAAACACTGCTTCAGGGCAACAGATTGTGTTTTAGACTAAAAGGGAATGCATTATAAGAAGAATCTTTACTTTGAAACTCTGTTCTTTGCCTTTTTAACACTATGAAACAGCTTTGTATTCACACTAAACACTGTTTCAGGGCAAGAGATTGTGTTTTAGAATACAAGGGAATGCATTATAAGAAGAATCTTACTTTGAAACTCTGTTCTTTACCTTTTTCACACTATGAAACAGCTTTGTATTCAACTTAAACATTGTTTCAGAGCTAGACATCTTGTTTTTAACCAGACTGAATAACTTACAATATCCTAAGAAAACACATATTTCAAGTGAAAAGAGTTTATCCAGGAGAGAAAAATTTGTTTTAACATGGTTCTAATGTGACCCTTGAAAGTAATTGCAACTCTGTTTTTACACCTCTAACCACAAGGAGGCAACGTTTCCACGCATTACAATTGCCTTATACATAGTTTCAGAGTAAGAAATATTGTTTTTAACCAAACTGAACAACTAAAAGGGAATGCAATATAAGAAGAATCTTTATTTTGAAACTCTGTTCTTTACCTTTTTCACTCTATAAAACAGCTTTGTATTCAACTTAAACACTGCTTCAGGGCAACGGATTGTGTTTTAGACTAAAAGGGAATGCATTATAAGAAGAATCTTTACTTTGAAACTCTGTTCTTTGCCTTTTTCACACTATGAAACAGCTTTGTATTCACACTAAACACTGTTTCAGGGCAAGAGATTGTGTTTTAGACTAAAAGGGAATGCATTATAAGAAGAATCTTTACTTTGAAACTGTTCTTTACCTTTTTCTCACTATGAGACAGCTTTATGTTCATCTTAAACACTGCTTCAGGGCAACAGATTGTGTTTTAGACTAAAAGGGAATGCATTATAAGAAGAATCTTTACATCGAAACTCTGTTCTTTACCTTTTTCACACTATGAAACAGCTTTATATTCAACTTAAACACTGCTTCAGGGCAACGGATTGTGTTTTAGACTAAAAGGGAATGCATTATAAGAAGAATCTTTACTTTGAAACTCTGTTCTTTGCCTTTTTAACACTATGAAACAGCTTTGTATTCACACTAAACACTGTTTCAGGGCAAGAGATTGTGTTTTAGACTAAAAGGGAATGCATTATAAGAAGAATCTTTACTTTGAAACTCTGTTCTTTGCCTTTTTCACACTAAGAAACAGCTTTGTATTCACCTTAAACACTGTTTCAGGGCAAGAGATTGTGTTTTAGACTAAAAGGGAATGCATTATAAAGAATCTTTACTTTGAAACTCTGTTCTTTGCCTTTTTCACACTATGAAACAGCTTTGTATTCACACTAAACACTGTTTCAGGGCAAGAGATTGTGTTTTAGACTACAAGGGAATGCATTATAAGAAGAATCTTTACTTTGAAACTCTGTTCTTTACCTTTTTCTCACTATGAAACAGCTTTATGTTCATCTTAAACTGCTTCAGGGCAACAGATTGTGTTTTAGACTAAAAGGGAATGCATTATAAGAAGAATCTTTACTTTGAAACTCTGTTCTTTACCTTTTTCACACTATGAAACAGCTTTATATTCAACTTAAACACTGCTTCAGGGCAAGAGATTGTGTTTTAGACTACAAGGGAATGCATTATAAGAAGAATCTTTACTTTGAAACTCTGTTCTTTGCCTTTTTAACACTATGAAACAGCTTTGTATTCACACTAAACACTGTTTCAGGGCAAGAGATTGTGTTTTAGACTAAAAGGGAATGCATTATAAGAAGAATCTTTACTTTGAAACTCTGTTCTTTGCCTTTTTAACACTATGAAACAGCTTTGTATTCACACTAAACACTGTTTCAGGGCAAGAGATTGTGTTTTAGACTAAAAGGGAATGCATTATAAGAAGAATCTTTACTTTGAAACTCTGTTCTTTGCCTTTTTCACACTATGAAACAGCTTTGTATTCACACTAAACACTGTTTCAGGGCAAGAGATTGTGTTTTAGACTAAAAGGGAATGCATTATAAGAAGAATCTTTACTTTGAAACTGTTCTTTGCCTTTTTAACACTATGAAACAGTTTTGTATTCACACTAAACACTGTTTCAGGGCAAGAGATTGTGTTTTAGACTAAAAGGGAATGCATTATAAGAAGAATCTTTACTTTGAAACTCTGTTCTTTGCCTTTTTAACACTATGAAACAGCTTTGTATTCACACTAAACACTGTTTCAGGGCAAGAGATTGTGTTTTAGAATACAAGGGAATGCATTATAAGAAGAATCTTACTTTGAAACTCTGTTCTTTACCTTTTTCACACTATGAAACAGCTTTGTATTCAACTTAAACATTGTTTCAGAGCTAGACATCTTGTTTTTAACCAGACTGAATAACTTACAATATCCTAAGAAAACACATATTTCAAGTGAAAAGAGTTTATCCAGGAGAGAAAAATTTGTTTTAACATGTTTCTAATGTTACCCTTGAAAGTAATTGCAACTCTGTTTTTACACCTCTAACCACAAGGAGGCAACGTTTCCACGCATTACAATTGCCTTATACAAAGTTTCAGAGTAAGAAATATTGTTTTTAACCAAACTGAACAACTAAAAGGGAATGCAATATAAGAAGAATCTTTATTTTGAAACTCTGTTCTTTACCTTTTTCACTCTATAAAACAGCTTTGTATTCAACTTAAACACTGTTTCAGGGCAAGAGATTGTGTTTTAGACTACAAGGGAATGCATTATAAGAAAAATCTTTACTTTGAAACTCTGTTCTTTGCCTTTTTCACACTATGAAACAGCTTTATATTCAACTTAAACACTGCTTCAGGGCAACGGATTGTGTTTTAGACTAAAAGGGAATGCATTATAAGAAGAATCCTTACTTTAAAACTGTGTTCTTTACCTTTTTCACACTATGAAACAGCTTTGTATTCAACTTAAACACTGTTTCAGGGCAAGAGATTGTGTTTTAGACTACAAGGGAATGCATTATAAGAAGAATCTTTACTTTGAAACTCTGTTCTTTACCTTTTTCTCACTATGAAACAGCTTTATGTTCATCTTAAACTGCTTCAGGGCAACAGATTGTGTTTTAGACTAAAAGGGAATGCATTATAAGAAGAATCTTTACTTTGAAACTCTGTTCTTTACCTTTTTCACACTATGAAACAGCTTTATATTCAACTTAAACACTGCTTCAGGGCAAGAGATTGTGTTTTAGACTACAAGGGAATGCATTATAAGAAGAATCTTTACTTTGAAACTCTGTTCTTTGCCTTTTTAACACTATGAAACAGCTTTGTATTCACACTAAACACTGTTTCAGGGCAAGAGATTGTGTTTTAGACTAAAAGGGAATGCATTATAAGAAGAATCTTTACTTTGAAACTCTGTTCTTTGCCTTTTTAACACTATGAAACAGCTTTGTATTCACACTAAACACTGTTTCAGGGCAAGAGATTGTGTTTTAGACTAAAAGGGAATGCATTATAAGAAGAATCTTTACTTTGAAACTCTGTTCTTTGCCTTTTTCACACTATGAAACAGCTTTGTATTCACACTAAACACTGTTTCAGGGCAAGAGATTGTGTTTTAGACTAAAAGGGAATGCATTATAAGAAGAATCTTTACTTTGAAACTGTTCTTTGCCTTTTTAACACTATGAAACAGTTTTGTATTCACACTAAACACTGTTTCAGGGCAAGAGATTGTGTTTTAGACTAAAAGGGAATGCATTATAAGAAGAATCTTTACTTTGAAACTGTTCTTTGCCTTTTTAACACTATGAAACAGTTTTGTATTCACACTAAACACTGTTTCAGGGCAAGAGATTGTGTTTTAGACTAAAAGGGAATGCATTATAAAGAATCTTTACTTTGAAACTCTGTTCTTTACCTTTTTCTCACTATGAAACAGCTTTATGTTCATCTTAAACTGCTTCAGGGCAACAGATTGTGTTTTAGACTAAAAGGGAATGCATTATAAGAAGAATCTTTACTTTGAAACTCTGTTCTTTACCTTTTTCACACTATGAAACAGCTTTGTATTCACACTAAACACTGTTTCAGGGCAAGAGATTGTGTTTTAGACTAAAAGGGAATGCATTATAAGAAGAATCTTTACTTTGAAACTCTGTTCTTTACCTTTTTCACACTATTAAACAGCTTTGTATTCACCCTAAACACTGTTTCAGGGCAAGAGATTGTGTTTTAGACTACAAGGGAATGCATTATAAGAAGAATCTTTACTTTGAAACTCTGTTCTTTGCCTTTTTCACACTAAGAAACAGCTTTATATTCACACTAAACACTGTTTCAGGGCAAGAGATTGTGTTTTAGACTAAAAGGGAATGCATTATAAGAAGAATCTTTACTTTGAAACTCTGTTCTTTGCCTTTTTAACACTATGAAACAGCTTTGTATTCACACTAAACACTGTTTCAGGGCAAGAGATTGTGTTTTAGAATACAAGGGAATGCATTATAAGAAGAATCTTACTTTGAAACTCTGTTCTTTACCTTTTTCACACTATGAAACAGCTTTGTATTCAACTTAAACATTGTTTCAGAGCTAGACATCTTGTTTTTAACCAGACTGAATAACTTACAATATCCTAAGAAAACACATATTTCAAGTGAAAAGAGTTTATCCAGGAGAGAAAAATTTGTTTTAACATGGTTCTAATGTGACCCTTGAAAGTAATTGCAACTCTGTTTTTACACCTCTAACCACAAGGAGGCAACGTTTCCACGCATTACAATTGCCTTATAAATAGTTTCAGAGTAAGAAATATTGTTTTTAACCAAACTGAACAACTAAAAGGGAATGCAATATAAGAAGAATCTTTATTTTGAAACTCTGTTCTTTACCTTTTTCACTCTATAAAACAGCTTTGTATTCAACTTAAACACTGCTTCAGGGCAACGGATTGTGTTTTAGACTAAAAGGGAATGCATTATAAGAAGAATCTTTACTTTGAAACTCTGTTCTTTGCCTTTTTCACACTAAGAAACAGCTTTGTATTCACCTTAAACACTGTTTCAGGGCAAGAGATTGTGTTTTAGACTAAAAGGGAATGCATTATAAAGAATCTTTACTTTGAAACTCTGTTCTTTGCCTTTTTCACACTATGAAACAGCTTTGTATTCACACTAAACACTGTTTCAGGGCAAGAGATTGTGTTTTAGACTACAAGGGAATGCATTATAAGAAGAATCTTTACTTTGAAACTCTGTTCTTTACCTTTTTCTCACTATGAAACAGCTTTATGTTCATCTTAAACTGCTTCAGGGCAAGAGATTGTGTTTTAGACTACAAGGGAATGCATTATAAGAAGAATCTTTACTTTGAAACTCTGTTCTTTGCCTTTTTAACACTATGAAACAGCTTTGTATTCACACTAAACACTGTTTCAGGGCAAGAGATTGTGTTTTAGACTAAAAGGGAATGCATTATAAGAAGAATCTTTACTTTGAAACTCTGTTCTTTGCCTTTTTAACACTATGAAACAGCTTTGTATTCACACTAAACACTGTTTCAGGGCAAGAGATTGTGTTTTAGACTAAAAGGGAATGCATTATAAGAAGAATCTTTACTTTGAAACTCTGTTCTTTGCCTTTTTCACACTATGAAACAGCTTTGTATTCACACTAAACACTGTTTCAGGGCAAGAGATTGTGTTTTAGACTAAAAGGGAATGCATTATAAGAAGAATCTTTACTTTGAAACTGTTCTTTGCCTTTTTAACACTATGAAACAGTTTTGTATTCACACTAAACACTGTTTCAGGGCAAGAGATTGTGTTTTAGACTAAAAGGGAATGCATTATAAAGAATCTTTACTTTGAAACTCTGTTCTTTACCTTTTTCTCACTATGAAACAGCTTTATGTTCATCTTAAACTGCTTCAGGGCAACGGATTGTGTTTTAGACTAAAAGGGAATGCATTATAAGAAGAATCTTTACTTTGAAACTCTGTTCTTTGCCTTTTTAACACTATGAAACAGCTTTGTATTCACACTAAACACTGTTTCAGGGCAAGAGATTGTGTTTTAGACTAAAAGGGAATGCATTATAAGAAGAATCTTTACTTTGAAACTCTGTTCTTTGCCTTTTTCACACTATGAAGCAGCTTTGTATTCACACTAAACACTGTTTCAGGGCAAGAGATTGTGTTTTAGACTAAAAGGGAATGCATTATAAGAAGAATCTTTACTTTGAAACTCTGTTCTTTGCCTTTTTCACACTAAGAAACAGCTTTATATTCAACTCAAACTGCTTCAGGGCAAGAGATTGTGTTTTAGACTAAAAGGGAATGCATTATAAGAAGAATCTTTACTTTGAAACTCTGTTCTTTGCCTTTTTCACACTATGAAACAGCTTTATATTCACACTAAACACTTTTTCAGGGCAAGAGATTGTGTTTTAGACTAAAAGGGAATGCATTTTTGAAGAATCTTTACTTTGAAACTCTGTTCTTTGCCTTTTTCACACTATGAAACAGCTTTGTATTCACACTAAACACTGTTTCAGGGCAAGAGATTGTGTTTTAGACTAAAAGGGAATGCATTATAAAGAATCTTTACTTTGAAACTCTGTTCTTTGCCTTTTTCACACTATGAAACAGCTTTGTATTCACACTAAACACTGTTTCAGGGCAAGAGATTGTGTTTTAGACTACAAGGGAATGCGTTATAAGAAGAATCTTTACTTTGAAACTCTGTTCTTTACCTTTTTCTCACTATGAAACAGCTTTATATTCAACTTAAACACTGCTTCAGGGCAACAGATTGTGTTTTAGACTAAAAGGGAATGCATTATAAGAAGAATCTTTACTTTGAAACTCTGTTCTTTGCCTTTTTAACACTATGAAACAGCTTTGTATTCACACTAAACACTGTTTCAGGGCAAGAGATTGTGTTTTAGACTAAAAGGGAATGCATTATAAGAAGAATCTTTACTTTGAAACTCTGTTCTTTACCTTTTTCACACTATTAAACAGCTTTGTATTCACCCTAAACACTGTTTCAGGGCAAGAGATTGTGTTTTAGACTACAAGGGAATGCATTATAAGAAGAATCTTTACTTTGAAACTCTGTTCTTTGCCTTTTTCACACTAAGAAACAGCTTTATATTCAACTTAAACACTGCTTCAGGGCAACGGATTGTGTTTTACACTAAAAGGGAATGCATTATAAGAAGAATCTTTACTTTGAAACTCTGTTCTTTGCCTTTTTAACACTATGAAACAGCCTTGTATTCACACTAAACACTGTTTCAGGGCAAGAGATTGTGTTTTAGACTAAAAGGGAATGCATTATAAGAAGAATCTTTACTTTGAAACTCTGTTCTTTGCCTTTTTCACACTATGAAACAGCTTTGTATTCACACTAAACACTGTTTCAGGGCAAGAGATTGTGTTTTAGACTAAAAGGGAATGCATTATAAGAAGAATCTTTACTTTGAAACTGTTCTTTGCCTTTTTAACACTATGAAACAGTTTTGTATTCACACTAAACACTGTTTCAGGGCAAGAGATTGTGTTTTAGACTAAAAGGGAATGCATTATAAAGAATCTTTACTTTGAAACTCTGTTCTTTACCTTTTTCTCACTATGAAACAGCTTTATGTTCATCTTAAACTGCTTCAGGGCAACAGATTGTGTTTTAGACTAAAAGGGACTGCATTATAAGAAGAATCTTTACTTTGAAACTCTGTTCTTTACCTTTTTCACACTATGAAACAGCTTTATATTCAACTTAAACACTGCTTCAGGGCAACAGATTGTGTTTTAGACTAAAAGGGAATGCATTATAAGAAGAATCTTTACTTTGAAACTCTGTTCTTTGCCTTTTTTACACTATGAAACAGCTTTGTATTCACACTAAACACTGTTTCAGGGCAAGAGATTGTGTTTTAGACTACAAGGGAATGCATTATAAGAAGAATCTTTACTTTGAAACTCTGTTCTTTACCTTTTTCTCACTATGAAACAGCTTTATATTCAACTTAAACACTGTTTCAGGGCAAGAGATTGTGTTTTAGACTACAAGGGAATGCATTATAAGAAGAATCTTTACTTTGAAACTCTGTTCTTTGCCTTTTTCACACTAAGAAACAGCTTTATATTCAACTTAAACACTGCTTCAGGGCAACGGATTGTGTTTTAGACTAAAAGGGAATGCATTATAAGAAGAATCTTTACTTTGAAACTGTTCTTTGCCTTTTTCACACTATGAAACAGCTTTATATTCACACTAAACACTGTTTCAGGGCAAGAGATTGTGTTTTAGACTAAAAGGGAATGCATTATAAGAAGAATCTTTACTTTGAAACTCTGCTCTTTGCCTTTTTCACACTATGAAACAGCTTTGTATTCACACTAAACACTGTTTCAGGGCAAGAGATTGTGTTTTAGACTAAAAGGGAATGCATTATAAGAAGAATCTTTACTTTGAAACTCTGTTCTTTGCCTTTTTAACTCTATGAAACAGCTTTGTATTCACACTAAACACTGTTTCAGGGCAAGAGATTGTGTTTTAGACTAAAAGGGAATGCATTATAAAAAGAATCTTTACTTTGAAACTCTGTTCTTTGCCTTTTTCACACTATGAAACAGCTTTGTATTCACACTAAACACTGTTTCAGGGCAACGGATTGTGTTTTAGACTAAAAGGGAATGCATTATAAGAAGAATCCTTACTTTAAAACTGTGTTCTTTACCTTTTTCACTCTATAAAACAGCTTTGTATTCAACTTAAACACTGTTACAGAGCTAGACATCTTGTTTTTAACCAGTCTGAATAACTTACAATATCCTAAGAAAACACATATTTCAAGTGAAAAGAGTTTATCCAGGGGAGAACAAGTTGTTTTAACATGGTTCTAATGTGACCCTTGAAAGTAATTGCAACTCTGTTTTTACACCTCTAACCACAAGGAGGCAACGTTTCCACGCATTACAATTGCCTTATACATAGTTTCAGAGTAAGAAATATTGTTTTTAACCAAACTGAACAACTAAAAGGGAATGCAATATAAGAAGAATCTTTATTTTGAATCTCTGTTCTTTACCTTTTTCAATCTATAAAACAGCTTTGTATTCAACTTAAACACTGCTTCAGGGCAACGGATTGTGTTTTAAACTAAAAGGGAATGCATTATAAGAAGAATCTTTACTTTGAAACTCTGTTCTTTACCTTTTTCACACTATTAAACAGCTTTGTATTCACCCTAAACACTGTTTCAGGGCAAGAGATTGTGTTTTAGACTACAAGGGAATGCATTATAAGAAGAATCTTTACTTTGAAACTCTGTTCTTTGCCTTTTTCACACTAAGAAACAGCTTTATATTCAACTTAAACACTGCTTCAGGGCAACGGATTGTGTTTTAGACTAAAAGGGAATGCATTATAAGAAGAATCTTTACTTTGAAACTCTATTCTTTGCCTTTTTAATACTATGAAACAGCTTTGTATTCACACTAAACACTGTTTCAGGGCAAGAGATTGTGTTTTAGACTAAAAGGGAATGCATTTTTGAAGAATCTTTACTTTGAAACTCTGTTCTTTGCCTTTTTCACACTATGAAACAGCTTTGTATTCACACTAAACACTGTTTCAGGGCAAGAGATTGTGTTTTAGACTACAAGGGAATGCATTATGAGAAGAATCTTTACTTTGAAACTCTGTTCTTTGCCTTTTTAACACTAAGAAACAGCTTTGTATTCACACTAAACACTGTTTCAGGGCAAGAGATTGTGTTTTAGACTACAAGGGAATGCATTATAAGAAGAATCTTTACTTTGAAACTCTGTTCTTTACCTTTTTCTCACTATGAAACAGCTTTATATTCAACTTAAACACTGTTTCAGGGCAAGAGATTGTGTTTTAGACTACAAGGGAATGCATTATAAGAAGAATCTTTACTTTGAAACTCTGTTCTTTGCCTTTTTTACACTAAGAAACAGCTTTATATTCAACTTAAACACTGCTTCAGGGCAACGGATTGTGTTTTAGACTAAAAGGGAATGCATTATAAGAAGAATCTTTACTTTGAAACTCTGTTCTTTGCCTTTTTCACACTATGAAACAGCTTTGTATTCACACTAAACACTGTTTCAGGGCAAGAGATTGTGTTTTAGACTACAAGGGAATGCATTATAAGAAGAATCTTTACTTTGAAACTCTGTTCTTTACCTTTTTCACACTATGAAACAGCTTTATATTCAACTTAAACACTGCTTCAGGGCAACAGATTGTGTTTTAGACTAAAAGGGAATGCATTATAAGAAGAATCTTTACTTTGAAACTCTGTTCTTTGCCTTTTTAACACTATGAAACAGCTTTGTATTCACACTAAACACTGTTTCAGGGCAAGAGATTGTGTTTTAGACTAAAAGGGAATGCATTATAAGAAGAATCTTTACTTTGAAACTCTGTTCTTTACCTTTTTCACACTATGAAACAGCTTTATATTCAACTTAAACACTGCTTCAGGGCAACAGATTGTGTTTTATACTAAAAGGGAATGCATTATAAGAAGAATCTTTACTTTGAAACTCTGTTCTTTGCCTTTTTAACTCTATGAAACAGCTTTGTATTCACACTAAACACTGTTTCAGGGCAAGAGATTGTGTTTTAGACTAAAAGGGAATGCATTATAAAAAGAATCTTTACTTTGAAACTCTGTTCTTTGCCTTTTTAACTCTATGAAACAGCTTTGTATTCACACTAAACACTGTTTCAGGGCAAGAGATTGTGTTTTAGACTAAAAGGGAATGCATTATAAGAAGAATCTTTACTTTGAAACTCTGTTCTTTACCTTTTTCACACTATGAAACAGCTTTATATTCAACTTAAACACTGCTTCAGGGCAACAGATTGTGTTTTAGACTAAAAGGGAATGCATTATAAGAAGAATCTTTACTTTGAAACTCTGTTCTTTGCCTTTTTAACACTATGAAACAGCTTTGTATTCACACTAAACACTGTTTCAGGGCAAGAGATTGTGTTTTAGACTAAAAGGGAATGCATTATAAGAAGAATCTTTACTTTGAAACTCTGTTCTTTACCTTTTTCAAACTATGAAACAGCTTTATATTCAACTTAAACACTGCTTCAGGGCAACAGATTGTGTTTTATACTAAAAGGGAATGCATTATAAGAAGAATCTTTACTTTGAAACTCTGTTCTTTGCCTTTTTAACTCTATGAAACAGCTTTGTATTCACACTAAACACTGTTTCAGGGCAAGAGATTGTGTTTTAGACTAAAAGGGAATGCATTATAAGAAGAATCTTTACTTTGAAACTCTGTTCTTTACCTTTTTCACACTATGAAACAGCTTTATATTCAACTTAAACACTGCTTCAGGGCAAGAGATTGTGTTTTAGACTAAAAGGGAATGCATTATAAGAAGAATCTTTACTTTGAAACTCTGTTCTTTGCCTTTTTCACACTATGAAACAGCTTTGTATTCACACTAAACACTGTTTCAGGGCAAGAGATTGTGTTTTAGACTAAAAGGGAATGCATTATAAGAAGAATCTTTACTTTGAAACTCTGCTCTTTGCCTTTTTCACACTATGAAACAGCTTTGTATTCACACTAAACACTGTTTCAGGGCAAGAGATTGTGTTTTAGACTAAAAGGGAATGCATTATAAGAAGAATCTTTACTTTGAAACTGTTCTTTGCCTTTTTAACTCTATGAAACAGCTTTGTATTCACACTAAACACTGTTTCAGGGCAAGAGATTGTGTTTTAGACTAAAAGGGAATGCATTATAAGAAGAATCTTTACTTTGAAACTCTGTTCTTTACCTTTTTCTCACTATGAAACAGCTTTATGTTCATCTTAAACTGCTTCAGGGCAACGGATTGTGTTTTAGACTAAAAGGGAATGCATTATAAGAAGAATCTTTACTTTGAAACTGTTCTTTGCCTTTTTCACACTATGAAACAGCTTTATATTCACACTAAACACTGTTTCAGGGCAAGAGATTGTGTTTTAGACTAAAAGGGAATGCATTATAAGAAGAATCTTTACTTTGAAACTCTGCTCTTTGCCTTTTTCACACTATGAAACAGCTTTGTATTCACACTAAACATTGTTTCAGGGCAAGAGATTGTGTTTTAGACTAAAAGGGAATGCATTATAAGAAGAATCTTTACTTTGAAACTCTGTTCTTAGCCTTTTTAACTTTATGAAACAGCTTTGTATTCACACTAAACACTGTTTCAGGGCAAGAGATTGTGTTTTAGACTAAAAGGGAATGCATTATAAGAAGAATCTTTACTTTGAAACTCTGTTCTTTGCCTTTTTCACACTATGAAACAGCTTTGTATTCACACTAAACACTGTTTCAGGGCAAGAGATTGTGTTTTAGACTACAAGGGAATGCATTATAAGAAGAATCTTTACTTTGAAACTCTGTTCTTTACCTTTTTCTCACTATGAAACAGCTTTATGTTCATCTTAAACTGCTTCAGGGCAACAGATTGTGTTTTAGACTAAAAGGGAATGCATTATAAGAAGAAACTTTACTTTGAAACTCTGTTCTTTGCCTTTTTCACACTATGAAACAGCTTTATATACAACTGAAACACTGCTTCAGGGCAACAGATTGTGTTTTAGACTAAAAGGGAATGCATTATAAGAAGAATCTTTACTTTGAAACTCTGTTCTTTGCCTTTTTCACACTATGAAACAGCTTTGTATTCACACTAAACACTGTTTCAGGGCAAGAGATTGTGTTTTAGACTACAAGGGAATGCATTATAAGAAGAATCTTTACTTTGAAACTCTGTTCTTTACCTTTTTCTCACTATGAAACAGCTTTATATTCAACTTAAACACTGTTTCAGGGCAAGAGATTGTGTTTTAGACTAAAAGGGAATGCATTTTTGAAGAATCTTTACTTTGAAACTCTGTTCTTTGCCTTTTTCACACTATGAAACAACTTTGTATTCACACTAAACACTGTTTCAGGGCAAGAGATTGTGTTTTAGACTACAAGGGAATGCATTATGAGAAGAATCTTTACTTTGAAACTCTGTTCTTTGCCTTTTTCACACTATGAAACAGCTTTGTATTCACACTAAACACTGTTTCAGGGCAAGAGATTGTGTTTTAGACTAAAAGGGAATGCATTATAAGAAGAATCTTTACTTTGAAACTGTTCTTTGCCTTTTTAACACTATGAAACAGTTTTGTATTCACACTAAACACTGTTTCAGGGCAAGAGATTGTGTTTTAGACTAAAAGGGAATGCATTATAAAGAATCTTTACTTTGAAACTCTGTTCTTTGCCTTTTTAACACTATGAAACAGCTTTGTATTCACACTAAACACTGTTTCAGGGTAAGAGATTGTGTTTTAGACTAAAAGGGAATGCATTATAAGAAGAATCTTTACTTTGAAACTCTGTTCTTTGCCTTTTTCACACTATGAAACAGCTTTATATTCACACTAAACACTGTTTCAGGGCAAGAAATTGTGTTTTAGACTAAAAGGGAATGCATTATAAGAAGAATCTTTACTTTGAAACTCTGTTCTTTGCCTTTTTAACACTATGAAACAGCTTTGTATTCACACTAAACACTGTTTCAGGGCAAGAGATTGTGTTTTAGACTAAAAGGGAATGCATTATAAGAAGAATCTTTACTTTGAAACTCTGTTCTTTACCTTTTTCACACTATTAAACAGCTTTGTATTCACCCTAAACACTGTTTCAGGGCAAGAGATTGTGTTTTAGACTACAAGGGAATGCATTATAAGAAGAATCTTTACTTTGAAACTCTGTTCTTTGCCTTTTTCACACTAAGAAACAGCTTTATATTCAACTTAAACACTGCTTCAGGGCAACGGATTGTGTTTTAGACTAAAAGGGAATGCATTATAAGAAGAATCTTTACTTTGAAACTCTGTTCTTTGCCTTTTTAACACTATGAAACAGCTTTGTATTCACACTAAACACTGTTTCAGGGCAAGAGATTGTGTTTTAGACTAAAAGGGAATGCATTTTTGAAGAATCTTTACTTTGAAACTCTGTTCTTTGCCTTTTTCACACTATGAAACAGCTTTGTATTCACACTAAACACTGTTTCAGGGCAAGAGATTGTGTTTTAGACTACAAGGGAATGCATTATGAGAAGAATCTTTACTTTGAAACTCTGTTCTTTGCCTTTTTAACACTAAGAAACAGCTTTGTATTCACACTAAACACTGTTTCAGGGCAAGAGATTGTGTTTTAGACTACAAGGGAATGCATTATAAGAAGAATCTTTACTTTGAAACTCTGTTCTTTACCTTTTTCACACTATGAAACAGCTTTATATTCAACTTAAACACTGCTTCAGGGCAACAGATTGTGTTTTAGACTAAAAGGGAATGCATTATAAGAAGAATCTTTACTTTGAAACTCTATTCTTTGCCTTTTTAACACTATGAAACAGCTTTGTATTCACACTAAACACTGTTTCAGGGCAAGAGATTGTGTTTTAGACTAAAAGGGAATGCATTATAAGAAGAATCTTTACTTTGAAACTCTGTTCTTTACCTTTTTCACACTATGAAACAGCTTTATATTCAACTTAAACACTGCTTCAGGGCAACAGATTGTGTTTTATACTAAAAGGGAATGCATTATAAGAAGAATCTTTACTTTGAAACTCTGTTCTTTGCCTTTTTAACTCTATGAAACAGCTTTGTATTCACACTAAACACTGTTTCAGGGCAAGAGATTGTGTTTTAGACTAAAAGGGAATGCATTATAAAAAGAATCTTTACTTTGAAACTCTGTTCTTTGCCTTTTTAACTCTATGAAACAGCTTTGTATTCACACTAAACACTGTTTCAGGGCAAGAGATTGTGTTTTAGACTAAAAGGGAATGCATTATAAGAAGAATCTTTACTTTGAAACTCTGTTCTTTACCTTTTTCACACTATGAAACAGCTTTATATACAACTGAAACACTGCTTCAGGGCAACAGATTGTGTTTTAGACTAAAAGGGAATGCATTATAAGAAGAATCTTTACTTTGAAACTCTGTTCTTTGCCTTTTTCACACTATGAAACAGCTTTGTATTCACACTAAACACTGTTTCAGGGCAAGAGATTGTGTTTTAGACTACAAGGGAATGCATTATAAGAAGAATCTTTACTTTGAAACTCTGTTCTTTGCCTTTTTCACACTAAGAAACAGCTTTATATTCAACTTAAACACTGCTTCAGGGCAACGGATTGTGTTTTAGACTAAAAGGGAATGCATTATAAGAAGAATCTTTACTTTGAAACTGTTCTTTGCCTTTTTCACACTATGAAACAGCTTTATATTCACACTAAACACTGTTTCAGGGCAACGGATTGTGTTTTAGACTAAAAGGGAATGCATTATAAGAAGAATCCTTACTTTAAAACTGTGTTCTTTACCTTTTTCACTCTATAAAACAGCTTTGTATTCAACTTAAACACTGTTACAGAGCTAGACATCTTGTTTTTAACCAGACTGAATAACTTACAATATCCTAAGAAAACACATATTTCAAGTGAAAAGAGTTTATCCAGGGGAGAACAAGTTGTTTTAACATGGTTCTAATGTGACCCTTGAAAGTAATAGCAACTCTGTTTTTACACTTCTAACCACAAGGAGGCAACGTTTCCACGCATTACAATTGCCTTATACATAGTTTCAGAGTAAGAAATATTGTTTTTAACCAAACTGAACAACTAAAAGGGAATGCAATATAAGAAGAATCTTTATTTTGAATCTCTGTTCTTTACCTTTTTCAATCTATGAAACAGCTTTGTATTCAACTTAAACACTGTTTCAGGGCAAGAGATTGTGTTTTAGACTAAAAGGGAATGCATTATAAGAAGAATCTTTACTTTGAAACTCTGTTCTTTGCCTTTTTAACACTATGAAACAGCTTTGTATTCACACTAAACACTGTTTCAGGGCAAGAGATTGTGTTTTAGACTAAAAGGGAATGCATTATAAGAAGAATCTTTACTTTGAAACTCTGTTCTTTACCTTTTTCACACTATTAAACAGCTTTGTATTCACCCTAAACACTGTTTCAGGGCAAGAGATTGTGTTTTAGACTACAAGGGAATGCATTATAAGAAGAATCTTTACTTTGAAACTCTGTTCTTTGCCTTTTTCACACTAAGAAACAGCTTTATATTCAACTTAAACACTGCTTCAGGGCAACGGATTGTGTTTTAGACTAAAAGGGAATGCATTATAAGAAGAATCTTTACTTTGAAACTCTGTTCTTTGCCTTTTTAACACTATGAAACAGCTTTGTATTCACACTAAACACTGTTTCAGGGCAAGAGATTGTGTTTTAGACTAAAAGGGAATGCATTTTTGAAGAATCTTTACTTTGAAACTCTGTTCTTTGCCTTTTTCACACTATGAAACAGCTTTGTATTCACACTAAACACTGTTTCAGGGCAAGAGATTGTGTTTTAGACTACAAGGGAATGCATTATGAGAAGAATCTTTACTTTGAAACTCTGTTCTTTGCCTTTTTAACACTAAGAAACAGCTTTGTATTCACACTAAACACTGTTTCAGGGCAAGAGATTGTGTTTTAGACTACAAGGGAATGCATTATAAGAAGAATCTTTACTTTGAAACTCTGTTCTTTACCTTTTTCTCACTATGAAACAGCTTTATATTCAACTTAAACACTGTTTCAGGGCAAGAGATTGTGTTTTAGACTACAAGGGAATGCATTATAAGAAGAATCTTTACTTTGAAACTCTGTTCTTTGCCTTTTTTACACTAAGAAACAGCTTTATATTCAACTTAAACACTGCTTCAGGGCAACGGATTGTGTTTTAGACTAAAAGGGAATGCATTATAAGAAGAATCTTTACTTTGAAACTCTGTTCTTTGCCTTTTTAACACTATGAAACAGCTTTGTATTCACACTAAACACTGTTTCAGGGCAAGAGATTGTGTTTTAGACTAAAAGGGAATGCATTATAAGAAGAATCTTTACTTTGAAACTCTGTTCTTTACCTTTTTCACACTATGAAACAGCTTTATATTCAACTTAAACACTGCTTCAGGGCAACAGATTGTGTTTTAGACTAAAAGGGAATGCATTATAAGAAGAATCTTTACTTTGAAACTCTGTTCTTTACCTTTTTCACACAATGAAACAGCTTTATATTCAACTTAAACACTGCTTCAGGGCAACAGATTGTGTTTTAGACTAAAAGGGAATGCATTATAAGAAGAATCTTTACTTTGAAACTCTGTTCTTTACCTTTTTCACACTATGAAACAGCTTTATATTCAACTTAAACACTGCTTCAGGGCAAGAGATTGTGTTTTAGACTAAAAGGGAATGCATTATAAGAAGAATCTTTACTTTGAAACTCTGTTCTTTGCCTTTTTAACACTATGAAACAGCTTTGTATTCACACTAAACACTGTTTCAGGGCAAGAGATTGTGTTTTAGACTAAAAGGGAATGCATTATAAGAAGAATCTTTACTTTGAAACTCTGTTCTTTACCTTTTTCACACTATTAAACAGCTTTGTATTCACCCTAAACACTGTTTCAGGGCAAGAGATTGTGTTTTAGACTACAAGGGAATGCATTATAAGAAGAATCTTTACTTTGAAACTCTGTTCTTTGCCTTTTTCACACTAAGAAACAGCTTTATATTCAACTTAAACACTGCTTCAGGGCAACGGATTGTGTTTTAGACTAAAAGGGAATGCATTATAAGAAGAATCTTTACTTTGAAACTCTGTTCTTTGCCTTTTTAACACTATGAAACAGCTTTGTATTCACACTAAACACTATTTCAGGGCAAGAGATTGTGTTTTAGACTAAAAGGGAATGCATTTTTGAAGAATCTTTACTTTGAAACTCTGTTCTTTGCCTTTTTCACACTATGAAACAGCTTTGTATTCACACTAAACACTGTTTCAGGGCAAGAGATTGTGTTTTAGACTACAAGGGAATGCATTATGAGAAGAATCTTTACTTTGAAACTCTGTTCTTTGCCTTTTTAACACTATGAAACAGCTTTGTATTCACACTAAACACTGTTTCAGGGCAAGAGATTGTGTTTTAGACTACAAGGGAATGCATTATAAGAAGAATCTTTACTTTGAAACTCTGTTCTTTAACTTTTTCTCACTATGAAACAGCTTTATATTCAACTTAAACACTGTTTCAGGGCAAGAGATTGTGTTTTAGACTACAAGGGAATGCATTATAAGAAGAATCTTTACTTTGAAACTCTGTTCTTTGCCTTTTTCACACTAAGAAACAGCTTTATATTCAACTTAAACACTGCTTCAGGGCAACGGATTGTGTTTTAGACTAAAAGGGAATGCATTATAAGAAGAATCTTTACTTTGAAACTCTGTTCTTTGCCTTTTTAACACTATGAAACAGCTTTGTATTCACACTAAACACTGTTTCAGGGCAAGAGATTGTGTTTTAGACTAAAAGGGAATGCATTATAAGAAGAATCTTTACTTTGAAACTCTGTTCTTTGCCTTTTTCACACTATGAAACAGCTTTGTATTCACACTAAACACTGTTTCAGGGCAAGAGATTGTGTTTTAGACTACAAGGGAATGCATTATGAGAAGAATCTTTACTTTGAAACTCTGTTCTTTGCCTTTTTAACACTAAGAAACAGCTTTGTATTCACACTAAACACTGTTTCAGGGCAAGAGATTGTGTTTTAGACTACAAGGGAATGCATTATAAGAAGAATCTTTACTTTGAAACTCTGTTCTTTACCTTTTTCTCACTATGAAACAGCTTTATATTCAACTTAAACACTGTTTCAGGGCAAGAGATTGTGTTTTAGACTACAAGGGAATGCATTATAAGAAGAATCTTTACTTTGAAACTCTGTTCTTTGCCTTTTTTACACTAAGAAACAGCTTTATATTCAACTTAAACACTGCTTCAGGGCAACGGATTGTGTTTTAGACTAAAAGGGAATGCATTATAAGAAGAATCTTTACTTTGAAACTCTGTTCTTTGCCTTTTTAACACTATGAAACAGCTTTGTATTCACACTAAACACTGTTTCAGGGCAAGAGATTGTGTTTTAGACTAAAAGGGAATGCATTATAAGAAGAATCTTTACTTTGAAACTCTGTTCTTTGCCTTTTTCACACTATGAAACAGCTTTGTATTCACACTAAACACTGTTTCAGGGCAAGAGATTGTGTTTTAGACTAAAAGGGAATGCATTATAAGAAGAATCTTTACTTTGAAACTCTGTTCTTTGCCTTTTTAACACTATGAAACAGCTTTGTATTCACACTAAACACTGTTTCAGGGCAAGAGATTGTGTTTTAGACTAAAAGGGAATGCATTTTTGAAGAATCTTTACTTTGAAACTCTGTTCTTTGCCTTTTTCACACTATGAAACAGCTTTGTATTCACACTAAACACTGTTTCAGGGCAAGAGATTGTGTTTTAGACTACAAGGGAATGCATTATGAGAAGAATCTTTACTTTGAAACTCTGTTCTTTGCCTTTTTAACACTAAGAAACAGCTTTGTATTCACACTAAACACTGTTTCAGGGCAAGAGATTGTGTTTTAGACTACAAGGGAATGCATTATAAGAAGAATCTTTACTTTGAAACTCTGTTCTTTACCTTTTTCACACTAAGAAACAGCTTTATATTCAACTTAAACACTGCTTCAGGGCAACGGATTGTGTTTTAGACTAAAAGGGAATGCATTATAAGAAGAATCTTTACTTTGAAACTCTGTTCTTTGCCTTTTTAACACTATGAAACAGCTTTGTATTCACACTAAACACTGTTTCAGGGCAAGAGATTGTGTTTTAGACTAAAAGGGAATGCATTATAAGAAGAATCTTTACTTTGAAACTCTGTTCTTTGCCTTTTTCACACTATGAAACAGCTTTGTATTCACACTAAACACTGTTTCAGGGCAAGAGATTGTGTTTTAGACTACAAGGGAATGCATTATGAGAAGAATCTTTACTTTGAAACTCTGTTCTTTGCCTTTTTAACACTAAGAAACAGCTTTGTATTCACACTAAACACTGTTTCAGGGCAAGAGATTGTGTTTTAGACTAAAAGGGAATGCATTATAAGAAGAATCTTTACTTTGAAACTCTGTTCTTTACCTTTTTCACACTAAGAAACAGCTTTATATTCAACTTAAACACTGCTTCAGGGCAACGGATTGTGTTTTAGACTAAAAGGGAATGCATTATAAGAAGAATCTTTACTTTGAAACTCTGTTCTTTGCCTTTTTAACACTATGAAACAGCTTTGTATTCACACTAAACACTGTTTCAGGGCAAGAGATTGTGTTTTAGACTAAAAGGGAATGCATTATAAGAAGAATCTTTACTTTGAAACTCTGTTCTTTGCCTTTTTCACACTATGAAACAGCTTTGTATTCACACTAAACACTGTTTCAGGGCAAGAGATTGTGTTTTAGACTACAAGGGAATGCATTATGAGAAGAATCTTTACTTTGAAACTCTGTTCTTTGCCTTTTTAACACTAAGAAACAGCTTTGTATTCACACTAAACACTGTTTCAGGGCAAGAGATTGTGTTTTAGACTACAAGGGAATGCATTATAAGAAGAATCTTTACTTTGAAACTCTGTTCTTTACCTTTTTCTCACTATGAAACAGCTTTATATTCAACTTAAACACTGTTTCAGGGCAAGAGATTGTGTTTTAGACTACAAGGGAATGCATTATAAGAAGAATCTTTACTTTGAAACTCTGTTCTTTGCCTTTTTTACACTAAGAAACAGCTTTATATTCAACTTAAACACTGCTTCAGGGCAACGGATTGTGTTTTAGACTAAAAGGGAATGCATTATAAGAAGAATCTTTACTTTGAAACTCTGTTCTTTGCCTTTTTAACACTATGAAACAGCTTTGTATTCACACTAAACACTGTTTCAGGGCAAGAGATTGTGTTTTAGACTAAAAGGGAATGCATTATAAGAAGAATCTTTACTTTGAAACTCTGTTCTTTGCCTTTTTCACACTATGAAACAGCTTTGTATTCACACTAAACACTGTTTCAGGGCAAGAGATTGTGTTTTAGACTAAAAGGGAATGCATTATAAGAAGAATCTTTACTTTGAAACTCTGTTCTTTGCCTTTTTAACACTATGAAACAGCTTTGTATTCACACTAAACACTGTTTCAGGGCAAGAGATTGTGTTTTAGACTAAAAGGGAATGCATTTTTGAAGAATCTTTACTTTGAAACTCTGTTCTTTGCCTTTTTCACACTATGAAACAGCTTTGTATTCACACTAAACACTGTTTCAGGGCAAGAGATTGTGTTTTAGACTACAAGGGAATGCATTATGAGAAGAATCTTTACTTTGAAACTCTGTTCTTTGCCTTTTTAACACTAAGAAACAGCTTTGTATTCACACTAAACACTGTTTCAGGGCAAGAGATTGTGTTTTAGACTACAAGGGAATGCATTATAAGAAGAATCTTTACTTTGAAACTCTGTTCTTTACCTTTTTCACACTATGAAACAGCTTTATATTCAACTTAAACACTGCTTCAGGGCAACAGATTGTGTTTTAGACTAAAAGGGAATGCATTATAAGAAGAATCTTTACTTTGAAACTCTATTCTTTGCCTTTTTAACACTATGAAACAGCTTTGTATTCACACTAAACACTGTTTCAGGGCAAGAGATTGTGTTTTAGACTAAAAGGGAATGCATTATAAGAAGAATCTTTACTTTGAAACTCTGTTCTTTACCTTTTTCACACTATGAAACAGCTTTATATTCAACTTAAACACTGCTTCAGGGCAACAGATTGTGTTTTATACTAAAAGGGAATGCATTATAAGAAGAATCTTTACTTTGAAACTCTGTTCTTTGCCTTTTTAACTCTATGAAACAGCTTTGTATTCACACTAAACACTGTTTCAGGGCAAGAGATTGTGTTTTAGACTAAAAGGGAATGCATTATAAAAAGAATCTTTACTTTGAAACTCTGTTCTTTGCCTTTTTAACTCTATGAAACAGCTTTGTATTCACACTAAACACTGTTTCAGGGCAAGAGATTGTGTTTTAGACTAAAAGGGAATGCATTATAAGAAGAATCTTTACTTTGAAACTCTGTTCTTTACCTTTTTCACACTATGAAACAGCTTTATATACAACTGAAACACTGCTTCAGGGCAACAGATTGTGTTTTAGACTAAAAGGGAATGCATTATAAGAAGAATCTTTACTTTGAAACTCTGTTCTTTGCCTTTTTCACACTATGAAACAGCTTTGTATTCACACTAAACACTGTTTCAGGGCAAGAGATTGTGTTTTAGACTACAAGGGAATGCATTATAAGAAGAATCTTTACTTTGAAACTCTGTTCTTTGCCTTTTTCACACTAAGAAACAGCTTTATATTCAACTTAAACACTGCTTCAGGGCAACGGATTGTGTTTTAGACTAAAAGGGAATGCATTATAAGAAGAATCTTTACTTTGAAACTGTTCTTTGCCTTTTTCACACTATGAAACAGCTTTATATTCACACTAAACACTGTTTCAGGGCAACGGATTGTGTTTTAGACTAAAAGGGAATGCATTATAAGAAGAATCCTTACTTTAAAACTGTGTTCTTTACCTTTTTCACTCTATAAAACAGCTTTGTATTCAACTTAAACACTGTTACAGAGCTAGACATCTTGTTTTTAACCAGACTGAATAACTTACAATATCCTAAGAAAACACATATTTCAAGTGAAAAGAGTTTATCCAGGGGAGAACAAGTTGTTTTAACATGGTTCTAATGTGACCCTTGAAAGTAATAGCAACTCTGTTTTTACACCTCTAACCACAAGGAGGCAACGTTTCCACGCATTACAATTGCCTTATACATAGTTTCAGAGTAAGAAATATTGTTTTTAACCAAACTGAACAACTAAAAGGGAATGCAATATAAGAAGAATCTTTATTTTGAATCTCTGTTCTTTACCTTTTTCAATCTATAAAACAGCTTTGTATTCAACTTAAACACTGTTTCAGGGCAAGAGATTGTGTTTTAGACTAAAAGGGAATGCATTATAAGAAGAATCTTTACTTTGAAACTCTGTTCTTTGCCTTTTTAACACTATGAAACAGCTTTGTATTCACACTAAACACTGTTTCAGGGCAAGAGATTGTGTTTTAGACTAAAAGGGAATGCATTATAAGAAGAATCTTTACTTTGAAACTCTGTTCTTTACCTTTTTCACACTATTAAACAGCTTTGTATTCACCCTAAACACTGTTTCAGGGCAAGAGATTGTGTTTTAGACTACAAGGGAATGCATTATAAGAAGAATCTTTACTTTGAAACTCTGTTCTTTGCCTTTTTCACACTAAGAAACAGCTTTATATTCAACTTAAACACTGCTTCAGGGCAACGGATTGTGTTTTAGACTAAAAGGGAATGCATTATAAGAAGAATCTTTACTTTGAAACTCTGTTCTTTGCCTTTTTAACACTATGAAACAGCTTTGTATTCACACTAAACACTGTTTCAGGGCAAGAGATTGTGTTTTAGACTAAAAGGGAATGCATTTTTGAAGAATCTTTACTTTGAAACTCTGTTCTTTGCCTTTTTCACACTATGAAACAGCTTTGTATTCACACTAAACACTGTTTCAGGGCAAGAGATTGTGTTTTAGACTACAAGGGAATGCATTATGAGAAGAATCTTTACTTTGAAACTCTGTTCTTTGCCTTTTTAACACTAAGAAACAGCTTTGTATTCACACTAAACACTGTTTCAGGGCAAGAGATTGTGTTTTAGACTACAAGGGAATGCATTATAAGAAGAATCTTTACTTTGAAACTCTGTTCTTTACCTTTTTCTCACTATGAAACAGCTTTATATTCAACTTAAACACTGTTTCAGGGCAAGAGATTGTGTTTTAGACTACAAGGGAATGCATTATAAGAAGAATCTTTACTTTGAAACTCTGTTCTTTGCCTTTTTTACACTAAGAAACAGCTTTATATTCAACTTAAACACTGCTTCAGGGCAACGGATTGTGTTTTAGACTAAAAGGGAATGCATTATAAGAAGAATCTTTACTTTGAAACTCTGTTCTTTGCCTTTTTAACACTATGAAACAGCTTTGTATTCACACTAAACACTGTTTCAGGGCAAGAGATTGTGTTTTAGACTAAAAGGGAATGCATTATAAGAAGAATCTTTACTTTGAAACTCTGTTCTTTACCTTTTTCACACTATGAAACAGCTTTATATTCAACTTAAACACTGCTTCAGGGCAACAGATTGTGTTTTAGACTAAAAGGGAATGCATTATAAGAAGAATCTTTACTTTGAAACTCTGTTCTTTACCTTTTTCACACAATGAAACAGCTTTATATTCAACTTAAACACTGCTTCAGGGCAACAGATTGTGTTTTAGACTAAAAGGGAATGCATTATAAGAAGAATCTTTACTTTGAAACTCTGTTCTTTACCTTTTTCACACTATGAAACAGCTTTATATTCAACTTAAACACTGCTTCAGGGCAAGAGATTGTGTTTTAGACTAAAAGGGAATGCATTATAAGAAGAATCTTTACTTTGAAACTCTGTTCTTTGCCTTTTTAACACTATGAAACAGCTTTATATTCACACTAAACACTGTTTCAGGGCAAGAGATTGTGTTTTAGACTAAAAGGGAATGCATTATAAGAAGAATCTTTACTTTGAAACTCTGTTCTTTACCTTTTTCACACTATTAAACAGCTTTGTATTCACCCTAAACACTGTTTCAGGGCAAGAGATTGTGTTTTAGACTACAAGGGAATGCATTATAAGAAGAATCTTTACTTTGAAACTCTGTTCTTTGCCTTTTTCACACTAAGAAACAGCTTTATATTCAACTTAAACACTGCTTCAGGGCAACGGATTGTGTTTTAGACTAAAAGGGAATGCATTATAAGAAGAATCTTTACTTTGAAACTCTGTTCTTTGCCTTTTTAACACTATGAAACAGCTTTGTATTCACACTAAACACTATTTCAGGGCAAGAGATTGTGTTTTAGACTAAAAGGGAATGCATTTTTGAAGAATCTTTACTTTGAAACTCTGTTCTTTGCCTTTTTCACACTATGAAACAGCTTTGTATTCACACTAAACACTGTTTCAGGGCAAGAGATTGTGTTTTAGACTACAAGGGAATGCATTATGAGAAGAATCTTTACTTTGAAACTCTGTTCTTTGCCTTTTTAACACTATGAAACAGCTTTGTATTCACACTAAACACTGTTTCAGGGCAAGAGATTGTGTTTTAGACTACAAGGGAATGCATTATAAGAAGAATCTTTACTTTGAAACTCTGTTCTTTAACTTTTTCTCACTATGAAACAGCTTTATATTCAACTTAAACACTGTTTCAGGGCAAGAGATTGTGTTTTAGACTACAAGGGAATGCATTATAAGAAGAATCTTTACTTTGAAACTCTGTTCTTTGCCTTTTTCACACTAAGAAACAGCTTTATATTCAACTTAAACACTGCTTCAGGGCAACGGATTGTGTTTTAGACTAAAAGGGAATGCATTATAAGAAGAATCTTTACTTTGAAACTCTGTTCTTTGCCTTTTTAACACTATGAAACAGCTTTGTATTCACACTAAACACTGTTTCAGGGCAAGAGATTGTGTTTTAGACTAAAAGGGAATGCATTATAAGAAGAATCTTTACTTTGAAACTCTGTTCTTTGCCTTTTTCACACTATGAAACAGCTTTGTATTCACACTAAACACTGTTTCAGGGCAAGAGATTGTGTTTTAGACTACAAGGGAATGCATTATGAGAAGAATCTTTACTTTGAAACTCTGTTCTTTGCCTTTTTAACACTAAGAAACAGCTTTGTATTCACACTAAACACTGTTTCAGGGCAAGAGATTGTGTTTTAGACTACAAGGGAATGCATTATAAGAAGAATCTTTACTTTGAAACTCTGTTCTTTACCTTTTTCTCACTATGAAACAGCTTTATATTCAACTTAAACACTGTTTCAGGGCAAGAGATTGTGTTTTAGACTACAAGGGAATGCATTATAAGAAGAATCTTTACTTTGAAACTCTGTTCTTTGCCTTTTTTACACTAAGAAACAGCTTTATATTCAACTTAAACACTGCTTCAGGGCAACGGATTGTGTTTTAGACTAAAAGGGAATGCATTATAAGAAGAATCTTTACTTTGAAACTCTGTTCTTTGCCTTTTTAACACTATGAAACAGCTTTGTATTCACACTAAACACTGTTTCAGGGCAAGAGATTGTGTTTTAGACTAAAAGGGAATGCATTATAAGAAGAATCTTTACTTTGAAACTCTGTTCTTTGCCTTTTTCACACTATGAAACAGCTTTGTATTCACACTAAACACTGTTTCAGGGCAAGAGATTGTGTTTTAGACTACAAGGGAATGCATTATGAGAAGAATCTTTACTTTGAAACTCTGTTCTTTGCCTTTTTAACACTAAGAAACAGCTTTGTATTCACACTAAACACTGTTTCAGGGCAAGAGATTGTGTTTTAGACTACAAGGGAATGCATTATAAGAAGAATCTTTACTTTGAAACTCTGTTCTTTACCTTTTTCTCACTATGAAACAGCTTTATATTCAACTTAAACACTGTTTCAGGGCAAGAGATTGTGTTTTAGACTACAAGGGAATGCATTATAAGAAGAATCTTTACTTTGAAACTCTGTTCTTTGCCTTTTTTACACTAAGAAACAGCTTTATATTCAACTTAAACACTGCTTCAGGGCAACGGATTGTGTTTTAGACTAAAAGGGAATGCATTATAAGAAGAATCTTTACTTTGAAACTCTGTTCTTTGCCTTTTTAACACTATGAAACAGCTTTGTATTCACACTAAACACTGTTTCAGGGCAAGAGATTGTGTTTTAGACTAAAAGGGAATGCATTATAAGAAGAATCTTTACTTTGAAACTCTGTTCTTTACCTTTTTCACACTATGAAACAGCTTTATATTCAACTTAAACACTGCTTCAGGGCAACAGATTGTGTTTTAGACTAAAAGGGAATGCATTATAAGAAGAATCTTTACTTTGAAACTCTGTTCTTTGCCTTTTTAACACTATGAAACAGCTTTGTATTCACACTAAACACTGTTTCAGGGCAAGAGATTGTGTTTTAGACTAAAAGGGAATGCATTATAAGAAGAATCTTTACTTTGAAACTCTGTTCTTTACCTTTTTCACACTATGAAACAGCTTTATATTCAACTTAAACACTGCTTCAGGGCAACAGATTGTGTTTTATACTAAAAGGGAATGCATTATAAGAAGAATCTTTACTTTGAAACTCTGTTCTTTGCCTTTTTAACTCTATGAAACAGCTTTGTATTCACACTAAACACTGTTTCAGGGCAAGAGATTGTGTTTTAGACTAAAAGGGAATGCATTATAAAAAGAATCTTTACTTTGAAACTCTGTTCTTTGCCTTTTTAACTCTATGAAACAGCTTTGTATTCACACTAAACACTGTTTCAGGGCAAGAGATTGTGTTTTAGACTAAAAGGGAATGCATTATAAGAAGAATCTTTACTTTGAAACTCTGTTCTTTACCTTTTTCACACTATGAAACAGCTTTATATTCAACTTAAACACTGCTTCAGGGCAACAGATTGTGTTTTAGACTAAAAGGGAATGCATTATAAGAAGAATCTTTACTTTGAAACTCTGTTCTTTGCCTTTTTAACACTATGAAACAGCTTTGTATTCACACTAAACACTGTTTCAGGGCAAGAGATTGTGTTTTAGACTAAAAGGGAATGCATTATAAGAAGAATCTTTACTTTGAAACTCTGTTCTTTACCTTTTTCAAACTATGAAACAGCTTTATATTCAACTTAAACACTGCTTCAGGGCAAGAGATTGTGTTTTAGACTAAAAGGGAATGCATTATAAGAAGAATCTTTACTTTGAAACTCTGTTCTTTGCCTTTTTAACACTATGAAACAGCTTTATATTCACACTAAACACTGTTTCAGGGCAAGAGATTGTGTTTTAGACTAAAAGGGAATGCATTATAAGAAGAATCTTTACTTTGAAACTCTGTTCTTTACCTTTTTCACACTATTAAACAGCTTTGTATTCACCCTAAACACTGTTTCAGGGCAAGAGATTGTGTTTTAGACTACAAGGGAATGCATTATAAGAAGAATCTTTACTTTGAAACTCTGTTCTTTGCCTTTTTCACACTAAGAAACAGCTTTATATTCAACTTAAACACTGCTTCAGGGCAACGGATTGTGTTTTAGACTAAAAGGGAATGCATTATAAGAAGAATCTTTACTTTGAAACTCTGTTCTTTGCCTTTTTAACACTATGAAACAGCTTTGTATTCACACTAAACACTATTTCAGGGCAAGAGATTGTGTTTTAGACTAAAAGGGAATGCATTTTTGAAGAATCTTTACTTTGAAACTCTGTTCTTTGCCTTTTTCACACTATGAAACAGCTTTGTATTCACACTAAACACTGTTTCAGGGCAAGAGATTGTGTTTTAGACTACAAGGGAATGCATTATGAGAAGAATCTTTACTTTGAAACTCTGTTCTTTGCCTTTTTAACACTATGAAACAGCTTTGTATTCACACTAAACACTGTTTCAGGGCAAGAGATTGTGTTTTAGACTACAAGGGAATGCATTATAAGAAGAATCTTTACTTTGAAACTCTGTTCTTTAACTTTTTCTCACTATGAAACAGCTTTATATTCAACTTAAACACTGTTTCAGGGCAAGAGATTGTGTTTTAGACTACAAGGGAATGCATTATAAGAAGAATCTTTACTTTGAAACTCTGTTCTTTGCCTTTTTCACACTAAGAAACAGCTTTATATTCAACTTAAACACTGCTTCAGGGCAACGGATTGTGTTTTAGACTAAAAGGGAATGCATTATAAGAAGAATCTTTACTTTGAAACTCTGTTCTTTGCCTTTTTAACACTATGAAACAGCTTTGTATTCACACTAAACACTGTTTCAGGGCAAGAGATTGTGTTTTAGACTAAAAGGGAATGCATTATAAGAAGAATCTTTACTTTGAAACTCTGTTCTTTGCCTTTTTCACACTATGAAACAGCTTTGTATTCACACTAAACACTGTTTCAGGGCAAGAGATTGTGTTTTAGACTACAAGGGAATGCATTATGAGAAGAATCTTTACTTTGAAACTCTGTTCTTTGCCTTTTTAACACTAAGAAACAGCTTTGTATTCACACTAAACACTGTTTCAGGGCAAGAGATTGTGTTTTAGACTACAAGGGAATGCATTATAAGAAGAATCTTTACTTTGAAACTCTGTTCTTTACCTTTTTCTCACTATGAAACAGCTTTATATTCAACTTAAACACTGTTTCAGGGCAAGAGATTGTGTTTTAGACTACAAGGGAATGCATTATAAGAAGAATCTTTACTTTGAAACTCTGTTCTTTGCCTTTTTTACACTAAGAAACAGCTTTATATTCAACTTAAACACTGCTTCAGGGCAACGGATTGTGTTTTAGACTAAAAGGGAATGCATTATAAGAAGAATCTTTACTTTGAAACTCTGTTCTTTGCCTTTTTAACACTATGAAACAGCTTTGTATTCACACTAAACACTGTTTCAGGGCAAGAGATTGTGTTTTAGACTAAAAGGGAATGCATTATAAGAAGAATCTTTACTTTGAAACTCTGTTCTTTGCCTTTTTCACACTATGAAACAGCTTTGTATTCACACTAAACACTGTTTCAGGGCAAGAGATTGTGTTTTAGACTACAAGGGAATGCATTATGAGAAGAATCTTTACTTTGAAACTCTGTTCTTTGCCTTTTTAACACTAAGAAACAGCTTTGTATTCACACTAAACACTGTTTCAGGGCAAGAGATTGTGTTTTAGACTACAAGGGAATGCATTATAAGAAGAATCTTTACTTTGAAACTCTGTTCTTTACCTTTTTCTCACTATGAAACAGCTTTATATTCAACTTAAACACTGTTTCAGGGCAAGAGATTGTGTTTTAGACTACAAGGGAATGCATTATAAGAAGAATCTTTACTTTGAAACTCTGTTCTTTGCCTTTTTTACACTAAGAAACAGCTTTATATTCAACTTAAACACTGCTTCAGGGCAACGGATTGTGTTTTAGACTAAAAGGGAATGCATTATAAGAAGAATCTTTACTTTGAAACTCTGTTCTTTGCCTTTTTAACACTATGAAACAGCTTTGTATTCACACTAAACACTGTTTCAGGGCAAGAGATTGTGTTTTAGACTAAAAGGGAATGCATTATAAGAAGAATCTTTACTTTGAAACTCTGTTCTTTACCTTTTTCACACTATGAAACAGCTTTATATTCAACTTAAACACTGCTTCAGGGCAACAGATTGTGTTTTAGACTAAAAGGGAATGCATTATAAGAAGAATCTTTACTTTGAAACTCTGTTCTTTGCCTTTTTAACACTATGAAACAGCTTTGTATTCACACTAAACACTGTTTCAGGGCAAGAGATTGTGTTTTAGACTAAAAGGGAATGCATTATAAGAAGAATCTTTACTTTGAAACTCTGTTCTTTACCTTTTTCACACTATGAAACAGCTTTATATTCAACTTAAACACTGCTTCAGGGCAACAGATTGTGTTTTATACTAAAAGGGAATGCATTATAAGAAGAATCTTTACTTTGAAACTCTGTTCTTTGCCTTTTTAACTCTATGAAACAGCTTTGTATTCACACTAAACACTGTTTCAGGGCAAGAGATTGTGTTTTAGACTAAAAGGGAATGCATTATAAAAAGAATCTTTACTTTGAAACTCTGTTCTTTGCCTTTTTAACTCTATGAAACAGCTTTGTATTCACACTAAACACTGTTTCAGGGCAAGAGATTGTGTTTTAGACTAAAAGGGAATGCATTATAAGAAGAATCTTTACTTTGAAACTCTGTTCTTTACCTTTTTCACACTATGAAACAGCTTTATATTCAACTTAAACACTGCTTCAGGGCAACAGATTGTGTTTTAGACTAAAAGGGAATGCATTATAAGAAGAATCTTTACTTTGAAACTCTGTTCTTTGCCTTTTTAACACTATGAAACAGCTTTGTATTCACACTAAACACTGTTTCAGGGCAAGAGATTGTGTTTTAGACTAAAAGGGAATGCATTATAAGAAGAATCTTTACTTTGAAACTCTGTTCTTTACCTTTTTCAAACTATGAAACAGCTTTATATTCAACTTAAACACTGCTTCAGGGCAACAGATTGTGTTTTATACTAAAAGGGAATGCATTATAAGAAGAATCTTTACTTTGAAACTCTGTTCTTTGCCTTTTTAACTCTATGAAACAGCTTTGTATTCACACTAAACACTGTTTCAGGGCAAGAGATTGTGTTTTAGACTAAAAGGGAATGCATTATAAGAAGAATCTTTACTTTGAAACTCTGTTCTTTACCTTTTTCACACTATGAAACAGCTTTATATTCAACTTAAACACTGCTTCAGGGCAACAGATTGTGTTTTAGACTAAAAGGGAATGCATTATAAGAAGAATCTTTACTTTGAAACTCTGTTCTTTACCTTTTTCACACTATGAAACAGCTTTATATTCAACTTAAACACTGCTTCAGGGCAAGAGATTGTGTTTTAGACTAAAAGGGAATGCATTATAAGAAGAATCTTTACTTTGAAACTCTGTTCTTTGCCTTTTTCACACTATGAAACAGCTTTGTATTCACACTAAACACTGTTTCAGGGCAAGAGATTGTGTTTTAGACTAAAAGGGAATGCATTATAAGAAGAATCTTTACTTTGAAACTCTGCTCTTTGCCTTTTTCACACTATGAAACAGCTTTGTATTCACACTAAACACTGTTTCAGGGCAAGAGATTGTGTTTTAGACTAAAAGGGAATGCATTATAAGAAGAATCTTTACTTTGAAACTGTTCTTTGCCTTTTTAACTCTATGAAACAGCTTTGTATTCACACTAAACACTGTTTCAGGGCAAGAGATTGTGTTTTAGACTAAAAGGGAATGCATTATAAGAAGAATCTTTACTTTGAAACTCTGTTCTTTACCTTTTTCTCACTATGAAACAGCTTTATGTTCATCTTAAACTGCTTCAGGGCAACGGATTGTGTTTTAGACTAAAAGGGAATGCATTATAAGAAGAATCTTTACTTTGAAACTGTTCTTTGCCTTTTTCACACTATGAAACAGCTTTATATTCACACTAAACACTGTTTCAGGGCAAGAGATTGTGTTTTAGACTAAAAGGGAATGCATTATAAGAAGAATCTTTACTTTGAAACTCTGCTCTTTGCCTTTTTCACACTATGAAACAGCTTTGTATTCACACTAAACATTGTTTCAGGGCAAGAGATTGTGTTTTAGACTAAAAGGGAATGCATTATAAGAAGAATCTTTACTTTGAAACTCTGTTCTTAGCCTTTTTAACTTTATGAAACAGCTTTGTATTCACACTAAACACTGTTTCAGGGCAAGATATTGTGTTTTAGACTAAAAGGGAATGCATTATAAGAAGAATCTTTACTTTGAAACTCTGTTCTTTGCCTTTTTCACACTATGAAACAGCTTTGTATTCACACTAAACACTGTTTCAGGGCAAGAGATTGTGTTTTAGACTACAAGGGAATGCATTATAAGAAGAATCTTTACTTTGAAACTCTGTTCTTTACCTTTTTCTCACTATGAAACAGCTTTATGTTCATCTTAAACTGCTTCAGGGCAACAGATTGTGTTTTAGACTAAAAGGGAATGCATTATAAGAAGAAACTTTACTTTGAAACTCTGTTCTTTACCTTTTTCACACTATGAAACAGCTTTATATACAACTGAAACACTGCTTCAGGGCAACAGATTGTGTTTTAGACTAAAAGGGAATGCATTATAAGAAGAATCTTTACTTTGAAACTCTGTTCTTTGCCTTTTTCACACTATGAAACAGCTTTGTATTCACACTAAACACTGTTTCAGGGCAAGAGATTGTGTTTTAGACTACAAGGGAATGCATTATAAGAAGAATCTTTACTTTGAAACTCTGTTCTTTACCTTTTTCTCACTATGAAACAGCTTTATATTCAACTTAAACACTGTTTCAGGGCAAGAGATTGTGTTTTAGACTAAAAGGGAATGCATTTTTGAAGAATCTTTACTTTGAAACTCTGTTCTTTGCCTTTTTCACACTATGAAACAACTTTGTATTCACACTAAACACTGTTTCAGGGCAAGAGATTGTGTTTTAGACTACAAGGGAATGCATTATGAGAAGAATCTTTACTTTGAAACTCTGTTCTTTGCCTTTTTCACACTATGAAACAGCTTTGTATTCACACTAAACACTGTTTCAGGGCAAGAGATTGTGTTTTAGACTAAAAGGGAATGCATTATAAGAAGAATCTTTACTTTGAAACTGTTCTTTGCCTTTTTAACACTATGAAACAGTTTTGTATTCACACTAAACACTGTTTCAGGGCAAGAGATTGTGTTTTAGACTAAAAGGGAATGCATTATAAAGAATCTTTACTTTGAAACTCTGTTCTTTGCCTTTTTAACACTATGAAACAGCTTTGTATTCACACTAAACACTGTTTCAGGGCAAGAGATTGTGTTTTAGACTAAAAGGGAATGCATTATAAGAAGAATCTTTACTTTGAAACTCTGTTCTTTGCCTTTTTCACACTATGAAACAGCTTTATATTCACACTAAACACTGTTTCAGGGCAAGAAATTGTGTTTTAGACTAAAAGGGAATGCATTATAAGAAGAATCTTTACTTTGAAACTCTGTTCTTTGCCTTTTTAACACTATGAAACAGCTTTGTATTCACACTAAACACTGTTTCAGGGCAAGAGATTGTGTTTTAGACTAAAAGGGAATGCATTATAAGAAGAATCTTTACTTTGAAACTCTGTTCTTTGCCTTTTTCACACTAAGAAACAGCTTTATATTCAACTTAAACACTGCTTCAGGGCAACGGATTGTGTTTTAGACTAAAAGGGAATGCATTATAAGAAGAATCTTTACTTTGAAACTCTGTTCTTTGCCTTTTTAACACTATGAAACAGCTTTGTATTCACACTAAACACTGTTTCAGGGCAAGAGATTGTGTTTTAGACTAAAAGGGAATGCATTTTTGAAGAATCTTTACTTTGAAACTCTGTTCTTTGCCTTTTTCACACTATGAAACAGCTTTGTATTCACACTAAACACTGTTTCAGGGCAAGAGATTGTGTTTTAGACTACAAGGGAATGCATTATGAGAAGAATCTTTACTTTGAAACTCTGTTCTTTGCCTTTTTAACACTAAGAAACAGCTTTGTATTCACACTAAACACTGTTTCAGGGCAAGAGATTGTGTTTTAGACTACAAGGGAATGCATTATAAGAAGAATCTTTACTTTGAAACTCTGTTCTTTACCTTTTTCACACTATGAAACAGCTTTATATTCAACTTAAACACTGCTTCAGGGCAACAGATTGTGTTTTAGACTAAAAGGGAATGCATTATAAGAAGAATCTTTACTTTGAAACTCTATTCTTTGCCTTTTTAACACTATGAAACAGCTTTGTATTCACACTAAACACTGTTTCAGGGCAAGAGATTGTGTTTTAGACTAAAAGGGAATGCATTATAAGAAGAATCTTTACTTTGAAACTCTGTTCTTTACCTTTTTCACACTATGAAACAGCTTTATATTCAACTTAAACACTGCTTCAGGGCAACAGATTGTGTTTTATACTAAAAGGGAATGCATTATAAGAAGAATCTTTACTTTGAAACTCTGTTCTTTGCCTTTTTAACTCTATGAAACAGCTTTGTATTCACACTAAACACTGTTTCAGGGCAAGAGATTGTGTTTTAGACTAAAAGGGAATGCATTATAAAAAGAATCTTTACTTTGAAACTCTGTTCTTTGCCTTTTTAACTCTATGAAACAGCTTTGTATTCACACTAAACACTGTTTCAGGGCAAGAGATTGTGTTTTAGACTAAAAGGGAATGCATTATAAGAAGAATCTTTACTTTGAAACTCTGTTCTTTACCTTTTTCACACTATGAAACAGCTTTATATTCAACTTAAACACTGCTTCAGGGCAACAGATTGTGTTTTAGACTAAAAGGGAATGCATTATAAGAAGAATCTTTACTTTGAAACTCTGTTCTTTACCTTTTTCACACTATGAAACAGCTTTATATACAACTGAAACACTGCTTCAGGGCAACAGATTGTGTTTTAGACTAAAAGGGAATGCATTATAAGAAGAATCTTTACTTTGAAACTCTGTTCTTTGCCTTTTTCACACTATGAAACAGCTTTGTATTCACACTAAACACTGTTTCAGGGCAAGAGATTGTGTTTTAGACTACAAGGGAATGCATTATAAGAAGAATCTTTACTTTGAAACTCTGTTCTTTGCCTTTTTCACACTAAGAAACAGCTTTATATTCAACTTAAACACTGCTTCAGGGCAACGGATTGTGTTTTAGACTAAAAGGGAATGCATTATAAGAAGAATCTTTACTTTGAAACTGTTCTTTGCCTTTTTCACACTATGAAACAGCTTTATATTCACACTAAACACTGTTTCAGGGCAAGAGATTGTGTTTTAGACTAAAAGGGAATGCATTATAAGAAGAATCTTTACTTTGAAACTCTGCTCTTTGCCTTTTTCACACTATGAAACAGCTTTGTATTCACACTAAACACTGTTTCAGGGCAAGAGATTGTGTTTTAGACTAAAAGGGAATGCATTATAAGAAGAATCTTTACTTTGAAACTCTGTTCTTTGCCTTTTTAACTCTATGAAACAGCTTTGTATTCACACTAAACACTGTTTCAGGGCAAGAGATTGTGTTTTAGACTAAAAGGGAATGCATTATAAAAAGAATCTTTACTTTGAAACTGTTCTTTGCCTTTTTCACACTATGAAACAGCTTTTTATTCACACTAAACACTGTTTCAGGGCAACGGATTGTGTTTTAGACTAAAAGGGAATGCATTATAAGAAGAATCCTTACTTTAAAACTGTGTTCTTTACCTTTTTCACTCTATAAAACAGCTTTGTATTCAACTTAAACACTGTTACAGAGCTAGACATCTTGTTTTTAACCAGACTGAATAACTTACAATATCCTAAGAAAACACATATTTCAAGTGAAAAGAGTTTATCCAGGGGAGAACAAGTTGTTTTAACATGGTTCTAATGTGACCCTTGAAAGTAATTGCAACTCTGTTTTTACACCTCTAACCACAAGGAGGCAACGTTTCCACGCATTACAATTGCCTTATACATAGTTTCAGAGTAAGAAATATTGTTTTTAACCAAACTGAACAACTAAAAGGGAATGCAATATAAGAAGAATCTTTATTTTGAATCTCTGTTCTTTACCTTTTTCAATCTATAAAACAGCTTTGTATTCAACTTAAACACTGTTTCAGGGCAAGAGATTGTGTTTTAGACTAAAAGGGAATGCATTATAAGAAGAATCTTTACTTTGAAACTCTGTTCTTTGCCTTTTTAACACTATGAAACAGCTTTGTATTCACACTAAACACTGTTTCAGGGCAAGAGATTGTGTTTTAGACTAAAAGGGAATGCATTATAAGAAGAATCTTTACTTTGAAACTCTGTTCTTTACCTTTTTCACACTATTAAACAGCTTTGTATTCACCCTAAACACTGTTTCAGGGCAAGAGATTGTGTTTTAGACTACAAGGGAATGCATTATAAGAAGAATCTTTACTTTGAAACTCTGTTCTTTGCCTTTTTCACACTAAGAAACAGCTTTATATTCAACTTAAACACTGCTTCAGGGCAACGGATTGTGTTTTAGACTAAAAGGGAATGCATTATAAGAAGAATCTTTACTTTGAAACTCTGTTCTTTGCCTTTTTAACACTATGAAACAGCTTTGTATTCACACTAAACACTGTTTCAGGGCAAGAGATTGTGTTTTAGACTAAAAGGGAATGCATTTTTGAAGAATCTTTACTTTGAAACTCTGTTCTTTGCCTTTTTCACACTATGAAACAGCTTTGTATTCACACTAAACACTGTTTCAGGGCAAGAGATTGTGTTTTAGACTACAAGGGAATGCATTATGAGAAGAATCTTTACTTTGAAACTCTGTTCTTTGCCTTTTTAACACTAAGAAACAGCTTTGTATTCACACTAAACACTGTTTCAGGGCAAGAGATTGTGTTTTAGACTACAAGGGAATGCATTATAAGAAGAATCTTTACTTTGAAACTCTGTTCTTTACCTTTTTCTCACTATGAAACAGCTTTATATTCAACTTAAACACTGTTTCAGGGCAAGAGATTGTGTTTTAGACTACAAGGGAATGCATTATAAGAAGAATCTTTACTTTGAAACTCTGTTCTTTGCCTTTTTTACACTAAGAAACAGCTTTATATTCAACTTAAACACTGCTTCAGGGCAACGGATTGTGTTTTAGACTAAAAGGGAATGCATTATAAGAAGAATCTTTACTTTGAAACTCTGTTCTTTGCCTTTTTAACACTATGAAACAGTTTTGTATTCACACTAAACACTGTTTCAGGGCAAGAGATTGTGTTTTAGACTAAAAGGGAATGCATTATAAGAAGAATCTTTACTTTGAAACTCTGTTCTTTACCTTTTTCACACTATGAAACAGCTTTATATTCAACTTAAACACTGCTTCAGGGCAACAGATTGTGTTTTAGACTAAAAGGGAATGCATTATAAGAAGAATCTTTACTTTGAAACTCTGTTCTTTACCTTTTTCACACAATGAAACAGCTTTATATTCAACTTAAACACTGCTTCAGGGCAACAGATTGTGTTTTAGACTAAAAGGGAATGCATTATAAGAAGAATCTTTACTTTGAAACTCTGTTCTTTACCTTTTTCACACTATGAAACAGCTTTATATTCAACTTAAACACTGCTTCAGGGCAAGAGATTGTGTTTTAGACTAAAAGGGAATGCATTATAAGAAGAATCTTTACTTTGAAACTCTGTTCTTTGCCTTTTTAACACCATGAAACAGCTTTGTATTCACACTAAACACTGTTTCAGGGCAAGAGATTGTGTTTTAGACTAAAAGGGAATGCATTATAAGAAGAATCTTTACTTTGAAACTCTGTTCTTTACCTTTTTCACACTATTAAACAGCTTTGTATTCACCCTAAACACTGTTTCAGGGCAAGAGATTGTGTTTTAGACTACAAGGGAATGCATTATAAGAAGAATCTTTACTTTGAAACTCTGTTCTTTGCCTTTTTCACACTAAGAAACAGCTTTATATTCAACTTAAACACTGCTTCAGGGCAACGGATTGTGTTTTAGACTAAAAGGGAATGCATTATAAGAAGAATCTTTACTTTGAAACTCTGTTCTTTGCCTTTTTAACACTATGAAACAGCTTTGTATTCACACTAAACACTATTTCAGGGCAAGAGATTGTGTTTTAGACTAAAAGGGAATGCATTTTTGAAGAATCTTTACTTTGAAACTCTGTTCTTTGCCTTTTTCACACTATGAAACAGCTTTGTATTCACACTAAACACTGTTTCAGGGCAAGAGATTGTGTTTTAGACTACAAGGGAATGCATTATGAGAAGAATCTTTACTTTGAAACTCTGTTCTTTGCCTTTTTAACACTATGAAACAGCTTTGTATTCACACTAAACACTGTTTCAGGGCAAGAGATTGTGTTTTAGACTACAAGGGAATGCATTATAAGAAGAATCTTTACTTTGAAACTCTGTTCTTTAACTTTTTCTCACTATGAAACAGCTTTATATTCAACTTAAACACTGTTTCAGGGCAAGAGATTGTGTTTTAGACTACAAGGGAATGCATTATAAGAAGAATCTTTACTTTGAAACTCTGTTCTTTGCCTTTTTCACACTAAGAAACAGCTTTATATTCAACTTAAACACTGCTTCAGGGCAACGGATTGTGTTTTAGACTAAAAGGGAATGCATTATAAGAAGAATCTTTACTTTGAAACTCTGTTCTTTGCCTTTTTAACACTATGAAACAGCCCTGTATTCACACTAAACACTGTTTCAGGGCAAGAGATTGTGTTTTAGACTAAAAGGGAATGCATTATAAGAAGAATCTTTACTTTGAAACTCTGTTCTTTGCCTTTTTCACACTATGAAACAGCTTTATATTCACACTAAACACTGTTTCAGGGCAAGAGATTGTGTTTTAGACTAAAAGGGAATGCATTATAAAAAGAATCTTTACTTTGAAACTCTGTTCTTTGCCTTTTTAACTCTATGAAACAGCTTTGTATTCACACTAAACACTGTTTCAGGGCAAGAGATTGTGTTTTAGACTAAAAGGGAATGCATTATAAGAAGAATCTTTACTTTGAAACTCTGTTCTTTACCTTTTTCACACTATGAAACAGCTTTATATTCAACTTAAACACTGCTTCAGGGCAACAGATTGTGTTTTAGACTAAAAGGGAATGCATTATAAGAAGAATCTTTACTTTGAAACTCTGTTCTTTGCCTTTTTAACACTATGAAACAGCTTTGTATTCACACTAAACACTGTTTCAGAGCAAGAGATTGTGTTTTAGACTAAAAGGGAATGCATTATAAGAAGAATCTTTACTTTGAAACTCTGTTCTTTACCTTTTTCAAACTATGAAACAGCTTTATATTCAACTTAAACACTGCTTCAGGGCAACAGATTGTGTTTTATACTAAAAGGGAATGCATTATAAGAAGAATCTTTACTTTGAAACTGTTCTTTGCCTTTTTAACTCTATGAAACAGCTTTGTATTCACACTAAACACTGTTTCAGGGCAAGAGATTGTGTTTTAGACTAAAAGGGAATGCATTATAAGAAGAATCTTTACTTTGAAACTCTGTTCTTTACCTTTTTCACACTATGAAACAGCTTTATATTCAACTTAAACACTGCTTCAGGGCAACAGATTGTGTTTTAGACTAAAAGGGAATGCATTATAAGAAGAATCTTTACTTTGAAACTCTGTTCTTTACCTTTTTCACACTATGAAACAGCTTTATATTCAACTTAAACACTGCTTCAGGGCAAGAGATTGTGTTTTAGACTAAAAGGGAATGCATTATAAGAAGAATCTTTACTTTGAAACTCTGTTCTTTGCCTTTTTCACACTATGAAACAGCTTTGTATTCACACTAAACACTGTTTCAGGGCAAGAGATTGTGTTTTAGACTAAAAGGGAATGCATTATAAGAAGAATCTTTACTTTGAAACTCTGCTCTTTGCCTTTTTCACACTATGAAACAGCTTTGTATTCACACTAAACACTGTTTCAGGGCAAGAGATTGTGTTTTAGACTAAAAGGGAATGCATTATAAGAAGAATCTTTACTTTGAAACTGTTCTTTGCCTTTTTAACTCTATGAAACAGCTTTGTATTCACACTAAACACTGTTTCAGGGCAAGAGATTGTGTTTTAGACTAAAAGGGAATGCATTATAAGAAGAATCTTTACTTTGAAACTCTGTTCTTTACCTTTTTCTCACTATGAAACAGCTTTATGTTCATCTTAAACTGCTTCAGGGCAACGGATTGTGTTTTAGACTAAAAGGGAATGCATTATAAGAAGAATCTTTACTTTGAAACTGTTCTTTGCCTTTTTCACACTATGAAACAGCTTTATATTCACACTAAACACTGTTTCAGGGCAAGAGATTATGTTTTAGACTAAAAGGGAATGCATTATAAGAAGAATCTTTACTTTGAAACTCTGCTCTTTGCCTTTTTCACACTATGAAACAGCTTTGTATTCACACTAAACATTGTTTCAGGGCAAGAGATTGTGTTTTAGACTAAAAGGGAATGCATTATAAGAAGAATCTTTACTTTGAAACTCTGTTCTTAGCCTTTTTAACTTTATGAAACAGCTTTGTATTCACACTAAACACTGTTTCAGGGCAAGAGATTGTGTTTTAGACTAAAAGGGAATGCATTATAAGAAGAATCTTTACTTTGAAACTCTGTTCTTTGCCTTTTTCACACTAAGAAACAGCTTTGTATTCACCTTAAACACTGTTTCAGGGCAAGAGATTGTGTTTTAGACTAAAAGGGAATGCATTATAAAGAATCTTTACTTTGAAACTCTGTTCTTTGCCTTTTTCACACTATGAAACAGCTTTGTATTCACACTAAACACTGTTTCAGGGCAAGAGATTGTGTTTTAGACTACAAGGGAATGCATTATAAGAAGAATCTTTACTTTGAAACTCTGTTCTTTACCTTTTTCTCACTATGAAACAGCTTTATATTCAACTTAAACACTGTTTCAGGGCAAGAGATTGTGTTTTAGACTAAAAGGGAATGCATTTTTGAAGAATCTTTACTTTGAAACTCTGTTCTTTGCCTTTTTCACACTATGAAACAACTTTGTATTCACACTAAACACTGTTTCAGGGCAAGAGATTGTGTTTTAGACTACAAGGGAATGCATTATGAGAAGAATCTTTACTTTGAAACTCTGTTCTTTGCCTTTTTCACACTATGAAACAGCTTTGTATTCACACTAAACACTGTTTCAGGGCAAGAGATTGTGTTTTAGACTAAAAGGGAATGCATTATAAGAAGAATCTTTACTTTGAAACTGTTCTTTGCCTTTTTAACACTATGAAACAGTTTTGTATTCACACTAAACACTGTTTCAGGGCAAGAGATTGTGTTTTAGACTAAAAGGGAATGCATTATAAAGAATCTTTACTTTGAAACTCTGTTCTTTGCCTTTTTAACACTATGAAACAGCTTTGTATTCACACTAAACACTGTTTCAGGGCAAGAGATTGTGTTTTAGACTAAAAGGGAATGCATTATAAGAAGAATCTTTACTTTGAAACTCTGTTCTTTGCCTTTTTCACACTATGAAACAGCTTTATATTCACACTAAACACTGTTTCAGGGCAAGAAATTGTGTTTTAGACTAAAAGGGAATGCATTATAAGAAGAATCTTTACTTTGAAACTCTGTTCTTTGCCTTTTTAACACTATGAAACAGCTTTGTATTCACACTAAACACTGTTTCAGGGCAAGAGATTGTGTTTTAGACTAAAAGGGAATGCATTATAAGAAGAATCTTTACTTTGAAACTCTGTTCTTTACCTTTTTCACACTATTAAACAGCTTTGTATTCACCCTAAACACTGTTTCAGGGCAAGAGATTGTGTTTTAGACTACAAGGGAATGCATTATAAGAAGAATCTTTACTTTGAAACTCTGTTCTTTGCCTTTTTCACACTAAGAAACAGCTTTATATTCAACTTAAACACTGCTTCAGGGCAACGGATTGTGTTTTAGACTAAAAGGGAATGCATTATAAGAAGAATCTTTACTTTGAAACTCTGTTCTTTGCCTTTTTAACACTATGAAACAGCTTTGTATTCACACTAAACACTGTTTCAGGGCAAGAGATTGTGTTTTAGACTAAAAGGGAATGCATTTTTGAAGAATCTTTACTTTGAAACTCTGTTCTTTGCCTTTTTCACACTATGAAACAGCTTTGTATTCACACTAAACACTGTTTCAGGGCAAGAGATTGTGTTTTAGACTACAAGGGAATGCATTATGAGAAGAATCTTTACTTTGAAACTCTGTTCTTTGCCTTTTTAACACTAAGAAACAGCTTTGTATTCACACTAAACACTGTTTCAGGGCAAGAGATTGTGTTTTAGACTACAAGGGAATGCATTATAAGAAGAATCTTTACTTTGAAACTCTGTTCTTTACCTTTTTCACACTATGAAACAGCTTTATATTCAACTTAAACACTGCTTCAGGGCAACAGATTGTGTTTTAGACTAAAAGGGAATGCATTATAAGAAGAATCTTTACTTTGAAACTCTATTCTTTGCCTTTTTAACACTATGAAACAGCTTTGTATTCACACTAAACACTGTTTCAGGGCAAGAGATTGTGTTTTAGACTAAAAGGGAATGCATTATAAGAAGAATCTTTACTTTGAAACTCTGTTCTTTACCTTTTTCACACTATGAAACAGCTTTATATTCAACTTAAACACTGCTTCAGGGCAACAGATTGTGTTTTATACTAAAAGGGAATGCATTATAAGAAGAATCTTTACTTTGAAACTCTGTTCTTTGCCTTTTTAACTCTATGAAACAGCTTTGTATTCACACTAAACACTGTTTCAGGGCAAGAGATTGTGTTTTAGACTAAAAGGGAATGCATTATAAAAAGAATCTTTACTTTGAAACTCTGTTCTTTGCCTTTTTAACTCTATGAAACAGCTTTGTATTCACACTAAACACTGTTTCAGGGCAAGAGATTGTGTTTTAGACTAAAAGGGAATGCATTATAAGAAGAATCTTTACTTTGAAACTCTGTTCTTTACCTTTTTCACACTATGAAACAGCTTTATATTCAACTTAAACACTGCTTCAGGGCAAGAGATTGTGTTTTAGACTAAAAGGGAATGCATTATAAGAAGAATCTTTACTTTGAAACTCTGTTCTTTACCTTTTTCACACTATGAAACAGCTTTATATACAACTGAAACACTGCTTCAGGGCAACAGATTGTGTTTTAGACTAAAAGGGAATGCATTATAAGAAGAATCTTTACTTTGAAACTCTGTTCTTTGCCTTTTTCACACTATGAAACAGCTTTGTATTCACACTAAACACTGTTTCAGGGCAAGAGATTGTGTTTTAGACTACAAGGGAATGCATTATAAGAAGAATCTTTACTTTGAAACTCTGTTCTTTGCCTTTTTCACACTAAGAAACAGCTTTATATTCAACTTAAACACTGCTTCAGGGCAACGGATTGTGTTTTAGACTAAAAGGGAATGCATTATAAGAAGAATCTTTACTTTGAAACTGTTCTTTGCCTTTTTCACACTATGAAACAGCTTTATATTCACACTAAACACTGTTTCAGGGCAAGAGATTGTGTTTTAGACTAAAAGGGAATGCATTATAAGAAGAATCTTTACTTTGAAACTCTGCTCTTTGCCTTTTTCACACTATGAAACAGCTTTGTATTCACACTAAACACTGTTTCAGGGCAAGAGATTGTGTTTTAGACTAAAAGGGAATGCATTATAAGAAGAATCTTTACTTTGAAACTCTGTTCTTTGCCTTTTTAACTCTATGAAACAGCTTTGTATTCACACTAAACACTGTTTCAGGGCAAGAGATTGTGTTTTAGACTAAAAGGGAATGCATTATAAAAAGAATCTTTACTTTGAAACTGTTCTTTGCCTTTTTCACACTATGAAACAGCTTTTTATTCACACTAAACACTGTTTCAGGGCAACGGATTGTGTTTTAGACTAAAAGGGAATGCATTATAAGAAGAATCCTTACTTTAAAACTGTGTTCTTTACCTTTTTCACTCTATAAAACAGCTTTGTATTCAACTTAAACACTGTTACAGAGCTAGACATCTTGTTTTTAACCAGACTGAATAACTTACAATATCCTAAGAAAACACATATTTCAAGTGAAAAGAGTTTATCCAGGGGAGAACAAGTTGTTTTAACATGGTTCTAATGTGACCCTTGAAAGTAATAGCAACTCTGTTTTTACACCTCTAACCACAAGGAGGCAACGTTTCCACGCATTACAATTGCCTTATACATAGTTTCAGAGTAAGAAATATTGTTTTTAACCAAACTGAACAACTAAAAGGGAATGCAATATAAGAAGAATCTTTATTTTGAATCTCTGTTCTTTACCTTTTTCAATCTATAAAACAGCTTTGTATTCAACTTAAACACTGTTTCAGGGCAAGAGATTGTGTTTTAGACTAAAAGGGAATGCATTGTAAGAAGAATCTTTACTTTGAAACTCTGTTCTTTGCCTTTTTAACACTATGAAACAGCTTTGTATTCACACTAAACACTGTTTCAGGGCAAGAGATTGTGTTTTAGACTAAAAGGGAATGCATTATAAGAAGAATCTTTACTTTGAAACTCTGTTCTTTACCTTTTTCACACTATTAAACAGCTTTGTATTCACCCTAAACACTGTTTCAGGGCAAGAGATTGTGTTTTAGACTACAAGGGAATGCATTATAAGAAGAATCTTTACTTTGAAACTCTGTTCTTTGCCTTTTTCACACTAAGAAACAGCTTTATATTCAACTTAAACACTGCTTCAGGGCAACGGATTGTGTTTTAGACTAAAAGGGAATGCATTATAAGAAGAATCTTTACTTTGAAACTCTGTTCTTTGCCTTTTTAACACTATGAAACAGCTTTGTATTCACACTAAACACTGTTTCAGGGCAAGAGATTGTGTTTTAGACTAAAAGGGAATGCATTTTTGAAGAATCTTTACTTTGAAACTCTGTTCTTTGCCTTTTTCACACTATGAAACAGCTTTGTATTCACACTAAACACTGTTTCAGGGCAAGAGATTGTGTTTTAGACTACAAGGGAATGCATTATGAGAAGAATCTTTACTTTGAAACTCTGTTCTTTGCCTTTTTAACACTAAGAAACAGCTTTGTATTCACACTAAACACTGTTTCAGGGCAAGAGATTGTGTTTTAGACTACAAGGGAATGCATTATAAGAAGAATCTTTACTTTGAAACTCTGTTCTTTACCTTTTTCTCACTATGAAACAGCTTTATATTCAACTTAAACACTGTTTCAGGGCAAGAGATTGTGTTTTAGACTACAAGGGAATGCATTATAAGAAGAATCTTTACTTTGAAACTCTGTTCTTTGCCTTTTTTACACTAAGAAACAGCTTTATATTCAACTTAAACACTGCTTCAGGGCAACGGATTGTGTTTTAGACTAAAAGGGAATGCATTATAAGAAGAATCTTTACTTTGAAACTCTGTTCTTTGCCTTTTTAACACTATGAAACAGCTTTGTATTCACACTAAACACTGTTTCAGGGCAAGAGATTGTGTTTTAGACTAAAAGGGAATGCATTATAAGAAGAATCTTTACTTTGAAACTCTGTTCTTTACCTTTTTCACACTATGAAACAGCTTTATATTCAACTTAAACACTGCTTCAGGGCAACAGATTGTGTTTTAGACTAAAAGGGAATGCATTATAAGAAGAATCTTTACTTTGAAACTCTGTTCTTTACCTTTTTCACACAATGAAACAGCTTTATATTCAACTTAAACACTGCTTCAGGGCAACAGATTGTGTTTTAGACTAAAAGGGAATGCATTATAAGAAGAATCTTTACTTTGAAACTCTGTTCTTTACCTTTTTCACACTATGAAACAGCTTTATATTCAACTTAAACACTGCTTCAGGGCAAGAGATTGTGTTTTAGACTAAAAGGGAATGCATTATAAGAAGAATCTTTACTTTGAAACTCTGTTCTTTGCCTTTTTAACACTATGAAACAGCTTTGTATTCACACTAAACACTGTTTCAGGGCAAGAGATTGTGTTTTAGACTAAAAGGGAATGCATTATAAGAAGAATCTTTACTTTGAAACTCTGTTCTTTACCTTTTTCACACTATTAAACAGCTTTGTATTCACCCTAAACACTGTTTCAGGGCAAGAGATTGTGTTTTAGACTACAAGGGAATGCATTATAAGAAGAATCTTTACTTTGAAACTCTGTTCTTTGCCTTTTTCACACTAAGAAACAGCTTTATATTCAACTTAAACACTGCTTCAGGGCAACGGATTGTGTTTTAGACTAAAAGGGAATGCATTATAAGAAGAATCTTTACTTTGAAACTCTGTTCTTTGCCTTTTTAACACTATGAAACAGCTTTGTATTCACACTAAACACTATTTCAGGGCAAGAGATTGTGTTTTAGACTAAAAGGGAATGCATTTTTGAAGAATCTTTACTTTGAAACTCTGTTCTTTGCCTTTTTCACACTATGAAACAGCTTTGTATTCACACTAAACACTGTTTCAGGGCAAGAGATTGTGTTTTAGACTACAAGGGAATGCATTATGAGAAGAATCTTTACTTTGAAACTCTGTTCTTTGCCTTTTTAACACTATGAAACAGCTTTGTATTCACACTAAACACTGTTTCAGGGCAAGAGATTGTGTTTTAGACTACAAGGGAATGCATTATAAGAAGAATCTTTACTTTGAAACTCTGTTCTTTAACTTTTTCTCACTATGAAACAGCTTTATATTCAACTTAAACACTGTTTCAGGGCAAGAGATTGTGTTTTAGACTACAAGGGAATGCATTATAAGAAGAATCTTTACTTTGAAACTCTGTTCTTTGCCTTTTTCACACTAAGAAACAGCTTTATATTCAACTTAAACACTGCTTCAGGGCAACGGATTGTGTTTTAGACTAAAAGGGAATGCATTATAAGAAGAATCTTTACTTTGAAACTCTGTTCTTTGCCTTTTTAACACTATGAAACAGCTTTGTATTCACACTAAACACTGTTTCAGGGCAAGAGATTGTGTTTTAGACTACAAGGGAATGCATTATAAGAAGAATCTTTACTTTGAAACTCTGTTCTTTGCCTTTTTTACACTAAGAAACAGCTTTATATTCAACTTAAACACTGCTTCAGGGCAACGGATTGTGTTTTAGACTAAAAGGGAATGCATTATAAGAAGAATCTTTACTTTGAAACTCTGTTCTTTGCCTTTTTAACACTATGAAACAGCTTTGTATTCACACTAAACACTGTTTCAGGGCAAGAGATTGTGTTTTAGACTAAAAGGGAATGCATTATAAGAAGAATCTTTACTTTGAAACTCTGTTCTTTACCTTTTTCACACTATGAAACAGCTTTATATTCAACTTAAACACTGCTTCAGGGCAACAGATTGTGTTTTAGACTAAAAGGGAATGCATTATAAGAAGAATCTTTACTTTGAAACTCTGTTCTTTGCCTTTTTAACACTATGAAACAGCTTTGTATTCACACTAAACACTGTTTCAGGGCAAGAGATTGTGTTTTAGACTAAAAGGGAATGCATTATAAGAAGAATCTTTACTTTGAAACTCTGTTCTTTACCTTTTTCACACTATGAAACAGCTTTATATTCAACTTAAACACTGCTTCAGGGCAACAGATTGTGTTTTATACTAAAAGGGAATGCATTATAAGAAGAATCTTTACTTTGAAACTCTGTTCTTTGCCTTTTTAACTCTATGAAACAGCTTTGTATTCACACTAAACACTGTTTCAGGGCAAGAGATTGTGTTTTAGACTAAAAGGGAATGCATTATAAGAAGAATCTTTACTTTGAAACTCTGTTCTTTACCTTTTTCACACTATGAAACAGCTTTATATTCAACTTAAACACTGCTTCAGGGCAACAGATTGTGTTTTAGACTAAAAGGGAATGCATTATAAGAAGAATCTTTACTTTGAAACTCTGTTCTTTGCCTTTTTAACACTATGAAACAGCTTTGTATTCACACTAAACACTGTTTCAGGGCAAGAGATTGTGTTTTAGACTAAAAGGGAATGCATTATAAGAAGAATCTTTACTTTGAAACTCTGTTCTTTACCTTTTTCAAACTATGAAACAGCTTTATATTCAACTTAAACACTGCTTCAGGGCAACAGATTGTGTTTTATACTAAAAGGGAATGCATTATAAGAAGAATCTTTACTTTGAAACTCTGTTCTTTGCCTTTTTAACTCTATGAAACAGCTTTGTATTCACACTAAACACTGTTTCAGGGCAAGAGATTGTGTTTTAGACTAAAAGGGAATGCATTATAAGAAGAATCTTTACTTTGAAACTCTGTTCTTTACCTTTTTCACACTATGAAACAGCTTTATATTCAACTTAAACACTGCTTCAGGGCAACAGATTGTGTTTTAGACTAAAAGGGAATGCATTATAAGAAGAATCTTTACTTTGAAACTCTGTTCTTTACCTTTTTCACACTATGAAACAGCTTTATATTCAACTTAAACACTGCTTCAGGGCAAGAGATTGTGTTTTAGACTAAAAGGGAATGCATTATAAGAAGAATCTTTACTTTGAAACTCTGTTCTTTGCCTTTTTCACACTATGAAACAGCTTTGTATTCACACTAAACACTGTTTCAGGGCAAGAGATTGTGTTTTAGACTAAAAGGGAATGCATTATAAGAAGAATCTTTACTTTGAAACTCTGCTCTTTGCCTTTTTCACACTATGAAACAGCTTTGTATTCACACTAAACACTGTTTCAGGGCAAGAGATTGTGTTTTAGACTAAAAGGGAATGCATTATAAGAAGAATCTTTACTTTGAAACTGTTCTTTGCCTTTTTAACTCTATGAAACAGCTTTGTATTCACACTAAACACTGTTTCAGGGCAAGAGATTGTGTTTTAGACTAAAAGGGAATGCATTATAAGAAGAATCTTTACTTTGAAACTCTGTTCTTTACCTTTTTCTCACTATGAAACAGCTTTATGTTCATCTTAAACTGCTTCAGGGCAACGGATTGTGTTTTAGACTAAAAGGGAATGCATTATAAGAAGAATCTTTACTTTGAAACTGTTCTTTGCCTTTTTCACACTATGAAACAGCTTTATATTCACACTAAACACTGTTTCAGGGCAAGAGATTGTGTTTTAGACTAAAAGGGAATGCATTATAAGAAGAATCTTTACTTTGAAACTCTGCTCTTTGCCTTTTTCACACTATGAAACAGCTTTGTATTCACACTAAACATTGTTTCAGGGCAAGAGATTGTGTTTTAGACTAAAAGGGAATGCATTATAAGAAGAATCTTTACTTTGAAACTCTGTTCTTAGCCTTTTTAACTTTATGAAACAGCTTTGTATTCACACTAAACACTGTTTCAGGGCAAGAGATTGTGTTTTAGACTAAAAGGGAATGCATTATAAGAAGAATCTTTACTTTGAAACTCTGTTCTTTGCCTTTTTCACACTAAGAAACAGCTTTGTATTCACCTTAAACACTGTTTCAGGGCAAGAGATTGTGTTTTAGACTAAAAGGGAATGCATTATAAAGAATCTTTACTTTGAAACTCTGTTCTTTGCCTTTTTCACACTATGAAACAGCTTTGTATTCACACTAAACACTGTTTCAGGGCAAGAGATTGTGTTTTAGACTACAAAGGAATGCATTATAAGAAGAATCTTTACTTTGAAACTCTGTTCTTTACCTTTTTCTCACTATGAAACAGCTTTATGTTCATCTTAAACTGCTTCAGGGCAACAGATTGTGTTTTAGACTAAAAGGGAATGCATTATAAGAAGAAACTTTACTTTGAAACTCTGTTCTTTACCTTTTTCACACTATGAAACAGCTTTATATACAACTGAAACACTGCTTCAGGGCAACAGATTGTGTTTTAGACTAAAAGGGAATGCATTATAAGAAGAATCTTTACTTTGAAACTCTGTTCTTTGCCTTTTTCACACTATGAAACAGCTTTGTATTCACACTAAACACTGTTTCAGGGCAAGAGATTGTGTTTTAGACTACAAGGGAATGCATTATAAGAAGAATCTTTACTTTGAAACTCTGTTCTTTACCTTTTTCTCACTATGAAACAGCTTTATATTCAACTTAAACACTGTTTCAGGGCAAGAGATTGTGTTTTAGACTAAAAGGGAATGCATTTTTGAAGAATCTTTACTTTGAAACTCTGTTCTTTGCCTTTTTCACACTATGAAACAACTTTGTATTCACACTAAACACTGTTTCAGGGCAAGAGATTGTGTTTTAGACTACAAGGGAATGCATTATGAGAAGAATCTTTACTTTGAAACTCTGTTCTTTGCCTTTTTCACACTATGAAACAGCTTTGTATTCACACTAAACACTGTTTCAGGGCAAGAGATTGTGTTTTAGACTAAAAGGGAATGCATTATAAGAAGAATCTTTACTTTGAAACTGTTCTTTGCCTTTTTAACACTATGAAACAGTTTTGTATTCACACTAAACACTGTTTCAGGGCAAGAGATTGTGTTTTAGACTAAAAGGGAATGCATTATAAAGAATCTTTACTTTGAAACTCTGTTCTTTGCCTTTTTAACACTATGAAACAGCTTTGTATTCACACTAAACACTGTTTCAGGGCAAGAGATTGTGTTTTAGACTAAAAGGGAATGCATTATAAGAAGAATCTTTACTTTGAAACTCTGTTCTTTGCCTTTTTCACACTATGAAACAGCTTTATATTCACACTAAACACTGTTTCAGGGCAAGAAATTGTGTTTTAGACTAAAAGGGAATGCATTATAAGAAGAATCTTTACTTTGAAACTCTGTTCTTTGCCTTTTTAACACTATGAAACAGCTTTGTATTCACACTAAACACTGTTTCAGGGCAAGAGATTGTGTTTTAGACTAAAAGGGAATGCATTATAAGAAGAATCTTTACTTTGAAACTCTGTTCTTTACCTTTTTCACACTATGAAACAGCTTTATATTCAACTTAAACACTGCTTCAGGGCAACAGATTGTGTTTTAGACTAAAAGGGAATGCATTATAAGAAGAATCTTTACTTTGAAACTCTGTTCTTTACCTTTTTCACACAATGAAACAGCTTTATATTCAACTTAAACACTGCTTCAGGGCAACAGATTGTGTTTTAGACTAAAAGGGAATGCATTATAAGAAGAATCTTTACTTTGAAACTCTGTTCTTTACCTTTTTCACACTATGAAACAGCTTTATATTCAACTTAAACACTGCTTCAGGGCAAGAGATTGTGTTTTAGACTAAAAGGGAATGCATTATAAGAAGAATCTTTACTTTGAAACTCTGTTCTTTGCCTTTTTAACACTATGAAACAGCTTTGTATTCACACTAAACACTGTTTCAGGGCAAGAGATTGTGTTTTAGACTAAAAGGGAATGCATTATAAGAAGAATCTTTACTTTGAAACTCTGTTCTTTACCTTTTTCACACTATTAAACAGCTTTGTATTCACCCTAAACACTGTTTCAGGGCAAGAGATTGTGTTTTAGACTACAAGGGAATGCATTATAAGAAGAATCTTTACTTTGAAACTCTGTTCTTTGCCTTTTTCACACTAAGAAACAGCTTTATATTCAACTTAAACACTGCTTCAGGGCAACGGATTGTGTTTTAGACTAAAAGGGAATGCATTATAAGAAGAATCTTTACTTTGAAACTCTGTTCTTTGCCTTTTTAACACTATGAAACAGCTTTGTATTCACACTAAACACTATTTCAGGGCAAGAGATTGTGTTTTAGACTAAAAGGGAATGCATTTTTGAAGAATCTTTACTTTGAAACTCTGTTCTTTGCCTTTTTCACACTATGAAACAGCTTTGTATTCACACTAAACACTGTTTCAGGGCAAGAGATTGTGTTTTAGACTACAAGGGAATGCATTATGAGAAGAATCTTTACTTTGAAACTCTGTTCTTTGCCTTTTTAACACTATGAAACAGCTTTGTATTCACACTAAACACTGTTTCAGGGCAAGAGATTGTGTTTTAGACTACAAGGGAATGCATTATAAGAAGAATCTTTACTTTGAAACTCTGTTCTTTAACTTTTTCTCACTATGAAACAGCTTTATATTCAACTTAAACACTGTTTCAGGGCAAGAGATTGTGTTTTAGACTACAAGGGAATGCATTATAAGAAGAATCTTTACTTTGAAACTCTGTTCTTTGCCTTTTTCACACTAAGAAACAGCTTTATATTCAACTTAAACACTGCTTCAGGGCAACGGATTGTGTTTTAGACTAAAAGGGAATGCATTATAAGAAGAATCTTTACTTTGAAACTCTGTTCTTTGCCTTTTTAACACTATGAAACAGCTTTGTATTCACACTAAACACTGTTTCAGGGCAAGAGATTGTGTTTTAGACTAAAAGGGAATGCATTATAAGAAGAATCTTTACTTTGAAACTCTGTTCTTTGCCTTTTTCACACTATGAAACAGCTTTGTATTCACACTAAACACTGTTTCAGGGCAAGAGATTGTGTTTTAGACTACAAGGGAATGCATTATGAGAAGAATCTTTACTTTGAAACTCTGTTCTTTGCCTTTTTAACACTAAGAAACAGCTTTGTATTCACACTAAACACTGTTTCAGGGCAAGAGATTGTGTTTTAGACTACAAGGGAATGCATTATAAGAAGAATCTTTACTTTGAAACTCTGTTCTTTACCTTTTTCTCACTATGAAACAGCTTTATATTCAACTTAAACACTGTTTCAGGGCAAGAGATTGTGTTTTAGACTACAAGGGAATGCATTATAAGAAGAATCTTTACTTTGAAACTCTGTTCTTTGCCTTTTTTACACTAAGAAACAGCTTTATATTCAACTTAAACACTGCTTCAGGGCAACGGATTGTGTTTTAGACTAAAAGGGAATGCATTATAAGAAGAATCTTTACTTTGAAACTCTGTTCTTTGCCTTTTTAACACTATGAAACAGCTTTGTATTCACACTAAACACTGTTTCAGGGCAAGAGATTGTGTTTTAGACTAAAAGGGAATGCATTATAAGAAGAATCTTTACTTTGAAACTCTGTTCTTTACCTTTTTCACACTATGAAACAGCTTTATATTCAACTTAAACACTGCTTCAGGGCAACAGATTGTGTTTTAGACTAAAAGGGAATGCATTATAAGAAGAATCTTTACTTTGAAACTCTGTTCTTTGCCTTTTTAACACTATGAAACAGCTTTGTATTCACACTAAACACTGTTTCAGGGCAAGAGATTGTGTTTTAGACTAAAAGGGAATGCATTATAAGAAGAATCTTTACTTTGAAACTCTGTTCTTTACCTTTTTCACACTATGAAACAGCTTTATATTCAACTTAAACACTGCTTCAGGGCAACAGATTGTGTTTTATACTAAAAGGGAATGCATTATAAGAAGAATCTTTACTTTGAAACTCTGTTCTTTGCCTTTTTAACTCTATGAAACAGCTTTGTATTCACACTAAACACTGTTTCAGGGCAAGAGATTGTGTTTTAGACTAAAAGGGAATGCATTATAAAAAGAATCTTTACTTTGAAACTCTGTTCTTTGCCTTTTTAACTCTATGAAACAGCTTTGTATTCACACTAAACACTGTTTCAGGGCAAGAGATTGTGTTTTAGACTAAAAGGGAATGCATTATAAGAAGAATCTTTACTTTGAAACTCTGTTCTTTACCTTTTTCACACTATGAAACAGCTTTATATTCAACTTAAACACTGCTTCAGGGCAACAGATTGTGTTTTAGACTAAAAGGGAATGCATTATAAGAAGAATCTTTACTTTGAAACTCTGTTCTTTGCCTTTTTAACACTATGAAACAGCTTTGTATTCACACTAAACACTGTTTCAGGGCAAGAGATTGTGTTTTAGACTAAAAGGGAATGCATTATAAGAAGAATCTTTACTTTGAAACTCTGTTCTTTACCTTTTTCAAACTATGAAACAGCTTTATATTCAACTTAAACACTGCTTCAGGGCAACAGATTGTGTTTTATACTAAAAGGGAATGCATTATAAGAAGAATCTTTACTTTGAAACTCTGTTCTTTGCCTTTTTAACTCTATGAAACAGCTTTGTATTCACACTAAACACTGTTTCAGGGCAAGAGATTGTGTTTTAGACTAAAAGGGAATGCATTATAAGAAGAATCTTTACTTTGAAACTCTGTTCTTTACCTTTTTCACACTATGAAACAGCTTTATATTCAACTTAAACACTGCTTCAGGGCAACAGATTGTGTTTTAGACTAAAAGGGAATGCATTATAAGAAGAATCTTTACTTTGAAACTCTGTTCTTTACCTTTTTCACACTATGAAACAGCTTTATATTCAACTTAAACACTGCTTCAGGGCAAGAGATTGTGTTTTAGACTAAAAGGGAATGCATTATAAGAAGAATCTTTACTTTGAAACTCTGTTCTTTGCCTTTTTCACACTATGAAACAGCTTTGTATTCACACTAAACACTGTTTCAGGGCAAGAGATTGTGTTTTAGACTAAAAGGGAATGCATTATAAGAAGAATCTTTACTTTGAAACTCTGCTCTTTGCCTTTTTCACACTATGAAACAGCTTTGTATTCACACTAAACACTGTTTCAGGGCAAGAGATTGTGTTTTAGACTAAAAGGGAATGCATTATAAGAAGAATCTTTACTTTGAAACTGTTCTTTGCCTTTTTAACTCTATGAAACAGCTTTGTATTCACACTAAACACTGTTTCAGGGCAAGAGATTGTGTTTTAGACTAAAAGGGAATGCATTATAAGAAGAATCTTTACTTTGAAACTCTGTTCTTTACCTTTTTCTCACTATGAAACAGCTTTATGTTCATCTTAAACTGCTTCAGGGCAACGGATTGTGTTTTAGACTAAAAGGGAATGCATTATAAGAAGAATCTTTACTTTGAAACTGTTCTTTGCCTTTTTCACACTATGAAACAGCTTTATATTCACACTAAACACTGTTTCAGGGCAAGAGATTGTGTTTTAGACTAAAAGGGAATGCATTATAAGAAGAATCTTTACTTTGAAACTCTGCTCTTTGCCTTTTTCACACTATGAAACAGCTTTGTATTCACACTAAACATTGTTTCAGGGCAAGAGATTGTGTTTTAGACTAAAAGGGAATGCATTATAAGAAGAATCTTTACTTTGAAACTCTGTTCTTAGCCTTTTTAACTTTATGAAACAGCTTTGTATTCACACTAAACACTGTTTCAGGGCAAGAGATTGTGTTTTAGACTAAAAGGGAATGCATTATAAGAAGAATCTTTACTTTGAAACTCTGTTCTTTGCCTTTTTCACACTAAGAAACAGCTTTGTATTCACCTTAAACACTGTTTCAGGGCAAGAGATTGTGTTTTAGACTAAAAGGGAATGCATTATAAAGAATCTTTACTTTGAAACTCTGTTCTTTGCCTTTTTCACACTATGAAACAGCTTTGTATTCACACTAAACACTGTTTCAGGGCAAGAGATTGTGTTTTAGACTACAAAGGAATGCATTATAAGAAGAATCTTTACTTTGAAACTCTGTTCTTTACCTTTTTCTCACTATGAAACAGCTTTATGTTCATCTTAAACTGCTTCAGGGCAACAGATTGTGTTTTAGACTAAAAGGGAATGCATTATAAGAAGAAACTTTACTTTGAAACTCTGTTCTTTACCTTTTTCACACTATGAAACAGCTTTATATACAACTGAAACACTGCTTCAGGGCAACAGATTGTGTTTTAGACTAAAAGGGAATGCATTATAAGAAGAATCTTTACTTTGAAACTCTGTTCTTTGCCTTTTTCACACTATGAAACAGCTTTGTATTCACACTAAACACTGTTTCAGGGCAAGAGATTGTGTTTTAGACTACAAGGGAATGCATTATAAGAAGAATCTTTACTTTGAAACTCTGTTCTTTACCTTTTTCTCACTATGAAACAGCTTTATATTCAACTTAAACACTGTTTCAGGGCAAGAGATTGTGTTTTAGACTAAAAGGGAATGCATTTTTGAAGAATCTTTACTTTGAAACTCTGTTCTTTGCCTTTTTCACACTATGAAACAACTTTGTATTCACACTAAACACTGTTTCAGGGCAAGAGATTGTGTTTTAGACTACAAGGGAATGCATTATGAGAAGAATCTTTACTTTGAAACTCTGTTCTTTGCCTTTTTCACACTATGAAACAGCTTTGTATTCACACTAAACACTGTTTCAGGGCAAGAGATTGTGTTTTAGACTAAAAGGGAATGCATTATAAGAAGAATCTTTACTTTGAAACTGTTCTTTGCCTTTTTAACTCTATGAAACAGCTTTGTATTCACACTAAACACTGTTTCAGGGCAAGAGATTGTGTTTTAGACTAAAAGGGAATGCATTATAAGAAGAATCTTTACTTTGAAACTCTGTTCTTTACCTTTTTCTCACTATGAAACAGCTTTATGTTCATCTTAAACTGCTTCAGGGCAACGGATTGTGTTTTAGACTAAAAGGGAATGCATTATAAGAAGAATCTTTACTTTGAAACTGTTCTTTGCCTTTTTCACACTATGAAACAGCTTTATATTCACACTAAACACTGTTTCAGGGCAAGAGATTGTGTTTTAGACTAAAAGGGAATGCATTATAAGAAGAATCTTTACTTTGAAACTCTGCTCTTTGCCTTTTTCACACTATGAAACAGCTTTGTATTCACACTAAACATTGTTTCAGGGCAAGAGATTGTGTTTTAGACTAAAAGGGAATGCATTATAAGAAGAATCTTTACTTTGAAACTCTGTTCTTAGCCTTTTTAACTTTATGAAACAGCTTTGTATTCACACTAAACACTGTTTCAGGGCAAGAGATTGTGTTTTAGACTAAAAGGGAATGCATTATAAGAAGAATCTTTACTTTGAAACTCTGTTCTTTGCCTTTTTCACACTAAGAAACAGCTTTGTATTCACCTTAAACACTGTTTCAGGGCAAGAGATTGTGTTTTAGACTAAAAGGGAATGCATTATAAAGAATCTTTACTTTGAAACTCTGTTCTTTGCCTTTTTCACACTATGAAACAGCTTTGTATTCACACTAAACACTGTTTCAGGGCAAGAGATTGTGTTTTAGACTACAAAGGAATGCATTATAAGAAGAATCTTTACTTTGAAACTCTGTTCTTTACCTTTTTCTCACTATGAAACAGCTTTATGTTCATCTTAAACTGCTTCAGGGCAACAGATTGTGTTTTAGACTAAAAGGGAATGCATTATAAGAAGAAACTTTACTTTGAAACTCTGTTCTTTACCTTTTTCACACTATGAAACAGCTTTATATACAACTGAAACACTGCTTCAGGGCAACAGATTGTGTTTTAGACTAAAAGGGAATGCATTATAAGAAGAATCTTTACTTTGAAACTCTGTTCTTTGCCTTTTTCACACTATGAAACAGCTTTGTATTCACACTAAACACTGTTTCAGGGCAAGAGATTGTGTTTTAGACTACAAGGGAATGCATTATAAGAAGAATCTTTACTTTGAAACTCTGTTCTTTACCTTTTTCTCACTATGAAACAGCTTTATATTCAACTTAAACACTGTTTCAGGGCAAGAGATTGTGTTTTAGACTAAAAGGGAATGCATTTTTGAAGAATCTTTACTTTGAAACTCTGTTCTTTGCCTTTTTCACACTATGAAACAACTTTGTATTCACACTAAACACTGTTTCAGGGCAAGAGATTGTGTTTTAGACTACAAGGGAATGCATTATGAGAAGAATCTTTACTTTGAAACTCTGTTCTTTGCCTTTTTCACACTATGAAACAGCTTTGTATTCACACTAAACACTGTTTCAGGGCAAGAGATTGTGTTTTAGACTAAAAGGGAATGCATTATAAGAAGAATCTTTACTTTGAAACTGTTCTTTGCCTTTTTAACACTATGAAACAGTTTTGTATTCACACTAAACACTGTTTCAGGGCAAGAGATTGTGTTTTAGACTAAAAGGGAATGCATTATAAAGAATCTTTACTTTGAAACTCTGTTCTTTGCCTTTTTAACACTATGAAACAGCTTTGTATTCACACTAAACACTGTTTCAGGGCAAGAGATTGTGTTTTAGACTAAAAGGGAATGCATTATAAGAAGAATCTTTACTTTGAAACTCTGTTCTTTGCCTTTTTCACACTATGAAACAGCTTTATATTCACACTAAACACTGTTTCAGGGCAAGAAATTGTGTTTTAGACTAAAAGGGAATGCATTATAAGAAGAATCTTTACTTTGAAACTCTGTTCTTTGCCTTTTTAACACTATGAAACAGCTTTGTATTCACACTAAACACTGTTTCAGGGCAAGAGATTGTGTTTTAGACTAAAAGGGAATGCATTATAAGAAGAATATTTACTTTGAAACTCTGTTCTTTACCTTTTTCACACTATTAAACAGCTTTGTATTCACCCTAAACACTGTTTCAGGGCAAGAGATTGTGTTTTAGACTACAAGGGAATGCATTATAAGAAGAATCTTTACTTTGAAACTCTGTTCTTTGCCTTTTTCACACTAAGAAACAGCTTTATATTCAACTTAAACACTGCTTCAGGGCAACGGATTGTGTTTTAGACTAAAAGGGAATGCATTATAAGAAGAATCTTTACTTTGAAACTCTGTTCTTTGCCTTTTTAACACTATGAAACAGCTTTGTATTCACACTAAACACTGTTTCAGGGCAAGAGATTGTGTTTTAGACTAAAAGGGAATGCATTTTTGAAGAATCTTTACTTTGAAACTCTGTTCTTTGCCTTTTTCACACTATGAAACAGCTTTGTATTCACACTAAACACTGTTTCAGGGCAAGAGATTGTGTTTTAGACTACAAGGGAATGCATTATGAGAAGAATCTTTACTTTGAAACTCTGTTCTTTGCCTTTTTAACACTAAGAAACAGCTTTGTATTCACACTAAACACTGTTTCAGGGCAAGAGATTGTGTTTTAGACTAAAAGGGAATGCATTATAAGAAGAATCTTTACTTTGAAACTCTGTTCTTTACCTTTTTCACACTATGAAACAGCTTTATATTCAACTTAAACACTGCTTCAGGGCAACAGATTGTGTTTTATACTAAAAGGGAATGCATTATAAGAAGAATCTTTACTTTGAAACTCTGTTCTTTGCCTTTTTAACTCTATGAAACAGCTTTGTATTCACACTAAACACTGTTTCAGGGCAAGAGATTGTGTTTTAGACTAAAAGGGAATGCATTATAAAAAGAATCTTTACTTTGAAACTCTGTTCTTTGCCTTTTTAACTCTATGAAACAGCTTTGTATTCACACTAAACACTGTTTCAGGGCAAGAGATTGTGTTTTAGACTAAAAGGGAATGCATTATAAGAAGAATCTTTACTTTGAAACTCTGTTCTTTACCTTTTTCACACTATGAAACAGCTTTTTATTCAACTTAAACACTGCTTCAGGGCAACAGATTGTGTTTTAGACTAAAAGGGAATGCATTATAAGAAGAATCTTTACTTTGAAACTCTGTTCTTTACCTTTTTCACACTATGAAACAGCTTTATATACAACTGAAACACTGCTTCAGGGCAACAGATTGTGTTTTAGACTAAAAGGGAATGCATTATAAGAAGAATCTTTACTTTGAAACTCTGTTCTTTGCCTTTTTCACACTATGAAACAGCTTTGTATTCACACTAAACACTGTTTCAGGGCAAGAGATTGTGTTTTAGACTACAAGGGAATGCATTATAAGAAGAATCTTTACTTTGAAACTCTGTTCTTTGCCTTTTTCACACTAAGAAACAGCTTTATATTCAACTTAAACACTGCTTCAGGGCAACGGATTGTGTTTTAGACTAAAAGGGAATGCATTATAAGAAGAATCTTTACTTTGAAACTGTTCTTTGCCTTTTTCACACTATGAAACAGCTTTATATTCACACTAAACACTGTTTCAGGGCAAGAGATTGTGTTTTAGACTAAAAGGGAATGCATTATAAGAAGAATCTTTACTTTGAAACTCTGCTCTTTGCCTTTTTCACACTATGAAACAGCTTTGTATTCACACTAAACACTGTTTCAGGGCAAGAGATTGTGTTTTAGACTAAAAGGGAATGCATTATAAGAAGAATCTTTACTTTGAAACTCTGTTCTTTGCCTTTTTAACTCTATGAAACAGCTTTGTATTCACACTAAACACTGTTTCAGGGCAAGAGATTGTGTTTTAGACTAAAAGGGAATGCATTATAAAAAGAATCTTTACTTTGAAACTGTTCTTTGCCTTTTTCACACTATGAAACAGCTTTTTATTCACACTAAACACTGTTTCAGGGCAACGGATTGTGTTTTAGACTAAAAGGGAATGCATTATAAGAAGAATCCTTACTTTAAAACTGTGTTCTTTACCTTTTTCACTCTATAAAACAGCTTTGTATTCAACTTAAACACTGTTACAGAGCTAGACATCTTGTTTTTAACCAGACTGAATAACTTACAATATCCTAAGAAAACACATATTTCAAGTGAAAAGAGTTTATCCAGGGGAGAACAAGTTGTTTTAACATGGTTCTAATGTGACCCTTGAAAGTAATTGCAACTCTGTTTTTACACCTCTAACCACAAGGAGGCAACGTTTCCACGCATTACAATTGCCTTATACATAGTTTCAGAGTAAGAAATATTGTTTTTAACCAAACTGAACAACTAAAAGGGAATGCAATATAAGAAGAATCTTTATTTTGAATCTCTGTTCTTTACCTTTTTCAATCTATAAAACAGCTTTGTATTCAACTTAAACACTGTTTCAGGGCAAGAGATTGTGTTTTAGACTAAAAGGGAATGCATTATAAGAAGAATCTTTACTTTGAAACTCTGTTCTTTGCCTTTTTAACACTATGAAACAGCTTTGTATTCACACTAAACACTGTTTCAGGGCAAGAGATTGTGTTTTAGACTAAAAGGGAATGCATTATAAGAAGAATCTTTACTTTGAAACTCTGTTCTTTACCTTTTTCACACTATTAAACAGCTTTGTATTCACCCTAAACACTGTTTCAGGGCAAGAGATTGTGTTTTAGACTACAAGGGAATGCATTATAAGAAGAATCTTTACTTTGAAACTCTGTTCTTTGCCTTTTTCACACTAAGAAACAGCTTTATATTCAACTTAAACACTGCTTCAGGGCAACGGATTGTGTTTTAGACTAAAAGGGAATGCATTATAAGAAGAATCTTTACTTTGAAACTCTGTTCTTTGCCTTTTTAACACTATGAAACAGCTTTGTATTCACACTAAACACTGTTTCAGGGCAAGAGATTGTGTTTTAGACTAAAAGGGAATGCATTTTTGAAGAATCTTTACTTTGAAACTCTGTTCTTTGCCTTTTTCACACTATGAAACAGCTTTGTATTCACACTAAACACTGTTTCAGGGCAAGAGATTGTGTTTTAGACTACAAGGGAATGCATTATGAGAAGAATCTTTACTTTGAAACTCTGTTCTTTGCCTTTTTAACACTAAGAAACAGCTTTGTATTCACACTAAACACTGTTTCAGGGCAAGAGATTGTGTTTTAGACTACAAGGGAATGCATTATAAGAAGAATCTTTACTTTGAAACTCTGTTCTTTACCTTTTTCTCACTATGAAACAGCTTTATATTCAACTTAAACACTGTTTCAGGGCAAGAGATTGTGTTTTAGACTACAAGGGAATGCATTATAAGAAGAATCTTTACTTTGAAACTCTGTTCTTTGCCTTTTTTACACTAAGAAACAGCTTTATATTCAACTTAAACACTGCTTCAGGGCAACGGATTGTGTTTTAGACTAAAAGGGAATGCATTATAAGAAGAATCTTTACTTTGAAACTCTGTTCTTTGCCTTTTTAACACTATGAAACAGCTTTGTATTCACACTAAACACTGTTTCAGGGCAAGAGATTGTGTTTTAGACTAAAAGGGAATGCATTATAAGAAGAATCTTTACTTTGAAACTCTGTTCTTTACCTTTTTCACACTATGAAACAGCTTTATATTCAACTTAAACACTGCTTCAGGGCAACAGATTGTGTTTTAGACTAAAAGGGAATGCATTATAAGAAGAATCTTTACTTTGAAACTCTGTTCTTTACCTTTTTCACACTATGAAACAGCTTTATATACAACTGAAACACTGCTTCAGGGCAACAGATTGTGTTTTAGACTAAAAGGGAATGCATTATAAGAAGAATCTTTACTTTGAAACTCTGTTCTTTGCCTTTTTCACACTATGAAACAGCTTTGTATTCACACTAAACACTGTTTCAGGGCAAGAGATTGTGTTTTAGACTACAAGGGAATGCATTATAAGAAGAATCTTTACTTTGAAACTCTGTTCTTTGCCTTTTTCACACTAAGAAACAGCTTTATATTCAACTTAAACACTGCTTCAGGGCAACGGATTGTGTTTTAGACTAAAAGGGAATGCATTATAAGAAGAATCTTTACTTTGAAACTGTTCTTTGCCTTTTTCACACTATGAAACAGCTTTATATTCACACTAAACACTGTTTCAGGGCAAGAGATTGTGTTTTAGACTAAAAGGGAATGCATTATAAGAAGAATCTTTACTTTGAAACTCTGCTCTTTGCCTTTTTCACACTATGAAACAGCTTTGTATTCACACTAAACACTGTTTCAGGGCAAGAGATTGTGTTTTAGACTAAAAGGGAATGCATTATAAGAAGAATCTTTACTTTGAAACTCTGTTCTTTGCCTTTTTAACTCTATGAAACAGCTTTGTATTCACACTAAACACTGTTTCAGGGCAAGAGATTGTGTTTTAGACTAAAAGGGAATGCATTATAAAAAGAATCTTTACTTTGAAACTGTTCTTTGCCTTTTTCACACTATGAAACAGCTTTTTATTCACACTAAACACTGTTTCAGGGCAACGGATTGTGTTTTAGACTAAAAGGGAATGCATTATAAGAAGAATCCTTACTTTAAAACTGTGTTCTTTACCTTTTTCACTCTATAAAACAGCTTTGTATTCAACTTAAACACTGTTACAGAGCTAGACATCTTGTTTTTAACCAGACTGAATAACTTACAATATCCTAAGAAAACACATATTTCAAGTGAAAAGAGTTTATCCAGGGGAGAACAAGTTGTTTTAACATGGTTCTAATGTGACCCTTGAAAGTAATTGCAACTCTGTTTTTACACCTCTAACCACAAGGAGGCAACGTTTCCACGCATTACAATTGCCTTATACATAGTTTCAGAGTAAGAAATATTGTTTTTAACCAAACTGAACAACTAAAAGGGAATGCAATATAAGAAGAATCTTTATTTTGAATCTCTGTTCTTTACCTTTTTCAATCTATAAAACAGCTTTGTATTCAACTTAAACACTGTTTCAGGGCAAGAGATTGTGTTTTAGACTAAAAGGGAATGCATTATAAGAAGAATCTTTACTTTGAAACTCTGTTCTTTGCCTTTTTAACACTATGAAACAGCTTTGTATTCACACTAAACACTGTTTCAGGGCAAGAGATTGTGTTTTAGACTAAAAGGGAATGCATTATAAGAAGAATCTTTACTTTGAAACTCTGTTCTTTACCTTTTTCACACTATTAAACAGCTTTGTATTCACCCTAAACACTGTTTCAGGGCAAGAGATTGTGTTTTAGACTACAAGGGAATGCATTATAAGAAGAATCTTTACTTTGAAACTCTGTTCTTTGCCTTTTTCACACTAAGAAACAGCTTTATATTCAACTTAAACACTGCTTCAGGGCAACGGATTGTGTTTTAGACTAAAAGGGAATGCATTATAAGAAGAATCTTTACTTTGAAACTCTGTTCTTTGCCTTTTTAACACTATGAAACAGCTTTGTATTCACACTAAACACTGTTTCAGGGCAAGAGATTGTGTTTTAGACTAAAAGGGAATGCATTTTTGAAGAATCTTTACTTTGAAACTCTGTTCTTTGCCTTTTTCACACTATGAAACAGCTTTGTATTCACACTAAACACTGTTTCAGGGCAAGAGATTGTGTTTTAGACTACAAGGGAATGCATTATGAGAAGAATCTTTACTTTGAAACTCTGTTCTTTGCCTTTTTAACACTAAGAAACAGCTTTGTATTCACACTAAACACTGTTTCAGGGCAAGAGATTGTGTTTTAGACTACAAGGGAATGCATTATAAGAAGAATCTTTACTTTGAAACTCTGTTCTTTACCTTTTTCTCACTATGAAACAGCTTTATATTCAACTTAAACACTGTTTCAGGGCAAGAGATTGTGTTTTAGACTACAAGGGAATGCATTATAAGAAGAATCTTTACTTTGAAACTCTGTTCTTTGCCTTTTTTACACTAAGAAACAGCTTTATATTCAACTTAAACACTGCTTCAGGGCAACGGATTGTGTTTTAGACTAAAAGGGAATGCATTATAAGAAGAATCTTTACTTTGAAACTCTGTTCTTTGCCTTTTTAACACTATGAAACAGCTTTGTATTCACACTAAACACTGTTTCAGGGCAAGAGATTGTGTTTTAGACTAAAAGGGAATGCATTATAAGAAGAATCTTTACTTTGAAACTCTGTTCTTTACCTTTTTCACACTATGAAACAGCTTTATATTCAACTTAAACACTGCTTCAGGGCAACAGATTGTGTTTTAGACTAAAAGGGAATGCATTATAAGAAGAATCTTTACTTTGAAACTCTGTTCTTTACCTTTTTCACACTATGAAACAGCTTTATATACAACTGAAACACTGCTTCAGGGCAACAGATTGTGTTTTAGACTAAAAGGGAATGCATTATAAGAAGAATCTTTACTTTGAAACTCTGTTCTTTGCCTTTTTCACACTATGAAACAGCTTTGTATTCACACTAAACACTGTTTCAGGGCAAGAGATTGTGTTTTAGACTACAAGGGAATGCATTATAAGAAGAATCTTTACTTTGAAACTCTGTTCTTTGCCTTTTTCACACTAAGAAACAGCTTTATATTCAACTTAAACACTGCTTCAGGGCAACGGATTGTGTTTTAGACTAAAAGGGAATGCATTATAAGAAGAATCTTTACTTTGAAACTGTTCTTTGCCTTTTTCACACTATGAAACAGCTTTATATTCACACTAAACACTGTTTCAGGGCAAGAGATTGTGTTTTAGACTAAAAGGGAATGCATTATAAGAAGAATCTTTACTTTGAAACTCTGCTCTTTGCCTTTTTCACACTATGAAACAGCTTTGTATTCACACTAAACACTGTTTCAGGGCAAGAGATTGTGTTTTAGACTAAAAGGGAATGCATTATAAGAAGAATCTTTACTTTGAAACTCTGTTCTTTGCCTTTTTAACTCTATGAAACAGCTTTGTATTCACACTAAACACTGTTTCAGGGCAAGAGATTGTGTTTTAGACTAAAAGGGAATGCATTATAAAAATAATCTTTACTTTGAAACTGTTCTTTGCCTTTTTCACACTATGAAACAGCTTTTTATTCACACTAAACACTGTTTCAGGGCAACGGATTGTGTTTTAGACTAAAAGGGAATGCATTATAAGAAGAATCCTTACTTTAAAACTGTGTTCTTTACCTTTTTCACTCTATAAAACAGCTTTGTATTCAACTTAAACACTGTTACAGAGCTAGACATCTTGTTTTTAACCAGACTGAATAACTTACAATATCCTAAGAAAACACATATTTCAAGTGAAAAGAGTTTATCCAGGGGAGAACAAGTTGTTTTAACATGGTTCTAATGTGACCCTTGAAAGTAATTGCAACTCTGTTTTTACACCTCTAACCACAAGGAGGCAACGTTTCCACGCATTACAATTGCCTTATACATAGTTTCAGAGTAAGAAATATTGTTTTTAACCAAACTGAACAACTAAAAGGGAATGCAATATAAGAAGAATCTTTATTTTGAATCTCTGTTCTTTACCTTTTTCAATCTATAAAACAGCTTTGTATTCAACTTAAACACTGTTTCAGGGCAAGAGATTGTGTTTTAGACTAAAAGGGAATGCATTATAAGAAGAATCTTTACTTTGAAACTCTGTTCTTTGCCTTTTTAACACTATGAAACAGCTTTGTATTCACACTAAACACTGTTTCAGGGCAAGAGATTGTGTTTTAGACTAAAAGGGAATGCATTATAAGAAGAATCTTTACTTTGAAACTCTGTTCTTTACCTTTTTCACACTATTAAACAGCTTTGTATTCACCCTAAACACTGTTTCAGGGCAAGAGATTGTGTTTTAGACTACAAGGGAATGCATTATAAGAAGAATCTTTACTTTGAAACTCTGTTCTTTGCCTTTTTCACACTAAGAAACAGCTTTATATTCAACTTAAACACTGCTTCAGGGCAACGGATTGTGTTTTAGACTAAAAGGGAATGCATTATAAGAAGAATCTTTACTTTGAAACTCTGTTCTTTGCCTTTTTAACACTATGAAACAGCTTTGTATTCACACTAAACACTGTTTCAGGGCAAGAGATTGTGTTTTAGACTAAAAGGGAATGCATTTTTGAAGAATCTTTACTTTGAAACTCTGTTCTTTGCCTTTTTCACACTATGAAACAGCTTTGTATTCACACTAAACACTGTTTCAGGGCAAGAGATTGTGTTTTAGACTACAAGGGAATGCATTATGAGAAGAATCTTTACTTTGAAACTCTGTTCTTTGCCTTTTTAACACTAAGAAACAGCTTTGTATTCACACTAAACACTGTTTCAGGGCAAGAGATTGTGTTTTAGACTACAAGGGAATGCATTATAAGAAGAATCTTTACTTTGAAACTCTGTTCTTTACCTTTTTCTCACTATGAAACAGCTTTATATTCAACTTAAACACTGTTTCAGGGCAAGAGATTGTGTTTTAGACTACAAGGGAATGCATTATAAGAAGAATCTTTACTTTGAAACTCTGTTCTTTGCCTTTTTTACACTAAGAAACAGCTTTATATTCAACTTAAACACTGCTTCAGGGCAACGGATTGTGTTTTAGACTAAAAGGGAATGCATTATAAGAAGAATCTTTACTTTGAAACTCTGTTCTTTGCCTTTTTAACACTATGAAACAGCTTTGTATTCACACTAAACACTGTTTCAGGGCAAGAGATTGTGTTTTAGACTAAAAGGGAATGCATTATAAGAAGAATCTTTACTTTGAAACTCTGTTCTTTACCTTTTTCACACTATGAAACAGCTTTATATTCAACTTAAACACTGCTTCAGGGCAACAGATTGTGTTTTAGACTAAAAGGGAATGCATTATAAGAAGAATCTTTACTTTGAAACTCTGTTCTTTACCTTTTTCACACAATGAAACAGCTTTATATTCAACTTAAACACTGCTTCAGGGCAACAGATTGTGTTTTAGACTAAAAGGGAATGCATTATAAGAAGAATCTTTACTTTGAAACTCTGTTCTTTGCCTTTTTCACACTAAGAAACAGCTTTATATTCAACTTAAACACTGCTTCAGGGCAACGGATTGTGTTTTAGACTAAAAGGGAATGCATTATAAGAAGAATCTTTACTTTGAAACTCTGTTCTTTGCCTTTTTAACACTATGAAACAGCTTTGTATTCACACTAAACACTATTTCAGGGCAAGAGATTGTGTTTTAGACTAAAAGGGAATGCATTTTTGAAGAATCTTTACTTTGAAACTCTGTTCTTTGCCTTTTTCACACTATGAAACAGCTTTGTATTCACACTAAACACTGTTTCAGGGCAAGAGATTGTGTTTTAGACTACAAGGGAATGCATTATGAGAAGAATCTTTACTTTGAAACTCTGTTCTTTGCCTTTTTAACACTATGAAACAGCTTTGTATTCACACTAAACACTGTTTCAGGGCAAGAGATTGTGTTTTAGACTACAAGGGAATGCATTATAAGAAGAATCTTTACTTTGAAACTCTGTTCTTTAACTTTTTCTCACTATGAAACAGCTTTATATTCAACTTAAACACTGTTTCAGGGCAAGAGATTGTGTTTTAGACTACAAGGGAATGCATTATAAGAAGAATCTTTACTTTGAAACTCTGTTCTTTGCCTTTTTCACACTAAGAAACAGCTTTATATTCAACTTAAACACTGCTTCAGGGCAACGGATTGTGTTTTAGACTAAAAGGGAATGCATTATAAGAAGAATCTTTACTTTGAAACTCTGTTCTTTGCCTTTTTAACACTATGAAACAGCTTTGTATTCACACTAAACACTGTTTCAGGGCAAGAGATTGTGTTTTAGACTAAAAGGGAATGCATTATAAGAAGAATCTTTACTTTGAAACTCTGTTCTTTGCCTTTTTCACACTATGAAACAGCTTTGTATTCACACTAAACACTGTTTCAGGGCAAGAGATTGTGTTTTAGACTACAAGGGAATGCATTATAAGAAGAATCTTTACTTTGAAACTCTGTTCTTTGCCTTTTTCACACTATGAAACAGCTTTATATTCACACTAAACACTGTTTCAGGGCAAGAGATTGTGTTTTAGACTAAAAGGGAATGCATTATAAGAAGAATCTTTACTTTGAAACTCTGTTCTTTACCTTTTTCACACTATTAAACAGCTTTGTATTCACCCTAAACACTGTTTCAGGGCAAGAGATTGTGTTTTAGACTACAAGGGAATGCATTATAAGAAGAATCTTTACTTTGAAACTCTGTTCTTTGCCTTTTTCACACTATGAAACAGCTTTATATTCAACTTAAACACTGCTTCAGGGCAACGGATTGTGTTTTAGACTAAAAGGGAATGCATTATAAGAAGAATCTTTACTTTGAAACTCTGTTCTTTGCCTTTTTAACACTATGAAACAGCTTTGTATTCACACTAAACACTATTTCAGGGCAAGAGATTGTGTTTTAGACTAAAAGGGAATGCATTTTTGAAGAATCTTTACTTTGAAACTCTGTTCTTTGCCTTTTTCACACTATGAAACAGCTTTGTATTCACACTAAACACTGTTTCAGGGCAAGAGATTGTGTTTTAGACTACAAGGGAATGCATTATGAGAAGAATCTTTACTTTGAAACTCTGTTCTTTGCCTTTTTAACACTATGAAACAGCTTTGTATTCACACTAAACACTGTTTCAGGGCAAGAGATTGTGTTTTAGACTACAAGGGAATGCATTATAAGAAGAATCTTTACTTTGAAACTCTGTTCTTTACCTTTTTCTCACTATGAAACAGCTTTATATTCAACTTAAACACTGTTTCAGGGCAAGAGATTGTGTTTTAGACTACAAGGGAATGCATTATAAGAAGAATCTTTACTTTGAAACTCTGTTCTTTGCCTTTTTAACACTATGAAACAGCTTTGTATTCACACTAAACACTGTTTCAGGGCAAGAGATTGTGTTTTAGACTACAAGGGAATGCATTATAAGAAGAATCTTTACTTTGAAACTCTGTTCTTTGCCTTTTTCACACTAAGAAACAGCTTTATATTCAACTTAAACACTGCTTCAGGGCAACGGATTGTGTTTTAGACTAAAAGGGAATGCATTATAAGAAGAATCTTTACTTTGAAACTGTTCTTTGCCTTTTTAACACTATGAAACAGCTTTGTATTCACACTAAACACTGTTTCAGGGCAAGAGATTGTGTTTTAGACTAAAAGGGAATGCATTTTTGAAGAATCTTTACTTTGAAACTCTGTTCTTTGCCTTTTTCACACTATGAAAGAGCTTTGTATTCACACTAAACACTGTTTCAGGGCAAGAGATTGTGTTTTAGACTACAAGGGAATGCATTATGAGAAGAATCTTTACTTTGAAACTCTGTTCTTTGCCTTTTTCACATTATGAAACAGCTTTGTATTCACACTAAACACTGTTTCAGGGCAAGAGATTGTGTTTTAGACTAAAAGGGAATGCATTATAAGAAGAATCTTTACTTTGAAACTGTTCTTTGCCTTTTTAACACTATGAAACAGTTTTGTATTCACACTAAACACTGTTTCAGGGCAAGAGATTGTGTTTTAGACTAAAAGGGAATGCATTATAAAGAATCTTTACTTTGAAACTCTGTTCTTTGCCTTTTTCACACTATGAAACAGTTTGTATTCACACTAAACACTGTTTCAGGGCAAGAGATTGTGTTTTAGACTAAAAGGGAATGCATTATAAGAAGAATCTTTACTTTGAAACTCTGTTCTTTACCTTTTTCTCACTATGAAACAGCTTTATGTTCATCTTAAACACTGCTTCAGGGCAACAGATTGTGTTTTAGACTAAAAGGGAATGCATTATAAGAAGAATCTTTACTTTGAAACTCTGTTCTTTACCTTTTTCACACTATGAAACAGCTTTATATTCAACTTAAACACTGCTTCAGGGCAACAGATTGTGTTTTAGACTAAAAGGGAATGCATTATAAGAAGAATCTTTACTTTGAAACTCTGTTCTTTGCCTTTTTAACACTATGAAACAGCTTTGTATTCACACTAAACACTGTTTCAGGGCAAGAGATTGTGTTTTAGACTAAAAGGGAATGCATTATAAGAAGAATCTTTACTTTGAAACTCTGTTCTTTGCCTTTTTCACACTATGAAACAGCTTTATATTCACACTAAACACTGTTTCAGGGCAAGAGATTGTGTTTTAGACTAAAAGGGAATGCATTATAAGAAGAATCTTTACTTTGAAACTCTGTTCTTTACCTTTTTCACACTATTAAACAGCTTTGTATTCACCCTAAACACTGTTTCAGGGCAAGAGATTGTGTTTTAGACTACAAGGGAATGCATTATAAGAAGAATCTTTACTTTGAAACTCTGTTCTTTGCCTTTTTCACACTAAGAAACAGCTTTATATTCAACTTAAACACTGCTTCAGGGCAACGGATTGTGTTTTAGACTAAAAGGGAATGCATTATAAGAAGAATCTTTACTTTGAAACTCTGTTCTTTGCCTTTTTAACACTATGAAACAGCTTTGTATTCACACTAAACACTGTTTCAGGGCAAGAGATTGTGTTTTAGACTAAAAGGGAATGCATTATAAGAAGAATCTTTACTTTGAAACTCTGTTCTTTGCCTTTTTCACACTATGAAACAGCTTTGTATTCACACTAAACACTGTTTCAGGGCAAGAGATTGTGTTTTAGACTACAAGGGAATGCATTATAAGAAGAATCTTTACTTTGAAACTCTGTTCTTTGCCTTTTTCACACTATGAAACAGCTTTATATTCACACTAAACACTGTTTCAGGGCAAGAGATTGTGTTTTAGACTAAAAGGGAATGCATTATAAGAAGAATCTTTACTTTGAAACTCTGTTCTTTACCTTTTTCACACTATGAAACAGCTTTATATTCAACTTAAACACTGCTTCAGGGCAACAGATTGTGTTTTAGACTAAAAGGGAATGCATTATAAGAAGAATCTTTACTTTGAAACTCTGTTCTTTGCCTTTTTAACACTATGAAACAGCTTTGTATTCACACTAAACACTGTTTCAGGGCAAGAGATTGTGTTTTAGACTAAAAGGGAATGCATTATAAGAAGAATCTTTACTTTGAAACTCTGTTCTTTACCTTTTTCACACTATGAAACAGCTTTATATTCAACTTAAACACTGCTTCAGGGCAACAGATTGTGTTTTATACTAAAAGGGAATGCATTATAAGAAGAATCTTTACTTTGAAACTCTGTTCTTTGCCTTTTTCACACTACGAAACAGCTTTATATTCACACTAAACACTGTTTCAGGGTAAGAGATTGTGTTTTAGACTAAAAGGGAATGCATTATAAGAAGAATCTTTACTTTGAAACTCTGTTCTTTACCTTTTTCACACTATGAAACAGCTTTATATTCAACTTAAACACTGCTTCAGGGCAACGGATTGTGTTTTAGACTAAAAGGGAATGCATTATAAGAAGAATCTTTACTTTGAAACTGTTCTTTGCCTTTTTAACACTATGAAACAGCTTTGTATTCACACTAAACACTGTTTCAGGGCAAGAGATTGTGTTTTAGACTAAAAGGGAATGCATTTTTGAAGAATCTTTACTTTGAAACTCTGTTCTTTGCCTTTTTCACACTATGAAACAGCTTTGTATTCACACTAAACACTGTTTCAGGGCAAAAGATTGTGTTTTAGACTACAAGGGAATGCATTATGAGAAGAATCTTTACTTTGAAACTCTGTTCTTTGCCTTTTTCACACTAAGAAACAGCTTTATATTCAACTTAAACACTGCTTCAGGGCAACGGATTGTGTTTTAGACTAAAAGGGAATGCATTATAAGAAGAATCTTTACTTTGAAACTCTGTTCTTTGCCTTTTTCACACTAAGAAACAGCTTTGTATTCACACTAAACACTGTTTCAGGGCAAGAGATTGTGTTTTAAACTAAAAGGGAATGCATTATAAGAAAAATCTTTACTTTGAAACTCTGTTCTTTGCCTTTTTCACACTATGAAACAGCTTTATATTCAACTTAAACACTGCTTCAGGGCAACGGATTGTGTTTTAAACTAAAAGGGAATGCATTATAAGAAGAATCTTTACTTTGAAACTCTGTTCTTTACCTTTTTCACACAATGAAACAGCTTTATATTCAACTTAAACACTGCTTCAGGGCAACAGATTGTGTTTTAGACTAAAAGGGAATGCATTATAAGAAGAATCTTTACTTTGAAACTCTGTTCTTTACCTTTTTCACACTATGAAACAGCTTTATATTCAACTTAAACACTGCTTCAGGGCAAGAGATTGTGTTTTAGACTACAAGGGAATGCATTATAAGAAGAATCTTTACTTTGAAACTCTGTTCTTTGCCTTTTTAACACTATGAAACAGCTTTGTATTCACACTAAACACTGTTTCAGGGCAAGAGATTGTGTTTTGACTAAAAGGGAATGCATTATAAGAAGAATCTTTACTTTGAAACTCTGTTCTTTGCCTTTTTCACACTATGAAACAGCTTTGTATTCACACTAAACACTGTTTCAGGGCAAGAGATTGTGTTTTAGACTACAAGGGAATGCATTATAAGAAGAATCTTTACTTTGAAACTCTGTTCTTTGCCTTTTTCACACTATGAAACAGCTTTATATTCAACTTAAACACTGCTTCAGGGCAACGGATTGTGTTTTAGACTAAAAGGGAATGCATTATAAGAAGAATCTTTACTTTGAAACTGTTCTTTGCCTTTTTAACACTATGAAACAGCTTTGTATTCACACTAAACACTGTTTCAGGGCAAGAGATTGTGTTTTAGACTAAAAGGGAATGCATTTTTGAAGAATCTTTACTTTGAAACTCTGTTCTTTGCCTTTTTCACACTATGAAACAGCTTTGTATTCACACTAAACACTGTTTCAGGGCAAGAGATTGTGTTTTAGACTACAAGGGAATGCATTATGAGAAGAATCTTTACTTTGAAACTCTGTTCTTTGCCTTTTTCACATTATGAAACAGCTTTGTATTCACACTAAACAATGTTTCAGGGCAAGAGATTGTGTTTTAGACTAAAAGGGAATGCATTATAAGAAGAATCTTTACTTTGAAACTGTTCTTTGCCTTTTTAACACTATGAAACAGTTTTGTATTCACACTAAACACTGTTTCAGGGCAAGAGATTGTGTTTTAGACTAAAAGGGAATGCATTATAAAGAATCTTTACTTTGAAACTCTGTTCTTTGCCTTTTTCACACTATGAAACAGTTTGTATTCACACTAAACACTGTTTCAGGGCAAGAGATTGTGTTTTAGACTAAAAGGGAATGCATTATAAGAAGAATCTTTACTTTGAAACTCTGTTCTTTACCTTTTTCTCACTATGAAACAGCTTTATGTTCATCTTAAACACTGCTTCAGGGCAACAGATTGTGTTTTAGACTAAAAGGGAATGCATTATAAGAAGAATCTTTACTTTGAAACTCTGTTCTTTACCTTTTTCACACTATGAAACAGCTTTATATTCAACTTAAACACTGCTTCAGGGCAACAGATTGTGTTTTAGACTAAAAGGGAATGCATTATAAGAAGAATCTTTACTTTGAAACTCTGTTCTTTGCCTTTTTAACACTATGAAACAGCTTTGTATTCACACTAAACACTGTTTCAGGGCAAGAGATTGTGTTTTAGACTAAAAGGGAATGCATTATAAGAAGAATCTTTACTTTGAAACTCTGTTCTTTGCCTTTTTCACACTATGAAACAGCTTTATATTCACACTAAACACTGTTTCAGGGCAAGAGATTGTGTTTTAGACTAAAAGGGAATGCATTATAAGAAGAATCTTTACTTTGAAACTCTGTTCTTTACCTTTTTCACACTATTAAACAGCTTTGTATTCACCCTAAACACTGTTTCAGGGCAAGAGATTGTGTTTTAGACTACAAGGGAATGCATTATAAGAAGAATCTTTACTTTGAAACTCTGTTCTTTGCCTTTTTCACACTAAGAAACAGCTTTATATTCAACTTAAACACTGCTTCAGGGCAACGGATTGTGTTTTAGACTAAAAGGGAATGCATTATAAGAAGAATCTTTACTTTGAAACTCTGTTCTTTGCCTTTTTAACACTATGAAACAGCTTTGTATTCACACTAAACACTGTTTCAGGGCAAGAGATTGTGTTTTAGACTAAAAGGGAATTCATTATAAGAAGAATCTTTACTTTGAAACTCTGTTCTTTGCCTTTTTCACACTATGAAACAGCTTTGTATTCACACTAAACACTGTTTCAGGGCAAGAGATTGTGTTTTAGACTACAAGGGAATGCATTATAAGAAGAATCTTTACTTTGAAACTCTGTTCTTTGCCTTTTTCACACTATGAAACAGCTTTATATTCACACTAAACACTGTTTCAGGGCAAGAGATTGTGTTTTAGACTAAAAGGGAATGCATTATAAGAAGAATCTTTACTTTGAAACTCTGTTCTTTACCTTTTTCACACTATGAAACAGCTTTATATTCAACTTAAACACTGCTTCAGGGCAACAGATTGTGTTTTAGACTAAAAGGGAATGCATTATAAGAAGAATCTTTACTTTGAAACTCTGTTCTTTGCCTTTTTAACACTATGAAACAGCTTTGTATTCACACTAAACACTGTTTCAGGGCAAGAGATTGTGTTTTAGACTAAAAGGGAATGCATTATAAGAAGAATCTTTACTTTGAAACTCTGTTCTTTACCTTTTTCACACTATGAAACAGCTTTATATTCAACTTAAACACTGCTTCAGGGCAACAGATTGTGTTTTATACTAAAAGGGAATGCATTATAAGAAGAATCTTTACTTTGAAACTCTGTTCTTTGCCTTTTTCACACTACGAAACAGCTTTATATTCACACTAAACACTGTTTCAGGGTAAGAGATTGTGTTTTAGACTAAAAGGGAATGCATTATAAGAAGAATCTTTACTTTGAAACTCTGTTCTTTACCTTTTTCACACTATGAAACAGCTTTATATTCAACTTAAACACTGCTTCAGGGCAACAGATTGTGTTTTAGACTAAAAGGGAATGCATTATAAGAAGAATCTTTACTTTGAAACTGTTCTTTGCCTTTTTAACACTATGAAACAGCTTTGTATTCACACTAAACACTGTTTCAGGGCAAGAGATTGTGTTTTAGACTAAAAGGGAATGCATTTTTGAAGAATCTTTACTTTGAAACTCTGTTCTTTGCCTTTTTCACACTATGAAACAGCTTTGTATTCACACTAAACACTGTTTCAGGGCAAGAGATTGTGTTTTAGACTACAAGGGAATGCATTATGAGAAGAATCTTTACTTTGAAACTCTGTTCTTTGCCTTTTTCACACTATGAAACAGCTTTGTATTCACACTAAACACTGTTTCAGGGCAAGAGATTGTGTTTTAGACTAAAAGGGAATGCATTATAAGAAGAATCTTTACTTTGAAACTGTTCTTTGCCTTTTTAACACTATGAAACAGTTTTGTATTCACACTAAACACTGTTTCAGGGCAAGAGATTGTGTTTTAGACTAAAAGGGAATGCATTATAAAGAATCTTTACTTTGAAACTCTGTTCTTTGCCTTTTTAACTCTATGAAACAGCTTTGTATTCACACTAAACACTGTTTCAGGGCAAGAGATTGTGTTTTAGACTAAAAGGGAATGCATTATAAGAAGAATCTTTACTTTGAAACTCTGTTCTTTGCCTTTTTCACACTAAGAAACAGCTTTGTATTCACACTAAACACTGTTTCAGGGCAAGAGATTGTGTTTTAGACTAAAAGGGAATGCATTATAAGAAAAATCTTTACTTTGAAACTCTGTTCTTTGCCTTTTTCACACTATGAAACAGCTTTATATTCAACTTAAACACTGCTTCAGGGCAACGGATTGTGTTTTAAACTAAAAGGGAATGCATTATAAGAAGAATCTTTACTTTGAAACTCTGTTCTTTACCTTTTTCACACAATGAAACAGCTTTATATTCAACTTAAACACTGCTTCAGGGCAACAGATTGTGTTTTAGACTAAAAGGGAATGCATTATAAGAAGAATCTTTACTTTGAAACTCTGTTCTTTACCTTTTTCACACTATGAAACAGCTTTATATTCAACTTAAACACTGCTTCAGGGCAAGAGATTGTGTTTTAGACTACAAGGGAATGCATTATAAGAAGAATCTTTACTTTGAAACTCTGTTCTTTGCCTTTTTAACACTATGAAACAGCTTTGTATTCACACTAAACACTGTTTCAGGGCAAGAGATTGTGTTTTAGACTAAAAGGGAATGCATTATAAGAAGAATCTTTACTTTGAAACTCTGTTCTTTGCCTTTTTCACACTATGAAACAGCTTTGTATTCACACTAAACACTGTTTCAGGGCAAGAGATTGTGTTTTAGACTACAAGGGAATGCATTATAAGAAGAATCTTTACTTTGAAACTCTGTTCTTTGCCTTTTTCACACTATGAAACAGCTTTATATTCACACTAAACACTGTTTCAGGGCAAGAGATTGTGTTTTAGACTAAAAGGGAATGCATTATAAGAAGAATCTTTACTTTGAAACTCTGTTCTTTACCTTTTTCACACTATGAAACAGCTTTATATTCAACTTAAACACTGCTTCAGGGCAACAGATTGTGTTTTAGACTAAAAGGGAATGCATTATAAGAAGAATCTTTACTTTGAAACTCTGTTCTTTGCCTTTTTAACACTATGAAACAGCTTTGTATTCACACTAAACACTGTTTCAGGGCAAGAGATTGTGTTTTAGACTAAAAGGGAATGCATTATAAGAAGAATCTTTACTTTGAAACTCTGTTCTTTACCTTTTTCACACTATGAAACAGCTTTATATTCAACTTAAACACTGCTTCAGGGCAACAGATTGTGTTTTATACTAAAAGGGAATGCATTATAAGAAGAATCTTTACTTTGAAACTCTGTTCTTTGCCTTTTTCACACTACGAAACAGCTTTATATTCACACTAAACACTGTTTCAGGGTAAGAGATTGTGTTTTAGACTAAAAGGGAATGCATTATAAGAAGAATCTTTACTTTGAAACTCTGTTCTTTACCTTTTTCACACTATGAAACAGCTTTATATTCAACTTAAACACTGCTTCAGGGCAACGGATTGTGTTTTAGACTAAAAGGGAATGCATTATAAGAAGAATCTTTACTTTGAAACTGTTCTTTGCCTTTTTAACACTATGAAACAGCTTTGTATTCACACTAAACACTGTTTCAGGGCAAGAGATTGTGTTTTAGACTAAAAGGGAATGCATTTTTGAAGAATCTTTACTTTGAAACTCTGTTCTTTGCCTTTTTCACACTATGAAACAGCTTTGTATTCACACTAAACACTGTTTCAGGGCAAAAGATTGTGTTTTAGACTACAAGGGAATGCATTATGAGAAGAATCTTTACTTTGAAACTCTGTTCTTTGCCTTTTTCACACTAAGAAACAGCTTTATATTCAACTTAAACACTGCTTCAGGGCAACGGATTGTGTTTTAGACTAAAAGGGAATGCATTATAAGAAGAATCTTTACTTTGAAACTCTGTTCTTTGCCTTTTTCACACTAAGAAACAGCTTTGTATTCACACTAAACACTGTTTCAGGGCAAGAGATTGTGTTTTAGACTAAAAGGGAATGCATTATAAGAAAAATCTTTACTTTGAAACTCTGTTCTTTGCCTTTTTCACACTATGAAACAGCTTTATATTCAACTTAAACACTGCTTCAGGGCAACGGATTGTGTTTTAAACTAAAAGGGAATGCATTATAAGAAGAATCTTTACTTTGAAACTCTGTTCTTTACCTTTTTCACACAATGAAACAGCTTTATATTCAACTTAAACACTGCTTCAGGGCAACAGATTGTGTTTTAGACTAAAAGGGAATGCATTATAAGAAGAATCTTTACTTTGAAACTCTGTTCTTTACCTTTTTCACACTATGAAACAGCTTTATATTCAACTTAAACACTGCTTCAGGGCAAGAGATTGTGTTTTAGACTACAAGGGAATGCATTATAAGAAGAATCTTTACTTTGAAACTCTGTTCTTTGCCTTTTTAACACTATGAAACAGCTTTGTATTCACACTAAACACTGTTTCAGGGCAAGAGATTGTGTTTTGACTAAAAGGGAATGCATTATAAGAAGAATCTTTACTTTGAAACTCTGTTCTTTGCCTTTTTCACACTATGAAACAGCTTTGTATTCACACTAAACACTGTTTCAGGGCAAGAGATTGTGTTTTAGACTACAAGGGAATGCATTATAAGAAGAATCTTTACTTTGAAACTCTGTTCTTTGCCTTTTTCACACTATGAAACAGCTTTATATTCAACTTAAACACTGCTTCAGGGCAACGGATTGTGTTTTAGACTAAAAGGGAATGCATTATAAGAAGAATCTTTACTTTGAAACTGTTCTTTGCCTTTTTAACACTATGAAACAGCTTTGTATTCACACTAAACACTGTTTCAGGGCAAGAGATTGTGTTTTAGACTAAAAGGGAATGCATTTTTGAAGAATCTTTACTTTGAAACTCTGTTCTTTGCCTTTTTCACACTATGAAACAGCTTTGTATTCACACTAAACACTGTTTCAGGGCAAGAGATTGTGTTTTAGACTACAAGGGAATGCATTATGAGAAGAATCTTTACTTTGAAACTCTGTTCTTTGCCTTTTTCACATTATGAAACAGCTTTGTATTCACACTAAACAATGTTTCAGGGCAAGAGATTGTGTTTTAGACTAAAAGGGAATGCATTATAAGAAGAATCTTTACTTTGAAACTGTTCTTTGCCTTTTTAACACTATGAAACAGTTTTGTATTCACACTAAACACTGTTTCAGGGCAAGAGATTGTGTTTTAGACTAAAAGGGAATGCATTATAAAGAATCTTTACTTTGAAACTCTGTTCTTTGCCTTTTTCACACTATGAAACAGTTTGTATTCACACTAAACACTGTTTCAGGGCAAGAGATTGTGTTTTAGACTAAAAGGGAATGCATTATAAGAAGAATCTTTACTTTGAAACTCTGTTCTTTACCTTTTTCTCACTATGAAACAGCTTTATGTTCATCTTAAACACTGCTTCAGGGCAACAGATTGTGTTTTAGACTAAAAGGGAATGCATTATAAGAAGAATCTTTACTTTGAAACTCTGTTCTTTACCTTTTTCACACTATGAAACAGCTTTATATTCAACTTAAACACTGCTTCAGGGCAACAGATTGTGTTTTAGACTAAAAGGGAATGCATTATAAGAAGAATCTTTACTTTGAAACTCTGTTCTTTGCCTTTTTAACACTATGAAACAGCTTTGTATTCACACTAAACACTGTTTCAGGGCAAGAGATTGTGTTTTAGACTAAAAGGGAATGCATTATAAGAAGAATCTTTACTTTGAAACTCTGTTCTTTGCCTTTTTCACACTATGAAACAGCTTTATATTCACACTAAACACTGTTTCAGGGCAAGAGATTGTGTTTTAGACTAAAAGGGAATGCATTATAAGAAGAATCTTTACTTTGAAACTCTGTTCTTTACCTTTTTCACACTATTAAACAGCTTTGTATTCACCCTAAACACTGTTTCAGGGCAAGAGATTGTGTTTTAGACTACAAGGGAATGCATTATAAGAAGAATCTTTACTTTGAAACTCTGTTCTTTGCCTTTTTCACACTAAGAAACAGCTTTATATTCAACTTAAACACTGCTTCAGGGCAACGGATTGTGTTTTAGACTAAAAGGGAATGCATTATAAGAAGAATCTTTACTTTGAAACTCTGTTCTTTGCCTTTTTAACACTATGAAACAGCTTTGTATTCACACTAAACACTGTTTCAGGGCAAGAGATTGTGTTTTAGACTAAAAGGGAATGCATTATAAGAAGAATCTTTACTTTGAAACTCTGTTCTTTGCCTTTTTCACACTATGAAACAGCTTTGTATTCACACTAAACACTGTTTCAGGGCAAGAGATTGTGTTTTAGACTACAAGGGAATGCATTATAAGAAGAATCTTTACTTTGAAACTCTGTTCTTTGCCTTTTTCACACTATGAAACAGCTTTATATTCACACTAAACACTGTTTCAGGGCAAGAGATTGTGTTTTAGACTAAAAGGGAATGCATTATAAGAAGAATCTTTACTTTGAAACTCTGTTCTTTACCTTTTTCACACTATGAAACAGCTTTATATTCAACTTAAACACTGCTTCAGGGCAACAGATTGTGTTTTAGACTAAAAGGGAATGCATTATAAGAAGAATCTTTACTTTGAAACTCTGTTCTTTGCCTTTTTAACACTATGAAACAGCTTTGTATTCACACTAAACACTGTTTCAGGGCAAGAGATTGTGTTTTAGACTAAAAGGGAATGCATTATAAGAAGAATCTTTACTTTGAAACTCTGTTCTTTACCTTTTTCACACTATGAAACAGCTTTATATTCAACTTAAACACTGCTTCAGGGCAACAGATTGTGTTTTATACTAAAAGGGAATGCATTATAAGAAGAATCTTTACTTTGAAACTCTGTTCTTTGCCTTTTTCACACTACGAAACAGCTTTATATTCACACTAAACACTGTTTCAGGGTAAGAGATTGTGTTTTAGACTAAAAGGGAATGCATTATAAGAAGAATCTTTACTTTGAAACTCTGTTCTTTACCTTTTTCACACTATGAAACAGCTTTATATTCAACTTAAACACTGCTTCAGGGCAACAGATTGTGTTTTAGACTAAAAGGGAATGCATTATAAGAAGAATCTTTACTTTGAAACTGTTCTTTGCCTTTTTAACACTATGAAACAGCTTTGTATTCACACTAAACACTGTTTCAGGGCAAGAGATTGTGTTTTAGACTAAAAGGGAATGCATTTTTGAAGAATCTTTACTTTGAAACTCTGTTCTTTGCCTTTTTCACACTATGAAACAGCTTTGTATTCACACTAAACACTGTTTCAGGGCAAGAGATTGTGTTTTAGACTACAAGGGAATGCATTATGAGAAGAATCTTTACTTTGAAACTCTGTTCTTTGCCTTTTTCACACTATGAAACAGCTTTGTATTCACACTAAACACTGTTTCAGGGCAAGAGATTGTGTTTTAGACTAAAAGGGAATGCATTATAAGAAGAATCTTTACTTTGAAACTGTTCTTTGCCTTTTTAACACTATGAAACAGTTTTGTATTCACACTAAACACTGTTTCAGGGCAAGAGATTGTGTTTTAGACTAAAAGGGAATGCATTATAAAGAATCTTTACTTTGAAACTCTGTTCTTTGCCTTTTTAACTCTATGAAACAGCTTTGTATTCACACTAAACACTGTTTCAGGGCAAGAGATTGTGTTTTAGACTAAAAGGGAATGCATTATAAGAAGAATCTTTACTTTGAAACTCTGTTCTTTGCCTTTTTCACACTAAGAAACAGCTTTGTATTCACACTAAACACTGTTTCAGGGCAAGAGATTGTGTTTTAGACTAAAAGGGAATGCATTATAAGAAAAATCTTTACTTTGAAACTCTGTTCTTTGCCTTTTTCACACTATGAAACAGCTTTATATTCAACTTAAACACTGCTTCAGGGCAACGGATTGTGTTTTAAACTAAAAGGGAATGCATTATAAGAAGAATCTTTACTTTGAAACTCTGTTCTTTACCTTTTTCACACAATGAAACAGCTTTATATTCAACTTAAACACTGCTTCAGGGCAACAGATTGTGTTTTAGACTAAAAGGGAATGCATTATAAGAAGAATCTTTACTTTGAAACTCTGTTCTTTACCTTTTTCACACTATGAAACAGCTTTATATTCAACTTAAACACTGCTTCAGGGCAAGAGATTGTGTTTTAGACTACAAGGGAATGCATTATAAGAAGAATCTTTACTTTGAAACTCTGTTCTTTGCCTTTTTAACACTATGAAACAGCTTTGTATTCACACTAAACACTGTTTCAGGGCAAGAGATTGTGTTTTAGACTAAAAGGGAATGCATTATAAGAAGAATCTTTACTTTGAAACTCTGTTCTTTGCCTTTTTCACACTATGAAACAGCTTTGTATTCACACTAAACACTGTTTCAGGGCAAGAGATTGTGTTTTAGACTACAAGGGAATGCATTATAAGAAGAATCTTTACTTTGAAACTCTGTTCTTTGCCTTTTTCACACTATGAAACAGCTTTATATTCACACTAAACACTGTTTCAGGGCAAGAGATTGTGTTTTAGACTAAAAGGGAATGCATTATAAGAAGAATCTTTACTTTGAAACTCTGTTCTTTACCTTTTTCACACTATGAAACAGCTTTATATTCAACTTAAACACTGCTTCAGGGCAACAGATTGTGTTTTAGACTAAAAGGGAATGCATTATAAGAAGAATCTTTACTTTGAAACTCTGTTCTTTGCCTTTTTAACACTATGAAACAGCTTTGTATTCACACTAAACACTGTTTCAGGGCAAGAGATTGTGTTTTAGACTAAAAGGGAATGCATTATAAGAAGAATCTTTACTTTGAAACTCTGTTCTTTACCTTTTTCACACTATGAAACAGCTTTATATTCAACTTAAACACTGCTTCAGGGCAACAGATTGTGTTTTATACTAAAAGGGAATGCATTATAAGAAGAATCTTTACTTTGAAACTCTGTTCTTTGCCTTTTTCACACTACGAAACAGCTTTATATTCACACTAAACACTGTTTCAGGGTAAGAGATTGTGTTTTAGACTAAAAGGGAATGCATTATAAGAAGAATCTTTACTTTGAAACTCTGTTCTTTACCTTTTTCACACTATGAAACAGCTTTATATTCAACTTAAACACTGCTTCAGGGCAACAGATTGTGTTTTAGACTAAAAGGGAATGCATTATAAGAAGAATCTTTACTTTGAAACTCTGTTCTTTGCCTTTTTAACACTATGAAACAGCTTTGTATTCACACTAAACACTGTTTCAGGGCAAGAGATTGTGTTTTAGACTACAAGGGAATGCATTATAAGAAGAATCTTTACTTTGAAACTCTGTTCTTTGCCTTTTTCACACTATGAAACAGCTTTATATTCAACTTAAACACTGCTTCAGGGCAACGGATTGTGTTTTAGACTAAAAGGGAATGCATTATAAGAAGAATCTTTACTTTGAAACTCTGTTCTTTGCCTTTTTCACACTATGAAACAGCTTTGTATTCACACTAAACACTGTTTCAGGGCAAGAGATTGTGTTTTAGACTACAAGGGAATGCATTATAAGAAGAATCTTTACTTTGAAACTCTGTTCTTTGCCTTTTTCACACTATGAAACAGCTTTATATTCACACTAAACACTGTTTCAGGGCAAGAGATTGTGTTTTAGACTAAAAGGGAATGCATTATAAGAAGAATCTTTACTTTGAAACTCTGTTCTTTACCTTTTTCACACTATGAAACAGCTTTATATTCAACTTAAACACTGCTTCAGGGCAACAGATTGTGTTTTAGACTAAAAGGGAATGCATTATAAGAAGAATCTTTACTTTGAAACTCTGTTCTTTGCCTTTTTAACACTATGAAACAGCTTTGTATTCACACTAAACACTGTTTCAGGGCAAGAGATTGTGTTTTAGACTAAAAGGGAATGCATTATAAGAAGAATCTTTACTTTGAAACTCTGTTCTTTACCTTTTTCACACTATGAAACAGCTTTATATTCAACTTAAACACTGCTTCAGGGCAACAGATTGTGTTTTATACTAAAAGGGAATGCATTATAAGAAGAATCTTTACTTTGAAACTCTGTTCTTTGCCTTTTTCACACTACGAAACAGCTTTATATTCACACTAAACGCTGTTTCAGGGTAAGAGATTGTGTTTTAGACTAAAAGGGAATGCATTATAAGAAGAATCTTTACTTTGAAACTCTGTTCTTTACCTTTTTCACACTATGAAACAGCTTTATATTCAACTTAAACACTGCTTCAGGGCAACAGATTGTGTTTTAGACTAAAAGGGAATGCATTATAAGAAGAATCTTTACTTTGAAACTCTGTTCTTTGCCTTTTTAACACTATGAAACAGCTTTGTATTCACACTAAACACTGTTTCAGGGCAAGAGATTGTGTTTTAGACTACAAGGGAATGCATTATAAGAAGAATCTTTACTTTGAAACTCTGTTCTTTGCCTTTTTCACACTAAGAAACAGCTTTATATTCAACTTAAACACTGCTTCAGGGCAACGGATTGTGTTTTAGACTAAAAGGGAATGCATTATAAGAAGAATCTTTACTTTGAAACTGTTCTTTGCCTTTTTAACACTATGAAACAGCTTTGTATTCACACTAAACACTGTTTCAGGGCAAGAGATTGTGTTTTAGACTAAAAGGGAATGCATTTTTGAAGAATCTTTACTTTGAAACTCTGTTCTTTGCCTTTTTCACACTATGAAACAGCTTTGTATTCACACTAAACACTGTTTCAGGGCAAGAGATTGTGTTTTAGACTACAAGGGAATGCATTATGAGAAGAATCTTTACTTTGAAACTCTGTTCTTTGCCTTTTTCACACTAAGAAACAGCTTTATATTCAACTTAAACACTGCTTCAGGGCAACGGATTGTGTTTTAGACTAAAAGGGAATGCATTATAAGAAGAATCTTTACTTTGAAACTCTGTTCTTTGCCTTTTTCACACTAAGAAACAGCTTTGTATTCACACTAAACACTGTTTCAGGGCAAGAGATTGTGTTTTAGACTAAAAGGGAATGCATTATAAGAAGAATCTTTACTTTGAAACTCTGTTCTTTACCTTTTTCACACTATGAAACAGCTTTATATTCAACTTAAACACTGCTTCAGGGCAAGAGATTGTGTTTTAGACTACAAGGGAATGCATTATAAGAAGAATCTTTACTTTGAAACTCTGTTCTTTGCCTTTTTAACACTATGAAACAGCTTTGTATTCACACTAAACACTGTTTCAGGGCAAGAGATTGTGTTTTGACTAAAAGGGAATGCATTATAAGAAGAATCTTTACTTTGAAACTCTGTTCTTTGCCTTTTTCACACTATGAAACAGCTTTGTATTCACACTAAACACTGTTTCAGGGCAAGAGATTGTGTTTTAGACTACAAGGGAATGCATTATAAGAAGAATCTTTACTTTGAAACTCTGTTCTTTGCCTTTTTCACACTATGAAACAGCTTTATATTCACACTAAACACTGTTTCAGGGCAAGAGATTGTGTTTTAGACTAAAAGGGAATGCATTATAAGAAGAATCTTTACTTTGAAACTCTGTTCTTTACCTTTTTCACACTATGAAACAGCTTTATATTCAACTTAAACACTGCTTCAGGGCAACAGATTGTGTTTTAGACTAAAAGGGAATGCATTATAAGAAGAATCTTTACTTTGAAACTCTGTTCTTTGCCTTTTTAACACTATGAAACAGCTTTGTATTCACACTAAACACTGTTTCAGGGCAAGAGATTGTGTTTTAGACTAAAAGGGAATGCATTATAAGAAGAATCTTTACTTTGAAACTCTGTTCTTTACCTTTTTCACACTATGAAACAGCTTTATATTCAACTTAAACACTGCTTCAGGGCAACAGATTGTGTTTTATACTAAAAGGGAATGCATTATAAGAAGAATCTTTACTTTGAAACTCTGTTCTTTGCCTTTTTCACACTACGAAACAGCTTTATATTCACACTAAACACTGTTTCAGGGTAAGAGATTGTGTTTTAGACTAAAAGGGAATGCATTATAAGAAGAATCTTTACTTTGAAACTCTGTTCTTTACCTTTTTCACACTATGAAACAGCTTTATATTCAACTTAAACACTGCTTCAGGGCAACAGATTGTGTTTTAGACTAAAAGGGAATGCATTATAAGAAGAATCTTTACTTTGAAACTCTGTTCTTTGCCTTTTTAACACTATGAAACAGCTTTGTATTCACACTAAACACTGTTTCAGGGCAAGAGATTGTGTTTTAGACTACAAGGGAATGCATTATAAGAAGAATCTTTACTTTGAAACTCTGTTCTTTGCCTTTTTCACACTATGAAACAGCTTTATATTCAACTTAAACACTGCTTCAGGGCAACGGATTGTGTTTTAGACTAAAAGGGAATGCATTATAAGAAGAATCTTTACTTTGAAACTCTGTTCTTTGCCTTTTTCACACTATGAAACAGCTTTGTATTCACACTAAACACTGTTTCAGGGCAAGAGATTGTGTTTTAGACTACAAGGGAATGCATTATAAGAAGAATCTTTACTTTGAAACTCTGTTCTTTGCCTTTTTCACACTATGAAACAGCTTTATATTCACACTAAACACTGTTTCAGGGCAAGAGATTGTGTTTTAGACTAAAAGGGAATGCATTATAAGAAGAATCTTTACTTTGAAACTCTGTTCTTTACCTTTTTCACACTATGAAACAGCTTTATATTCAACTTAAACACTGCTTCAGGGCAACAGATTGTGTTTTAGACTAAAAGGGAATGCATTATAAGAAGAATCTTTACTTTGAAACTCTGTTCTTTGCCTTTTTAACACTATGAAACAGCTTTGTATTCACACTAAACACTGTTTCAGGGCAAGAGATTGTGTTTTAGACTAAAAGGGAATGCATTATAAGAAGAATCTTTACTTTGAAACTCTGTTCTTTACCTTTTTCACACTATGAAACAGCTTTATATTCAACTTAAACACTGCTTCAGGGCAACAGATTGTGTTTTATACTAAAAGGGAATGCATTATAAGAAGAATCTTTACTTTGAAACTCTGTTCTTTGCCTTTTTCACACTACGAAACAGCTTTATATTCACACTAAACGCTGTTTCAGGGTAAGAGATTGTGTTTTAGACTAAAAGGGAATGCATTATAAGAAGAATCTTTACTTTGAAACTCTGTTCTTTACCTTTTTCACACTATGAAAGAGCTTTATATTCAACTTAAACACTGCTTCAGGGCAACAGATTGTGTTTTAGACTAAAAGGGAATGCATTATAAGAAGAATCTTTACTTTGAAACTCTGTTCTTTGCCTTTTTAACACTATGAAACAGCTTTGTATTCACACTAAACACTGTTTCAGGGCAAGAGATTGTGTTTTAGACTACAAGGGAATGCATTATAAGAAGAATCTTTACTTTGAAACTCTGTTCTTTGCCTTTTTCACACTAAGAAACAGCTTTATATTCAACTTAAACACTGCTTCAGGGCAACGGATTGTGTTTTAGACTAAAAGGGAATGCATTATAAGAAGAATCTTTACTTTGAAACTGTTCTTTGCCTTTTTAACACTATGAAACAGCTTTGTATTCACACTAAACACTGTTTCAGGGCAAGAGATTGTGTTTTAGACTAAAAGGGAATGCATTTTTGAAGAATCTTTACTTTGAAACTCTGTTCTTTGCCTTTTTCACACTATGAAACAGCTTTGTATTCACACTAAACACTGTTTCAGGGCAAGAGATTGTGTTTTAGACTACAAGGGAATGCATTATGAGAAGAATCTTTACTTTGAAACTCTGTTCTTTGCCTTTTTCACACTAAGAAACAGCTTTATATTCAACTTAAACACTGCTTCAGGGCAACGGATTGTGTTTTAGACTAAAAGGGAATGCATTATAAGAAGAATCTTTACTTTGAAACTCTGTTCTTTGCCTTTTTCACACTAAGAAACAGCTTTGTATTCACACTAAACACTGTTTCAGGGCAAGAGATTGTGTTTTAGACTAAAAGGGAATGCATTATAAGAAAATTCTTTACTTTGAAACTCTGTTCTTTGCCTTTTTCACACTATGAAACAGCTTTATATTCAACTTAAACACTGCTTCAGGGCAACGGATTGTGTTTTAAACTAAAAGGGAATGCATTATAAGAAGAATCTTTACTTTGAAACTCTGTTCTTTACCTTTTTCACACAATGAAACAGCTTTATATTCAACTTAAACACTGCTTCAGGGCAACAGATTGTGTTTTAGACTAAAAGGGAATGCATTATAAGAAGAATCTTTACTTTGAAACTCTGTTCTTTACCTTTTTCACACTATGAAACAGCTTTATATTCAACTTAAACACTGCTTCAGGGCAAGAGATTGTGTTTTAGACTACAAGGGAATGCATTATAAGAAGAATCTTTACTTTGAAACTCTGTTCTTTGCCTTTTTAACACTATGAAACAGCTTTGTATTCACACTAAACACTGTTTCAGGGCAAGAGATTGTGTTTTGACTAAAAGGGAATGCATTATAAGAAGAATCTTTACTTTGAAACTCTGTTCTTTGCCTTTTTCACACTATGAAACAGCTTTGTATTCACACTAAACACTGTTTCAGGGCAAGAGATTGTGTTTTAGACTACAAGGGAATGCATTATAAGAAGAATCTTTACTTTGAAACTCTGTTCTTTGCCTTTTTCACACTATGAAACAGCTTTATATTCACACTAAACACTGTTTCAGGGCAAGAGATTGTGTTTTAGACTAAAAGGGAATGCATTATAAGAAGAATCTTTACTTTGAAACTCTGTTCTTTACCTTTTTCACACTATGAAACAGCTTTATATTCAACTTAAACACTGCTTCAGGGCAACAGATTGTGTTTTAGACTAAAAGGGAATGCATTATAAGAAGAATCTTTACTTTGAAACTCTGTTCTTTGCCTTTTTAACACTATGAAACAGCTTTGTATTCACACTAAACACTGTTTTAGGGCAAGAGATTGTGTTTTAGACTAAAAGGGAATGCATTATAAGAAGAATCTTTACTTTGAAACTCTGTTCTTTACCTTTTTCACACTATGAAACAGCTTTATATTCAACTTAAACACTGCTTCAGGGCAACAGATTGTGTTTTATACTAAAAGGGAATGCATTATAAGAAGAATCTTTACTTTGAAACTCTGTTCTTTGCCTTTTTCACACTACGAAACAGCTTTATATTCACACTAAACACTGTTTCAGGGTAAGAGATTGTGTTTTAGACTAAAAGGGAATGCATTATAAGAAGAATCTTTACTTTGAAACTCTGTTCTTTACCTTTTTCACACTATGAAACAGCTTTATATTCAACTTAAACACTGCTTCAGGGCAACAGATTGTGTTTTAGACTAAAAGGGAATGCATTATAAGAAGAATCTTTACTTTGAAACTGTTCTTTGCCTTTTTAACACTATGAAACAGCTTTGTATTCACACTAAACACTGTTTCAGGGCAAGAGATTGTGTTTTAGACTAAAAGGGAATGCATTTTTGAAGAATCTTTACTTTGAAACTCTGTTCTTTGCCTTTTTCACACTATGAAACAGCTTTGTATTCACACTAAACACTGTTTCAGGGCAAGAGATTGTGTTTTAGACTACAAGGGAATGCATTATGAGAAGAATCTTTACTTTGAAACTCTGTTCTTTGCCTTTTTCACACTATGAAACAGCTTTGTATTCACACTAAACACTGTTTCAGGGCAAGAGATTGTGTTTTAGACTAAAAGGGAATGCATTATAAGAAGAATCTTTACTTTGAAACTGTTCTTTGCCTTTTTAACACTATGAAACAGTTTTGTATTCACACTAAACACTGTTTCAGGGCAAGAGATTGTGTTTTAGACTAAAAGGGAATGCATTATAAAGAATCTTTACTTTGAAACTCTGTTCTTTGCCTTTTTAACTCTATGAAACAGCTTTGTATTCACACTAAACACTGTTTCAGGGCAAGAGATTGTGTTTTAGACTAAAAGGGAATGCATTATAAGAAGAATCTTTACTTTGAAACTCTGTTCTTTGCCTTTTTCACACTAAGAAACAGCTTTGTATTCACACTAAACACTGTTTCAGGGCAAGAGATTGTGTTTTAGACTAAAAGGGAATGCATTATAAGAAAAATCTTTACTTTGAAACTCTGTTCTTTGCCTTTTTCACACTATGAAACAGCTTTATATTCAACTTAAACACTGCTTCAGGGCAACGGATTGTGTTTTAAACTAAAAGGGAATGCATTATAAGAAGAATCTTTACTTTGAAACTCTGTTCTTTACCTTTTTCACACAATGAAACAGCTTTATATTCAACTTAAACACTGCTTCAGGGCAACAGATTGTGTTTTAGACTAAAAGGGAATGCATTATAAGAAGAATCTTTACTTTGAAACTCTGTTCTTTACCTTTTTCACACTATGAAACAGCTTTATATTCAACTTAAACACTGCTTCAGGGCAAGAGATTGTGTTTTAGACTACAAGGGAATGCATTATAAGAAGAATCTTTACTTTGAAACTCTGTTCTTTGCCTTTTTAACACTATGAAACAGCTTTGTATTCACACTAAACACTGTTTCAGGGCAAGAGATTGTGTTTTAGACTAAAAGGGAATGCATTATAAGAAGAATCTTTACTTTGAAACTCTGTTCTTTGCCTTTTTCACACTATGAAACAGCTTTGTATTCACACTAAACACTGTTTCAGGGCAAGAGATTGTGTTTTAGACTACAAGGGAATGCATTATAAGAAGAATCTTTACTTTGAAACTCTGTTCTTTGCCTTTTTCACACTATGAAACAGCTTTATATTCACACTAAACACTGTTTCAGGGCAAGAGATTGTGTTTTAGACTAAAAGGGAATGCATTATAAGAAGAATCTTTACTTTGAAACTCTGTTCTTTACCTTTTTCACACTATGAAACAGCTTTATATTCAACTTAAACACTGCTTCAGGGCAACAGATTGTGTTTTAGACTAAAAGGGAATGCATTATAAGAAGAATCTTTACTTTGAAACTCTGTTCTTTGCCTTTTTAACACTATGAAACAGCTTTGTATTCACACTAAACACTGTTTCAGGGCAAGAGATTGTGTTTTAGACTAAAAGGGAATGCATTATAAGAAGAATCTTTACTTTGAAACTCTGTTCTTTACCTTTTTCACACTATGAAACAGCTTTATATTCAACTTAAACACTGCTTCAGGGCAACAGATTGTGTTTTATACTAAAAGGGAATGCATTATAAGAAGAATCTTTACTTTGAAACTCTGTTCTTTGCCTTTTTCACACTACGAAACAGCTTTATATTCACACTAAACACTGTTTCAGGGTAAGAGATTGTGTTTTAGACTAAAAGGGAATGCATTATAAGAAGAATCTTTACTTTGAAACTCTGTTCTTTACCTTTTTCACACTATGAAACAGCTTTATATTCAACTTAAACACTGCTTCAGGGCAACAGATTGTGTTTTAGACTAAAAGGGAATGCATTATAAGAAGAATCTTTACTTTGAAACTCTGTTCTTTGCCTTTTTAACACTATGAAACAGCTTTGTATTCACACTAAACACTGTTTCAGGGCAAGAGATTGTGTTTTAGACTACAAGGGAATGCATTATAAGAAGAATCTTTACTTTGAAACTCTGTTCTTTGCCTTTTTCACACTATGAAACAGCTTTATATTCAACTTAAACACTGCTTCAGGGCAACGGATTGTGTTTTAGACTAAAAGGGAATGCATTATAAGAAGAATCTTTACTTTGAAACTGTTCTTTGCCTTTTTAACACTATGAAACAGCTTTGTATTCACACTAAACACTGTTTCAGGGCAAGAGATTGTGTTTTAGACTAAAAGGGAATGCATTTTTGAAGAATCTTTACTTTGAAACTCTGTTCTTTGCCTTTTTCACACTATGAAACAGCTTTGTATTCACACTAAACACTGTTTCAGGGCAAGAGATTGTGTTTTAGACTAAAAGGGAATGCATTATAAGAAGAATCTTTACTTTGAAACTCTGTTCTTTACCTTTTTCACACTATGAAACAGCTTTATATTCAACTTAAACACTGCTTCAGGGCAACAGATTGTGTTTTATACTAAAAGGGAATGCATTATAAGAAGAATCTTTACTTTGAAACTCTGTTCTTTGCCTTTTTCACACTACGAAACAGCTTTATATTCACACTAAACACTGTTTCAGGGTAAGAGATTGTGTTTTAGACTAAAAGGGAATGCATTATAAGAAGAATCTTTACTTTGAAACTCTGTTCTTTACCTTTTTCACACTATGAAACAGCTTTATATTCAACTTAAACACTGCTTCAGGGCAACAGATTGTGTTTTAGACTAAAAGGGAATGCATTATAAGAAGAATCTTTACTTTGAAACTCTGTTCTTTGCCTTTTTAACACTATGAAACAGCTTTGTATTCACACTAAACACTGTTTCAGGGCAAGAGATTGTGTTTTAGACTACAAGGGAATGCATTATAAGAAGAATCTTTACTTTGAAACTCTGTTCTTTGCCTTTTTCACACTATGAAACAGCTTTATATTCAACTTAAACACTGCTTCAGGGCAACGGATTGTGTTTTAGACTAAAAGGGAATGCATTATAAGAAGAATCTTTACTTTGAAACTCTGTTCTTTGCCTTTTTCACACTATGAAACAGCTTTGTATTCACACTAAACACTGTTTCAGGGCAAGAGATTGTGTTTTAGACTACAAGGGAATGCATTATAAGAAGAATCTTTACTTTGAAACTCTGTTCTTTGCCTTTTTCACACTATGAAACAGCTTTATATTCACACTAAACACTGTTTCAGGGCAAGAGATTGTGTTTTAGACTAAAAGGGAATGCATTATAAGAAGAATCTTTACTTTGAAACTCTGTTCTTTACCTTTTTCACACTATGAAACAGCTTTATATTCAACTTAAACACTGCTTCAGGGCAACAGATTGTGTTTTAGACTAAAAGGGAATGCATTATAAGAAGAATCTTTACTTTGAAACTCTGTTCTTTGCCTTTTTAACACTATGAAACAGCTTTGTATTCACACTAAACACTGTTTCAGGGCAAGAGATTGTGTTTTAGACTAAAAGGGAATGCATTATAAGAAGAATCTTTACTTTGAAACTCTGTTCTTTACCTTTTTCACACTATGAAACAGCTTTATATTCAACTTAAACACTGCTTCAGGGCAACAGATTGTGTTTTATACTAAAAGGGAATGCATTATAAGAAGAATCTTTACTTTGAAACTCTGTTCTTTGCCTTTTTCACACTACGAAACAGCTTTATATTCACACTAAACACTGTTTCAGGGTAAGAGATTGTGTTTTAGACTAAAAGGGAATGCATTATAAGAAGAATCTTTACTTTGAAACTCTGTTCTTTACCTTTTTCACACTATGAAACAGCTTTATATTCAACTTAAACACTGCTTCAGGGCAACAGATTGTGTTTTAGACTAAAAGGGAATGCATTATAAGAAGAATCTTTACTTTGAAACTCTGTTCTTTGCCTTTTTAACACTATGAAACAGCTTTGTATTCACACTAAACACTGTTTCAGGGCAAGAGATTGTGTTTTAGACTACAAGGGAATGCATTATAAGAAGAATCTTTACTTTGAAACTCTGTTCTTTGCCTTTTTCACACTAAGAAACAGCTTTATATTCAACTTAAACACTGCTTCAGGGCAACGGATTGTGTTTTAGACTAAAAGGGAATGCATTATAAGAAGAATCTTTACTTTGAAACTGTTCTTTGCCTTTTTAACACTATGAAACAGCTTTGTATTCACACTAAACACTGTTTCAGGGCAAGAGATTGTGTTTTAGACTAAAAGGGAATGCATTTTTGAAGAATCTTTACTTTGAAACTCTGTTCTTTGCCTTTTTCACACTATGAAACAGCTTTGTATTCACACTAAACACTGTTTCAGGGCAAGAGATTGTGTTTTAGACTACAAGGGAATGCATTATGAGAAGAATCTTTACTTTGAAACTCTGTTCTTTGCCTTTTTCACACTAAGAAACAGCTTTATATTCAACTTAAACACTGCTTCAGGGCAACGGATTGTGTTTTAGACTAAAAGGGAATGCATTATAAGAAGAATCTTTACTTTGAAACTCTGTTCTTTGCCTTTTTCACACTAAGAAACAGCTTTGTATTCACACTAAACACTGTTTCAGGGCAAGAGATTGTGTTTTAGACTAAAAGGGAATGCATTATAAGAAAAATCTTTACTTTGAAACTCTGTTCTTTGCCTTTTTCACACTATGAAACAGCTTTATATTCAACTTAAACACTGCTTCAGGGCAACGGATTGTGTTTTAAACTAAAAGGGAATGCATTATAAGAAGAATCTTTACTTTGAAACTCTGTTCTTTACCTTTTTCACACAATGAAACAGCTTTATATTCAACTTAAACACTGCTTCAGGGCAACAGATTGTGTTTTAGACTAAAAGGGAATGCATTATAAGAAGAATCTTTACTTTGAAACTCTGTTCTTTACCTTTTTCACACTATGAAACAGCTTTATATTCAACTTAAACACTGCTTCAGGGCAAGAGATTGTGTTTTAGACTACAAGGGAATGCATTATAAGAAGAATCTTTACTTTGAAACTCTGTTCTTTGCCTTTTTAACACTATGAAACAGCTTTGTATTCACACTAAACACTGTTTCAGGGCAAGAGATTGTGTTTTGACTAAAAGGGAATGCATTATAAGAAGAATCTTTACTTTGAAACTCTGTTCTTTGCCTTTTTCACACTATGAAACAGCTTTGTATTCACACTAAACACTGTTTCAGGGCAAGAGATTGTGTTTTAGACTACAAGGGAATGCATTATAAGAAGAATCTTTACTTTGAAACTCTGTTCTTTGCCTTTTTCACACTATGAAACAGCTTTATATTCACACTAAACACTGTTTCAGGGCAAGAGATTGTGTTTTAGACTAAAAGGGAATGCATTATAAGAAGAATCTTTACTTTGAAACTCTGTTCTTTACCTTTTTCACACTATGAAACAGCTTTATATTCAACTTAAACACTGCTTCAGGGCAACAGATTGTGTTTTAGACTAAAAGGGAATGCATTATAAGAAGAATCTTTACTTTGAAACTCTGTTCTTTGCCTTTTTAACACTATGAAACAGCTTTGTATTCACACTAAACACTGTTTTAGGGCAAGAGATTGTGTTTTAGACTAAAAGGGAATGCATTATAAGAAGAATCTTTACTTTGAAACTCTGTTCTTTACCTTTTTCACACTATGAAACAGCTTTATATTCAACTTAAACACTGCTTCAGGGCAACAGATTGTGTTTTATACTAAAAGGGAATGCATTATAAGAAGAATCTTTACTTTGAAACTCTGTTCTTTGCCTTTTTCACACTACGAAACAGCTTTATATTCACACTAAACACTGTTTCAGGGTAAGAGATTGTGTTTTAGACTAAAAGGGAATGCATTATAAGAAGAATCTTTACTTTGAAACTCTGTTCTTTACCTTTTTCACACTATGAAACAGCTTTATATTCAACTTAAACACTGCTTCAGGGCAACAGATTGTGTTTTAGACTAAAAGGGAATGCATTATAAGAAGAATCTTTACTTTGAAACTGTTCTTTGCCTTTTTAACACTATGAAACAGCTTTGTATTCACACTAAACACTGTTTCAGGGCAAGAGATTGTGTTTTAGACTAAAAGGGAATGCATTTTTGAAGAATCTTTACTTTGAAACTCTGTTCTTTGCCTTTTTCACACTATGAAACAGCTTTGTATTCACACTAAACACTGTTTCAGGGCAAGAGATTGTGTTTTAGACTACAAGGGAATGCATTATGAGAAGAATCTTTACTTTGAAACTCTGTTCTTTGCCTTTTTCACACTATGAAACAGCTTTGTATTCACACTAAACACTGTTTCAGGGCAAGAGATTGTGTTTTAGACTAAAAGGGAATGCATTATAAGAAGAATCTTTACTTTGAAACTGTTCTTTGCCTTTTTAACACTATGAAACAGTTTTGTATTCACACTAAACACTGTTTCAGGGCAAGAGATTGTGTTTTAGACTAAAAGGGAATGCATTATAAAGAATCTTTACTTTGAAACTCTGTTCTTTGCCTTTTTAACTCTATGAAACAGCTTTGTATTCACACTAAACACTGTTTCAGGGCAAGAGATTGTGTTTTAGACTAAAAGGGAATGCATTATAAGAAGAATCTTTACTTTGAAACTCTGTTCTTTGCCTTTTTCACACTAAGAAACAGCTTTGTATTCACACTAAACACTGTTTCAGGGCAAGAGATTGTGTTTTAGACTAAAAGGGAATGCATTATAAGAAAAATCTTTACTTTGAAACTCTGTTCTTTGCCTTTTTCACACTATGAAACAGCTTTATATTCAACTTAAACACTGCTTCAGGGCAACGGATTGTGTTTTAAACTAAAAGGGAATGCATTATAAGAAGAATCTTTACTTTGAAACTCTGTTCTTTACCTTTTTCACACAATGAAACAGCTTTATATTCAACTTAAACACTGCTTCAGGGCAACAGATTGTGTTTTAGACTAAAAGGGAATGCATTATAAGAAGAATCTTTACTTTGAAACTCTGTTCTTTACCTTTTTCACACTATGAAACAGCTTTATATTCAACTTAAACACTGCTTCAGGGCAAGAGATTGTGTTTTAGACTACAAGGGAATGCATTATAAGAAGAATCTTTACTTTGAAACTCTGTTCTTTGCCTTTTTAACACTATGAAACAGCTTTGTATTCACACTAAACACTGTTTCAGGGCAAGAGATTGTGTTTTAGACTAAAAGGGAATGCATTATAAGAAGAATCTTTACTTTGAAACTCTGTTCTTTGCCTTTTTCACACTATGAAACAGCTTTGTATTCACACTAAACACTGTTTCAGGGCAAGAGATTGTGTTTTAGACTACAAGGGAATGCATTATAAGAAGAATCTTTACTTTGAAACTCTGTTCTTTGCCTTTTTCACACTATGAAACAGCTTTATATTCACACTAAACACTGTTTCAGGGCAAGAGATTGTGTTTTAGACTAAAAGGGAATGCATTATAAGAAGAATCTTTACTTTGAAACTCTGTTCTTTACCTTTTTCACACTATGAAACAGCTTTATATTCAACTTAAACACTGCTTCAGGGCAACAGATTGTGTTTTAGACTAAAAGGGAATGCATTATAAGAAGAATCTTTACTTTGAAACTCTGTTCTTTGCCTTTTTAACACTATGAAACAGCTTTGTATTCACACTAAACACTGTTTCAGGGCAAGAGATTGTGTTTTAGACTAAAAGGGAATGCATTATAAGAAGAATCTTTACTTTGAAACTCTGTTCTTTACCTTTTTCACACTATGAAACAGCTTTATATTCAACTTAAACACTGCTTCAGGGCAACAGATTGTGTTTTATACTAAAAGGGAATGCATTATAAGAAGAATCTTTACTTTGAAACTCTGTTCTTTGCCTTTTTCACACTACGAAACAGCTTTATATTCACACTAAACACTGTTTCAGGGTAAGAGATTGTGTTTTAGACTAAAAGGGAATGCATTATAAGAAGAATCTTTACTTTGAAACTCTGTTCTTTACCTTTTTCACACTATGAAACAGCTTTATATTCAACTTAAACACTGCTTCAGGGCAACAGATTGTGTTTTAGACTAAAAGGGAATGCATTATAAGAAGAATCTTTACTTTGAAACTCTGTTCTTTGCCTTTTTAACACTATGAAACAGCTTTGTATTCACACTAAACACTGTTTCAGGGCAAGAGATTGTGTTTTAGACTACAAGGGAATGCATTATAAGAAGAATCTTTACTTTGAAACTCTGTTCTTTGCCTTTTTCACACTATGAAACAGCTTTATATTCAACTTAAACACTGCTTCAGGGCAACGGATTGTGTTTTAGACTAAAAGGGAATGCATTATAAGAAGAATCTTTACTTTGAAACTGTTCTTTGCCTTTTTAACACTATGAAACAGCTTTGTATTCACACTAAACACTGTTTCAGGGCAAGAGATTGTGTTTTAGACTAAAAGGGAATGCATTTTTGAAGAATCTTTACTTTGAAACTCTGTTCTTTGCCTTTTTCACACTATGAAACAGCTTTGTATTCACACTAAACACTGTTTCAGGGCAAGAGATTGTGTTTTAGACTACAAGGGAATGCATTATGAGAAGAATCTTTACTTTGAAACTCTGTTCTTTGCCTTTTTCACACTATGAAACAGCTTTGTATTCACACTAAACACTGTTTCAGGGCAAGAGATTGTGTTTTAGACTAAAAGGGAATGCATTATAAGAAGAATCTTTACTTTGAAACTGTTCTTTGCCTTTTTAACACTATGAAACAGTTTTGTATTCACACTAAACACTGTTTCAGGGCAAGAGATTGTGTTTTAGACTAAAAGGGAATGCATTATAAAGAATCTTTACTTTGAAACTCTGTTCTTTGCCTTTTTAACTCTATGAAACAGCTTTGTATTCACACTAAACACTGTTTCAGGGCAAGAGATTGTGTTTTAGACTAAAAGGGAATGCATTATAAGAAGAATCTTTACTTTGAAACTCTGTTCTTTGCCTTTTTCACACTAAGAAACAGCTTTGTATTCACACTAAACACTGTTTCAGGGCAAGAGATTGTGTTTTAGACTAAAAGGGAATGCATTATAAGAAAAATCTTTACTTTGAAACTCTGTTCTTTGCCTTTTTCACACTATGAAACAGCTTTATATTCAACTTAAACACTGCTTCAGGGCAACGGATTGTGTTTTAAACTAAAAGGGAATGCATTATAAGAAGAATCTTTACTTTGAAACTCTGTTCTTTACCTTTTTCACACAATGAAACAGCTTTATATTCAACTTAAACACTGCTTCAGGGCAACAGATTGTGTTTTAGACTAAAAGGGAATGCATTATAAGAAGAATCTTTACTTTGAAACTCTGTTCTTTACCTTTTTCACACTATGAAACAGCTTTATATTCAACTTAAACACTGCTTCAGGGCAACGGATTGTGTTTTAGACTAAAAGGGAATGCATTATAAGAAGAATCTTTACTTTGAAACTCTGTTCTTTGCCTTTTTAACACTATGAAACAGCTTTGTATTCACACTAAACACTGTTTCAGGGCAAGAGATTGTGTTTTAGACTAAAAGGGAATGCATTTTTGAAGAATCTTTACTTTGAAACTCTGTTCTTTGCCTTTTTCACACTATGAAACAGCTTTGTATTCACACTAAACACTGTTTCAGGGCAAGAGATTGTGTTTTAGACTACAAGGGAATGCATTATGAGAAGAATCTTTACTTTGAAACTCTGTTCTTTGCCTTTTTCACACTATGAAACAGCTTTGTATTCACACTAAACACTGTTTCAGGGCAAGAGATTGTGTTTTAGACTAAAAGGGAATGCATTATAAGAAGAATCTTTACTTTGAAACTGTTCTTTGCCTTTTTAACACTATGAAACAGTTTTGTATTCACACTAAACACTGTTTCAGGGCAAGAGATTGTGTTTTAGACTAAAAGGGAATGCATTATAAAGAATCTTTACTTTGAAACTCTGTTCTTTGCCTTTTTAACACTATGAAACAGCTTTGTATTCACACTAAACACTGTTTCAGGGCAAGAGATTGTGTTTTAGACTAAAAGGGAATGCATTATAAGAAGAATCTACTTTGAAACTCTGTTCTTTGCCTTTTTCACACTATGAAACAGCTTTATATTCACACTAAACACTGTTTCAGGGCAAGAGATTGTGTTTTAGACTAAAAGGGAATGCATTATAAGAAGAATCTTTACTTTGAAACTCTGCAATTTGCCTTTTTCACACTATGAAACAGCTTTGTATTCACACTAAACACTGTTTCAGGGCAAGAGATTGTGTTTTAGACTAAAAGGGAATGCATTATAAGAAGAATCTTTACTTTGAAACTCTGTTCTTAGCCTTTTTAACTCTATGAAACAGCTTTGTATTCACACTAAACACTGTTTCAGGGCAAGAGATTGTGTTTTAGACTAAAAGGGAATGCATTATAAGAAGAATCTTTACTTTGAAACTCTGTTCTTTGCCTTTTTCACACTAAGAAACAGCTTTGTATTCACCTTAAACACTGTTTCAGGGCAAGAGATTGTGTTTTAGACTAAAAGGGAATGCATTATAAAGAATCTTTACTTTGAAACTCTGTTCTTTGCCTTTTTCACACTATGAAACAGCTTTGTATTCACACTAAACACTGTTTCAGGGCAAGAGATTGTGTTTTAGACTACAAGGGAATGCATTATAAGAAGAATCTTTACTTTGAAACTCTGTTCTTTACCTTTTTCTCACTATGAAACAGCTTTATGTTCATCTTAAACTGCTTCAGGGCAACAGATTGTGTTTTAGACTAAAAGGGAATGCATTATAAGAAGAATCTTTACTTTGAAACTCTGTTCTTTACCTTTTTCACACTATGAAACAGCTTTATATACAACTGAAACACTGCTTCAGGGCAACAGATTGTGTTTTAGACTAAAAGGGAATGCATTATAAGAAGAATCTTTACTTTGAAACTCTGTTCTTTGCCTTTTTCACACTATGAAACAGCTTTGTATTCACACTAAACACTGTTTCAGGGCAAGAGATTGTGTTTTAGACTACAAGGGAATGCATTATAAGAAGAATCTTTACTTTGAAACTCTGTTCTTTACCTTTTTCTCACTATGAAACAGCTTTATATTCAACTTAAACACTGTTTCAGGGCAAGAGATTGTGTTTTAGACTACAAGGAAATGCATTATAAGAAGAATCTTTACTTTGAAACTCTGTTCTTTGCCTTTTTCACACTAAGAAACAGCTTTATATTCAACTTAAACACTGCTTCAGGGCAACGGATTGTGTTTTAGACTAAAAGGGAATGCATTATAAGAAGAATCTTTACTTTGAAACTGTTCTTTGCCTTTTTCACACTATGAAACAGCTTTATATTCACACTAAACACTGTTTCAGGGCAAGAGATTGTGTTTTAGACTAAAAGGGAATGCATTATAAGAAGAATCTTTACTTTGAAACTCTGTTCTTTGCCTTTTTCACACTATGAAACAGCTTTGTATTCACACTAAACACTGTTTCAGGGCAAGAGATTGTGTTTTAGACTAAAAGGGAATGCATTATAAGAAGAATCTTTACTTTGAAACTCTGTTCTTTGCCTTTTTAACTCTATGAAACAGCTTTGTATTCACACTAAACACTGTTTCAGGGCAAGAGATTGTGTTTTAGACTAAAAGGGAATGCATTATAAAAAGAATCTTTACTTTGAAACTCTGTTCTTTGCCTTTTTCACACTATGAAACAGCTTTATATTCACACTAAACACTGTTTCAGGGCAAGAGATTGTGTTTTAGACTAAAAGGGAATGCATTATACGAAGAATCTTTACTTTGAAACTCTGCTCTTTGCCTTTTTCACACTATGAAACAGCTTTGTATTCACACTAAACACTGTTTCAGGGCAAGAGATTGTGTTTTAGACTAAAAGGGAATGCATTATAAGAAGAATCTTTACTTTGAAACTCTGTTCTTAGCCTTTTTAACTCTATGAAACAGCTTTGTATTCACACTAAACACTGTTTCAGGGCAAGAGATTGTGTTTTAGACTAAAAGGGAATGCATTATAAGAAGAATCTTTACTTTGAAACTCTGTTCTTTACCTTTTTCACACTATGAAACAGCTTTATATACAACTGAAACACTGCTTCAGGGCAACAGATTGTGTTTTAGACTAAAAGGGAATGCATTATAAGAAGAATCTTTACTTTGAAACTCTGTTCTTTGCCTTTTTCACACTATGAAACAGCTTTGTATTCACACTAAACACTGTTTCAGGGCAAGAGATTGTGTTTTAGACTACAAGGGAATGCATTATAAGAAGAATCTTTACTTTGAAACTCTGTTCTTTACCTTTTTCTCACTATGAAACAGCTTTATATTCAACTTAAACACTGTTTCAGGGCAAGAGATTGTGTTTTAGACTACAAGGGAATGCATTATAAGAAGAATCTTTACTTTGAAACTCTGTTCTTTGCCTTTTTCACACTATGAAACAGCTTTGTATTCACACTAAACACTGTTTCAGGGCAAGAGATTGTGTTTTAGACTAAAAGGGAATGCATTTTTGAAGAATCTTTACTTTGAAACTCTGTTCTTTGCCTTTTTCACACTATGAAACAGCTTTGTATTCACACTAAACACTGTTTCAGGGCAAGAGATTGTGTTTTAGACTACAAGGGAATGCATTATGAGAAGAATCTTTACTTTGAAACTCTGTTCTTTGCCTTTTTCACACTATGAAACAGCTTTGTATTCACACTAAACACTGTTTCAGGGCAAGAGATTGTGTTTTAGACTAAAAGGGAATGCATTATAAGAAGAATCTTTACTTTGAAACTGTTCTTTGCCTTTTTAACACTATGAAACAGTTTTGTATTCACACTAAACACTGTTTCAGGGCAAGAGATTGTGTTTTAGACTAAAAGGGAATGCATTATAAAGAATCTTTACTTTGAAACTCTGTTCTTTGCCTTTTTAACACTATGAAACAGCTTTGTATTCACACTAAACACTGTTTCAGGGCAAGAGATTGTGTTTTAGACTAAAAGGGAATGCATTATAAGAAGAATCTTTACTTTGAAACTCTGTTCTTTGCCTTTTTCACACTATGAAACAGCTTTATATTCACACTAAACACTGTTTCAGGGCAAGAGATTGTGTTTTAGACTAAAAGGGAATGCATTATAAGAAGAATCTTTACTTTGAAACTCTGCTCTTTGCCTTTTTCACACTATGAAACAGCTTTGTATTCACACTAAACACTGTTTCAGGGCAAGAGATTGTGTTTTAGACTAAAAGGGAATGCATTATAAGAAGAATCTTTACTTTGAAACTCTGTTCTTAGCCTTTTTAACTCTATGAAACAGCTTTGTATTCACACTAAACACTGTTTCAGGGCAAGAGATTGTGTTTTAGACTAAAAGGGAATGCATTATAAGAAGAATCTTTACTTTGAAACTCTGTTCTTTGCCTTTTTCACACTAAGAAACAGCTTTGTATTCACCTTAAACACTGTTTCAGGGCAAGAGATTGTGTTTTAGACTAAAAGGGAATGCATTATAAAGAATCTTTACTTTGAAACTCTGTTCTTTGCCTTTTTCACACTATGAAACAGCTTTGTATTCACACTAAACACTGTTTCAGGGCAAGAGATTGTGTTTTAGACTACAAGGGAATGCATTATAAGAAGAATCTTTACTTTGAAACTCTGTTCTTTACCTTTTTCTCACTATGAAACAGCTTTATGTTCATCTTAAACTGCTTCAGGGCAACAGATTGTGTTTTAGACTAAAAGGGAATGCATTATAAGAAGAATCTTTACTTTGAAACTCTGTTCTTTACCTTTTTCACACTATGAAACAGCTTTATATACAACTGAAACACTGCTTCAGGGCAACAGATTGTGTTTTAGACTAAAAGGGAATGCATTATAAGAAGAATCTTTACTTTGAAACTCTGTTCTTTGCCTTTTTCACACTATGAAACAGCTTTGTATTCACACTAAACACTGTTTCAGGGCAAGAGATTGTGTTTTAGACTACAAGGGAATGCATTATAAGAAGAATCTTTACTTTGAAACTCTGTTCTTTACCTTTTTCTCACTATGAAACAGCTTTATATTCAACTTAAACACTGTTTCAGGGCAAGAGATTGTGTTTTAGACTACAAGGAAATGCATTATAAGAAGAATCTTTACTTTGAAACTCTGTTCTTTGCCTTTTTCACACTAAGAAACAGCTTTATATTCAACTTAAACACTGCTTCAGGGCAACGGATTGTGTTTTAGACTAAAAGGGAATGCATTATAAGAAGAATCTTTACTTTGAAACTGTTCTTTGCCTTTTTCACACTATGAAACAGCTTTATATTCACACTAAACACTGTTTCAGGGCAAGAGATTGTGTTTTAGACTAAAAGGGAATGCATTATAAGAAGAATCTTTACTTTGAAACTCTGCTCTTTGCCTTTTTCACACTATGAAACAGCTTTATATTCACACTAAACACTGTTTCAGGGCAAGAGATTGTGTTTTAGACTAAAAGGGAATGCATTATACGAAGAATCTTTACTTTGAAACTCTGCTCTTTGCCTTTTTCACACTATGAAACAGCTTTGTATTCACACTAAACACTGTTTCAGGGCAAGAGATTGTGTTTTAGACTAAAAGGGAATGCATTATAAGAAGAATCTTTACTTTGAAACTCTGTTCTTAGCCTTTTTAACTCTATGAAACAGCTTTGTATTCACACTAAACACTGTTTCAGGGCAAGAGATTGTGTTTTAGACTAAAAGGGAATGCATTATAAGAAGAATCTTTACTTTGAAACTCTGTTCTTTGCCTTTTTCACACTAAGAAACAGCTTTGTATTCACCTTAAACACTGTTTCAGAGCAAGAGATTGTGTTTTAGACTAAAAGGGAATGCATTATAAAGAATCTTTACTTTGAAACTCTGTTCTTTGCCTTTTTCACACTATGAAACAGCTTTGTATTCACACTAAACACTGTTTCAGGGCAAGAGATTGTGTTTTAGACTACAAGGGAATGCATTATATGAAGAATCTTTACTTTGAAACTCTGTTCTTTACCTTTTTCTCACTATGAAACAGCTTTATGTTCATCTTAAACTGCTTCAGGGCAACAGATTGTGTTTTAGACTAAAAGGGAATGCATTATAAGAAGAATCTTTACTTTGAAACTCTGTTCTTTACCTTTTTCACACTATGAAACAGCTTTATATACAACTGAAACACTGCTTCAGGGCAACAGATTGTGTTTTAGACTAAAAGGGAATGCATTATAAGAAGAATCTTTACTTTGAAACTCTGTTCTTTGCCTTTTTCACACTATGAAACAGCTTTGTATTCACACTAAACACTGTTTCAGGGCAAGAGATTGTGTTTTAGACTACAAGGGAATGCATTATAAGAAGAATCTTTACTTTGAAACTCTGTTCTTTACCTTTTTCTCACTATGAAACAGCTTTATATTCAACTTAAACACTGTTTCAGGGCAAGAGATTGTGTTTTAGACTACAAGGGAATGCATTATAAGAAGAATCTTTACTTTGAAACTCTGTTCTTTGCCTTTTTCACACTAAGAAACAGCTTTATAGTCAACTTAAACACTGCTTCAGGGCAACGGATTGTGTTTTAGACTAAAAGGGAATGCATTATAAGAAGAATCTTTACTTTGAAACTGTTCTTTGCCTTTTTCACACTATGAAACAGCTTTATATTCACACTAAACACTGTTTCAGGGCAAGAGATTGTGTTTTAGACTAAAAGGGAATGCATTATAAGAAGAATCTTTACTTTGAAACTCTGCTCTTTGCCTTTTTCACACTATGAAACAGCTTTGTATTCACACTAAACACTGTTTCAGGGCAAGAGATTGTGTTTTAGACTAAAAGGGAATGCATTATAAGAAGAATCTTTACTTTGAAACTCTGTTCTTTGCCTTTTTAACTCTATGAAACAGCTTTGTATTCACTCTAAACACTGTTTCAGGGCAAGAGATTGTGTTTTAGACTAAAAGGGAATGCATTATAAAAAGAATCTTTACTTTGAAACTCTGTTCTTTGCCTTTTTCACACTATGAAACAGCTTTTTATTCACACTAAACACTGTTTCAGGGCAACGGATTGTGTTTTAGACTAAAAGGGAATGCATTATAAGAAGAATCCTTACTTTAAAACTGTGTTCTTTACCTTTTTCACTCTATAAAACAGCTTTGTATTCAACTTAAACACTGTTACAGAGCTAGACATCTTGTTTTTAACCAGACTGAATAACTTACAATATCCTAAGAAAACACATATTTCAAGTGAAAAGAGTTTATCCAGGGGAGAACAAGTTGTTTTAACATGGTTCTAATGTGACCCTTGAAAGTAATTGCAACTCTGTTTTTACACCTCTAACCACAAGGAGGCAACGTTTCCACGCATTACAATTGCCTTATACATAGTTTCAGAGTAAGAAATATTGTTTTTAACCAAACTGAACAACTAAAAGGGAAAGCAATATAAGAAGAATCTTTATTTTGAATCTCTGTTCTTTACCTTTTTCAATCTATAAAACAGCTTTGTATTCAACTTAAACACTGTTTCAGGGCAAGAGATTGTGTTTTAGACTACAAGGGAATGCATTATAAGAAAAATCTTTACTTTGAAACTCTGTTCTTTGCCTTTTTCACACTAAGAAACAGCTTTATATTCAACTTAAACACTGCTTCAGGGCAACGGATTGTGTTTTAGACTAAAAGGGAATGCATTATAAGAAGAATCTTTACTTTGAAACTCTGTTCTTTGCCTTTTTAACACTATGAAACAGCTTTGTATTCACACTAAACACTGTTTCAGGGCAAGAGATTGTGTTTTAGACTAAAAGGGAATGCATTTTTGAAGAATCTTTACTTTGAAACTCTGTTCTTTGCCTTTTTCACACTATGAAACAGCTTTGTATTCACACTAAACACTGTTTCAGGGCAAGAGATTGTGTTTTAGACTACAAGGGAATGCATTATGAGAAGAATCTTTACTTTGAAACTCTGTTCTTTGGCTTTTTAACACTAAGAAACAGCTTTGTATTCACACTAAACACTGTTTCAGGGCAAGAGATTGTGTTTTAGACTACAAGGGAATGCATTATAAGAAGAATCTTTACTTTGAAACTCTGTTCTTTACCTTTTTCTCACTATGAAACAGCTTTATATTCAACTTAAACACTGTTTCAGGGCAAGAGATTGTGTTTTAGACTACAAGGGAATGCATTATAAGAAGAATCTTTACTTTGAAACTCTGTTCTTTGCCTTTTTTACACTAAGAAACAGCTTTATATTCAACTTAAACACTGCTTCAGGGCAACGGATTGTGTTTTAGACTAAAAGGGAATGCATTATAAGAAGAATCTTTACTTTGAAACTCTGTTCTTTGCCCTTTTAACACTATGAAACAGCTTTGTATTCACACTAAACACTGTTTCAGGGCAAGAGATTGTGTTTTAGACTAAAAGGGAATGCATTATAAGAAGAATCTTTACTTTGAAACTCTGTTCTTTACCTTTTTCACACTATGAAACAGCTTTATATTCAACTTAAACACTGCTTCAGGGCAACAGATTGTGTTTTATACTAAAAGGGAATGCATTATAAGAAGAATCTTTACTTTGAAACTCTGTTCTTTGCCTTTTTAACTCTATGAAACAGCTTTGTATTCACACTAAACACTGTTTCAGGGCAAGAGATTGTGTTTTAGACTAAAAGGGAATGCATTATAAAAAGAATCTTTACTTTGAAACTCTGTTCTTTGCCTTTTTAACTCTATGAAACAGCTTTGTATTCACACTAAACACTGTTTCAGGGCAAGAGATTGTGTTTTAGACTAAAAGGGAATGCATTATAAGAAGAATCTTTACTTTGAAACTCTGTTCTTTACCTTTTTCACACTATGAAACAGCTTTATATTCAACTTAAACACTGCTTCAGGGCAACAGATTGTGTTTTAGACTAAAAGGGAATGCATTATAAGAAGAATCTTTACTTTGAAACTCTGTTCTTTGCCTTTTTAACACTATGAAACAGCTTTGTATTCACACTAAACACTGTTTCAGGGCAAGAGATTGTGTTTTAGACTAAAAGGGAATGCATTATAAGAAGAATCTTTACTTTGAAACTCTGTTCTTTACCTTTTTCACACTATGAAACAGCTTTATATACAACTGAAACACTGCTTCAGGGCAACAGATTGTGTTTTAGACTAAAAGGGAATGCATTATAAGAAGAATCTTTACTTTGAAACTCTGTTCTTTGCCTTTTTCACACTATGAAACAGCTTTGTATTCACACTAAACACTGTTTCAGGGCAAGAGATTGTGTTTTAGACTACAAGGGAATGCATTATAAGAAGAATCTTTACTTTGAAACTCTGTTCTTTACCTTTTTCTCACTATGAAACAGCTTTATATTCAACTTAAACACTGTTTCAGGGCAAGAGATTGTGTTTTAGACTACAAGGGAATGCATTATAAGAAGAATCTTTACTTTGAAACTCTGTTCTTTGCCTTTTTCACACTAAGAAACAGCTTTATAGTCAACTTAAACACTGCTTCAGGGCAACGGATTGTGTTTTAGACTAAAAGGGAATGCATTATAAGAAGAATCTTTACTTTGAAACTGTTCTTTGCCTTTTTCACACTATGAAACAGCTTTATATTCACACTAAACACTGTTTCAGGGCAAGAGATTGTGTTTTAGACTAAAAGGGAATGCATTATAAGAAGAATCTTTACTTTGAAACTCTGCTCTTTGCCTTTTTCACACTATGAAACAGCTTTGTATTCACACTAAACACTGTTTCAGGGCAAGAGATTGTGTTTTAGACTAAAAGGGAATGCATTATAAGAAGAATCTTTACTTTGAAACTCTGTTCTTTGCCTTTTTAACTCTATGAAACAGCTTTGTATTCACACTAAACACTGTTTCAGGGCAAGAGATTGTGTTTTAGACTAAAAGGGAATGCATTATAAAAAGAATCTTTACTTTGAAACTCTGTTCTTTGCCTTTTTCACACTATGAAACAGCTTTTTATTCACACTAAACACTGTTTCAGGGCAACGGATTGTGTTTTAGACTAAAAGGGAATGCATTATAAGAAGAATCCTTACTTTAAAACTGTGTTCTTTACCTTTTTCACTCTATAAAACAGCTTTGTATTCAACTTAAACACTGTTACAGAGCTAGACATCTTGTTTTTAACCAGACTGAATAACTTACAATATCCTAAGAAAACACATATTTCAAGTGAAAAGAGTTTATCCAGGGGAGAACAAGTTGTTTTAACATGGTTCTAATGTGACCCTTGAAAGTAATTGCAACTCTGTTTTTACACCTCTAACCACAAGGAGGCAACGTTTCCACGCATTACAATTGCCTTATACATAGTTTCAGAGTAAGAAATATTGTTTTTAACCAAACTGAACAACTAAAAGGGAAAGCAATATAAGAAGAATCTTTATTTTGAATCTCTGTTCTTTACCTTTTTCAATCTATAAAACAGCTTTGTATTCAACTTAAACACTGTTTCAGGGCAAGAGATTGTGTTTTAGACTACAAGGGAATGCATTATAAGAAAAATCTTTACTTTGAAACTCTGTTCTTTGCCTTTTTCACACTAAGAAACAGCTTTATATTCAACTTAAACACTGCTTCAGGGCAACGGATTGTGTTTTAGACTAAAAGGGAATGCATTATAAGAAGAATCTTTACTTTGAAACTCTGTTCTTTGCCTTTTTAACACTATGAAACAGCTTTGTATTCACACTAAACACTGTTTCAGGGCAAGAGATTGTGTTTTAGACTAAAAGGGAATGCATTTTTGAAGAATCTTTACTTTGAAACTCTGTTCTTTGCCTTTTTCACACTATGAAACAGCTTTGTATTCACACTAAACACTGTTTCAGGGCAAGAGATTGTGTTTTAGACTACAAGGGAATGCATTATGAGAAGAATCTTTACTTTGAAACTCTGTTCTTTGGCTTTTTAACACTAAGAAACAGCTTTGTATTCACACTAAACACTGTTTCAGGGCAAGAGATTGTGTTTTAGACTACAAGGGAATGCATTATAAGAAGAATCTTTACTTTGAAACTCTGTTCTTTACCTTTTTCTCACTATGAAACAGCTTTATATTCAACTTAAACACTGTTTCAGGGCAAGAGATTGTGTTTTAGACTACAAGGGAATGCATTATAAGAAGAATCTTTACTTTGAAACTCTGTTCTTTGCCTTTTTTACACTAAGAAACAGCTTTATATTCAACTTAAACACTGCTTCAGGGCAACGGATTGTGTTTTAGACTAAAAGGGAATGCATTATAAGAAGAATCTTTACTTTGAAACTCTGTTCTTTGCCCTTTTAACACTATGAAACAGCTTTGTATTCACACTAAACACTGTTTCAGGGCAAGAGATTGTGTTTTAGACTAAAAGGGAATGCATTATAAGAAGAATCTTTACTTTGAAACTCTGTTCTTTACCTTTTTCACACTATGAAACAGCTTTATATTCAACTTAAACACTGCTTCAGGGCAACAGATTGTGTTTTATACTAAAAGGGAATGCATTATAAGAAGAATCTTTACTTTGAAACTCTGTTCTTTGCCTTTTTAACTCTATGAAACAGCTTTGTATTCACACTAAACACTGTTTCAGGGCAAGAGATTGTGTTTTAGACTAAAAGGGAATGCATTATAAAAAGAATCTTTACTTTGAAACTCTGTTCTTTGCCTTTTTAACTCTATGAAACAGCTTTGTATTCACACTAAACACTGTTTCAGGGCAAGAGATTGTGTTTTAGACTAAAAGGGAATGCATTATAAGAAGAATCTTTACTTTGAAACTCTGTTCTTTACCTTTTTCACACTATGAAACAGCTTTATATTCAACTTAAACACTGCTTCAGGGCAACAGATTGTGTTTTAGACTAAAAGGGAATGCATTATAAGAAGAATCTTTACTTTGAAACTCTGTTCTTTGCCTTTTTAACACTATGAAACAGCTTTGTATTCACACTAAACACTGTTTCAGGGCAAGAGATTGTGTTTTAGACTAAAAGGGAATGCATTATAAGAAGAATCTTTACTTTGAAACTCTGTTCTTTACCTTTTTCACACTATGAAACAGCTTTATATTCAACTTAAACACTGCTTCAGGGCAACAGATTGTGTTTTATACTAAAAGGGAATGCATTATAAGAAGAATCTTTACTTTGAAACTCTGTTCTTTGCCTTTTTAACTCTATGAAACAGCTTTGTATTCACACTAAACACTGTTTCAGGGCAAGAGATTGTGTTTTAGACTAAAAGGGAATGCATTATAAAAAGAATCTTTACTTTGAAACTCTGTTCTTTGCCTTTTTAACTCTATGAAACAGCTTTGTATTCACACTAAACACTGTTTCAGGGCAAGAGATTGTGTTTTAGACTAAAAGGGAATGCATTATAAAAAGAATCTTTACTTTGAAACTCTGTTCTTTGCCTTTTTCACACTATGAAACAGCTTTGTATTCACACTAAACACTGTTTCAGGGCAACGGATTGTGTTTTAGACTAAAAGGGAATGCATTATAAGAAGAATCCTTACTTTAAAACTGTGTTCTTTACCAATTTCACTCTATAAAACAGCTTTGTATTCAACGTAAACACTATTTCAGGGCAAGAGATTGTGTTTTAGACTACAAGGGAATGCATTATAAGAAAAATCTTTACTTTGAAACTCTGTTCTTTGCCTTTTTCACACTATGAAACAGCTTTATATTCAACTTAAACACTGCTTCAGGGCAAAGGATTGTGTTTTAAACTAAAAGGGAATGCATTATAAGAAGAATCTTTACTTTGAAACTCTGTTCTTTACCTTTTTCACACAATGAAACAGCTTTATATTCAACTTAAACACTGCTTCAGGGCAACAGATTGTGTTTTAGACTAAAAGGGAATGCATTATAAGAAGAATCTTTACTTTGAAACTCTGTTCTTTACCTTTTTCACACTATGAAACAGCTTTATATTCAACTTAAACACTGCTTCAGGGCAACAGATTGTGTTTTAGACTAAAAGGGAATGCATTATAAGAAGAATCTTTACTTTGAAACTCTGTTCTTTGCCTTTTTAACACTATGAAACAGCTTTGTATTCACACTAAACACTGTTTCAGGGCAAGAGATTGTGTTTTAGACTAAAAGGGAATGCATTATAAGAAGAATCTTTACTTTGAAACTCTGTTCTTTACCTTTTTCACACTATTAAACAGCTTTGTATTCACCCTAAACACTGTTTCAGGGCAAGAGATTGTGTTTTAGACTACAAGGGAATGCATTATAAGAAGAATCTTTACTTTGAAACTCTGTTCTTTGCCTTTTTCACACTAAGAAACAGCTTTATATTCAACTTAAACACTGCTTCAGGGCAACGGATTGTGTTTTAGACTAAAAGGGAATGCATTATAAGAAGAATCTTTACTTTGAAACTCTGTTCTTTGCCTTTTTAACACTATGAAACAGCTTTGTATTCACACTAAACACTGTTTCAGGGCAAGAGATTGTGTTTTAGACTAAAAGGGAATGCATTTTTGAAGAATCTTTACTTTGAAACTCTGTTCTTTGCCTTTTTCACACTATGAAACAGCTTTGTATTCACACTAAACACTGTTTCAGGGCAAGAGATTGTGTTTTAGACTACAAGGGAATGCATTATGAGAAGAATCTTTACTTTGAAACTCTGTTCTTTGCCTTTTTAACACTATGAAACAGCTTTGTATTCACACTAAACACTGTTTCAGGGCAAGAGATTGTGTTTTAGACTACAAGGGAATGCATTATAAGAAGAATCTTTACTTTGAAACTCTGTTCTTTACCTTTTTCTCACTATGAAACAGCTTTATATTCAACTTAAACACTGTTTCAGGGCAAGAGATTGTGTTTTAGACTACAAGGGAATGCATTATAAGAAGAATCTTTACTTTGAAACTCTGTTCTTTGCCTTTTTCACACTAAGAAACAGCTTTATATTCAACTTAAACACTGCTTCAGGGCAACGGATTGTGTTTTAGACTAAAAGGGAATGCATTATAAGAAGAATCTATACTTTGAAACTCTGTTCTTTGCCTTTTTAACACTATGAAACAGCTTTGTATTCACACTAAACACTGTTTCAGGGCAAGAGATTGTGTTTTAGACTAAAAGGGAATGCATTATAAGAAGAATCTTTACTTTGAAACTCTGTTCTTTGCCTTTTTCACACTATGAAACAGCTTTGTATTCACACTAAACACTGTTTCAGGGCAAGAGATTGTGTTTTAGACTAAAAGGGAATGCATTATAAGAAAAATCTTTACTTTGAAACTCTGTTCTTTGCCTTTTTCACACTATGAAACAGCTTTATATTCACACTAAACACTGTTTCAGGGCAAGAGATTGTGTTTTAGACTAAAAGGGAATGCATTATAAGAAGAATCTTTACTTTGAAACTCTGTTCTTTACCTTTTTCACACTATGAAACAGCTTTATATTCAACTTAAACACTGCTTCAGGGCAACAGATTGTGTTTTAGACTAAAAGGGAATGCATTATAAGAAGAATCTTTACTTTGAAACTCTGTTCTTTGCCTTTTTAACACTATGAAACAGCTTTGTATTCACACTAAACACTGTTTCAGGGCAAAAGATTGTGTTTTAGTCTAAAAGGGAATGCATTTTTGAAGAATCTTTACTTTGAAACTCTGTTCTTTGCCTTTTTCACACTATGAAACAGCTTTGTATTCACACTAAACACTGTTTCAGGGCAAGAGATTGTGTTTTAGACTACAAGGGAATGCATTATGAGAAGAATCTTTACTTTGAAACTCTGTTCTTTGCCTTTTTAACACTAAGAAACAGCTTTGTATTCACACTAAACACTGTTTCAGGGCAAGAGATTGTGTTTTAGACTACAAGGGAATGCATTATAAGAAGAATCTTTACTTTGAAACTCTGTTCTTTACCTTTTTCTCACTATGAAACAGCTTTATATTCAACTTAAACACTGTTTCAGGGCAAGAGATTGTGTTTTAGACTACAAGGGAATGCATTATAAGAAGAATCTTTACTTTGAAACTCTGTTCTTTGCCTTTTTTACACTAAGAAACAGCTTTATATTCAACTTAAACACTGCTTCAGGGCAACGGATTGTGTTTTAGACTAAAAGGGAATGCATTATAAGAAGAATCTTTACTTTGAAACTCTGTTCTTTGCCCTTTTAACACTATGAAACAGCTTTGTATTCACACTAAACACTGTTTCAGGGCAAGAGATTGTGTTTTAGACTAAAAGGGAATGCATTATAAGAAGAATCTTTACTTTGAAACTCTGTTCTTTACCTTTTTCACACTATGAAACAGCTTTATATTCAACTTAAACACTGCTTCAGGGCAACAGATTGTGTTTTATACTAAAAGGGAATGCATTATAAGAAGAATCTTTACTTTGAAACTCTGTTCTTTGCCTTTTTAACTCTATGAAACAGCTTTGTATTCACACTAAACACTGTTGCAGGGCAAGAGATTGTGTTTTAGACTAAAAGGGAATGCATTATAAAAAGAATCTTTACTTTGAAACTCTGTTCTTTGCCTTTTTAACTCTATGAAACAGCTTTGTATTCACACTAAACACTGTTTCAGGGCAAGAGATTGTGTTTTAGACTAAAAGGGAATGCATTATAAGAAGAATCTTTACTTTGAAACTCTGTTCTTTACCTTTTTCACACTATGAAACAGCTTTATATTCAACTTAAACACTGCTTCAGGGCAACAGATTGTGTTTTAGACTAAAAGGGAATGCATTATAAGAAGAAACTTTACTTTGAAACTCTGTTCTTTGCCTTTTTAACACTATGAAACAGCTTTGTATTCACACTAAACACTGTTTCAGGGCAAGAGATTGTGTTTTAGACTAAAAGGGAATGCATTATAAGAAGAATCTTTACTTTGAAACTCTGTTCTTTACCTTTTTCACACTATGAAACAGCTTTATATTCAACTTAAACACTGCTTCAGGGCAACAGATTGTGTTTTATACTAAAAGGGAATGCATTATAAGAAGAATCTTTACTTTGAAACTCTGTTCTTTGCCTTTTTAACTCTATGAAACAGCTTTGTATTCACACTAAACACTGTTTCAGGGCAAGAGATTGTGTTTTAGACTAAAAGGGAATGCATTATAAAAAGAATCTTTACTTTGAAACTCTGTTCTTTGCCTTTTTAACTCTATGAAACAGCTTTGTATTCACACTAAACACTGTTTCAGGGCAAGAGATTGTGTTTTAGACTAAAAGGGAATGCATTATAAAAAGAATCTTTACTTTGAAACTCTGTTCTTTGCCTTTTTCACACTATGAAACAGCTTTGTATTCACACTAAACACTGTTTCAGGGCAACGGATTGTGTTTTAGACTAAAAGGGAATGCATTATAAGAAGAATCCTTACTTTAAAACTGTGTTCTTTACCAATTTCACTCTATAAAACAGCTTTGTATTCAACTTAAACACTGTTACAGATCTAGACATCTTGTTTTTAACCAGACTGAATAACTTACAATATCCTAAGAAAACACATATTTCAAGTGAAAAGAGTTCATCCAGGGGAGAACAATTTGTTTTAACATGGTTCTAATGTGACCCTTGAAAGTAATTGCAACTCTGTTTTTACACCTCTAACCACAAGGAGGCAACGTTTCCACGCATTACAATTGCCTTATACATAGTTTCAGAGTAAGAAATATTGTTTTTAACCAAACTGAACAACTAAAAGGGAATGCAATATAAGAAGAATCTTTATTTTGAATCTCTGTTCTTTACCTTTTTCAATCTATAAAACAGCTTTGTATTCAACTTAAACACTATTTCAGGGCAAGAGATTGTGTTTTAGACTACAAGGGAATGCATTATAAGAAAAATCTTTACTTTGAAACTCTGTTCTTTGCCTTTTTCACACTATGAAACAGCTTTATATTCAACTTAAACACTGCTTCAGGGCAAAGGATTGTGTTTTAAACTAAAAGGGAATGCATTATAAGAAGAATCTTTACTTTGAAACTCTGTTCTTTACCTTTTTCACACAATGAAACAGCTTTATATTCAACTTAAACACTGCTTCAGGGCAACAGATTGTGTTTTAGACTAAAAGGGAATGCATTATAAGAAGAATCTTTACTTTGAAACTCTGTTCTTTACCTTTTTCACACTATGAAACAGCTTTATATTCAACTTAAACACTGCTTCAGGGCAAGAGATTGTGTTTTAGACTAAAAGGGAATGCATTATAAGAACAATCTTTACTTTGAAACTCTGTTCTTTGCCTTTTTAACATTATGAAACAGCTTTGTATTCACACTAAACACTGTTTCAGGGCAAGAGATTGTGTTTTAGTCTAAAAGGGAATGCATTATAAGAAGAATCTTTACTTTGAAACTCTGTTCTTTACCTTTTTCACACTATTAAACAGCTTTGTATTCACCCTAAACACTGTTTCAGGGCAAGAGATTGTGTTTTAGACTTTAAGGGAATGCATTATAAGAAGAATCTTTACTTTGAAACTCTGTTCTTTGCCTTTTTCACACTAAGAAACAGCTTTATATTCAACTTAAACACTGCTTCAGGGCAACGGATTGTGTTTTAGACTAAAAGGGAATGCATTATAAGAAGAATCTTTACTTTGAAACTCTGTTCTTTGCCTTTTTAACACTATGAAACAGCTTTGTATTCACACTAAACACTGTTTCAGGGCAAGAGATTGTGTTTTAGACTAAAAGGGAATGCATTTTTGAAGAATCTTTACTTTGAAACTCTGTTCTTTGCCTTTTTCACACTATGAAACAGCTTTGTATTCACACTAAACACTGTTTCAGGGCAAGAGATTGTGTTTTAGACTACAAGGGAATGCATTATAAGAAGAATCTTTACTTTGAAACTCTGTTCTTTACCTTTTTCTCACTATGAAACAGTTTTATATTCAACTTAAACACTGTTTCAGGGCAAGAGATTGTGTTTTAGACTACAAGGGAATGCATTATAAGAAGAATCTTTACTTTGAAACTCTGTTCTTTGCCTTTTTCACACTAAGAAACAGCTTTATATTCAACTTAAACACTGCTTCAGGGCAACGGATTGTGTTTTAGACTACAAGGGAATGCATTATGAGAAGAATCTTTACTTTGAAACTCTGTTCTTTGCCTTTTTCACACTATGAAACAGCTTTGTATTCACACTAAACACTGTTTCAGGGCAAGAGATTGTGTTTTAGACTAAAAGGGAATGCATTATAAGAAGAATCTTTACTTTGAAACTGTTCTTTGCCTTTTTAACACTATGAAACAGTTTTGTATTCACACTAAACACTGTTTCAGGGCAAGAGATTGTGTTTTAGACTAAAAGGGAATGCATTATAAAGAATCTTTACTTTGAAACTCTGTTCTTTGCCTTTTTAACACTATGAAACAGCTTTGTATTCACACTAAACACTGTTTCAGGGCAAGAGATTGTGTTTTAGACTAAAAGGGAATGCATTATAAGAAGAATCTTTACTTTGAAACTCTGTTCTTTGCCTTTTTCACACTATGAAACAGCTTTATATTCACACTAAACACTGTTTCAGGGCAAGAGATTGTGTTTTAGACTAAAAGGGAATGCATTATAAGAAGAATCTTTACTTTGAAACTCTGCTCTTTGCCTTTTTCACACTATGAAACAGCTTTGTATTCACACTAAACACTGTTTCAGGGCAAGAGATTGTGTTTTAGACTAAAAGGGAATGCATTATAAGAAGAATCTTTACTTTGAAACTCTGTTCTTAGCCTTTTTAACTCTATGAAACAGCTTTGTATTCACACTAAACACTGTTTCAGGGCAAGAGATTGTGTTTTAGACTAAAAGGGAATGCATTATAAGAAGAATCTTTACTTTGAAACTCTGTTCTTTGCCTTTTTCACACTAAGAAACAGCTTTGTATTCACCTTAAACACTGTTTCAGGGCAAGAGATTGTGTTTTAGACTAAAAGGGAATGCATTATAAAGAATCTTTACTTTGAAACTCTGTTCTTTGCCTTTTTCACACTATGAAACAGCTTTGTATTCACACTAAACACTGTTTCAGGGCAAGAGATTGTGTTTTAGACTACAAGGGAATGCATTATAAGAAGAATCTTTACTTTGAAACTCTGTTCTTTACCTTTTTCTCACTATGAAACAGCTTTATGTTCATCTTAAACTGCTTCAGGGCAACAGATTGTGTTTTAGACTAAAAGGGAATGCATTATAAGAAGAATCTTTACTTTGAAACTCTGTTCTTTACCTTTTTCACACTATGAAACAGCTTTATATACAACTGAAACACTGCTTCAGGGCAACAGATTGTGTTTTAGACTAAAAGGGAATGCATTATAAGAAGAATCTTTACTTTGAAACTCTGTTCTTTGCCTTTTTCACACTATGAAACAGCTTTGTATTCACACTAAACACTGTTTCAGGGCAAGAGATTGTGTTTTAGACTACAAGGGAATGCATTATAAGAAGAATCTTTACTTTGAAACTCTGTTCTTTACCTTTTTCTCACTATGAAACAGCTTTATATTCAACTTAAACACTGTTTCAGGGCAAGAGATTGTGTTTTAGACTACAAGGAAATGCATTATAAGAAGAATCTTTACTTTGAAACTCTGTTCTTTGCCTTTTTCACACTAAGAAACAGCTTTATATTCAACTTAAACACTGCTTCAGGGCAACGGATTGTGTTTTAGACTAAAAGGGAATGCATTATAAGAAGAATCTTTACTTTGAAACTGTTCTTTGCCTTTTTCACACTATGAAACAGCTTTATATTCACACTAAACACTGTTTCAGGGCAAGAGATTGTGTTTTAGACTAAAAGGGAATGCATTATAAGAAGAATCTTTACTTTGAAACTCTGCTCTTTGCCTTTTTCACACTATGAAACAGCTTTATATTCACACTAAACACTGTTTCAGGGCAAGAGATTGTGTTTTAGACTAAAAGGGAATGCATTATACGAAGAATCTTTACTTTGAAACTCTGCTCTTTGCCTTTTTCACACTATGAAACAGCTTTGTATTCACACTAAACACTGTTTCAGGGCAAGAGATTGTGTTTTAGACTAAAAGGGAATGCATTATAAGAAGAATCTTTACTTTGAAACTCTGTTCTTAGCCTTTTTAACTCTATGAAACAGCTTTGTATTCACACTAAACACTGTTTCAGGGCAAGAGATTGTGTTTTAGACTAAAAGGGAATGCATTATAAGAAGAATCTTTACTTTGAAACTCTGTTCTTTGCCTTTTTCACACTATGAAACAGCTTTGTATTCACACTAAACACTGTTTCAGGGCAAGAGATTGTGTTTTAGACTACAAGGGAATGCATTATATGAAGAATCTTTACTTTGAAACTCTGTTCTTTACCTTTTTCTCACTATGAAACAGCTTTATGTTCATCTTAAACTGCTTCAGGGCAACAGATTGTGTTTTAGACTAAAAGGGAATGCATTATAAGAAGAATCTTTACTTTGAAACTCTGTTCTTTACCTTTTTCACACTATGAAACAGCTTTATATACAACTGAAACACTGCTTCAGGGCAACAGATTGTGTTTTAGACTAAAAGGGAATGCATTATAAGAAGAATCTTTACTTTGAAACTCTGTTCTTTGCCTTTTTCACACTATGAAACAGCTTTGTATTCACACTAAACACTGTTTCAGGGCAAGAGATTGTGTTTTAGACTACAAGGGAATGCATTATAAGAAGAATCTTTACTTTGAAACTCTGTTCTTTACCTTTTTCTCACTATGAAACAGCTTTATATTCAACTTAAACACTGTTTCAGGGCAAGAGATTGTGTTTTAGACTACAAGGGAATGCATTATAAGAAGAATCTTTACTTTGAAACTCTGTTCTTTGCCTTTTTCACACTAAGAAACAGCTTTATAGTCAACTTAAACACTGCTTCAGGGCAACGGATTGTGTTTTAGACTAAAAGGGAATGCATTATAAGAAGAATCTTTACTTTGAAACTGTTCTTTGCCTTTTTCACACTATGAAACAGCTTTATATTCACACTAAACACTGTTTCAGGGCAAGAGATTGTGTTTTAGACTAAAAGGGAATGCATTATAAGAAGAATCTTTACTTTGAAACTCTGCTCTTTGCCTTTTTCACACTATGAAACAGCTTTGTATTCACACTAAACACTGTTTCAGGGCAAGAGATTGTGTTTTAGACTAAAAGGGAATGCATTATAAGAAGAATCTTTACTTTGAAACTCTGTTCTTTGCCTTTTTAACTCTATGAAACAGCTTTGTATTCACACTAAACACTGTTTCAGGGCAAGAGATTGTGTTTTAGACTAAAAGGGAATGCATTATAAAAAGAATCTTTACTTTGAAACTCTGTTCTTTGCCTTTTTCACACTATGAAACAGCTTTTTATTCACACTAAACACTGTTTCAGGGCAACGGATTGTGTTTTAGACTAAAAGGGAATGCATTATAAGAAGAATCCTTACTTTAAAACTGTGTTCTTTACCTTTTTCACTCTATAAAACAGCTTTGTATTCAACTTAAACACTGTTACAGAGCTAGACATCTTGTTTTTAACCAGACTGAATAACTTACAATATCCTAAGAAAACACATATTTCAAGTGAAAAGAGTTTATCCAGGGGAGAACAAGTTGTTTTAACATGGTTCTAATGTGACCCTTGAAAGTAATTGCAACTCTGTTTTTACACCTCTAACCACAAGGAGGCAACGTTTCCACGCATTACAATTGCCTTATACATAGTTTCAGAGTAAGAAATATTGTTTTTAACCAAACTGAACAACTAAAAGGGAAAGCAATATAAGAAGAATCTTTATTTTGAATCTCTGTTCTTTACCTTTTTCAATCTATAAAACAGCTTTGTATTCAACTTAAACACTGTTTCAGGGCAAGAGATTGTGTTTTAGACTACAAGGGAATGCATTATAAGAAAAATCTTTACTTTGAAACTCTGTTCTTTGCCTTTTTCACACTAAGAAACAGCTTTATATTCAACTTAAACACTGCTTCAGGGCAACGGATTGTGTTTTAGACTAAAAGGGAATGCATTATAAGAAGAATCTTTACTTTGAAACTCTGTTCTTTGCCTTTTTAACACTATGAAACAGCTTTGTATTCACACTAAACACTGTTTCAGGGCAAGAGATTGTGTTTTAGACTAAAAGGGAATGCATTTTTGAAGAATCTTTACTTTGAAACTCTGTTCTTTGCCTTTTTCACACTATGAAACAGCTTTGTATTCACACTAAACACTGTTTCAGGGCAAGAGATTGTGTTTTAGACTACAAGGGAATGCATTATGAGAAGAATCTTTACTTTGAAACTCTGTTCTTTGGCTTTTTAACACTAAGAAACAGCTTTGTATTCACACTAAACACTGTTTCAGGGCAAGAGATTGTGTTTTAGACTACAAGGGAATGCATTATAAGAAGAATCTTTACTTTGAAACTCTGTTCTTTACCTTTTTCTCACTATGAAACAGCTTTATATTCAACTTAAACACTGTTTCAGGGCAAGAGATTGTGTTTTAGACTACAAGGGAATGCATTATAAGAAGAATCTTTACTTTGAAACTCTGTTCTTTGCCTTTTTTACACTAAGAAACAGCTTTATATTCAACTTAAACACTGCTTCAGGGCAACGGATTGTGTTTTAGACTAAAAGGGAATGCATTATAAGAAGAATCTTTACTTTGAAACTCTGTTCTTTGCCCTTTTAACACTATGAAACAGCTTTGTATTCACACTAAACACTGTTTCAGGGCAAGAGATTGTGTTTTTTTACTAAAAGGGAATGCATTATAAGAAGAATCTTTACTTTGAAACTCTGTTCTTTGCCTTTTTCACACTATGAAACAGCTTTATATTCACACTAAACACTGTTTCAGGGCAAGAGATTGTGTTTTAGACTAAAAGGGAATGCATTATACGAAGAATCTTTACTTTGAAACTCTGCTCTTTGCCTTTTTCACACTATGAAACAGCTTTATATTCAACTTAAACACTGCTTCAGGGCAACAGATTGTGTTTTAGACTAAAAGGGAATGCATTATAAGAAGAATCTTTACTTTGAAACTCTGTTCTTTGCCTTTTTAACACTATGAAACAGCTTTGTATTCACACTAAACACTGTTTCAGGGCAAGAGATTGTGTTTTAGACTAAAAGGGAATGCATTATAAGAAGAATCTTTACTTTGAAACTCTGTTCTTTACCTTTTTCACACTATGAAACAGCTTTATATTCAACTTAAACACTGCTTCAGGGCAACAGATTGTGTTTTATACTAAAAGGGAATGCATTATAAGAAGAATCTTTACTTTGAAACTCTGTTCTTTGCCTTTTTAACTCTATGAAACAGCTTTGTATTCACACTAAACACTGTTTCAGGGCAAGAGATTGTGTTTTAGACTAAAAGGGAATGCATTATAAAAAGAATCTTTACTTTGAAACTCTGTTCTTTGCCTTTTTAACTCTATGAAACAGCTTTGTATTCACACTAAACACTGTTTCAGGGCAAGAGATTGTGTTTTAGACTAAAAGGGAATGCATTATAAAAAGAATCTTTACTTTGAAACTCTGTTCTTTGCCTTTTTCACACTATGAAACAGCTTTGTATTCACACTAAACACTGTTTCAGGGCAACGGATTGTGTTTTAGACTAAAAGGGAATGCATTATAAGAAGAATCCTTACTTTAAAACTGTGTTCTTTACCAATTTCACTCTATAAAACAGCTTTGTATTCAACTTAAACACTATTTCAGGGCAAGAGATTGTGTTTTAGACTACAAGGGAATGCATTATAAGAAAAATCTTTACTTTGAAACTCTGTTCTTTGCCTTTTTCACACTATGAAACAGCTTTATATTCAACTTAAACACTGCTTCAGGGCAAAGGATTGTGTTTTAAACTAAAAGGGAATGCATTATAAGAAGAATCTTTACTTTGAAACTCTGTTCTTTACCTTTTTCACACAATGAAACAGCTTTATATTCAACTTAAACACTGCTTCAGGGCAACAGATTGTGTTTTAGACTAAAAGGGAATGCATTATAAGAAGAATCTTTACTTTGAAACTCTGTTCTTTACCTTTTTCACACTATGAAACAGCTTTATATTCAACTTAAACACTGCTTCAGGGCAACAGATTGTGTTTTAGACTAAAAGGGAATGCATTATAAGAAGAATCTTTACTTTGAAACTCTGTTCTTTGCCTTTTTAACACTATGAAACAGCTTTGTATTCACACTAAACACTGTTTCAGGGCAAGAGATTGTGTTTTAGACTAAAAGGGAATGCATTATAAGAAGAATCTTTACTTTGAAACTCTGTTCTTTACCTTTTTCACACTATTAAACAGCTTTGTATTCACCCTAAACACTGTTTCAGGGCAAGAGATTGTGTTTTAGACTACAAGGGAATGCATTATAAGAAGAATCTTTACTTTGAAACTCTGTTCTTTGCCTTTTTCACACTAAGAAACAGCTTTATATTCAACTTAAACACTGCTTCAGGGCAACGGATTGTGTTTTAGACTAAAAGGGAATGCATTATAAGAAGAATCTTTACTTTGAAACTCTGTTCTTTGCCTTTTTAACACTATGAAACAGCTTTGTATTCACACTAAACACTGTTTCAGGGCAAGAGATTGTGTTTTAGACTAAAAGGGAATGCATTTTTGAAGAATCTTTACTTTGAAACTCTGTTCTTTGCCTTTTTCACACTATGAAACAGCTTTGTATTCACACTAAACACTGTTTCAGGGCAAGAGATTGTGTTTTAGACTACAAGGGAATGCATTATGAGAAGAATCTTTACTTTGAAACTCTGTTCTTTGCCTTTTTAACACTATGAAACAGCTTTGTATTCACACTAAACACTGTTTCAGGGCAAGAGATTGTGTTTTAGACTACAAGGGAATGCATTATAAGAAGAATCTTTACTTTGAAACTCTGTTCTTTACCTTTTTCTCACTATGAAACAGCTTTATATTCAACTTAAACACTGTTTCAGGGCAAGAGATTGTGTTTTAGACTACAAGGGAATGCATTATAAGAAGAATCTTTACTTTGAAACTCTGTTCTTTGCCTTTTTCACACTAAGAAACAGCTTTATATTCAACTTAAACACTGCTTCAGGGCAACGGATTGTGTTTTAGACTAAAAGGGAATGCATTATAAGAAGAATCTATACTTTGAAACTCTGTTCTTTGCCTTTTTAACACTATGAAACAGCTTTGTATTCACACTAAACACTGTTTCAGGGCAAGAGATTGTGTTTTAGACTAAAAGGGAATGCATTATAAGAAGAATCTTTACTTTGAAACTCTGTTCTTTGCCTTTTTCACACTATGAAACAGCTTTGTATTCACACTAAACACTGTTTCAGGGCAAGAGATTGTGTTTTAGACTACAAGGGAATGCATTATAAGAAAAATCTTTACTTTGAAACTCTGTTCTTTGCCTTTTTCACACTATGAAACAGCTTTATATTCACACTAAACACTGTTTCAGGGCAAGAGATTGTGTTTTAGACTAAAAGGGAATGCATTATAAGAAGAATCTTTACTTTGAAACTCTGTTCTTTACCTTTTTCACACTATGAAACAGCTTTATATTCAACTTAAACACTGCTTCAGGGCAACAGATTGTGTTTTAGACTAAAAGGGAATGCATTATAAGAAGAATCTTTACTTTGAAACTCTGTTCTTTGCCTTTTTAACACTATGAAACAGCTTTGTATTCACACTAAACACTGTTTCAGGGCAAAAGATTGTGTTTTAGTCTAAAAGGGAATGCATTTTTGAAGAATCTTTACTTTGAAACTCTGTTCTTTGCCTTTTTCACACTATGAAACAGCTTTGTATTCACACTAAACACTGTTTCAGGGCAAGAGATTGTGTTTTAGACTACAAGGGAATGCATTATGAGAAGAATCTTTACTTTGAAACTCTGTTCTTTGCCTTTTTAACACTAAGAAACAGCTTTGTATTCACACTAAACACTGTTTCAGGGCAAGAGATTGTGTTTTAGACTAAAAGGGAATGCATTATAAGAAGAATCTTTACTTTGAAACTCTGTTCTTTACCTTTTTCACACTATGAAACAGCTTTATATTCAACTTAAACACTGCTTCAGGGCAACAGATTGTGTTTTAGACTAAAAGGGAATGCATTATAAGAAGAATCTTTACTTTGAAACTCTGTTCTTTGCCTTTTTAACACTATGAAACAGCTTTGTATTCACACTAAACACTGTTTCAGGGCAAAAGATTGTGTTTTAGTCTAAAAGGGAATGCATTTTTGAAGAATCTTTACTTTGAAACTCTGTTCTTTGCCTTTTTCACACTATGAAACAGCTTTGTATTCACACTAAACACTGTTTCAGGGCAAGAGATTGTGTTTTAGACTACAAGGGAATGCATTATGAGAAGAATCTTTACTTTGAAACTCTGTTCTTTGCCTTTTTAACACTAAGAAACAGCTTTGTATTCACACTAAACACTGTTTCAGGGCAAGAGATTGTGTTTTAGACTACAAGGGAATGCATTATAAGAAGAATCTTTACTTTGAAACTCTGTTCTTTACCTTTTTCTCACTATGAAACAGCTTTATATTCAACTTAAACACTGTTTCAGGGCAAGAGATTGTGTTTTAGACTACAAGGGAATGCATTATAAGAAGAATCTTTACTTTGAAACTCTGTTCTTTGCCTTTTTTACACTAAGAAACAGCTTTATATTCAACTTAAACACTGCTTCAGGGCAACGGATTGTGTTTTAGACTAAAAGGGAATGCATTATAAGAAGAATCTTTACTTTGAAACTCTGTTCTTTGCCCTTTTAACACTATGAAACAGCTTTGTATTCACACTAAACACTGTTTCAGGGCAAGAGATTGTGTTTTAGACTAAAAGGGAATGCATTATAAGAAGAATCTTTACTTTGAAACTCTGTTCTTTACCTTTTTCACACTATGAAACAGCTTTATATTCAACTTAAACACTGCTTCAGGGCAACAGATTGTGTTTTATACTAAAAGGGAATGCATTATAAGAAGAATCTTTACTTTGAAACTCTGTTCTTTGCCTTTTTAACTCTATGAAACAGCTTTGTATTCACACTAAACACTGTTGCAGGGCAAGAGATTGTGTTTTAGACTAAAAGGGAATGCATTATAAAAAGAATCTTTACTTTGAAACTCTGTTCTTTGCCTTTTTAACTCTATGAAACAGCTTTGTATTCACACTAAACACTGTTTCAGGGCAAGAGATTGTGTTTTAGACTAAAAGGGAATGCATTATAAGAAGAATCTTTACTTTGAAACTCTGTTCTTTACCTTTTTCACACTATGAAACAGCTTTATATTCAACTTAAACACTGCTTCAGGGCAACAGATTGTGTTTTAGACTAAAAGGGAATGCATTATAAGAAGAAACTTTACTTTGAAACTCTGTTCTTTGCCTTTTTAACACTATGAAACAGCTTTGTATTCACACTAAACACTGTTTCAGGGCAAGAGATTGTGTTTTAGACTAAAAGGGAATGCATTATAAGAAGAATCTTTACTTTGAAACTCTGTTCTTTACCTTTTTCACACTATGAAACAGCTTTATATTCAACTTAAACACTGCTTCAGGGCAACAGATTGTGTTTTATACTAAAAGGGAATGCATTATAAGAAGAATCTTTACTTTGAAACTCTGTTCTTTGCCTTTTTAACTCTATGAAACAGCTTTGTATTCACACTAAACACTGTTTCAGGGCAAGAGATTGTGTTTTAGACTAAAAGGGAATGCATTATAAAAAGAATCTTTACTTTGAAACTCTGTTCTTTGCCTTTTTAACTCTATGAAACAGCTTTGTATTCACACTAAACACTGTTTCAGGGCAAGAGATTGTGTTTTAGACTAAAAGGGAATGCATTATAAAAAGAATCTTTACTTTGAAACTCTGTTCTTTGCCTTTTTCACACTATGAAACAGCTTTGTATTCACACTAAACACTGTTTCAGGGCAACGGATTGTGTTTTAGACTAAAAGGGAATGCATTATAAGAAGAATCCTTACTTTAAAACTGTGTTCTTTACCAATTTCACTCTATAAAACAGCTTTGTATTCAACTTAAACACTGTTACAGATCTAGACATCTTGTTTTTAACCAGACTGAATAACTTACAATATCCTAAGAAAACACATATTTCAAGTGAAAAGAGTTTATCCAGGGGAGAACAATTTGTTTTAACATGGTTCTAATGTGACCCTTGAAAGTAATTGCAACTCTGTTTTTACACCTCTAACCACAAGGAGGCAACGTTTCCACGCATTACAATTGCCTTATACATAGTTTCAGAGTAAGAAATATTGTTTTTAACCAAACTGAACAACTAAAAGGGAATGCAATATAAGAAGAATCTTTATTTTGAATCTCTGTTCTTTACCTTTTTCAATCTATAAAACAGCTTTGTATTCAACTTAAACACTATTTCAGGGCAAGAGATTGTGTTTTAGACTACAAGGGAATGCATTATAAGAAAAATCTTTACTTTGAAACTCTGTTCTTTGCCTTTTTCACACTATGAAACAGCTTTATATTCAACTTAAACACTGCTTCAGGGCAAAGGATTGTGTTTTAAACTAAAAGGGAATGCATTATAAGAAGAATCTTTACTTTGAAACTCTGTTCTTTACCTTTTTCACACAATGAAACAGCTTTATATTCAACTTAAACACTGCTTCAGGGCAACAGATTGTGTTTTAGACTAAAAGGGAATGCATTATAAGAAGAATCTTTACTTTGAAACTCTGTTCTTTACCTTTTTCACACTATGAAACAGCTTTATATTCAACTTAAACACTGCTTCAGGGCAAGAGATTGTGTTTTAGACTAAAAGGGAATGCATTATAAGAACAATCTTTACTTTGAAACTCTGTTCTTTGCCTTTTTAACACTATGAAACAGCTTTGTATTCACACTAAACACTGTTTCAGGGCAAGAGATTGTGTTTTAGTCTAAAAGGGAATGCATTATAAGAAGAATCTTTACTTTGAAACTCTGTTCTTTACCTTTTTCACACTATTAAACAGCTTTGTATTCACCCTAAACACTGTTTCAGGGCAAGAGATTGTGTTTTAGACTTTAAGGGAATGCATTATAAGAAGAATCTTTACTTTGAAACTCTGTTCTTTGCCTTTTTCACACTAAGAAACAGCTTTATATTCAACTTAAACACTGCTTCAGGGCAACGGATTGTGTTTTAGACTAAAAGGGAATGCATTATAAGAAGAATCTTTACTTTGAAACTCTGTTCTTTGCCTTTTTAACACTATGAAACAGCTTTGTATTCACACTAAACACTGTTTCAGGGCAAGAGATTGTGTTTTAGACTAAAAGGGAATGCATTTTTGAAGAATCTTTACTTTGAAACTCTGTTCTTTGCCTTTTTCACACTATGAAACAGCTTTGTATTCACACTAAACACTGTTTCAGGGCAAGAGATTGTGTTTTAGACTACAAGGGAATGCATTATAAGAAGAATCTTTACTTTGAAACTCTGTTCTTTACCTTTTTCTCACTATGAAACAGTTTTATATTCAACTTAAACACTGTTTCAGGGCAAGAGATTGTGTTTTAGACTACAAGGGAATGCATTATAAGAAGAATCTTTACTTTGAAACTCTGTTCTTTGCCTTTTTCACACTAAGAAACAGCTTTATATTCAACTTAAACACTGCTTCAGGGCAACGGATTGTGTTTTAGACTACAAGGGAATGCATTATGAGAAGAATCTTTACTTTGAAACTCTGTTCTTTGCTTTTTTCACACTATGAAACAGCTTTGTATTCACACTAAACACTGTTTCAGGGCAAGAGATTGTGTTTTAGACTAAAAGGGAATGCATTATAAGAAGAATCTTTACTTTGAAACTCTGTTCTTAGCCTTTTTAACTCTATGAAACAGCTTTGTATTCACACTAAACACTGTTTCAGGGCAAGAGATTGTGTTTTAGACTAAAAGGGAATGCATTATAAGAAGAATCTTTACTTTGAAACTCTGTTCTTTGCCTTTTTCACACTAAGAAACAGCTTTGTATTCACCTTAAACACTGTTTCAGAGCAAGAGATTGTGTTTTAGACTAAAAGGGAATGCATTATAAAGAATCTTTACTTTGAAACTCTGTTCTTTGCCTTTTTCACACTATGAAACAGCTTTGTATTCACACTAAACACTGTTTCAGGGCAAGAGATTGTGTTTTAGACTACAAGGGAATGCATTATATGAAGAATCTTTACTTTGAAACTCTGTTCTTTACCTTTTTCTCACTATGAAACAGCTTTATGTTCATCTTAAACTGCTTCAGGGCAACAGATTGTGTTTTAGACTAAAAGGGAATGCATTATAAGAAGAATCTTTACTTTGAAACTCTGTTCTTTACCTTTTTCACACTATGAAACAGCTTTATATACAACTGAAACACTGCTTCAGGGCAACAGATTGTGTTTTAGACTAAAAGGGAATGCATTATAAGAAGAATCTTTACTTTGAAACTCTGTTCTTTGCCTTTTTCACACTATGAAACAGCTTTGTATTCACACTAAACACTGTTTCAGGGCAAGAGATTGTGTTTTAGACTACAAGGGAATGCATTATAAGAAGAATCTTTACTTTGAAACTCTGTTCTTTACCTTTTTCTCACTATGAAACAGCTTTATATTCAACTTAAACACTGTTTCAGGGCAAGAGATTGTGTTTTAGACTACAAGGGAATGCATTATAAGAAGAATCTTTACTTTGAAACTCTGTTCTTTGCCTTTTTCACACTAAGAAACAGCTTTATAGTCAACTTAAACACTGCTTCAGGGCAACGGATTGTGTTTTAGACTAAAAGGGAATGCATTATAAGAAGAATCTTTACTTTGAAACTGTTCTTTGCCTTTTTCACACTATGAAACAGCTTTATATTCACACTAAACACTGTTTCAGGGCAAGAGATTGTGTTTTAGACTAAAAGGGAATGCATTATAAGAAGAATCTTTACTTTGAAACTCTGCTCTTTGCCTTTTTCACACTATGAAACAGCTTTGTATTCACACTAAACACTGTTTCAGGGCAAGAGATTGTGTTTTAGACTAAAAGGGAATGCATTATAAGAAGAATCTTTACTTTGAAACTCTGTTCTTTGCCTTTTTAACTCTATGAAACAGCTTTGTATTCACACTAAACACTGTTTCAGGGCAAGAGATTGTGTTTTAGACTAAAAGGGAATGCATTATAAAAAGAATCTTTACTTTGAAACTCTGTTCTTTGCCTTTTTCACACTATGAAACAGCTTTTTATTCACACTAAACACTGTTTCAGGGCAACGGATTGTGTTTTAGACTAAAAGGGAATGCATTATAAGAAGAATCCTTACTTTAAAACTGTGTTCTTTACCTTTTTCACTCTATAAAACAGCTTTGTATTCAACTTAAACACTGTTACAGAGCTAGACATCTTGTTTTTAACCAGACTGAATAACTTACAATATCCTAAGAAAACACATATTTCAAGTGAAAAGAGTTTATCCAGGGGAGAACAAGTTGTTTTAACATGGTTCTAATGTGACCCTTGAAAGTAATTGCAACTCTGTTTTTACACCTCTAACCACAAGGAGGCAACGTTTCCACGCATTACAATTGCCTTATACATAGTTTCAGAGTAAGAAATATTGTTTTTAACCAAACTGAACAACTAAAAGGGAAAGCAATATAAGAAGAATCTTTATTTTGAATCTCTGTTCTTTACCTTTTTCAATCTATAAAACAGCTTTGTATTCAACTTAAACACTGTTTCAGGGCAAGAGATTGTGTTTTAGACTACAAGGGAATGCATTATAAGAAAAATCTTTACTTTGAAACTCTGTTCTTTGCCTTTTTCACACTAAGAAACAGCTTTATATTCAACTTAAACACTGCTTCAGGGCAACGGATTGTGTTTTAGACTAAAAGGGAATGCATTATAAGAAGAATCTTTACTTTGAAACTCTGTTCTTTGCCTTTTTAACACTATGAAACAGCTTTGTATTCACACTAAACACTGTTTCAGGGCAAGAGATTGTGTTTTAGACTAAAAGGGAATGCATTTTTGAAGAATCTTTACTTTGAAACTCTGTTCTTTGCCTTTTTCACACTATGAAACAGCTTTGTATTCACACTAAACACTGTTTCAGGGCAAGAGATTGTGTTTTAGACTACAAGGGAATGCATTATGAGAAGAATCTTTACTTTGAAACTCTGTTCTTTGGCTTTTTAACACTAAGAAACAGCTTTGTATTCACACTAAACACTGTTTCAGGGCAAGAGATTGTGTTTTAGACTACAAGGGAATGCATTATAAGAAGAATCTTTACTTTGAAACTCTGTTCTTTACCTTTTTCTCACTATGAAACAGCTTTATATTCAACTTAAACACTGTTTCAGGGCAAGAGATTGTGTTTTAGACTACAAGGGAATGCATTATAAGAAGAATCTTTACTTTGAAACTCTGTTCTTTGCCTTTTTTACACTAAGAAACAGCTTTATATTCAACTTAAACACTGCTTCAGGGCAACGGATTGTGTTTTAGACTAAAAGGGAATGCATTATAAGAAGAATCTTTACTTTGAAACTCTGTTCTTTGCCCTTTTAACACTATGAAACAGCTTTGTATTCACACTAAACACTGTTTCAGGGCAAGAGATTGTGTTTTAGACTAAAAGGGAATGCATTATAAGAAGAATCTTTACTTTGAAACTCTGTTCTTTACCTTTTTCACACTATGAAACAGCTTTATATTCAACTTAAACACTGCTTCAGGGCAACAGATTGTGTTTTATACTAAAAGGGAATGCATTATAAGAAGAATCTTTACTTTGAAACTCTGTTCTTTGCCTTTTTAACTCTATGAAACAGCTTTGTATTCACACTAAACACTGTTTCAGGGCAAGAGATTGTGTTTTAGACTAAAAGGGAATGCATTATAAAAAGAATCTTTACTTTGAAACTCTGTTCTTTGCCTTTTTAACTCTATGAAACAGCTTTGTATTCACACTAAACACTGTTTCAGGGCAAGAGATTGTGTTTTAGACTAAAAGGGAATGCATTATAAGAAGAATCTTTACTTTGAAACTCTGTTCTTTACCTTTTTCACACTATGAAACAGCTTTATATTCAACTTAAACACTGCTTCAGGGCAACAGATTGTGTTTTAGACTAAAAGGGAATGCATTATAAGAAGAATCTTTACTTTGAAACTCTGTTCTTTGCCTTTTTAACACTATGAAACAGCTTTGTATTCACACTAAACACTGTTTCAGGGCAAGAGATTGTGTTTTAGACTAAAAGGGAATGCATTATAAGAAGAATCTTTACTTTGAAACTCTGTTCTTTACCTTTTTCACACTATGAAACAGCTTTATATTCAACTTAAACACTGCTTCAGGGCAACAGATTGTGTTTTATACTAAAAGGGAATGCATTATAAGAAGAATCTTTACTTTGAAACTCTGTTCTTTGCCTTTTTAACTCTATGAAACAGCTTTGTATTCACACTAAACACTGTTTCAGGGCAAGAGATTGTGTTTTAGACTACAAGGGAATGCATTATAAGAAGAATCTTTACTTTGAAACTCTGTTCTTTGCCTTTTTAACTCTATGAAACAGCTTTATGTTCATCTTAAACTGCTTCAGGGCAACAGATTGTGTTTTAGACTAAAAGGGAATGCATTATAAGAAGAATCTTTACTTTGAAACTCTGTTCTTTACCTTTTTCACACTATGAAACAGCTTTATATACAACTGAAACACTGCTTCAGGGCAACAGATTGTGTTTTAGACTAAAAGGGAATGCATTATAAGAAGAATCTTTACTTTGAAACTCTGTTCTTTGCCTTTTTCACACTATGAAACAGCTTTGTATTCACACTAAACACTGTTTCAGGGCAAGAGATTGTGTTTTAGACTACAAGGGAATGCATTATAAGAAGAATCTTTACTTTGAAACTCTGTTCTTTACCTTTTTCTCACTATGAAACAGCTTTATATTCAACTTAAACACTGTTTCAGGGCAAGAGATTGTGTTTTAGACTACAAGGAAATGCATTATAAGAAGAATCTTTACTTTGAAACTCTGTTCTTTGCCTTTTTCACACTAAGAAACAGCTTTATATTCAACTTAAACACTGCTTCAGGGCAACGGATTGTGTTTTAGACTAAAAGGGAATGCATTATAAGAAGAATCTTTACTTTGAAACTGTTCTTTGCCTTTTTCACACTATGAAACAGCTTTATATTCACACTAAACACTGTTTCAGGGCAAGAGATTGTGTTTTAGACTAAAAGGGAATGCATTATAAGAAGAATCTTTACTTTGAAACTCTGCTCTTTGCCTTTTTCACACTATGAAACAGCTTTATATTCACACTAAACACTGTTTCAGGGCAAGAGATTGTGTTTTAGACTAAAAGGGAATGCATTATACGAAGAATCTTTACTTTGAAACTCTGCTCTTTGCCTTTTTCACACTATGAAACAGCTTTGTATTCACACTAAACACTGTTTCAGGGCAAGAGATTGTGTTTTAGACTAAAAGGGAATGCATTATAAGAAGAATCTTTACTTTGAAACTCTGTTCTTAGCCTTTTTAACTCTATGAAACAGCTTTGTATTCACACTAAACACTGTTTCAGGGCAAGAGATTGTGTTTTAGACTAAAAGGGAATGCATTATAAGAAGAATCTTTACTTTGAAACTCTGTTCTTTGCCTTTTTCACACTAAGAAACAGCTTTGTATTCACCTTAAACACTGTTTCAGAGCAAGAGATTGTGTTTTAGACTAAAAGGGAATGCATTATAAAGAATCTTTACTTTGAAACTCTGTTCTTTGCCTTTTTCACACTATGAAACAGCTTTGTATTCACACTAAACACTGTTTCAGGGCAAGAGATTGTGTTTTAGACTACAAGGGAATGCATTATATGAAGAATCTTTACTTTGAAACTCTGTTCTTTACCTTTTTCTCACTATGAAACAGCTTTATGTTCATCTTAAACTGCTTCAGGGCAACAGATTGTGTTTTAGACTAAAAGGGAATGCATTATAAGAAGAATCTTTACTTTGAAACTCTGTTCTTTACCTTTTTCACACTATGAAACAGCTTTATATACAACTGAAACACTGCTTCAGGGCAACAGATTGTGTTTTAGACTAAAAGGGAATGCATTATAAGAAGAATCTTTACTTTGAAACTCTGTTCTTTGCCTTTTTCACACTATGAAACAGCTTTGTATTCACACTAAACACTGTTTCAGGGCAAGAGATTGTGTTTTAGACTACAAGGGAATGCATTATAAGAAGAATCTTTACTTTGAAACTCTGTTCTTTACCTTTTTCTCACTATGAAACAGCTTTATATTCAACTTAAACACTGTTTCAGGGCAAGAGATTGTGTTTTAGACTACAAGGGAATGCATTATAAGAAGAATCTTTACTTTGAAACTCTGTTCTTTGCCTTTTTCACACTAAGAAACAGCTTTATAGTCAACTTAAACACTGCTTCAGGGCAACGGATTGTGTTTTAGACTAAAAGGGAATGCATTATAAGAAGAATCTTTACTTTGAAACTGTTCTTTGCCTTTTTCACACTATGAAACAGCTTTATATTCACACTAAACACTGTTTCAGGGCAAGAGATTGTGTTTTAGACTAAAAGGGAATGCATTATAAGAAGAATCTTTACTTTGAAACTCTGCTCTTTGCCTTTTTCACACTATGAAACAGCTTTGTATTCACACTAAACACTGTTTCAGGGCAAGAGATTGTGTTTTAGACTAAAAGGGAATGCATTATAAGAAGAATCTTTACTTTGAAACTCTGTTCTTTGCCTTTTTAACTCTATGAAACAGCTTTGTATTCACACTAAACACTGTTTCAGGGCAAGAGATTGTGTTTTAGACTAAAAGGGAATGCATTATAAAAAGAATCTTTACTTTGAAACTCTGTTCTTTGCCTTTTTCACACTATGAAACAGCTTTTTATTCACACTAAACACTGTTTCAGGGCAACGGATTGTGTTTTAGACTAAAAGGGAATGCATTATAAGAAGAATCCTTACTTTAAAACTGTGTTCTTTACCTTTTTCACTCTATAAAACAGCTTTGTATTCAACTTAAACACTGTTACAGAGCTAGACATCTTGTTTTTAACCAGACTGAATAACTTACAATATCCTAAGAAAACACATATTTCAAGTGAAAAGAGTTTATCCAGGGGAGAACAAGTTGTTTTAACATGGTTCTAATGTGACCCTTGAAAGTAATTGCAACTCTGTTTTTACACCTCTAACCACAAGGAGGCAACGTTTCCACGCATTACAATTGCCTTATACATAGTTTCAGAGTAAGAAATATTGTTTTTAACCAAACTGAACAACTAAAAGGGAAAGCAATATAAGAAGAATCTTTATTTTGAATCTCTGTTCTTTACCTTTTTCAATCTATAAAACAGCTTTGTATTCAACTTAAACACTGTTTCAGGGCAAGAGATTGTGTTTTAGACTACAAGGGAATGCATTATAAGAAAAATCTTTACTTTGAAACTCTGTTCTTTGCCTTTTTCACACTAAGAAACAGCTTTATATTCAACTTAAACACTGCTTCAGGGCAACGGATTGTGTTTTAGACTAAAAGGGAATGCATTATAAGAAGAATCTTTACTTTGAAACTCTGTTCTTTGCCTTTTTAACACTATGAAACAGCTTTGTATTCACACTAAACACTGTTTCAGGGCAAGAGATTGTGTTTTAGACTAAAAGGGAATGCATTTTTGAAGAATCTTTACTTTGAAACTCTGTTCTTTGCCTTTTTCACACTATGAAACAGCTTTGTATTCACACTAAACACTGTTTCAGGGCAAGAGATTGTGTTTTAGACTACAAGGGAATGCATTATGAGAAGAATCTTTACTTTGAAACTCTGTTCTTTGGCTTTTTAACACTAAGAAACAGCTTTGTATTCACACTAAACACTGTTTCAGGGCAAGAGATTGTGTTTTAGACTACAAGGGAATGCATTATAAGAAGAATCTTTACTTTGAAACTCTGTTCTTTACCTTTTTCTCACTATGAAACAGCTTTATATTCAACTTAAACACTGTTTCAGGGCAAGAGATTGTGTTTTAGACTACAAGGGAATGCATTATAAGAAGAATCTTTACTTTGAAACTCTGTTCTTTGCCTTTTTTACACTAAGAAACAGCTTTATATTCAACTTAAACACTGCTTCAGGGCAACGGATTGTGTTTTAGACTAAAAGGGAATGCATTATAAGAAGAATCTTTACTTTGAAACTCTGTTCTTTGCCCTTTTAACACTATGAAACAGCTTTGTATTCACACTAAACACTGTTTCAGGGCAAGAGATTGTGTTTTAGACTAAAAGGGAATGCATTATAAGAAGAATCTTTACTTTGAAACTCTGTTCTTTACCTTTTTCACACTATGAAACAGCTTTATATTCAACTTAAACACTGCTTCAGGGCAACAGATTGTGTTTTATACTAAAAGGGAATGCATTATAAGAAGAATCTTTACTTTGAAACTCTGTTCTTTGCCTTTTTAACTCTATGAAACAGCTTTGTATTCACACTAAACACTGTTTCAGGGCAAGAGATTGTGTTTTAGACTAAAAGGGAATGCATTATAAAAAGAATCTTTACTTTGAAACTCTGTTCTTTGCCTTTTTAACTCTATGAAACAGCTTTGTATTCACACTAAACACTGTTTCAGGGCAAGAGATTGTGTTTTAGACTAAAAGGGAATGCATTATAAGAAGAATCTTTACTTTGAAACTCTGTTCTTTACCTTTTTCACACTATGAAACAGCTTTATATTCAACTTAATCACTGCTTCAGGGCAACAGATTGTGTTTTAGACTAAAAGGGAATGCATTATAAGAAGAATCTTTACTTTGAAACTCTGTTCTTTGCCTTTTTAACACTATGAAACAGCTTTGTATTCACACTAAACACTGTTTCAGGGCAAGAGATTGTGTTTTAGACTAAAAGGGAATGCATTATAAGAAGAATCTTTACTTTGAAACTCTGTTCTTTACCTTTTTCACACTATGAAAGAGCTTTATATTCAACTTAAACACTGCTTCAGGGCAACAGATTGTGTTTTATACTAAAAGGGAATGCATTATAAGAAGAATCTTTACTTTGAAACTCTGTTCTTTGCCTTTTTAACTCTATGAAACAGCTTTGTATTCACACTAAACACTGTTTCAGGGCAAGAGATTGTGTTTTAGACTAAAAGGGAATGCATTATAAAAAGAATCTTTACTTTGAAACTCTGTTCTTTGCCTTTTTAACTCTATGAAACAGCTTTGTATTCACACTAAACACTGTTTCAGGGCAAGAGATTGTGTTTTAGACTAAAAGGGAATGCATTATAAAAAGAATCTTTACTTTGAAACTCTGTTCTTTGCCTTTTTCACACTATGAAACAGCTTTGTATTCACACTAAACACTGTTTCAGGGCAACGGATTGTGTTTTAGACTAAAAGGGAATGCATTATAAGAAGAATCCTTACTTTAAAACTGTGTTCTTTACCAATTTCACTCTATAAAACAGCTTTGTATTCAACTTAAACACTATTTCAGGGCAAGAGATTGTGTTTTAGACTACAAGGGAATGCATTATAAGAAAAATCTTTACTTTGAAACTCTGTTCTTTGCCTTTTTCACACTATGAAACAGCTTTATATTCAACTTAAACACTGCTTCAGGGCAAAGGATTGTGTTTTAAACTAAAAGGGAATGCATTATAAGAAGAATCTTTACTTTGAAACTCTGTTCTTTACCTTTTTCACACAATGAAACAGCTTTATATTCAACTTAAACACTGCTTCAGGGCAACAGATTGTGTTTTAGACTAAAAGGGAATGCATTATAAGAAGAATCTTTACTTTGAAACTCTGTTCTTTACCTTTTTCACACTATGAAACAGCTTTATATTCAACTTAAACACTGCTTCAGGGCAACAGATTGTGTTTTAGACTAAAAGGGAATGCATTATAAGAAGAATCTTTACTTTGAAACTCTGTTCTTTGCCTTTTTAACACTATGAAACAGCTTTGTATTCACACTAAACACTGTTTCAGGGCAAGAGATTGTGTTTTAGACTAAAAGGGAATGCATTATAAGAAGAATCTTTACTTTGAAACTCTGTTCTTTACCTTTTTCACACTATTAAACAGCTTTGTATTCACCCTAAACACTGTTTCAGGGCAAGAGATTGTGTTTTAGACTACAAGGGAATGCATTATAAGAAGAATCTTTACTTTGAAACTCTGTTCTTTGCCTTTTTCACACTAAGAAACAGCTTTATATTCAACTTAAACACTGCTTCAGGGCAACGGATTGTGTTTTAGACTAAAAGGGAATGCATTATAAGAAGAATCTTTACTTTGAAACTCTGTTCTTTGCCTTTTTAACACTATGAAACAGCTTTGTATTCACACTAAACACTGTTTCAGGGCAAGAGATTGTGTTTTAGACTAAAAGGGAATGCATTTTTGAAGAATCTTTACTTTGAAACTCTGTTCTTTGCCTTTTTCACACTATGAAACAGCTTTGTATTCACACTAAACACTGTTTCAGGGCAAGAGATTGTGTTTTAGACTACAAGGGAATGCATTATGAGAAGAATCTTTACTTTGAAACTCTGTTCTTTGCCTTTTTAACACTATGAAACAGCTTTGTATTCACACTAAACACTGTTTCAGGGCAAGAGATTGTGTTTTAGACTACAAGGGAATGCATTATAAGAAGAATCTTTACTTTGAAACTCTGTTCTTTACCTTTTTCTCACTATGAAACAGCTTTATATTCAACTTAAACACTGTTTCAGGGCAAGAGATTGTGTTTTAGACTACAAGGGAATGCATTATAAGAAGAATCTTTACTTTGAAACTCTGTTCTTTGCCTTTTTCACACTAAGAAACAGCTTTATATTCAACTTAAACACTGCTTCAGGGCAACGGATTGTGTTTTAGACTAAAAGGGAATGCATTATAAGAAGAATCTATACTTTGAAACTCTGTTCTTTGCCTTTTTAACACTATGAAACAGCTTTGTATTCACACTAAACACTGTTTCAGGGCAAGAGATTGTGTTTTAGACTAAAAGGGAATGCATTATAAGAAGAATCTTTACTTTGAAACTCTGTTCTTTGCCTTTTTCACACTATGAAACAGCTTTGTATTCACACTAAACACTGTTTCAGGGCAAGAGATTGTGTTTTAGACTACAAGGGAATGCATTATAAGAAAAATCTTTACTTTGAAACTCTGTTCTTTGCCTTTTTCACACTATGAAACAGCTTTATATTCACACTAAACACTGTTTCAGGGCAAGAGATTGTGTTTTAGACTAAAAGGGAATGCATTATAAGAAGAATCTTTACTTTGAAACTCTGTTCTTTACCTTTTTCACACTATGAAACAGCTTTATATTCAACTTAAACACTGCTTCAGGGCAACAGATTGTGTTTTAGACTAAAAGGGAATGCATTATAAGAAGAATCTTTACTTTGAAACTCTGTTCTTTGCCTTTTTAACACTATGAAACAGCTTTGTATTCACACTAAACACTGTTTCAGGGCAAAAGATTGTGTTTTAGTCTAAAAGGGAATGCATTTTTGAAGAATCTTTACTTTGAAACTCTGTTCTTTGCCTTTTTCACACTATGAAACAGCTTTGTATTCACACTAAACACTGTTTCAGGGCAAGAGATTGTGTTTTAGACTACAAGGGAATGCATTATGAGAAGAATCTTTACTTTGAAACTCTGTTCTTTGCCTTTTTAACACTAAGAAACAGCTTTGTATTCACACTAAACACTGTTTCAGGGCAAGAGATTGTGTTTTAGACTACAAGGGAATGCATTATAAGAAGAATCTTTACTTTGAAACTCTGTTCTTTACCTTTTTCTCACTATGAAACAGCTTTATATTCAACTTAAACACTGTTTCAGGGCAAGAGATTGTGTTTTAGACTACAAGGGAATGCATTATAAGAAGAATCTTTACTTTGAAACTCTGTTCTTTGCCTTTTTTACACTAAGAAACAGCTTTATATTCAACTTAAACACTGCTTCAGGGCAACGGATTGTGTTTTAGACTAAAAGGGAATGCATTATAAGAAGAATCTTTACTTTGAAACTCTGTTCTTTGCCCTTTTAACACTATGAAACAGCTTTGTATTCACACTAAACACTGTTTCAGGGCAAGAGATTGTGTTTTAGACTAAAAGGGAATGCATTATAAGAAGAATCTTTACTTTGAAACTCTGTTCTTTACCTTTTTCACACTATGAAACAGCTTTATATTCAACTTAAACACTGCTTCAGGGCAACAGATTGTGTTTTATACTAAAAGGGAATGCATTATAAGAAGAATCTTTACTTTGAAACTCTGTTCTTTGCCTTTTTAACTCTATGAAACAGCTTTGTATTCACACTAAACACTGTTGCAGGGCAAGAGATTGTGTTTTAGACTAAAAGGGAATGCATTATAAAAAGAATCTTTACTTTGAAACTCTGTTCTTTGCCTTTTTAACTCTATGAAACAGCTTTGTATTCACACTAAACACTGTTTCAGGGCAAGAGATTGTGTTTTAGACTAAAAGGGAATGCATTATAAGAAGAATCTTTACTTTGAAACTCTGTTCTTTACCTTTTTCACACTATGAAACAGCTTTATATTCAACTTAAACACTGCTTCAGGGCAACAGATTGTGTTTTAGACTAAAAGGGAATGCATTATAAGAAGAAACTTTACTTTGAAACTCTGTTCTTTGCCTTTTTAACACTATGAAACAGCTTTGTATTCACACTAAACACTGTTTCAGGGCAAGAGATTGTGTTTTAGACTAAAAGGGAATGCATTATAAGAAGAATCTTTACTTTGAAACTCTGTTCTTTACCTTTTTCACACTATGAAACAGCTTTATATTCAACTTAAACACTGCTTCAGGGCAACAGATTGTGTTTTATACTAAAAGGGAATGCATTATAAGAAGAATCTTTACTTTGAAACTCTGTTCTTTGCCTTTTTAACTCTATGAAACAGCTTTGTATTCACACTAAACACTGTTTCAGGGCAAGAGATTGTGTTTTAGACTAAAAGGGAATGCATTATAAAAAGAATCTTTACTTTGAAACTCTGTTCTTTGCCTTTTTAACTCTATGAAACAGCTTTGTATTCACACTAAACACTGTTTCAGGGCAAGAGATTGTGTTTTAGACTAAAAGGGAATGCATTATAAAAAGAATCTTTACTTTGAAACTCTGTTCTTTGCCTTTTTCACACTATGAAACAGCTTTGTATTCACACTAAACACTGTTTCAGGGCAACGGATTGTGTTTTAGACTAAAAGGGAATGCATTATAAGAAGAATCCTTACTTTAAAACTGTGTTCTTTACCAATTTCACTCTATAAAACAGCTTTGTATTCAACTTAAACACTGTTACAGATCTAGACATCTTGTTTTTAACCAGACTGAATAACTTACAATATCCTAAGAAAACACATATTTCAAGTGAAAAGAGTTTATCCAGGGGAGAACAATTTGTTTTAACATGGTTCTAATGTGACCCTTGAAAGTAATTGCAACTCTGTTTTTACACCTCTAACCACAAGGAGGCAACGTTTCCACGCATTACAATTGCCTTATACATAGTTTCAGAGTAAGAAATATTGTTTTTAACCAAACTGAACAACTAAAAGGGAATGCAATATAAGAAGAATCTTTATTTTGAATCTCTGTTCTTTACCTTTTTCAATCTATAAAACAGCTTTGTATTCAACTTAAACACTATTTCAGGGCAAGAGATTGTGTTTTAGACTACAAGGGAATGCATTATAAGAAAAATCTTTACTTTGAAACTCTGTTCTTTGCCTTTTTCACACTATGAAACAGCTTTATATTCAACTTAAACACTGCTTCAGGGCAAAGGATTGTGTTTTAAACTAAAAGGGAATGCATTATAAGAAGAATCTTTACTTTGAAACTCTGTTCTTTACCTTTTTCACACAATGAAACAGCTTTATATTCAACTTAAACACTGCTTCAGGGCAACAGATTGTGTTTTAGACTAAAAGGGAATGCATTATAAGAAGAATCTTTACTTTGAAACTCTGTTCTTTACCTTTTTCACACTATGAAACAGCTTTATATTCAACTTAAACACTGCTTCAGGGCAAGAGATTGTGTTTTAGACTAAAAGGGAATGCATTATAAGAACAATCTTTACTTTGAAACTCTGTTCTTTGCCTTTTTAACACTATGAAACAGCTTTGTATTCACACTAAACACTGTTTCAGGGCAAGAGATTGTGTTTTAGTCTAAAAGGGAATGCATTATAAGAAGAATCTTTACTTTGAAACTCTGTTCTTTACCTTTTTCACACTATTAAACAGCTTTGTATTCACCCTAAACACTGTTTCAGGGCAAGAGATTGTGTTTTAGACTTTAAGGGAATGCATTATAAGAAGAATCTTTACTTTGAAACTCTGTTCTTTGCCTTTTTCACACTAAGAAACAGCTTTATATTCAACTTAAACACTGCTTCAGGGCAACGGATTGTGTTTTAGACTAAAAGGGAATGCATTATAAGAAGAATCTTTACTTTGAAACTCTGTTCTTTGCCTTTTTAACACTATGAAACAGCTTTGTATTCACACTAAACACTGTTTCAGGGCAAGAGATTGTGTTTTAGACTAAAAGGGAATGCATTTTTGAAGAATCTTTACTTTGAAACTCTGTTCTTTGCCTTTTTCACACTATGAAACAGCTTTGTATTCACACTAAACACTGTTTCAGGGCAAGAGATTGTGTTTTAGACTACAAGGGAATGCATTATAAGAAGAATCTTTACTTTGAAACTCTGTTCTTTTCCTTTTTCTCACTATGAAACAGTTTTATATTCAACTTAAACACTGTTTCAGGGCAAGAGATTGTGTTTTAGACTACAAGGGAATGCATTATAAGAAGAATCTTTACTTTGAAACTCTGTTCTTTGCCTTTTTCACACTAAGAAACAGCTTTATATTCAACTTAAACACTGCTTCAGGGCAACGGATTGTGTTTTAGACTAAAAGGGAATGCATTATAAGAAGAATCTATACTTTGAAACTCTGTTCTTTGCCTTTTTAACACTATGAAACAGCTTTGTATTCACACTAAACACTGTTTCAGGGCAAGAGATTGTGTTTTAGACTAAAAGGGAATGCATTATAAGAAGAATCTTTACTTTGAAACTCTGTTCTTTGCCTTTTTCACACTATGAAACAGCTTTGTATTCACACTAAACACTGTTTCAGGGCAAGAGATTGTGTTTTAGACTACAAGGGAATGCATTATAAGAAGAATCTTTACTTTGAAACTCTGTTCTTTACCTTTTTCACACTATGAAACAGCTTTATATTCAACTTAAACACTGCTTCAGGGCAACAGATTGTGTTTTAGACTAAAAGGGAATGCATTATAAGAAGAATCTTTACTTTGAAACTTTGTTCTTTGCCTTTTTAACACTATGAAACAGCTTTGTATTCACACTAAACACTGTTTCAGGGCAAGAGATTGTGTTTTAGACTAAAAGGGAATGCATTATAAGAAGAATCTTTACTTTGAAACTCTGTTCTTTACCTTTTTCACACTATGAAACAGCTTTATATTCAACTTAAACACTGCTTCAGGGCAACAGATTGTGTTTTATACTAAAAGGGAATGCATTATAAGAAGAATCTTTACTTTGAAACTCTGTTCTTTGCCTTTTTCACACTATGAAACAGCTTTATATTCACACTAAACACTGTTTCAGGGTAAGAGATTGTGTTTTAGACTAAAAGGGAATGCATTATAAGAAGAATCTTTACTTTGAAACTCTGTTCTTTACCTTTTTCACACTATGAAACAGCTTTATATTCAACTTAAACACTGCTTCAGGGCAACAGATTGTGTTTTAGACTAAAAGGGAATGCATTATAAGAAGAATCTTTACTTTGAAACTCTGTTCTTTGCCTTTTTAACACTATGAAACAGCTTTGTATTCACACTAAACACTGTTTCAGGGCAAGAGATTGTGTTTTAGACTAAAAGGGAATGCATTATAAGAAGAATCTTTACTTTGAAACTCTGTTCTTCACCTTTTTCACACTATGAAACAGCTTTATATTCAACTTAAACACTGCTTCAGGGCAAGAGATTGTGTTTTATACTAAAAGGGAATGCATTATAAGAAGAATCTTTACTTTGAAACTCTGTTCTTTGCCTTTTTAACTCTATGAAACAGCTTTGTATTCACACTAAACACTGTTTCAGGGCAAGAGATTGTGTTTTAGACTAAAAGGGAATGCATTATAAAAAGAATCTTTACTTTGAAACTCTGTTCTTTGCCTTTTTCACACTAAGAAACAGCTTTATATTCAACTTAAACACTGCTTCAGGGCAACAGATTGTGTTTTAGACTAAAAGGGAATGCATTATAAGAAGAATCTTTACTTTGAAACTCTGTTCTTTGCCTTTTTAACACTATGAAACAGCTTTGTATTCACACTAAACACTGTTTCAGGGCAAGAGATTGTGTTTTAGACTAAAAGGGAATGCATTTTTGAAGAATCTTTACTTTGAAACTCTGTTCTTTGCCTTTTTCACACTATGAAACAGCTTTGTATTCACACTAAACACTGTTTCAGGGCAAGAGATTGTGTTTTAGACTAAAAGGGAATGCATTATAAGAAGAATCTTTACTTTGAAACTCTGTTCTTTACCTTTTTCACACTATGAAACAGCTTTATATTCAACTTAAACACTGCTTCAGGGCAACAGATTGTGTTTTATACTAAAAGGGAATGCATTATAAGAAGAATCTTTACTTTGAAACTCTGTTCTTTGCCTTTTTCACACTATGAAACAGCTTTATATTCACACTAAACACTGTTTCAGGGTAAGAGATTGTGTTTTAGACTAAAAGGGAATGCATTATAAGAAGAATCTTTACTTTGAAACTCTGTTCTTTACCTTTTTCACACTATGAAACAGCTTTATATTCAACTTAAACACTGCTTCAGGGCAACAGATTGTGTTTTAGACTAAAAGGGAATGCATTATAAGAAGAATCTTTACTTTGAAACTCTGTTCTTTGCCTTTTTAACACTATGAAACAGCTTTGTATTCACACTAAACACTGTTTCAGGGCAAGAGATTGTGTTTTAGACTAAAAGGGAATGCATTATAAGAAGAATCTTTACTTTGAAACTCTGTTCTTCACCTTTTTCACACTATGAAACAGCTTTATATTCAACTTAAACACTGCTTCAGGGCAACGGATTGTGTTTTAGACTAAAAGGGAATGCATTATAAGAAGAATCCTTACTTTAAAACTGTGTTCTTTACCAATTTCACTCTATAAAACAGCTTTGTATTCAACTTAAACACTATTTCAGGGCAAGAGATTGTGTTTTAGACTACAAGGGAATGCATTATAAGAAAAATCTTTACTTTGAAACTCTGTTCTTTGCCTTTTTCACACTATGAAACAGCTTTATATTCAACTTAAACACTGCTTCAGGGCAAAGGATTGTGTTTTAAACTAAAAGGGAATGCATTATAAGAAGAATCTTTACTTTGAAACTCTGTTCTTTACCTTTTTCACACAATGAAACAGCTTTATATTCAACTTAAACACTGCTTCAGGGCAACAAATTGTGTTTTAGACTAAAAGGGAATGCATTATAAGAAGAATCTTTACTTTGAAACTCTGTTCTTTACCTTTTTCACACTATGAAACAGCTTTATATTCAACTTAAACACTGCTTCAGGGCAACAGATTGTGTTTTAGACTAAAAGGGAATGCATTATAAGAAGAATCTTTACTTTGAAACTCTGTTCTTTGCCTTTTTAACACTATGAAACAGCTTTGTATTCACACTAAACACTGTTTCAGGGCAAGAGATTGTGTTTTAGACTAAAAGGGAATGCATTATAAGAAGAATCTTTACTTTGAAACTCTGTTCTTTACCTTTTTCACACTATTAAACAGCTTTGTATTCACCCTAAACACTGTTTCAGGGCAAGAGATTGTGTTTTAGACTACAAGGGAATGCATTATAAGAAGAATCTTTACTTTGAAACTCTGTTCTTTGCCTTTTTCACACTAAGAAACAGCTTTATATTCAACTTAAACACTGCTTCAGGGCAACGGATTGTGTTTTAGACTAAAAGGGAATGCATTATAAGAAGAATCTTTACTTTGAAACTCTGTTCTTTGCCTTTTTAACACTATGAAACAGCTTTGTATTCACACTAAACACTGTTTCAGGGCAAGAGATTGTGTTTTAGACTAAAAGGGAATGCATTTTTGAAGAATCTTTACTTTGAAACTCTGTTCTTTGCCTTTTTCACACTATGAAACAGCTTTGTATTCACACTAAACACTGTTTCAGGGCAAGAGATTGTGTTTTAGACTACAAGGGAATGCATTATGAGAAGAATCTTTATTTTGAAACTCTGTTCTTTGCCTTTTTAACACTATGAAACAGCTTTGTATTCACACTAAACACTGTTTCAGGGCAAGAGATTGTGTTTTAGACTACAAGGGAATGCATTATAAGAAGAATCTTTACTTTGAAACTCTGTTCTTTACCTTTTTCTCACTATGAAACAGCTTTATATTCAACTTAAACACTGTTTCAGGGCAAGAGATTGTGTTTTAGACTACAAGGGAATGCATTATAAGAAGAATCTTTACTTTGAAACTCTGTTCTTTGCCTTTTTCACACTAAGAAACAGCTTTATATTCAACTTAAACACTGCTTCAGGGCAACGGATTGTGTTTTAGACTAAAAGGGAATGCATTATAAGAAGAATCTATACTTTGAAACTCTGTTCTTTGCCTTTTTAACACTATGAAACAGCTTTGTATTCACACTAAACACTGTTTCAGGGCAAGAGATTGTGTTTTAGACTAAAAGGGAATGCATTATAAGAAGAATCTTTACTTTGAAACTCTGTTCTTTGCCTTTTTCACACTATGAAACAGCTTTGTATTCACACTAAACACTGTTTCAGGGCAAGAGATTGTGTTTTAGACTACAAGGGAATGCATTATAAGAAAAATCTTTACTTTGAAACTCTGTTCTTTGCCTTTTTCACACTATGAAACAGCTTTATATTCACACTAAACACTGTTTCAGGGCAAGAGATTGTGTTTTAGACTAAAAGGGAATGCATTATAAGAAGAATCTTTACTTTGAAACTCTGTTCTTTACCTTTTTCACACTATGAAACAGCTTTATATTCAACTTAAACACTGCTTCAGGGCAACAGATTGTGTTTTAGACTAAAAGGGAATGCATTATAAGAAGAATCTTTACTTTGAAACTCTGTTCTTTGCCTTTTTAACACTATGAAACAGCTTTGTATTCACACTAAACACTGTTTCAGGGCAAAAGATTGTGTTTTAGTCTAAAAGGGAATGCATTTTTGAAGAATCTTTACTTTGAAACTCTGTTCTTTGCCTTTTTCACACTATGAAACAGCTTTGTATTCACACTAAACACTGTTTCAGGGCAAGAGATTGTGTTTTAGACTACAAGGGAATGCATTATGAGAAGAATCTTTACTTTGAAACTCTGTTCTTTGCCTTTTTAACACTAAGAAACAGCTTTGTATTCACACTAAACACTGTTTCAGGGCAAGAGATTGTGTTTTAGACTACAAGGGAATGCATTATAAGAAGAATCTTTACTTTGAAACTCTGTTCTTTACCTTTTTCTCACTATGAAACAGCTTTATATTCAACTTAAACACTGTTTCAGGGCAAGAGATTGTGTTTTAGACTACAAGGGAATGCATTATAAGAAGAATCTTTACTTTGAAACTCTGTTCTTTGCCTTTTTTACACTAAGAAACAGCTTTATATTCAACTTAAACACTGCTTCAGGGCAACGGATTGTGTTTTAGACTAAAAGGGAATGCATTATAAGAAGAATCTTTACTTTGAAACTCTGTTCTTTGCCCTTTTAACACTATGAAACAGCTTTGTATTCACACTAAACACTGTTTCAGGGCAAGAGATTGTGTTTTAGACTAAAAGGGAATGCATTTTTGAAGAATCTTTACTTTGAAACTCTGTTCTTTGCCTTTTTCACACTATGAAACAGCTTTGTATTCACACTAAACACTGTTTCAGGGCAAGAGATTGTGTTTTAGACTAAAAGGGAATGCATTTTTGAAGAATCTTTACTTTGAAACTCTGTTCTTTGCCTTTTTCACACTATGAAACAGCTTTGTATTCACACTAAACACTGTTTCAGGGCAAGAGATTGTGTTTTAGACTACAAGGGAATGCATTATAAGAAGAATCTTTACTTTGAAACTCTGTTCTTTTCCTTTTTCTCACTATGAAACAGTTTTATATTCAACTTAAACACTGTTTCAGGGCAAGAGATTGTGTTTTAGACTACAAGGGAATGCATTATAAGAAGAATCTTTACTTTGAAACTCTGTTCTTTGCCTTTTTCACACTAAGAAACAGCTTTATATTCAACTTAAACACTGCTTCAGGGCAACGGATTGTGTTTTAGACTAAAAGGGAATGCATTATAAGAAGAATCTATACTTTGAAACTCTGTTCTTTGCCTTTTTAACACTATGAAACAGCTTTGTATTCACACTAAACACTGTTTCAGGGCAAGAGATTGTGTTTTAGACTAAAAGGGAATGCATTATAAGAAGAATCTTTACTTTGAAACTCTGTTCTTTGCCTTTTTCACACTATGAAACAGCTTTGTATTCACACTAAACACTGTTTCAGGGCAAGAGATTGTGTTTTAGACTACAAGGGAATGCATTATAAGAAGAATCTTTACTTTGAAACTCTGTTCTTTACCTTTTTCACACTATGAAACAGCTTTATATTCAACTTAAACACTGCTTCAGGGCAACAGATTGTGTTTTAGACTAAAAGGGAATGCATTATAAGAAGAATCTTTACTTTGAAACTTTGTTCTTTGCCTTTTTAACACTATGAAACAGCTTTGTATTCACACTAAACACTGTTTCAGGGCAAGAGATTGTGTTTTAGACTAAAAGGGAATGCATTATAAGAAGAATCTTTACTTTGAAACTCTGTTCTTTACCTTTTTCACACTATGAAACAGCTTTATATTCAACTTAAACACTGCTTCAGGGCAACAGATTGTGTTTTATACTAAAAGGGAATGCATTATAAGAAGAATCTTTACTTTGAAACTCTGTTCTTTGCCTTTTTCACACTATGAAACAGCTTTATATTCACACTAAACACTGTTTCAGGGTAAGAGATTGTGTTTTAGACTAAAAGGGAATGCATTATAAGAAGAATCTTTACTTTGAAACTCTGTTCTTTACCTTTTTCACACTATGAAACAGCTTTATATTCAACTTAAACACTGCTTCAGGGCAACAGATTGTGTTTTAGACTAAAAGGGAATGCATTATAAGAAGAATCTTTACTTTGAAACTCTGTTCTTTGCCTTTTTAACACTATGAAACAGCTTTGTATTCACACTAAACACTGTTTCAGGGCAAGAGATTGTGTTTTAGACTAAAAGGGAATGCATTATAAGAAGAATCTTTACTTTGAAACTCTGTTCTTCACCTTTTTCACACTATGAAACAGCTTTATATTCAACTTAAACACTGCTTCAGGGCAAGAGATTGTGTTTTATACTAAAAGGGAATGCATTATAAGAAGAATCTTTACTTTGAAACTCTGTTCTTTGCCTTTTTAACTCTATGAAACAGCTTTGTATTCACACTAAACACTGTTTCAGGGCAAGAGATTGTGTTTTAGACTAAAAGGGAATGCATTATAAAAAGAATCTTTACTTTGAAACTCTGTTCTTTGCCTTTTTCACACTAAGAAACAGCTTTATATTCAACTTAAACACTGCTTCAGGGCAACAGATTGTGTTTTAGACTAAAAGGGAATGCATTATAAGAAGAATCTTTACTTTGAAACTCTGTTCTTTGCCTTTTTAACACTATGAAACAGCTTTGTATTCACACTAAACACTGTTTCAGGGCAAGAGATTGTGTTTTAGACTAAAAGGGAATGCATTTTTGAAGAATCTTTACTTTGAAACTCTGTTCTTTGCCTTTTTCACACTATGAAACAGCTTTGTATTCACACTAAACACTGTTTCAGGGCAAGAGATTGTGTTTTAGACTAAAAGGGAATGCATTATAAGAAGAATCTTTACTTTGAAACTCTGTTCTTTACCTTTTTCACACTATGAAACAGCTTTATATTCAACTTAAACACTGCTTCAGGGCAACAGATTGTGTTTTATACTAAAAGGGAATGCATTATAAGAAGAATCTTTACTTTGAAACTCTGTTCTTTGCCTTTTTCACACTATGAAACAGCTTTATATTCACACTAAACACTGTTTCAGGGTAAGAGATTGTGTTTTAGACTAAAAGGGAATGCATTATAAGAAGAATCTTTACTTTGAAACTCTGTTCTTTACCTTTTTCACACTATGAAACAGCTTTATATTCAACTTAAACACTGCTTCAGGGCAACAGATTGTGTTTTAGACTAAAAGGGAATGCATTATAAGAAGAATCTTTACTTTGAAACTCTGTTCTTTGCCTTTTTAACACTATGAAACAGCTTTGTATTCACACTAAACACTGTTTCAGGGCAAGAGATTGTGTTTTAGACTAAAAGGGAATGCATTATAAGAAGAATCTTTACTTTGAAACTCTGTTCTTCACCTTTTTCACACTATGAAACAGCTTTATATTCAACTTAAACACTGCTTCAGGGCAACGGATTGTGTTTTAGACTAAAAGGGAATGCATTATAAGAAGAATCCTTACTTTAAAACTGTGTTCTTTACCAATTTCACTCTATAAAACAGCTTTGTATTCAACTTAAACACTATTTCAGGGCAAGAGATTGTGTTTTAGACTACAAGGGAATGCATTATAAGAAAAATCTTTACTTTGAAACTCTGTTCTTTGCCTTTTTCACACTATGAAACAGCTTTATATTCAACTTAAACACTGCTTCAGGGCAAAGGATTGTGTTTTAAACTAAAAGGGAATGCATTATAAGAAGAATCTTTACTTTGAAACTCTGTTCTTTACCTTTTTCACACAATGAAACAGCTTTATATTCAACTTAAACACTGCTTCAGGGCAACAAATTGTGTTTTAGACTAAAAGGGAATGCATTATAAGAAGAATCTTTACTTTGAAACTCTGTTCTTTACCTTTTTCACACTATGAAACAGCTTTATATTCAACTTAAACACTGCTTCAGGGCAACAGATTGTGTTTTAGACTAAAAGGGAATGCATTATAAGAAGAATCTTTACTTTGAAACTCTGTTCTTTGCCTTTTTAACACTATGAAACAGCTTTGTATTCACACTAAACACTGTTTCAGGGCAAGAGATTGTGTTTTAGACTAAAAGGGAATGCATTATAAGAAGAATCTTTACTTTGAAACTCTGTTCTTTACCTTTTTCACACTATTAAACAGCTTTGTATTCACCCTAAACACTGTTTCAGGGCAAGAGATTGTGTTTTAGACTACAAGGGAATGCATTATAAGAAGAATCTTTACTTTGAAACTCTGTTCTTTGCCTTTTTCACACTAAGAAACAGCTTTATATTCAACTTAAACACTGCTTCAGGGCAACGGATTGTGTTTTAGACTAAAAGGGAATGCATTATAAGAAGAATCTTTACTTTGAAACTCTGTTCTTTGCCTTTTTAACACTATGAAACAGCTTTGTATTCACACTAAACACTGTTTCAGGGCAAGAGATTGTGTTTTAGACTAAAAGGGAATGCATTTTTGAAGAATCTTTACTTTGAAACTCTGTTCTTTGCCTTTTTCACACTATGAAACAGCTTTGTATTCACACTAAACACTGTTTCAGGGCAAGAGATTGTGTTTTAGACTACAAGGGAATGCATTATGAGAAGAATCTTTATTTTGAAACTCTGTTCTTTGCCTTTTTAACACTATGAAACAGCTTTGTATTCACACTAAACACTGTTTCAGGGCAAGAGATTGTGTTTTAGACTACAAGGGAATGCATTATAAGAAGAATCTTTACTTTGAAACTCTGTTCTTTACCTTTTTCTCACTATGAAACAGCTTTATATTCAACTTAAACACTGTTTCAGGGCAAGAGATTGTGTTTTAGACTACAAGGGAATGCATTATAAGAAGAATCTTTACTTTGAAACTCTGTTCTTTGCCTTTTTCACACTAAGAAACAGCTTTATATTCAACTTAAACACTGCTTCAGGGCAACGGATTGTGTTTTAGACTAAAAGGGAATGCATTATAAGAAGAATCTATACTTTGAAACTCTGTTCTTTGCCTTTTTAACACTATGAAACAGCTTTGTATTCACACTAAACACTGTTTCAGGGCAAGAGATTGTGTTTTAGACTAAAAGGGAATGCATTATAAGAAGAATCTTTACTTTGAAACTCTGTTCTTTGCCTTTTTCACACTATGAAACAGCTTTGTATTCACACTAAACACTGTTTCAGGGCAAGAGATTGTGTTTTAGACTACAAGGGAATGCATTATAAGAAAAATCTTTACTTTGAAACTCTGTTCTTTGCCTTTTTCACACTATGAAACAGCTTTATATTCACACTAAACACTGTTTCAGGGCAAGAGATTGTGTTTTAGACTAAAAGGGAATGCATTATAAGAAGAATCTTTACTTTGAAACTCTGTTCTTTACCTTTTTCACACTATGAAACAGCTTTATATTCAACTTAAACACTGCTTCAGGGCAACAGATTGTGTTTTAGACTAAAAGGGAATGCATTATAAGAAGAATCTTTACTTTGAAACTCTGTTCTTTGCCTTTTTAACACTATGAAACAGCTTTGTATTCACACTAAACACTGTTTCAGGGCAAAAGATTGTGTTTTAGTCTAAAAGGGAATGCATTTTTGAAGAATCTTTACTTTGAAACTCTGTTCTTTGCCTTTTTCACACTATGAAACAGCTTTGTATTCACACTAAACACTGTTTCAGGGCAAGAGATTGTGTTTTAGACTACAAGGGAATGCATTATGAGAAGAATCTTTACTTTGAAACTCTGTTCTTTGCCTTTTTAACACTAAGAAACAGCTTTGTATTCACACTAAACACTGTTTCAGGGCAAGAGATTGTGTTTTAGACTACAAGGGAATGCATTATAAGAAGAATCTTTACTTTGAAACTCTGTTCTTTACCTTTTTCTCACTATGAAACAGCTTTATATTCAACTTAAACACTGTTTCAGGGCAAGAGATTGTGTTTTAGACTACAAGGGAATGCATTATAAGAAGAATCTTTACTTTGAAACTCTGTTCTTTGCCTTTTTTACACTAAGAAACAGCTTTATATTCAACTTAAACACTGCTTCAGGGCAACGGATTGTGTTTTAGACTAAAAGGGAATGCATTATAAGAAGAATCTTTACTTTGAAACTCTGTTCTTTGCCCTTTTAACACTATGAAACAGCTTTGTATTCACACTAAACACTGTTTCAGGGCAAGAGATTGTGTTTTAGACTAAAAGGGAATGCATTATAAAAAGAATCTTTACTTTGAAACTCTGTTCTTTGCCTTTTTCACACTATGAAACAGCTTTGTATTCACACTAAACACTGTTTCAGGGCAACGGATTGTGTTTTAGACTAAAAGGGAATGCATTATAAGAAGAATCCTTACTTTAAAACTGTGTTCTTTACCAATTTCACTCTATAAAACAGCTTTGTATTCAACTTAAACACTGTTACAGATCTAGACATCTTGTTTTTAACCAGACTGAATAACTTACAATATCCTAAGAAAACACATATTTCAAGTGAAAAGAGTTTATCCAGGGGAGAACAATTTGTTTTAACATGGTTCTAATGTGACCCTTGAAAGTAATTGCAACTCTGTTTTTACACCTCTAACCACAAGGAGGCAACGTTTCCACGCATTACAATTGCCTTATACATAGTTTCAGAGTAAGAAATATTGTTTTTAACCAAACTGAACAACTAAAAGGGAATGCAATATAAGAAGAATCTTTATTTTGAATCTCTGTTCTTTACCTTTTTCAATCTATAAAACAGCTTTGTATTCAACTTAAACACTATTTCAGGGCAAGAGATTGTGTTTTAGACTACAAGGGAATGCATTATAAGAAAAATCTTTACTTTGAAACTCTGTTCTTTGCCTTTTTCACACTATGAAACAGCTTTATATTCAACTTAAACACTGCTTCAGGGCAAAGGATTGTGTTTTAAACTAAAAGGGAATGCATTATAAGAAGAATCTTTACTTTGAAACTCTGTTCTTTACCTTTTTCACACAATGAAACAGCTTTATATTCAACTTAAACACTGCTTCAGGGCAACAGATTGTGTTTTAGACTAAAAGGGAATGCATTATAAGAAGAATCTTTACTTTGAAACTCTGTTCTTTACCTTTTTCACACTATGAAACAGCTTTATATTCAACTTAAACACTGCTTCAGGGCAAGAGATTGTGTTTTAGACTAAAAGGGAATGCATTATAAGAACAATCTTTACTTTGAAACTCTGTTCTTTGCCTTTTTAACACTATGAAACAGCTTTGTATTCACACTAAACACTGTTTCAGGGCAAGAGATTGTGTTTTAGTCTAAAAGGGAATGCATTATAAGAAGAATCTTTACTTTGAAACTCTGTTCTTTACCTTTTTCACACTATTAAACAGCTTTGTATTCACCCTAAACACTGTTTCAGGGCAAGAGATTGTGTTTTAGACTTTAAGGGAATGCATTATAAGAAGAATCTTTACTTTGAAACTCTGTTCTTTGCCTTTTTCACACTAAGAAACAGCTTTATATTCAACTTAAACACTGCTTCAGGGCAACGGATTGTGTTTTAGACTAAAAGGGAATGCATTATAAGAAGAATCTTTACTTTGAAACTCTGTTCTTTGCCTTTTTAACACTATGAAACAGCTTTGTATTCACACTAAACACTGTTTCAGGGCAAGAGATTGTGTTTTAGACTAAAAGGGAATGCATTTTTGAAGAATCTTTACTTTGAAACTCTGTTCTTTGCCTTTTTCACACTATGAAACAGCTTTGTATTCACACTAAACACTGTTTCAGGGCAAGAGATTGTGTTTTAGACTACAAGGGAATGCATTATAAGAAGAATCTTTACTTTGAAACTCTGTTCTTTACCTTTTTCTCACTATGAAACAGTTTTATATTCAACTTAAACACTGTTTCAGGGCAAGAGATTGTGTTTTAGACTACAAGGGAATGCATTATAAGAAGAATCTTTACTTTGAAACTCTGTTCTTTGCCTTTTTCACACTAAGAAACAGCTTTATATTCAACTTAAACACTGCTTCAGGGCAACGGATTGTGTTTTAGACTAAAAGGGAATGCATTATAAGAAGAATCTATACTTTGAAACTCTGTTCTTTGCCTTTTTAACACTATGAAACAGCTTTGTATTCACACTAAACACTGTTTCAGGGCAAGAGATTGTGTTTTAGACTAAAAGGGAATGCATTATAAGAAGAATCTTTACTTTGAAACTCTGTTCTTTGCCTTTTTCACACTATGAAACAGCTTTGTATTCACACTAAACACTGTTTCAGGGCAAGAGATTGTGTTTTAGACTACAAGGGAATGCATTATAAGAAGAATCTTTACTTTGAAACTCTGTTCTTTACCTTTTTCACACTATGAAACAGCTTTATATTCAACTTAAACACTGCTTCAGGGCAACAGATTGTGTTTTAGACTAAAAGGGAATGCATTATAAGAAGAATCTTTACTTTGAAACTTTGTTCTTTGCCTTTTTAACACTATGAAACAGCTTTGTATTCACACTAAACACTGTTTCAGGGCAAGAGATTGTGTTTTAGACTAAAAGGGAATGCATTATAAGAAGAATCTTTACTTTGAAACTCTGTTCTTTACCTTTTTCACACTATGAAACAGCTTTATATTCAACTTAAACACTGCTTCAGGGCAACAGATTGTGTTTTATACTAAAAGGGAATGCATTATAAGAAGAATCTTTACTTTGAAACTCTGTTCTTTGCCTTTTTCACACTATGAAACAGCTTTATATTCACACTAAACACTGTTTCAGGGTAAGAGATTGTGTTTTAGACTAAAAGGGAATGCATTATAAGAAGAATCTTTACTTTGAAACTCTGTTCTTTACCTTTTTCACACTATGAAACAGCTTTATATTCAACTTAAACACTGCTTCAGGGCAACAGATTGTGTTTTAGACTAAAAGGGAATGCATTATAAGAAGAATCTTTACTTTGAAACTCTGTTCTTTGCCTTTTTAACACTATGAAACAGCTTTGTATTCACACTAAACACTGTTTCAGGGCAAGAGATTGTGTTTTAGACTAAAAGGGAATGCATTATAAGAAGAATCTTTACTTTGAAACTCTGTTCTTCACCTTTTTCACACTATGAAACAGCTTTATATTCAACTTAAACACTGCTTCAGGGCAACAGATTGTGTTTTATACTAAAAGGGAATGCATTATAAGAAGAATCTTTACTTTGAAACTCTGTTCTTTGCCTTTTTAACTCTATGAAACAGCTTTGTATTCACACTAAACACTGTTTCAGGGCAAGAGATTGTGTTTTAGACTAAAAGGGAATGCATTATAAAAAGAATCTTTACTTTGAAACTCTGTTCTTTGCCTTTTTCACACTAAGAAACAGCTTTATATTCAACTTAAACACTGCTTCAGGGCAACAGATTGTGTTTTAGACTAAAAGGGAATGCATTATAAGAAGAATCTTTACTTTGAAACTCTGTTCTTTGCCTTTTTAACACTATGAAACAGCTTTGTATTCACACTAAACACTGTTTCAGGGCAAGAGATTGTGTTTTAGACTAAAAGGGAATGCATTTTTGAAGAATCTTTACTTTGAAACTCTGTTCTTTGCCTTTTTCACACTATGAAACAGCTTTGTATTCACACTAAACACTGTTTCAGGGCAAGAGATTGTGTTTTAGACTAAAAGGGAATGCATTATAAGAAGAATCTTTACTTTGAAACTCTGTTCTTTACCTTTTTCACACTATGAAACAGCTTTATATTCAACTTAAACACTGCTTCAGGGCAACAGATTGTGTTTTATACTAAAAGGGAATGCATTATAAGAAGAATCTTTACTTTGAAACTCTGTTCTTTGCCTTTTTCACACTATGAAACAGCTTTATATTCACACTAAACACTGTTTCAGGGTAAGAGATTGTGTTTTAGACTAAAAGGGAATGCATTATAAGAAGAATCTTTACTTTGAAACTCTGTTCTTTACCTTTTTCACACTATGAAACAGCTTTATATTCAACTTAAACACTGCTTCAGGGCAACAGATTGTGTTTTAGACTAAAAGGGAATGCATTATAAGAAGAATCTTTACTTTGAAACTCTGTTCTTTGCCTTTTTAACACTATGAAACAGCTTTGTATTCACACTAAACACTGTTTCAGGGCAAGAGATTGTGTTTTAGACTAAAAGGGAATGCATTATAAGAAGAATCTTTACTTTGAAACTCTGTTCTTCACCTTTTTCACACTATGAAACAGCTTTATATTCAACTTAAACACTGCTTCAGGGCAACGGATTGTGTTTTAGACTAAAAGGGAATGCATTATAAGAAGAATCCTTACTTTAAAACTGTGTTCTTTACCAATTTCACTCTATAAAACAGCTTTGTATTCAACTTAAACACTATTTCAGGGCAAGAGATTGTGTTTTAGACTACAAGGGAATGCATTATAAGAAAAATCTTTACTTTGAAACTCTGTTCTTTGCCTTTTTCACACTATGAAACAGCTTTATATTCAACTTAAACACTGCTTCAGGGCAAAGGATTGTGTTTTAAACTAAAAGGGAATGCATTATAAGAAGAATCTTTACTTTGAAACTCTGTTCTTTACCTTTTTCACACAATGAAACAGCTTTATATTCAACTTAAACACTGCTTCAGGGCAACAAATTGTGTTTTAGACTAAAAGGGAATGCATTATAAGAAGAATCTTTACTTTGAAACTCTGTTCTTTACCTTTTTCACACTATGAAACAGCTTTATATTCAACTTAAACACTGCTTCAGGGCAACAGATTGTGTTTTAGACTAAAAGGGAATGCATTATAAGAAGAATCTTTACTTTGAAACTCTGTTCTTTGCCTTTTTAACACTATGAAACAGCTTTGTATTCACACTAAACACTGTTTCAGGGCAAGAGATTGTGTTTTAGACTAAAAGGGAATGCATTATAAGAAGAATCTTTACTTTGAAACTCTGTTCTTTACCTTTTTCACACTATTAAACAGCTTTGTATTCACCCTAAACACTGTTTCAGGGCAAGAGATTGTGTTTTAGACTACAAGGGAATGCATTATAAGAAGAATCTTTACTTTGAAACTCTGTTCTTTGCCTTTTTCACACTAAGAAACAGCTTTATATTCAACTTAAACACTGCTTCAGGGCAACGGATTGTGTTTTAGACTAAAAGGGAATGCATTATAAGAAGAATCTTTACTTTGAAACTCTGTTCTTTGCCTTTTTAACACTATGAAACAGCTTTGTATTCACACTAAACACTGTTTCAGGGCAAGAGATTGTGTTTTAGACTAAAAGGGAATGCATTTTTGAAGAATCTTTACTTTGAAACTCTGTTCTTTGCCTTTTTCACACTATGAAACAGCTTTGTATTCACACTAAACACTGTTTCAGGGCAAGAGATTGTGTTTTAGACTACAAGGGAATGCATTATGAGAAGAATCTTTACTTTGAAACTCTGTTCTTTGCCTTTTTAACACTATGAAACAGCTTTGTATTCACACTAAACACTGTTTCAGGGCAAGAGATTGTGTTTTAGACTACAAGGGAATGCATTATAAGAAGAATCTTTACTTTGAAACTCTGTTCTTTACCTTTTTCTCACTATGAAACAGCTTTATATTCAACTTAAACACTGTTTCAGGGCAAGAGATTGTGTTTTAGACTACAAGGGAATGCATTATAAGAAGAATCTTTACTTTGAAACTCTGTTCTTTGCCTTTTTCACACTAAGAAACAGCTTTATATTCAACTTAAACACTGCTTCAGGGCAACGGATTGTGTTTTAGACTAAAAGGGAATGCATTATAAGAAGAATCTATACTTTGAAACTCTGTTCTTTGCCTTTTTAACACTATGAAACAGCTTTGTATTCACACTAAACACTGTTTCAGGGCAAGAGATTGTGTTTTAGACTAAAAGGGAATGCATTATAAGAAGAATCTTTACTTTGAAACTCTGTTCTTTGCCTTTTTCACACTATGAAACAGCTTTGTATTCACACTAAACACTGTTTCAGGGCAAGAGATTGTGTTTTAGACTACAAGGGAATGCATTATAAGAAAAATCTTTACTTTGAAACTCTGTTCTTTGCCTTTTTCACACTATGAAACAGCTTTATATTCACACTAAACACTGTTTCAGGGCAAGAGATTGTGTTTTAGACTAAAAGGGAATGCATTATAAGAAGAATCTTTACTTTGAAACTCTGTTCTTTACCTTTTTCACACTATGAAACAGCTTTATATTCAACTTAAACACTGCTTCAGGGCAACAGATTGTGTTTTAGACTAAAAGGGAATGCATTATAAGAAGAATCTTTACTTTGAAACTCTGTTCTTTGCCTTTTTAACACTATGAAACAGCTTTGTATTCACACTAAACACTGTTTCAGGGCAAAAGATTGTGTTTTAGTCTAAAAGGGAATGCATTTTTGAAGAATCTTTACTTTGAAACTCTGTTCTTCACCTTTTTCACACTATGAAACAGCTTTATATTCAACTTAAACACTGCTTCAGGGCAACGGATTGTGTTTTAGACTAAAAGGGAATGCATTATAAGAAGAATCCTTACTTTAAAACTGTGTTCTTTACCAATTTCACTCTATAAAACAGCTTTGTATTCAACTTAAACACTATTTCAGGGCAAGAGATTGTGTTTTAGACTACAAGGGAATGCATTATAAGAAAAATCTTTACTTTGAAACTCTGTTCTTTGCCTTTTTCACACTATGAAACAGCTTTATATTCAACTTAAACACTGCTTCAGGGCAAAGGATTGTGTTTTAAACTAAAAGGGAATGCATTATAAGAAGAATCTTTACTTTGAAACTCTGTTCTTTACCTTTTTCACACAATGAAACAGCTTTATATTCAACTTAAACACTGCTTCAGGGCAACAAATTGTGTTTTAGACTAAAAGGGAATGCATTATAAGAAGAATCTTTACTTTGAAACTCTGTTCTTTACCTTTTTCACACTATGAAACAGCTTTATATTCAACTTAAACACTGCTTCAGGGCAACAGATTGTGTTTTAGACTAAAAGGGAATGCATTATAAGAAGAATCTTTACTTTGAAACTCTGTTCTTTGCCTTTTTAACACTATGAAACAGCTTTGTATTCACACTAAACACTGTTTCAGGGCAAGAGATTGTGTTTTAGACTAAAAGGGAATGCATTATAAGAAGAATCTTTACTTTGAAACTCTGTTCTTTACCTTTTTCACACTATTAAACAGCTTTGTATTCACCCTAAACACTGTTTCAGGGCAAGAGATTGTGTTTTAGACTACAAGGGAATGCATTATAAGAAGAATCTTTACTTTGAAACTCTGTTCTTTGCCTTTTTCACACTAAGAAACAGCTTTATATTCAACTTAAACACTGCTTCAGGGCAACGGATTGTGTTTTAGACTAAAAGGGAATGCATTATAAGAAGAATCTTTACTTTGAAACTCTGTTCTTTGCCTTTTTAACACTATGAAACAGCTTTGTATTCACACTAAACACTGTTTCAGGGCAAGAGATTGTGTTTTAGACTAAAAGGGAATGCATTTTTGAAGAATCTTTACTTTGAAACTCTGTTCTTTGCCTTTTTCACACTATGAAACAGCTTTGTATTCACACTAAACACTGTTTCAGGGCAAGAGATTGTGTTTTAGACTACAAGGGAATGCATTATGAGAAGAATCTTTACTTTGAAACTCTGTTCTTTGCCTTTTTAACACTATGAAACAGCTTTGTATTCACACTAAACACTGTTTCAGGGCAAGAGATTGTGTTTTAGACTACAAGGGAATGCATTATAAGAAGAATCTTTACTTTGAAACTCTGTTCTTTACCTTTTTCTCACTATGAAACAGCTTTATATTCAACTTAAACACTGTTTCAGGGCAAGAGATTGTGTTTTAGACTACAAGGGAATGCATTATAAGAAGAATCTTTACTTTGAAACTCTGTTCTTTGCCTTTTTCACACTAAGAAACAGCTTTATATTCAACTTAAACACTGCTTCAGGGCAACGGATTGTGTTTTAGACTAAAAGGGAATGCATTATAAGAAGAATCTATACTTTGAAACTCTGTTCTTTGCCTTTTTAACACTATGAAACAGCTTTGTATTCACACTAAACACTGTTTCAGGGCAAGAGATTGTGTTTTAGACTAAAAGGGAATGCATTATAAGAAGAATCTTTACTTTGAAACTCTGTTCTTTGCCTTTTTCACACTATGAAACAGCTTTGTATTCACACTAAACACTGTTTCAGGGCAAGAGATTGTGTTTTAGACTACAAGGGAATGCATTATAAGAAAAATCTTTACTTTGAAACTCTGTTCTTTGCCTTTTTCACACTATGAAACAGCTTTATATTCACACTAAACACTGTTTCAGGGCAAGAGATTGTGTTTTAGACTAAAAGGGAATGCATTATAAGAAGAATCTTTACTTTGAAACTCTGTTCTTTACCTTTTTCACACTATGAAACAGCTTTATATTCAACTTAAACACTGCTTCAGGGCAACAGATTGTGTTTTAGACTAAAAGGGAATGCATTATAAGAAGAATCTTTACTTTGAAACTCTGTTCTTTGCCTTTTTAACACTATGAAACAGCTTTGTATTCACACTAAACACTGTTTCAGGGCAAAAGATTGTGTTTTAGTCTAAAAGGGAATGCATTTTTGAAGAATCTTTACTTTGAAACTCTGTTCTTTGCCTTTTTCACACTATGAAACAGCTTTGTATTCACACTAAACACTGTTTCAGGGCAAGAGATTGTGTTTTAGACTACAAGGGAATGCATTATGAGAAGAATCTTTACTTTGAAACTCTGTTCTTTGCCTTTTTAACACTAAGAAACAGCTTTGTATTCACACTAAACACTGTTTCAGGGCAAGAGATTGTGTTTTAGACTACAAGGGAATGCATTATAAGAAGAATCTTTACTTTGAAACTCTGTTCTTTACCTTTTTCTCACTATGAAACAGCTTTATATTCAACTTAAACACTGTTTCAGGGCAAGAGATTGTGTTTTAGACTACAAGGGAATGCATTATAAGAAGAATCTTTACTTTGAAACTCTGTTCTTTGCCTTTTTTACACTAAGAAACAGCTTTATATTCAACTTAAACACTGCTTCAGGGCAACGGATTGTGTTTTAGACTAAAAGGGAATGCATTATAAGAAGAATCTTTACTTTGAAACTCTGTTCTTTGCCCTTTTAACACTATGAAACAGCTTTGTATTCACACTAAACACTGTTTCAGGGCAAGAGATTGTGTTTTAGACTAAAAGGGAATGCATTATAAGAAGAATCTTTACTTTGAAACTCTGTTCTTTACCTTTTTCACACTATGAAACAGCTTTATATTCAACTTAAACACTGCTTCAGGGCAACAGATTGTGTTTTATACTAAAAGGGAATGCATTATAAGAAGAATCTTTACTTTGAAACTCTGTTCTTTGCCTTTTTAACTCTATGAAACAGCTTTGTATTCACACTAAACACTGTTGCAGGGCAAGAGATTGTGTTTTAGACTAAAAGGGAATGCATTATAAAAAGAATCTTTACTTTGAAACTCTGTTCTTTGCCTTTTTAACTCTATGAAACAGCTTTGTATTCACACTAAACACTGTTTCAGGGCAAGAGATTGTGTTTTAGACTAAAAGGGAATGCATTATAAGAAGAATCTTTACTTTGAAACTCTGTTCTTTACCTTTTTCACACTATGAAACAGCTTTATATTCAACTTAAACACTGCTTCAGGGCAACAGATTGTGTTTTAGACTAAAAGGGAATGCATTATAAGAAGAAACTTTACTTTGAAACTCTGTTCTTTGCCTTTTTAACACTATGAAACAGCTTTGTATTCACACTAAACACTGTTTCAGGGCAAGAGATTGTGTTTTAGACTAAAAGGGAATGCATTATAAGAAGAATCTTTACTTTGAAACTCTGTTCTTTACCTTTTTCACACTATGAAACAGCTTTATATTCAACTTAAACACTGCTTCAGGGCAACAGATTGTGTTTTATACTAAAAGGGAATGCATTATAAGAAGAATCTTTACTTTGAAACTCTGTTCTTTGCCTTTTTAACTCTATGAAACAGCTTTGTATTCACACTAAACACTGTTTCAGGGCAAGAGATTGTGTTTTAGACTAAAAGGGAATGCATTATAAAAAGAATCTTTACTTTGAAACTCTGTTCTTTGCCTTTTTAACTCTATGAAACAGCTTTGTATTCACACTAAACACTGTTTCAGGGCAAGAGATTGTGTTTTAGACTAAAAGGGAATGCATTATAAAAAGAATCTTTACTTTGAAACTCTGTTCTTTGCCTTTTTCACACTATGAAACAGCTTTGTATTCACACTAAACACTGTTTCAGGGCAACGGATTGTGTTTTAGACTAAAAGGGAATGCATTATAAGAAGAATCCTTACTTTAAAACTGTGTTCTTTACCAATTTCACTCTATAAAACAGCTTTGTATTCAACTTAAACACTGTTACAGATCTAGACATCTTGTTTTTAACCAGACTGAATAACTTACAATATCCTAAGAAAACACATATTTCAAGTGAAAAGAGTTTATCCAGGGGAGAACAATTTGTTTTAACATGGTTCTAATGTGACCCTTGAAAGTAATTGCAACTCTGTTTTTACACCTCTAACCACAAGGAGGCAACGTTTCCACGCATTACAATTGCCTTATACATAGTTTCAGAGTAAGAAATATTGTTTTTAACCAAACTGAACAACTAAAAGGGAATGCAATATAAGAAGAATCTTTATTTTGAATCTCTGTTCTTTACCTTTTTCAATCTATAAAACAGCTTTGTATTCAACTTAAACACTATTTCAGGGCAAGAGATTGTGTTTTAGACTACAAGGGAATGCATTATAAGAAAAATCTTTACTTTGAAACTCTGTTCTTTGCCTTTTTCACACTATGAAACAGCTTTATATTCAACTTAAACACTGCTTCAGGGCAAAGGATTGTGTTTTAAACTAAAAGGGAATGCATTATAAGAAGAATCTTTACTTTGAAACTCTGTTCTTTACCTTTTTCACACAATGAAACAGCTTTATATTCAACTTAAACACTGCTTCAGGGCAACAGATTGTGTTTTAGACTAAAAGGGAATGCATTATAAGAAGAATCTTTACTTTGAAACTCTGTTCTTTACCTTTTTCACACTATGAAACAGCTTTATATTCAACTTAAACACTGCTTCAGGGCAAGAGATTGTGTTTTAGACTAAAAGGGAATGCATTATAAGAACAATCTTTACTTTGAAACTCTGTTCTTTGCCTTTTTAACACTATGAAACAGCTTTGTATTCACACTAAACACTGTTTCAGGGCAAGAGATTGTGTTTTAGTCTAAAAGGGAATGCATTATAAGAAGAATCTTTACTTTGAAACTCTGTTCTTTACCTTTTTCACACTATTAAACAGCTTTGTATTCACCCTAAACACTGTTTCAGGGCAAGAGATTGTGTTTTAGACTTTAAGGGAATGCATTATAAGAAGAATCTTTACTTTGAAACTCTGTTCTTTGCCTTTTTCACACTAAGAAACAGCTTTATATTCAACTTAAACACTGCTTCAGGGCAACGGATTGTGTTTTAGACTAAAAGGGAATGCATTATAAGAAGAATCTTTACTTTGAAACTCTGTTCTTTGCCTTTTTAACACTATGAAACAGCTTTGTATTCACACTAAACACTGTTTCAGGGCAAGAGATTGTGTTTTAGACTAAAAGGGAATGCATTTTTGAAGAATCTTTACTTTGAAACTCTGTTCTTTGCCTTTTTCACACTATGAAACAGCTTTGTATTCACACTAAACACTGTTTCAGGGCAAGAGATTGTGTTTTAGACTACAAGGGAATGCATTATAAGAAGAATCTTTACTTTGAAACTCTGTTCTTTACCTTTTTCTCACTATGAAACAGTTTTATATTCAACTTAAACACTGTTTCAGGGCAAGAGATTGTGTTTTAGACTACAAGGGAATGCATTATAAGAAGAATCTTTACTTTGAAACTCTGTTCTTTGCCTTTTTCACACTAAGAAACAGCTTTATATTCAACTTAAACACTGCTTCAGGGCAACGGATTGTGTTTTAGACTAAAAGGGAATGCATTATAAGAAGAATCTATACTTTGAAACTCTGTTCTTTGCCTTTTTAACACTATGAAACAGCTTTGTATTCACACTAAACACTGTTTCAGGGCAAGAGATTGTGTTTTAGACTAAAAGGGAATGCATTATAAGAAGAATCTTTACTTTGAAACTCTGTTCTTTGCCTTTTTCACACTATGAAACAGCTTTGTATTCACACTAAACACTGTTTCAGGGCAAGAGATTGTGTTTTAGACTACAAGGGAATGCATTATAAGAAGAATCTTTACTTTGAAACTCTGTTCTTTACCTTTTTCACACTATGAAACAGCTTTATATTCAACTTAAACACTGCTTCAGGGCAACAGATTGTGCTTTAGACTAAAAGGGAATGCATTATAAGAAGAATCTTTACTTTGAAACTTTGTTCTTTGCCTTTTTAACACTATGAAACAGCTTTGTATTCACACTAAACACTGTTTCAGGGCAAGAGATTGTGTTTTAGACTAAAAGGGAATGCATTATAAGAAGAATCTTTACTTTGAAACTCTGTTCTTTGCCTTTTTCACACTAAGAAACAGCTTTATATTCAACTTAAACACTGCTTCAGGGCAACGGATTGTGTTTTAGACTAAAAGGGAATGCATTATAAGAAGAATCTTTACTTTGAAACTCTGTTCTTTACCTTTTTCTCACTATGAAACAGTTTTATATTCAACTTAAACACTGTTTCAGGGCAAGAGATTGTGTTTTAGACTACAAGGGAATGCATTATAAGAAGAATCTTTACTTTGAAACTGTTCTTTGCCTTTTTCACACTAAGAAACAGCTTTATATTCAACTTAAACACTGCTTCAGGGCAACGGATTGTGTTTTAGACTAAAAGGGAATGCATTATAAGAAGAATCTATACTTTGAAACTCTGTTCTTTGCCTTTTTAACACTATGAAACAGCTTTGTATTCACACTAAACACTGTTTCAGGGCAAGAGATTGTGTTTTAGACTAAAAGGGAATGCATTATAAGAAGAATCTTTACTTTGAAACTCTGTTCTTTGCCTTTTTCACACTATGAAACAGCTTTGTATTCACACTAAACACTGTTTCAGGGCAAGAGATTGTGTTTTAGACTACAAGGGAATGCATTATAAGAAGAATCTTTACTTTGAAACTCTGTTCTTTACCTTTTTCACACTATGAAACAGCTTTATATTCAACTTAAACACTGCTTCAGGGCAACAGATTGTGTTTTAGACTAAAAGGGAATGCATTATAAGAAGAATCTTTACTTTGAAACTTTGTTCTTTGCCTTTTTAACACTATGAAACAGCTTTGTATTCACACTAAACACTGTTTCAGGGCAAGAGATTGTGTTTTAGACTAAAAGGGAATGCATTATAAGAAGAATCTTTACTTTGAAACTCTGTTCTTTACCATTTTCACACTATGAAACAGCTTTATATTCAACTTAAACACTGCTTCAGGGCAACAGATTGTGTTTTATACTAAAAGGGAATGCATTATAAGAAGAATCTTTACTTTGAAACTCTGTTCTTTGCCTTTTTCACACTATGAAACAGCTTTATATTCACACTAAACACTGTTTCAGGGTAAGAGATTGTGTTTTAGACTAAAAGGGAATGCATTATAAGAAGAATCTTTACTTTGAAACTCTGTTCTTTACCTTTTTCACACTATGAAACAGCTTTATATTCAACTTAAACACTGCTTCAGGGCAACAGATTGTGTTTTAGACTAAAAGGGAATGCATTATAAGAAGAATCTTTACTTTGAAACTCTGTTCTTTGCCTTTTTAACACTATGAAACAGCTTTGTATTCACACTAAACACTGTTTCAGGGCAAGAGATTGTGTTTTAGACTAAAAGGGAATGCATTATAAGAAGAATCTTTACTTTGAAACTCTGTTCTTCACCTTTTTCACACTATGAAACAGCTTTATATTCAACTTAAACACTGCTTCAGGGCAACAGATTGTGTTTTATACTAAAAGGGAATGCATTATAAGAAGAATCTTTACTTTGAAACTCTGTTCTTTGCCTTTTTAACTCTATGAAACAGCTTTGTATTCACACTAAACACTGTTTCAGGGCAAGAGATTGTGTTTTAGACTAAAAGGGAATGCATTATAAAAAGAATCTTTACTTTGAAACTCTGTTCTTTGCCTTTTTCACACTAAGAAACAGCTTTATATTCAACTTAAACACTGCTTCAGGGCAACAGATTGTGTTTTAGACTAAAAGGGAATGCATTATAAGAAGAATCTTTACTTTGAAACTCTGTTCTTTGCCTTTTTAACACTATGAAACAGCTTTGTATTCACACTAAACACTGTTTCAGGGCAAGAGATTGTGTTTTAGACTAAAAGGGAATGCATTTTTGAAGAATCTTTACTTTGAAACTCTGTTCTTTGCCTTTTTCACACTATGAAACAGCTTTGTATTCACACTAAACACTGTTTCAGGGCAAGAGATTGTGTTTTAGACTAAAAGGGAATGCATTATAAGAAGAATCTTTACTTTGAAACTCTGTTCTTTACCTTTTTCACACTATGAAACAGCTTTATATTCAACTTAAACACTGCTTCAGGGCAACAGATTGTGTTTTATACTAAAAGGGAATGCATTATAAGAAGAATCTTTACTTTGAAACTCTGTTCTTTGCCTTTTTCACACTATGAAACAGCTTTATATTCACACTAAACACTGTTTCAGGGTAAGAGATTGTGTTTTAGACTAAAAGGGAATGCATTATAAGAAGAATCTTTACTTTGAAACTCTGTTCTTTACCTTTTTCACACTATGAAACAGCTTTATATTCAACTTAAACACTGCTTCAGGGCAACAGATTGTGTTTTAGACTAAAAGGGAATGCATTATAAGAAGAATCTTTACTTTGAAACTCTGTTCTTTGCCTTTTTAACACTATGAAACAGCTTTGTATTCACACTAAACACTGTTTCAGGGCAAGAGATTGTGTTTTAGACTAAAAGGGAATGCATTATAAGAAGAATCTTTACTTTGAAACTCTGTTCTTCACCTTTTTCACACTATGAAACAGCTTTATATTCAACTTAAACACTGCTTCAGGGCAACAGATTGTGTTTTATACTAAAAGGGAATGCATTATAAGAAGAATCTTTACTTTGAAACTCTGTTCTTTGCCTTTTTAACTCTATGAAACAGCTTTGTATTCACACTAAACACTGTTTCAGGGCAAGAGATTGTGTTTTAGACTAAAAGGGAATGCATTATAAAAAGAATCTTTACTTTGAAACTCTGTTCTTTGCCTTTTTCACACTAAGAAACAGCTTTATATTCAACTTAAACACTGCTTCAGGGCAACGGATTGTGTTTTAGACTAAAAGGGAATGCATTATAAGAAGAATCTATACTTTGAAACTCTGTTCTTTGCCTTTTTAACACTATGAAACAGCTTTGTATTCACACTAAACACTGTTTCAGGGCAAGAGATTGTGTTTTAGACTAAAAGGGAATGCATTATAAGAAGAATCTTTACTTTGAAACTCTGTTCTTTGCCTTTTTCACACTATGAAACAGCTTTGTATTCACACTAAACACTGTTTCAGGGCAAGAGATTGTGTTTTAGACTACAAGGGAATGCATTATAAGAAGAATCTTTACTTTGAAACTCTGTTCTTTGCCTTTTTCACACTATGAAACAGCTTTATATTCACACTAAACACTGTTTCAGGGCAAGAGATTGTGTTTTAGACTAAAAGGGAATGCATTATAAGAAGAATCTTTACTTTGAAACTCTGTTCTTTACCTTTTTCACACTATGAAACAGCTTTATATTCAACTTAAACACTGCTTCAGGGCAACAGATTGTGTTTTAGACTAAAAGGGAATGCATTATAAGAAGAATCTTTACTTTGAAACTCTGTTCTTTGCCTTTTTAACACTATGAAACAGCTTTGTATTCACACTAAACACTGTTTCAGGGCAAGAGATTGTGTTTTAGACTAAAAGGGAATGCATTATAAGAAGAATCTTTACTTTGAAACTCTGTTCTTTACCTTTTTCACACTATGAAACAGCTTTATATTCAACTTAAACACTGCTTCAGGGCAACAGATTGTGTTTTATACTAAAAGGGAATGCATTATAAGAAGAATCTTTACTTTGAAACTCTGTTCTTTGCCTTTTTCACACTATGAAACAGCTTTATATTCACACTAAACACTGTTTGAGGGTAAGAGATTGTGTTTTAGACTAAAAGGGAATGCATTATAAGAAGAATCTTTACTTTGAAACTCTGTTCTTTACCTTTTTCACACTATGAAACAGCTTTATATTCAACTTAAACACTGCTTCAGGGCAACAGATTGTGTTTTAGACTAAAAGGGAATGCATTATAAGAAGAATCTTTACTTTGAAACTCTGTTCTTTGCCTTTTTAACACTATGAAACAGCTTTGTATTCACACTAAACACTGTTTCAGGGCAAGAGATTGTGTTTTAGACTAAAAGGGAATGCATTATAAGAAGAATCTTTACTTTGAAACTCTGTTCTTCACCTTTTTCACACTATGAAACAGCTTTATATTCAACTTAAACACTGCTTCAGGGCAACAGATTGTGTTTTATACTAAAAGGGAATGCATTATAAGAAGAATCTTTACTTTGAAACTCTGTTCTTTGCCTTTTTAACTCTATGAAACAGCTTTGTATTCACACTAAACACTGTTTCAGGGCAAGAGATTGTGTTTTAGACTAAAAGGGAATGCATTATAAAAAGAATCTTTACTTTGAAACTCTGTTCTTTGCCTTTTTAACTCTATGAAACAGCTTTGTATTCACACTAAACACTGTTTCAGGGCAAGAGATTGTGTTTTAGACTAAAAGGGAATGCATTATAAGAAGAATCTTTACTTTGAAACTCTGTTCTTTACCTTTTTCACACTATGAAACAGCTTTATATTCAACTTAAACACTGCTTCAGGGCAACAGATTGTGTTTTAGACTAAAAGGGAATGCATTATAAGAAGAATCTTTACTTTGAAACTGTTCTTTGCCTTTTTAACACTATGAAACAGCTTTGTATTCACACTAAACACTGTTTCAGGGCAAGAGATTGTGTTTTAGACTAAAAGGGAATGCATTATAAGAAGAATCTTTACTTTGAAACTCTGTTCTTTACCTTTTTCACACTATGAAACAGCTTTATATTCAACTTAAACACTGCTTCAGGGCAACAGATTGTGTTTTATACTAAAAGGGAATGCATTATAAGAAGAATCTTTACTTTGAAACTCTGTTCTTTACCTTTTTCTCACTATGAAACAGCTTTGTATTCACACTAAACACTGTTTCAGGGCAAGAGATTGTGTTTTAGACTAAAAGGGAATGCATTATAAAAAGAATCTTTACTTTGAAACTCTGTTCTTTGCCTTTTTAACTCTATGAAACAGCTTTGTATTCACACTAAACACTGTTTCAGGGCAAGAGATTGTGTTTTAGACTAAAAGGGAATGCATTATAAAAAGAATCTTTACTTTGAAACTCTGTTCTTTGCCTTTTTCACACTATGAAACAGCTTTGTATTCACACTAAACACTGTTTCAGGGCAACGGATTGTGTTTTAGACTAAAAGGGAATGCATTATAAGAAGAATCCTTACTTTAAAACTGTGTTCTTTACCTTTTTCACTCTATAAAACAGCTTTGTATTCAACTTAAACACTGTTACAGAGCTAGACATCTTGTTTTTAACCAGACTGAATAACTTACAATATCCTAAGAAAACACATATTTCAAGTGAAAAGAGTTTATCCAGGGGAGAACAATTTGTTTTAACATGGTTCTAATGTGACCCTTGAAAGTAATTGCAACTCTGTTTTTACACCTCTAACCACAAGGAGGCAACGTTTCCACGCATTACAATTGCCTTATATATAGTTTCAGAGTAAGAAATATTGTTTTTAACCAAACTGAACAACTAAAAGGGAATGCAATATAAGAAGAATCTTTATTTTGAATCTCTGTTCTTTACCTTTTTCAATCTATAAAACAGCTTTGTATTCAACTTAAACACTATTTCAGGGCAAGAGATTGTGTTTTAGACTAAAAGGGAATGCATTATAAGAAGAATCTTTACTTTGAAACTCTGTTCTTTACCTTTTTCACACTATGAAACAGCTTTATATTCAACTTAAACACTGCTTCAGGGCAACAGATTGTGTTTTATACTAAAAGGGAATGCATTATAAGAAGAATCTTTACTTTGAAACTCTGTTCTTTGCCTTTTTAACTCTATGAAACAGCTTTGTATTCACACTAAACACTGTTTCAGGGCAAGAGATTGTGTTTTAGACTAAAAGGGAATGCATTATAAAAAGAATCTTTACTTTGAAACTCTGTTCTTTGCCTTTTTAACTCTATGAAACAGCTTTGTATTCACACTAAACACTGTTTCAGGGCAAGAGATTGTGTTTTAGACTAAAAGGGAATGCATTATAAAAAGAATCTTTACTTTGAAACTCTGTTCTTTGCCTTTTTCACACTATGAAACAGCTTTGTATTCACACTAAACACTGTTTCAGGGCAACGGATTGTGTTTTAGACTAAAAGGGAATGCATTATAAGAAGAATCCTTACTTTAAAACTGTGTTCTTTACCTTTTTCACTCTATAAAACAGCTTTGTATTCAACTTAAACACTGTTACAGAGCTAGACATCTTGTTTTTAACCAGACTGAATAACTTACAATATCCTAAGAAAACATATATTTCAAGTGAAAAGAGTTTATCCAGGGGAGAACAATTTGTTTTAACATGGTTCTCATGTGACCCTTGAAAGTAATTGCAACTCTGTTTTTACACCTCTAACCACAAGGAGGCAACGTTTCCACGCATTACAATTGCCTTATACATAGTTTCAGAGTAAGAAATATTGTTTTTAACCAAACTGAACAACTAAAAGGGAATGCAATATAAGAAGAATCTTTATTTTGAATCTCTGTTCTTTGCCTTTTTAACACTATGAAACAGTTTTGTATTCACACTAAAGACTGTTTCAGGGCAAGAGATTGTGTTTTAGACTACAAGGGAATGCATTATAAGAAGAATCTTTACTTTGAAACTCTGTTCTTTACCTTTTTCTCACTATGAAACAGCTTTATATTCACACTAAACACTGTTTCAGGGCAAGAGATTGTGTTTTAGACTACAAGGGAATGCATTATAAGAAGAATCTTTACTTTGAAACTCTGTTCTTTGCCTTTTTCACACTAAGAAACAGCTTTATATTCAACTCAAACACTGCTTCAGGGCAAGAGATTGTGTTTTAGACTAAAAGGGAATGCATTATAAGAAGAATCTTTACTTTGAAACTCTGTTCTTTGCCTTTTTCACACTATGAAACAGCTTTATATTCACACTAAACACTTTTTCAGGGCAAGAGATTGTGTTTTAGACTAAAAGGGAATGCATTTTTGAAGAATCTTTACTTTGAAACTCTGTTCTTTGCCTTTTTCACACTATGAAACAGCTTTGTATTCACACTAAACACTGTTTCAGGGCAAGAGATTGTGTTTTAGACTAAAAGGGAATGCATTATAAGAAGAATCTTTACTTTGAAACTCTGTTCTTTGCCTTTTTCACACTAAGAAACAGCTTTGTATTCACCTTAAACACTGTTTCAGGGCAAGAGATTGTGTTTTAGACTAAAAGGGAATGCATTATAAAGAATCTTTACTTTGAAACTCTGTTCTTTGCCTTTTTCACACTATGAAACAGCTTTGTATTCACACTAAACACTGTTTCAGGGCAAGAGATTGTGTTTTAGACTAAAAGGGAATGCATTATAAGAAGAATCTTTACTTTGAAACTCTGTTCTTTACCTTTTTCACACTATGAAACAGCTTTATATTCAACTTAAACACTGCTTCAGGGCAACAGATTGTGTTTTAGACTAAAAGGGAATGCATTATAAGAAGAATCTTTACTTTGAAACTGTTCTTTGCCTTTTTAACACTATGAAACAGCTTTGTATTCACACTAAACACTGTTTCAGGGCAAGAGATTGTGTTTTAGACTAAAAGGGAATGCATTATAAGAAGAATCTTTACTTTGAAACTCTGTTCTTTACCTTTTTCACACTATGAAACAGCTTTATATTCAACTTAAACACTGCTTCAGGGCAACAGATTGTGTTTTATACTAAAAGGGAATGCATTATAAGAAGAATCTTTACTTTGAAACTCTGTTCTTTACCTTTTTCTCACTATGAAACAGCTTTGTATTCACACTAAACACTGTTTCAGGGCAAGAGATTGTGTTTTAGACTAAAAGGGAATGCATTATAAAAAGAATCTTTACTTTGAAACTCTGTTCTTTGCCTTTTTCACACTATGAAACAGCTTTGTATTCACACTAAACACTGTTTCAGGGCAACGGATTGTGTTTTAGACTAAAAGGGAATGCATTATAAGAAGAATCCTTACTTTAAAACTGTGTTCTTTACCTTTTTCACTCTATAAAACAGCTTTGTATTCAACTTAAACACTGTTACAGAGCTAGACATCTTGTTTTTAACCAGACTGAATAACTTACAATATCCTAAGAAAACACATATTTCAAGTGAAAAGAGTTTATCCAGGGGAGAACAATTTGTTTTAACATGGTTCTAATGTGACCCTTGAAAGTAATTGCAACTCTGTTTTTACACCTCTAACCACAAGGAGGCAACGTTTCCACGCATTACAATTGCCTTATATATAGTTTCAGAGTAAGAAATATTGTTTTTAACCAAACTGAACAACTAAAAGGGAATGCAATATAAGAAGAATCTTTATTTTGAATCTCTGTTCTTTACCTTTTTCAATCTATAAAACAGCTTTGTATTCAACTTAAACACTATTTCAGGGCAAGAGATTGTGTTTTAGACTAAAAGGGAATGCATTATAAGAAGAATCTTTACTTTGAAACTCTGTTCTTTACCTTTTTCACACTATGAAACAGCTTTATATTCAACTTAAACACTGCTTCAGGGCAACAGATTGTGTTTTATACTAAAAGGGAATGCATTATAAGAAGAATCTTTACTTTGAAACTCTGTTCTTTGCCTTTTTAACTCTATGAAACAGCTTTGTATTCACACTAAACACTGTTTCAGGGCAAGAGATTGTGTTTTAGACTAAAAGGGAATGCATTATAAAAAGAATCTTTACTTTGAAACTCTGTTCTTTGCCTTTTTAACTCTATGAAACAGCTTTGTATTCACACTAAACACTGTTTCAGGGCAAGAGATTGTGTTTTAGACTAAAAGGGAATGCATTATAAAAAGAATCTTTACTTTGAAACTCTGTTCTTTGCCTTTTTCACACTATGAAACAGCTTTGTATTCACACTAAACACTGTTTCAGGGCAACGGATTGTGTTTTAGACTAAAAGGGAATGCATTATAAGAAGAATCCTTACTTTAAAACTGTGTTCTTTACCTTTTTCACTCTATAAAACAGCTTTGTATTCAACTTAAACACTGTTACAGAGCTAGACATCTTGTTTTTAACCAGACTGAATAACTTACAATATCCTAAGAAAACACATATTTCAAGTGAAAAGAGTTTATCCAGGGGAGAACAATTTGTTTTAACATGGTTCTCATGTGACCCTTGAAAGTAATTGCAACTCTGTTTTTACACCTCTAACCACAAGGAGGCAACGTTTCCACGCATTACAATTGCCTTATACATAGTTTCAGAGTAAGAAATATTGTTTTTAACCAAACTGAACAACTAAAAGGGAATGCAATATAAGAAGAATCTTTATTTTGAATCTCTGTTCTTTGCCTTTTTAACACTATGAAACAGTTTTGTATTCACACTAAAGACTGTTTCAGGGCAAGAGATTGTGTTTTAGACTACAAGGGAATGCATTATAAGAAGAATCTTTACTTTGAAACTCTGTTCTTTACCTTTTTCTCACTATGAAACAGCTTTATATTCACACTAAACACTGTTTCAGGGCAAGAGATTGTGTTTTAGACTACAAGGGAATGCATTATAAGAAGAATCTTTACTTTGAAACTCTGTTCTTTGCCTTTTTCACACTAAGAAACAGCTTTATATTCAACTCAAACACTGCTTCAGGGCAAGAGATTGTGTTTTAGACTAAAAGGGAATGCATTATAAGAAGAATCTTTACTTTGAAACTCTGTTCTTTGCCTTTTTCACACTATGAAACAGCTTTATATTCACACTAAACACTTTTTCAGGGCAAGAGATTGTGTTTTAGACTAAAAGGGAATGCATTTTTGAAGAATCTTTACTTTGAAACTCTGTTCTTTGCCTTTTTCACACTATGAAACAGCTTTGTATTCACACTAAACACTGTTTCAGGGCAAGAGATTGTGTTTTAGACTAAAAGGGAATGCATTATAAGAAGAATCTTTACTTTGAAACTCTGTTCTTTGCCTTTTTCACACTAAGAAACAGCTTTGTATTCACCTTAAACACTGTTTCAGGGCAAGAGATTGTGTTTTAGACTAAAAGGGAATGCATTATAAAGAATCTTTACTTTGAAACTCTGTTCTTTGCCTTTTTCACACTATGAAACAGCTTTGTATTCACACTAAACACTGTTTCAGGGCAAGAGATTGTGTTTTAGACTAAAAGGGAATGCATTATAAGAAGAATCTTTACTTTGAAACTCTGTTCTTTGCCTTTTTCACACTAAGAAACAGCTTTGTATTCACCTTAAACACTGTTTCAGGGCAAGAGATTGTGTTTTAGACTAAAAGGGAATGCATTATAAAGAATCTTTACTTTGAAACTCTGTTCTTTGCCTTTTTCACACTATGAAACAGCTTTGTATTCACACTAAACACTGTTTCAGGGCAAGAGATTGTGTTTTAGACTACAAGGGAATGCATTATAAGAAGAATCTTTACTTTGAAACTCTGTTCTTTACCTTTTTCACACTATGAAACAGCTTTATATTCAACTTAAACACTGCTTCTGGGCAACAGATTGTGTTTTAGACTAAAAGGGAATGCATTATAAGAAGAATCTTTACTTTGAAACTCTGTTCTTTGCCTTTTTAACACTATGAAACAGCTTTGTATTCACACTAAACACTGTTTCAGGGCAAGAGATTGTGTTTTAGACTAAAAGGGAATGCATTATAAGAAGAATCTTTACTTTGAAACTCTGTTCTTTACCTTTTTCACACTATGAAACAGCTTTGTATTCACCCTAAACACTGTTTCAGGGCAAGAGATTGTGTTTTAGACTAAAAGGGAATGCATTATAAGAAGAATCTTTACTTTGAAACTCTGTTCTTTGCCTTTTTCACACTAAGAAACAGCTTTATATTCAACTTAAACACTGCTTCAGGGCAACGGATTGTGTTTTAGACTAAAAGGGAATGCATTATAAGAAGAATCTTTACTTTGAAACTCTGTTCTTTGCCTTTTTAACACTATGAAACAGCTTTGTATTCACACTAAACACTGTTTCAGGGCAAGAGATTGTGTTTTAGACTAAAAGGGAATGCATTATAAGAAGAATCTTTACTTTGAAACTCTGTTCTTTGCCTTTTTCACACTATGAAACAGCTTTGTATTCACACTAAACACTGTTTCAGGGCAAGAGATTGTGTTTTAGACTAAAAGGGAATGCATTATAAGAAGAATCTTTACTTTGAAACTGTTCTTTGCCTTTTTAACACTATGAAACAGTTTTGTATTCACACTAAACACTGTTTCAGGGCAAGAGATTGTGTTTTAGACTAAAAGGGAATGCATTATAAAGAATCTTTACTTTGAAACTCTGTTCTTTGCCTTTTTCACACTATGAAACAGCTTTGTATTCACACTAAACACTGTTTCAGGGCAAGAGATTGTGTTTTAGACTAAAAGGGAATGCATTATAAGAAGAATCTTTACTTTGAAACTCTGTTCTTTACCTTTTTCTCACTATGAAACAGCTTTATGTTCATCTTAAACACTGCTTCAGGGCAACAGATTGTGTTTTAGACTAAAAGGGAATGCATTATAAGAAGAATCTTTACTTTGAAACTCTGTTCTTTACCTTTTTCACACAATGAAACAGCTTTGTATTCACCTTAAACACTGTTGCAGGGCAAGAGATCGTGTTTAGACTAAAAGGGAATGCATTATTAGAAGAATCTTTACTTAGAAACTGTTCATTACCTTTTTCACACTATGAAACAGCTTTGTATTCACTTTAAACACTGTTTCAGGGCAAGAGATTGTGTTTTAGACTACAAGGGAATGCATTATAAGAAGAATCTTTACTTTGAAACTCTGTTCTTTGCCTTTTTCACACTATGAAACAGCTTTATATTCACACTAAACACTTTTTCAGGGCAAGAGATTGTGTTTTAGACTAAAAGGGAATGCATTTTTGAAGAATCTTTACTTTGAAACTCTGTTCTTTGCCTTTTTCACACTATGAAACAGCTTTGTATTCACACTAAACACTGTTTCAGGGCAAGAGATTGTGTTTTAGACTAAAAGGGAATGCATTATAAGAAGAATCTTTACTTTGAAACTCTGTTCTTTGCCTTTTTCACACTAAGAAACAGCTTTGTATTCACCTTAAACACTGTTTCAGGGCAAGAGATTGTGTTTTAGACTAAAAGGGAATGCATTATAAAGAATCTTTACTTTGAAACTCTGTTCTTTGCCTTTTTCACACTATGAAACAGCTTTGTATTCACACTAAACACTGTTTCAGGGCAAGAGATTGTGTTTTAGACTACAAGGGAATGCATTATAAGAAGAATCTTTACTTTGAAACTCTGTTCTTTACCTTTTTCACACTATGAAACAGCTTTATATTCAACTTAAACACTGCTTCAGGGCAACAGATTGTGTTTTAGACTAAAAGGGAATGCATTATAAGAAGAATCTTTACTTTGAAACTCTGTTCTTTACCTTTTTCACACTATGAAACAGCTTTGTATTCACACTAAACACTGTTTCAGGGCAACGGATTGTGTTTTAGACTAAAAGGGAATGCATTATAAGAAGAATCCTTACTTTAAAACTGTGTTCTTTACCTTTTTCACTCTATAAAACAGCTTTGTATTCAACTTAAACACTGTTACAGAGCTAGACATCTTGTTTTTAACCAGACTGAATAACTTACAATATCCTAAGAAAACACATATTTCAAGTGAAAAGAGTTTATCCAGGGGAGAACAATTTGTTTTAACATGGTTCTAATGTGACCCTTGAAAGTAATTGCAACTCTGTTTTTACACCTCTAACCACAAGGAGGCAACGTTTCCACGCATTACAATTGCCTTATATATAGTTTCAGAGTAAGAAATATTGTTTTTAACCAAACTGAACAACTAAAAGGGAATGCAATATAAGAAGAATCTTTATTTTGAATCTCTGTTCTTTACCTTTTTCAATCTATAAAACAGCTTTGTATTCAACTTAAACACTATTTCAGGGCAAGAGATTGTGTTTTAGACTAAAAGGGAATGCATTATAAGAAGAATCTTTACTTTGAAACTCTGTTCTTTACCTTTTTCACACTATGAAACAGCTTTATATTCAACTTAAACACTGCTTCAGGGCAACAGATTGTGTTTTATACTAAAAGGGAATGCATTATAAGAAGAATCTTTACTTTGAAACTCTGTTCTTTGCCTTTTTAACTCTATGAAACAGCTTTGTATTCACACTAAACACTGTTTCAGGGCAAGAGATTGTGTTTTAGACTAAAAGGGAATGCATTATAAAAAGAATCTTTACTTTGAAACTCTGTTCTTTGCCTTTTTAACTCTATGAAACAGCTTTGTATTCACACTAAACACTGTTTCAGGGCAAGAGATTGTGTTTTAGACTAAAAGGGAATGCATTATAAAAAGAATCTTTACTTTGAAACTCTGTTCTTTGCCTTTTTCACACTATGAAACAGCTTTGTATTCACACTAAACACTGTTTCAGGGCAACGGATTGTGTTTTAGACTAAAAGGGAATGCATTATAAGAAGAATCCTTACTTTAAAACTGTGTTCTTTACCTTTTTCACTCTATAAAACAGCTTTGTATTCAACTTAAACACTGTTACAGAGCTAGACATCTTGTTTTTAACCAGACTGAATAACTTACAATATCCTAAGAAAACACATATTTCAAGTGAAAAGAGTTTATCCAGGGGAGAACAATTTGTTTTAACATGGTTCTCATGTGACCCTTGAAAGTAATTGCAACTCTGTTTTTACACCTCTAACCACAAGGAGGCAACGTTTCCACGCATTACAATTGCCTTATACATAGTTTCAGAGTAAGAAATATTGTTTTTAACCAAACTGAACAACTAAAAGGGAATGCAATATAAAAAGAATCTTTATTTTGAATCTCTGTTCTTTGCCTTTTTAACACTATGAAACAGTTTTGTATTCACACTAAAGACTGTTTCAGGGCAAGAGATTGTGTTTTAGACTACAAGGGAATGCATTATAAGAAGAATCTTTACTTTGAAACTCTGTTCTTTACCTTTTTCTCACTATGAAACAGCTTTATATTCACACTAAACACTGTTTCAGGGCAAGAGATTGTGTTTTAGACTACAAGGGAATGCATTATAAGAAGAATCTTTACTTTGAAACTCTGTTCTTTGCCTTTTTCACACTAAGAAACAGCTTTATATTCAACTCAAACACTGCTTCAGGGCAAGAGATTGTGTTTTAGACTAAAAGGGAATGCATTATAAGAAGAATCTTTACTTTGAAACTCTGTTCTTTGCCTTTTTCACACTATGAAACAGCTTTATATTCACACTAAACACTTTTTCAGGGCAAGAGATTGTGTTTTAGACTAAAAGGGAATGCATTTTTGAAGAATCTTTACTTTGAAACTCTGTTCTTTGCCTTTTTCACACTATGAAACAGCTTTGTATTCACACTAAACACTGTTTCAGGGCAAGAGATTGTGTTTTAGACTAAAAGGGAATGCATTATAAGAAGAATCTTTACTTTGAAACTCTGTTCTTTGCCTTTTTCACACTAAGAAACAGCTTTATATTCAACTTAAACACTGCTTCAGGGCAACGGATTGTGTTTTAGACTAAAAGGGAATGCATTATAAGAAGAATCTTTACTTTGAAACTCTGTTCTTTGCCTTTTTAACACTATGAAACAGCTTTGTATTCACACTAAACACTGTTTCAGGGCAAGAGATTGTGTTTTAGACTAAAAGGGAATGCATTATAAGAAGAATCTTTACTTTGAAACTCTGTTCTTTGCCTTTTTCACACTATGAAACAGCTTTGTATTCACACTAAACACTGTTTCAGGGCAAGAGATTGTGTTTTAGACTAAAAGGGAATGCATTATAAGAAGAATCTTTACTTTGAAACTGTTCTTTGCCTTTTTAACACTATGAAACAGTTTTGTATTCACACTAAACACTGTTTCAGGGCAAGAGATTGTGTTTTAGACTAAAAGGGAATGCATTATAAAGAGTCTTTACTTTGAAACTCTGTTCTTTGCCTTTTTCACACTATGAAACAGCTTTGTATTCACACTAAACACTGTTTCAGGGCAAGAGATTGTGTTTTAGACTAAAAGGGAATGCATTATAAGAAGAATCTTTACTTTGAAACTCTGTTCTTTACCTTTTTCTCACTATGAAACAGCTTTATGTTCATCTTAAACACTGCTTCAGGGCAACAGATTGTGTTTTAGACTAAAAGGGAATGCATTATAAGAAGAATCTTTACTTTGAAACTCTGTTCTTTACCTTTTTCACACAATGAAACAGCTTTGTATTCACCTTAAACACTGTTGCAGGGCAAGAGATCGTGTTTAGACTAAAAGGGAATGCATTATTAGAAGAATCTTTACTTAGAAACTGTTCTTTACCTTTTTCACACTATGAAACAGCTTTGTATTCACTTTAAACACTGTTTCAGGGCAAGAGATTGTGTTTTAGACTACAAGGGAATGCATTATAAGAAGAATCTTTACTTTGAAACTCTGTTCTTTGCCTTTTTCACACTATGAAACAGCTTTATATTCACACTAAACACTTTTTCAGGGCAAGAGATTGTGTTTTAGACTAAAAGGGAATGCATTTTTGAAGAATCTTTACTTTGAAACTCTGTTCTTTGCCTTTTTCACACTATGAAACAGCTTTGTATTCACACTAAACACTGTTTCAGGGCAAGAGATTGTGTTTTAGACTAAAAGGGAATGCATTATAAGAAGAATCTTTACTTTGAAACTCTGTTCTTTGCCTTTTTCACACTAAGAAACAGCTTTGTATTCACCTTAAACACTGTTTCAGGGCAAGAGATTGTGTTTTAGACTAAAAGGGAATGCATTATAAAGAATCTTTACTTTGAAACTCTGTTCTTTGCCTTTTTCACACTATGAAACAGCTTTGTATTCACACTAAACACTGTTTCAGGGCAAGAGATTGTGTTTTAGACTACAAGGGAATGCATTATAAGAAGAATCTTTACTTTGAAACTCTGTTCTTTACCTTTTTCACACTATGAAACAGCTTTATATTCAACTTAAACACTGCTTCAGGGCAACAGATTGTGTTTTAGACTAAAAGGGAATGCATTATAAGAAGAATCTTTACTTTGAAACTCTGTTCTTTACCTTTTTCACACTATGAAACAGCTTTGTATTCACACTAAACACTGTTTCAGGGCAACGGATTGTGTTTTAGACTAAAAGGGAATGCATTATAAGAAGAATCCTTACTTTAAAACTGTGTTCTTTACCTTTTTCACTCTATAAAACAGCTTTGTATTCAACTTAAACACTGTTACAGAGCTAGACATCTTGTTTTTAACCAGACTGAATAACTTACAATATCCTAAGAAAACACATATTTCAAGTGAAAAGAGTTTATCCAGGGGAGAACAATTTGTTTTAACATGGTTCTAATGTGACCCTTGAAAGTAATTGCAACTCTGTTTTTACACCTCTAACCACAAGGAGGCAACGTTTCCACGCATTACAATTGCCTTATATATAGTTTCAGAGTAAGAAATATTGTTTTTAACCAAACTGAACAACTAAAAGGGAATGCAATATAAGAAGAATCTTTATTTTGAATCTCTGTTCTTTACCTTTTTCAATCTATAAAACAGCTTTGTATTCAACTTAAACACTATTTCAGGGCAAGAGATTGTGTTTTAGACTAAAAGGGAATGCATTATAAGAAGAATCTTTACTTTGAAACTCTGTTCTTTACCTTTTTCACACTATGAAACAGCTTTATATTCAACTTAAACACTGCTTCAGGGCAACAGATTGTGTTTTATACTAAAAGGGAATGCATTATAAGAAGAATCTTTACTTTGAAACTCTGTTCTTTGCCTTTTTAACTCTATGAAACAGCTTTGTATTCACACTAAACACTGTTTCAGGGCAAGAGATTGTGTTTTAGACTAAAAGGGAATGCATTATAAAAAGAATCTTTACTTTGAAACTCTGTTCTTTGCCTTTTTAACTCTATGAAACAGCTTTGTATTCACACTAAACACTGTTTCAGGGCAAGAGATTGTGTTTTAGACTAAAAGGGAATGCATTATAAAAAGAATCTTTACTTTGAAACTCTGTTCTTTGCCTTTTTCACACTATGAAACAGCTTTGTATTCACACTAAACACTGTTTCAGGGCAACGGATTGTGTTTTAGACTAAAAGGGAATGCATTATAAGAAGAATCCTTACTTTAAAACTGTGTTCTTTACCTTTTTCACTCTATAAAACAGCTTTGTATTCAACTTAAACACTGTTACAGAGCTAGACATCTTGTTTTTAACCAGACTGAATAACTTACAATATCCTAAGAAAACACATATTTCAAGTGAAAAGAGTTTATCCAGGGGAGAACAATTTGTTTTAACATGGTTCTCATGTGACCCTTGAAAGTAATTGCAACTCTGTTTTTACACCTCTAACCACAAGGAGGCAACGTTTCCACGCATTACAATTGCCTTATACATAGTTTCAGAGTAAGAAATATTGTTTTTAACCAAACTGAACAACTAAAAGGGAATGCAATATAAGAAGAATCTTTATTTTGAATCTCTGTTCTTTGCCTTTTTAACACTATGAAACAGTTTTGTATTCACACTAAAGACTGTTTCAGGGCAAGAGATTGTGTTTTAGACTACAAGGGAATGCATTATAAGAAGAATCTTTACTTTGAAACTCTGTTCTTTACCTTTTTCTCACTATGAAACAGCTTTATATTCACACTAAACACTGTTTCAGGGCAAGAGATTGTGTTTTAGACTACAAGGGAATGCATTATAAGAAGAATCTTTACTTTGAAACTCTGTTCTTTGCCTTTTTCACACTAAGAAACAGCTTTATATTCAACTCAAACACTGCTTCAGGGCAAGAGATTGTGTTTTAGACTAAAAGGGAATGCATTATAAGAAGAATCTTTACTTTGAAACTCTGTTCTTTGCCTTTTTCACACTATGAAACAGCTTTATATTCACACTAAACACTTTTTCAGGGCAAGAGATTGTGTTTTAGACTAAAAGGGAATGCATTTTTGAAGAATCTTTACTTTGAAACTCTGTTCTTTGCCTTTTTCACACTATGAAACAGCTTTGTATTCACACTAAACACTGTTTCAGGGCAAGAGATTGTGTTTTAGACTAAAAGGGAATGCATTATAAGAAGAATCTTTACTTTGAAACTCTGTTCTTTGCCTTTTTCACACTAAGAAACAGCTTTGTATTCACCTTAAACACTGTTTCAGGGCAAGAGATTGTGTTTTAGACTAAAAGGGAATGCATTATAAAGAATCTTTACTTTGAAACTCTGTTCTTTGCCTTTTTCACACTATGAAACAGCTTTGTATTCACACTAAACACTGTTTCAGGGCAAGAGATTGTGTTTTAGACTAAAAGGGAATGCATTATAAGAAGAATCTTTACTTTGAAACTCTGTTCTTTGCCTTTTTCACACTAAGAAACAGCTTTGTATTCACCTTAAACACTGTTTCAGGGCAAGAGATTGTGTTTTAGACTAAAAGGGAATGCATTATAAAGAATCTTTACTTTGAAACTCTGTTCTTTGCCTTTTTCACACTATGAAACAGCTTTGTATTCACACTAAACACTGTTTCAGGGCAAGAGATTGTGTTTTAGACTACAAGGGAATGCATTATAAGAAGAATCTTTACTTTGAAACTCTGTTCTTTACCTTTTTCACACTATGAAACAGCTTTATATTCAACTTAAACACTGCTTCAGGGCAACAGATTGTGTTTTAGACTAAAAGGGAATGCATTATAAGAAGAATCTTTACTTTGAAACTCTGTTCTTTGCCTTTTTAACACTATGAAACAGCTTTGTATTCACACTAAACACTGTTTCAGGGCAAGAGATTGTGTTTTAGACTAAAAGGGAATGCATTATAAGAAGAATCTTTACTTTGAAACTCTGTTCTTTACCTTTTTCACACTATGAAACAGCTTTGTATTCACCCTAAACACTGTTTCAGGGCAAGAGATTGTGTTTTAGACTAAAAGGGAATGCATTATAAGAAGAATCTTTACTTTGAAACTCTGTTCTTTGCCTTTTTCACACTAAGAAACAGCTTTATATTCAACTTAAACACTGCTTCAGGGCAACGGATTGTGTTTTAGACTAAAAGGGAATGCATTATAAGAAGAATCTTTACTTTGAAACTCTGTTCTTTGCCTTTTTAACACTATGAAACAGCTTTGTATTCACACTAAACACTGTTTCAGGGCAAGAGATTGTGTTTTAGACTAAAAGGGAATGCATTATAAGAAGAATCTTTACTTTGAAACTCTGTTCTTTGCCTTTTTCACACTATGAAACAGCTTTGTATTCACACTAAACACTGTTTCAGGGCAAGAGATTGTGTTTTAGACTAAAAGGGAATGCATTATAAGAAGAATCTTTACTTTGAAACTGTTCTTTGCCTTTTTAACACTATGAAACAGTTTTGTATTCACACTAAACACTGTTTCAGGGCAAGAGATTGTGTTTTAGACTAAAAGGGAATGCATTATAAAGAATCTTTACTTTGAAACTCTGTTCTTTGCCTTTTTCACACTATGAAACAGCTTTGTATTCACACTAAACACTGTTTCAGGGCAAGAGATTGTGTTTTAGACTAAAAGGGAATGCATTATAAGAAGAATCTTTACTTTGAAACTCTGTTCTTTACCTTTTTCTCACTATGAAACAGCTTTATGTTCATCTTAAACACTGCTTCAGGGCAACAGATTGTGTTTTAGACTAAAAGGGAATGCATTATAAGAAGAATCTTTACTTTGAAACTCTGTTCTTTACCTTTTTCACACAATGAAACAGCTTTGTATTCACCTTAAACACTGTTGCAGGGCAAGAGATCGTGTTTAGACTAAAAGGGAATGCATTATTAGAAGAATCTTTACTTAGAAACTGTTCTTTACCTTTTTCACACTATGAAACAGCTTTGTATTCACTTTAAACACTGTTTCAGGGCAAGAGATTGTGTTTTAGACTACAAGGGAATGCATTATAAGAAGAATCTTTACTTTGAAACTCTGTTCTTTGCCTTTTTCACACTATGAAACAGCTTTATATTCACACTAAACACTTTTTCAGGGCAAGAGATTGTGTTTTAGACTAAAAGGGAATGCATTTTTGAAGAATCTTTACTTTGAAACTCTGTTCTTTGCCTTTTTCACACTATGAAACAGCTTTGTATTCACACTAAACACTGTTTCAGGGCAAGAGATTGTGTTTTAGACTAAAAGGGAATGCATTATAAGAAGAATCTTTACTTTGAAACTCTGTTCTTTGCCTTTTTCACACTAAGAAACAGCTTTGTATTCACCTTAAACACTGTTTCAGGGCAAGAGATTGTGTTTTAGACTAAAAGGGAATGCATTATAAAGAATCTTTACTTTGAAACTCTGTTCTTTGCCTTTTTCACACTATGAAACAGCTTTGTATTCACACTAAACACTGTTTCAGGGCAAGAGATTGTGTTTTAGACTACAAGGGAATGCATTATAAGAAGAATCTTTACTTTGAAACTCTGTTCTTTACCTTTTTCACACTATGAAACAGCTTTATATTCAACTTAAACACTGCTTCAGGGCAACAGATTGTGTTTTAGACTAAAAGGGAATGCATTATAAGAAGAATCTTTACTTTGAAACTCTGTTCTTTGCCTTTTTAACACTATGAAACAGCTTTGTATTCACACTAAACACTGTTTCAGGGCAAGAGATTGTGTTTTAGACTAAAAGGGAATGCATTATAAGAAGAATCTTTACTTTGAAACTCTGTTCTTTACCTTTTTCACACTATTAAACAGCTTTGTATTCAACTTAAACACTGTTACAGAGCTAGACATCTTGTTTTTAACCAGACTGAATAACTTACAATATCCTAAGAAAACACATATTTCAAGTGAAAAGAGTTTATCCAGGGCAGAACAAGTTGTTTTAACATGGTTCTAATGTGACCCTTGAAAGTAATTGCAACTCTGTTTTTACACCTCTAACCACAAGGAGGCAACGTTTCCATGCATTACAATTGCCTTATACATAGTTTCAGAGTAAGAAATATTGTTTTTAACCAAACTGAACAACTAAAAGGGAATGCAATATAAGAAGAATCTTTATTTTGAATCTCTGTTCTTTACCTTTTTCAATCTATAAAACAGCTTTGTATTCAACTTAAACACTGTTTCAGGGCAAGAGATTGTGTTTTAGACTACAAGGGAATGCATTATAAGAAAAATCTTTACATTGAAACTCTGTTCTTTGCCTTTTTCACACTATGAAACAGCTTTATATTCAACTTAAACACTGCTTCAGGGCAACGGATTGTGTTTTAAACTAAAAGGGAATGCATTATAAGAAGAATCTTTACTTTGAAACTCTGTTCTTTACCTTTTTCACACAATGAAACAGCTTTATATTCAACTTAAACACTGCTTCAGGGCAACAGATTGTGTTTTAGACTAAAAGGGAATGCATTATAAGAAGAATCTTTACTTTGAAACTCTGTTCTTTACCTTTTTCACACTATGAAACAGCTTTATATTCACCTTAAACACTGTTGCAGGGCAAGAGATCGTGTTTAGACTAAAAGGGAATGCATTATTAGAAGAATCTTTACTTAGAAACTGTTCTTTACCTTTTTCACACTATGAAACAGCTTTGTATTCACCTTAAACACTGTTTCAGGGCAAGAGATTGTGTTTTAGACTAAAAGGGAATGCATTATAAGAAGAATCTTTACTTAGAAACTCTGTTCTTTACCTTTTTCACACTATGAAACAGCTTTGTATTCACCTTAAACACTGTTTCAGGGCAAGAGATTGTGTTTTAGACTAAAAGGGAATGCATTATAAAGAATCTTTACTTTGAAACTCTGTTCTTTGCCTTTTTCACACTATGAAACAGCTTTGTATTCACACTAAACACTGTTTCAGGGCAAGAGATTGTGTTTTAGACTACAAGGGAATGCATTATAAGAAGAATCTTTACTTTGAAACTCTGTTCTTTACCTTTTTCACACTATGAAACAGCTTTATATTCAACTTAAACACTGCTTCAGGGCAACAGATTGTGTTTTAGACTAAAAGGGAATGCATTATAAGAAGAATCTTTACTTTGAAACTCTGTTCTTTGCCTTTTTCACACTATGAAACAGCTTTGTATTCACACTAAACACTGTTTCAGGGCAAGAGATTGTGTTTTAGACTACAAGGGAATGCATTATAAGAAGAATCTTTACTTTGAAACTCTGTTCTTTGCCTTTTTCACACTAAGAAACAGCTTTATATTCAACTTAAACACTGCTTCAGGGCAACGGATTGTGTTTTAGACTAAAAGGGAATGCATTATAAGAAGAATCTTTACTTTGAAACTGTTCTTTGCCTTTTTCACACTATGAAACAGCTTTATATTCACACTAAACACTGTTTCAGGGCAAGAGATTGTGTTTTAGACTAAAAGGGAATGCATTATAAGAAGAATCTTTACTTTGAAACTCTGCTCTTTGCCTTTTTCACACTATGAAACAGCTTTGTATTCACACTAAACACTGTTTCAGGGCAAGAGATTGTGTTTTAGACTAAAAGGGAATGCATTATAAGAAGAATCTTTACTTTGAAACTCTGCTCTTTGCCTTTTTCACACTATGAAACAGCTTTGTATTCACACTAAACACTGTTTCAGGGCAAGAGATTGTGTTTTAGACTAAAAGGGAATGCATTATAAGAAGAATCTTTACTTTAAAACTCTGTTCTTTGCCTTTTTAACTCTATGAAACAGCTTTGTATTCACACTAAACACTGTTTCAGGGCAAGAGATTGTGTTTTAGACTAAAAGGGAATGCATTATAAGAAGAATCTTTACTTTGAAACTCTGTTCTTTGCCTTTTTCACACTATGAAACAGCTTTGTATTCACACTAAACACTGTTTCAGGGCAACGGATTGTGTTTTAGACTAAAAGGGAATGCATTATAAGAAGAATCCTTACTTTAAAACTGTGTTCTTTACCTTTTTCACTCTATAAAACAGCTTTGTATTCAACTTAAACACTGTTACAGAGCTAGACATCTTGTTTTTAACCAGACTGAATAACTTACAATATCCTAAGAAAACACATATTTCAAGTGAAAAGAGTTTATCCAGGGCAGAACAACTTGTTTTAACATGGTTCTAATGTGACCCTTGAAAGTAATTGCAACTCTGTTTTTACACCTCTAACCACAAGGAGGCAACGTTTCCACGCATTACAATTGCCTTAAACATAGTTTCAGAGTAAGAAATATTGTTTTTAACCAAACTGAACAACTAAAAGGGAATGCAATATAAGAAGAATCTTTACTTTGAAACTCTGTTCTTTGCCTTTTTAACTCTATGAAACAGCTTTGTATTCACACTAAACACTGTTTCAGGGCAAGAGATTGTGTTTTAGACTAAAAGGGAATGCATTATAAAAAGAATCTTTACTTTGAAACTCTGTTCTTTGCCTTTTTAACTCTATGAAACAGCTTTGTATTCACACTAAACACTGTTTCAGGGCAAGAGATTGTGTTTTAGACTAAAAGGGAATGCATTATAAGAAGAATCTTTACTTTGAAACTCTGTTCTTTACCTTTTTCACACTATGAAACAGCTTTATATTCAACTTAAACACTGCTTCAGGGCAACAGATTGTGTTTTAGACTAAAAGGGAATGCATTATAAGAAGAATCTTTACTTTGAAACTGTTCTTTGCCTTTTTAACACTATGAAACAGCTTTGTATTCACACTAAACACTGTTTCAGGGCAAGAGATTGTGTTTTATACTAAAAGGGAATGCATTATAAGAAGAATCTTTACTTTGAAACTCTGTTCTTTGCCTTTTTAACTCTATGAAACAGCTTTGTATTCACACTAAACACTGTTTCAGGGCAAGAGATTGTGTTTTAGACTAAAAGGGAATGCATTATAAAAAGAATCTTTACTTTGAAACTCTGTTCTTTGCCTTTTTAACTCTATGAAACAGCTTTGTATTCACACTAAACACTGTTTCAGGGCAAGAGATTGTGTTTTAGACTAAAAGGGAATGCATTATAAAAAGAATCTTTACTTTGAAACTCTGTTCTTTGCCTTTTTCACACTATGAAACAGCTTTGTATTCACACTAAACACTGTTTCAGGGCAACGGATTGTGCTTTAGACTAAAAGGGAATGCATTATAAGAAGAATCCTTACTTTAAAACTGTGTTCTTTACCTTTTTCACTCTATAAAACAGCTTTGTATTCAACTTAAACACTGTTACAGAGCTAGACATCTTGTTTTTAACCAGACTGAATAACTTACAATATCCTAAGAAAACACATATTTCAAGTGAAAAGAGTTTATCCAGGGGAGAACAATTTGTTTTAACATGGTTCTCATGTGACCCTTGAAAGTAATTGCAACTCTGTTTTTACACCTCTAACCACAAGGAGGCAACGTTTCCACGCATTACAATTGCCTTATACATAGTTTCAGAGTAAGAAATATTGTTTTTAACCAAACTGAACAACTAAAAGGGAATGCAATATAAGAAGAATCTTTATTTTGAATCTCTGTTCTTTACCTTTTTCAATCTATAAAACAGCTTTGTATTCAACTTAAACACTATTTCAGGGCAAGAGATTGTGTTTTAGACTACAAGGGAATGCATTATAAGAAAAATCTTTACTTTGAAACTCTGTTCTTTGCCTTTTTCACACTATGAAACAGCTTTATATTCAACTTAAACACTGCTTCAGGGCAAAGGATTGTGTTTTAAACTAAAAGGGAATGCATTATAAGAAGAATCTTTACTTTGAAACTCTGTTCTTTACCTTTTTCACACAATGAAACAGCTTTGTATTCACACTAAACACTGTTTCAGGGCAAGAGATTGTGTTTTAGACTAAAAGGGACTGCATTATAAGAAGAATCTTTACTTTGAAACTCTGTTCTTTGCCTTTTTCACACTATGAAACAGCTTTGTATTCACACTAAACACTGTTTCAGGGCAAGAGATTGTGTTTTAGACTAAAAGGGAATGCATTATAAGAAGAATCTTTACTTTGAAACTCTGTTCTTTGCCTTTTTAACACTATGAAACAGTTTTGTATTCACACTAAAGACTGTTTCAGGGCAAGAGATTGTGTTTTAGACTACAAGGGAATGCATTATAAGAAGAATCTTTACTTTGAAACTCTGTTCTTTACCTTTTTCTCACTATGAAACAGCTTTATATTCACACTAAACACTGTTTCAGGGCAAGAGATTGTGTTTTAGACTACAAGGGAATGCATTATAAGAAGAATCTTTACTTTGAAACTCTGTTCTTTGCCTTTTTCACACTAAGAAACAGCTTTATATTCAACTCAAACACTGCTTCAGGGCAAGAGATTGTGTTTTAGACTAAAAGGGAATGCATTATAAGAAGAATCTTTACTTTGAAACTCTGTTCTTTGCCTTTTTCACACTATGAAACAGCTTTATATTCACACTAAACACTTTTTCAGGGCAAGAGATTGTGTTTTAGACTAAAAGGGAATGCATTTTTGAAGAATCTTTACTTTGAAACTCTGTTCTTTGCCTTTTTCACACTATGAAACAGCTTTGTATTCACCTTAAACACTGTTTCAGGGCAAGAGATTGTGTTTTAGACTAAAAGGGAATGCATTATAAAGAATCTTTACTTTGAAACTCTGTTCTTTGCCTTTTTCACACTATGAAACAGCTTTGTATTCACACTAAACACTGTTTCAGGGCAAGAGATTGTGTTTTAGACTAAAAGGGAATGCATTATAAGAAGAATCTTTACTTTGAAACTCTGTTCTTTGCCTTTTTCACACTAAGAAACAGCTTTGTATTCACCTTAAACACTGTTTCAGGGCAAGAGATTGTGTTTTAGACTAAAAGGGAATGCATTATAAAGAATCTTTACTTTGAAACTCTGTTCTTTGCCTTTTTCACACTATGAAACAGCTTTGTATTCACACTAAACACTGTTTCAGGGCAAGAGATTGTGTTTTAGACTACAAGGGAATGCATTATAAGAAGAATCTTTACTTTGAAACTCTGTTCTTTACCTTTTTCACACTATGAAACAGCTTTATATTCAACTTAAACACTGCTTCAGGGCAACAGATTGTGTTTTAGACTAAAAGGGAATGCATTATAAGAAGAATCTTTACTTTGAAACTCTGTTCTTTGCCTTTTTAACACTATGAAACAGCTTTGTATTCACACTAAACACTGTTTCAGGGCAAGAGATTGTGTTTTAGACTAAAAGGGAATGCATTATAAGAAGAATCTTTACTTTGAAACTCTGTTCTTTACCTTTTTCACACTATGAAACAGTTTTGTATTCACCCTAAACACTGTTTCAGGGCAAGAGATTGTGTTTTAGACTAAAAGGGAATGCAATATAAGAAGAATCTTTACTTTGAAACTCTGTTCTTTGCCTTTTTCACACTAAGAAACAGCTTTATATTCAACTTAAACACTGCTTCAGGGCAACGGATTGTGTTTTAGACTAAAAGGGAATGCATTATAAGAAGAATCTTTACTTTGAAACTCTGTTCTTTGCCTTTTTAACACTATGAAACAGCTTTGTATTCACACTAAACACTGTTTCAGGGCAAGAGATTGTGTTTTAGACTAAAAGGGAATGCATTATAAGAAGAATCTTTACTTTGAAACTGTTCTTTGCCTTTTTAACACTATGAAACAGTTTTGTATTCACACTAAACACTGTTTCAGGGCAAGAGATTGTGTTTTAGACTAAAAGGGAATGCATTATAAAGAATCTTTACTTTGAAACTCTGTTCTTTGCCTTTTTCACACTATGAAACAGCTTTGTATTCACACTAAACACTGTTTCAGGGCAAGAGATTGTGTTTTAGACTAAAAGGGAATGCATTATAAGAAGAATCTTTACTTTGAAACTCTGTTCTTTACCTTTTTCTCACTATGAAACAGCTTTAAGTTCATCTTAAACACTGCTTCAGGGCAACAGATTGTGTTTTAGACTAAAAGGGAATGCATTATAAGAAGAATCTTTACTTTGAAACTCTGTTCTTTACCTTTTTCACACTATGAAACAGCTTTATATTCAACTTAAACACTGCTTCAGGGCAACAGATTGTGTTTTAGACTAAAAGGGAATGCATTATAAGAAGAATCTTTACTTTGAAACTCTGTTCTTTGCCTTTTTAACACTATGAAACAGCTTTGTATTCACACTAAACACTGTTTCAGGGCAAGAGATTGTGTTTTAGACTAAAAGGGAATGCATTATAAGAAGAATCTTTACTTTGAAACTCTGTTCTTTGCCTTTTTCACACTATGAAACAGCTTTATATTCACACTAAACACTGTTTCAGGGCAAGAGATTGTGTTTTAGACTAAAAGGGAATGCATTATAAGAAGAATCTTTACTTTGAAACTCTGCTCTTTGCCTTTTTCACACTATGAAACAGCTTTGTATTCACCTTAAACACTGTTTCAGGGCAAGAGATTGTGTTTTAGACTAAAAGGGAATGCATTATAAGAAGAATCTTTACTTTGAAACTCTGTTCTTTACCTTTTTCACACAATGAAACAGCTTTGTATTCACCTTAAACACTGTTGCAGGGCAAGAGATCGTGTTTAGACTAAAAGGGAATGCATTATTAGAAGAATCTTTACTTAGAAACTGTTCTTTACCTTTTTCACACTATGAAACAGCTTTGTATTCACTTTAAACACTGTTTCAGGGCAAGAGATTGTGTTTTAGACTACAAGGGAATGCATTATAAGAAGAATCTTTACTTTGAAACTCTGTTCTTTGCCTTTTTCACACTATGAAACAGCTTTATATTCACACTAAACACTTTTTCAGGGCAAGAGATTGTGTTTTAGACTAAAAGGGAATGCATTTTTGAAGAATCTTTACTTTGAAACTCTGTTCTTTGCCTTTTTCACACTATGAAACAGCTTTGTATTCACACTAAACACTGTTTCAGGGCAAGAGATTGTGTTTTAGACTAAAAGGGAATGCATTATAAGAAGAATCTTTACTTTGAAACTCTGTTCTTTGCCTTTTTCACACTAAGAAACAGCTTTGTATTCACCTTAAACACTGTTTCAGGGCAAGAGATTGTGTTTTAGACTAAAAGGGAATGCATTATAAAGAATCTTTACTTTGAAACTCTGTTCTTTGCCTTTTTCACACTATGAAACAGCTTTGTATTCACACTAAACACTGTTTGAGGGCAAGAGATTGTGTTTTAGACTACAAGGGAATGCATTATAAGAAGAATCTTTACTTTGAAACTCTGTTCTTTACCTTTTTCACACTATGAAACAGCTTTATATTCAACTTAAACACTGCTTCAGGGCAACAGATTGTGTTTTAGACTAAAAGGGAATGCATTATAAGAAGAATCTTTACTTTGAAACTCTGTTCTTTGCCTTTTTAACACTATGAAACAGCTTTGTATTCACACTAAACACTGTTTCAGGGCAAGAGATTGTGTTTTAGACTAAAAGGGAATGCATTATAAGAAGAATCTTTACTTTGAAACTCTGTTCTTTACCTTTTTCACACTATTAAACAGCTTTGTATTCAACTTAAACACTGTTACAGAGCTAGACATCTTGTTTTTAACCAGACTGAATAACTTACAATATCCTAAGAAAACACATATTTCAAGTGAAAAGAGTTTATCCAGGGCAGAACAAGTTGTTTTAACATGGTTCTAATGTGACCCTTGAAAGTAATTGCAACTCTGTTTTTACACCTCTAACCACAAGGAGGCAACGTTTCCACGCATTACAATTGCCTTATACATAGTTTCAGAGTAAGAAATATTGTTTTTAACCAAACTGAACAACTAAAAGGGAATGCAATATAAGAAGAATCTTTATTTTGAATCTCTGTTCTTTACCTTTTTCAATCTATAAAACAGCTTTGTATTCAACTTAAACACTGTTTCAGGGCAAGAGATTGTGTTTTAGACTACAAGGGAATGCATTATAAGAAAAATCTTTACATTGAAACTCTGTTCTTTGCCTTTTTCACACTATGAAACAGCTTTATATTCAACTTAAACACTGCTTCAGGGCAACGGATTGTGTTTTAAACTAAAAGGGAATGCATTATAAGAAGAATCTTTACTTTGAAACTCTGTTCTTTACCTTTTTCACACAATGAAACAGCTTTATATTCAACTTAAACACTGCTTCAGGGCAACAGATTGTGTTTTAGACTAAAAGGGAATGCATTATAAGAAGAATCTTTACTTTGAAACTCTGTTCTTTACCTTTTTCACACTATGAAACAGCTTTATATTCACCTTAAACACTGTTGCAGGGCAAGAGATCGTGTTTAGACTAAAAGGGAATGCATTATTAGAAGAATCTTTACTTAGAAACTGTTCTTTACCTTTTTCACACTATGAAACAGCTTTGTATTCACCTTAAACACTGTTTCAGGGCAAGAGATTGTGTTTTAGACTAAAAGGGAATGCATTATAAGAAGAATCTTTACTTAGAAACTCTTCTTTACCTTTTTCACACTATGAAACAGCTTTGTATTCACCTTAAACACTGTTTCAGGGCAAGAGATTGTATTTTAGACTAAAAGGGAATGCATTATAAGAAGAATCTTTACTTAGAAACTCTGTTCTTTACCTTTTTCACACTATGAAACAGCTTTGTATTCACCTTAAACACTGTTTCAGGGCAAGAGATTGTGTTTTAGACTAAAAGGGAATGCATTATAAAGAATCTTTACTTTGAAACTCTGTTCTTTGCCTTTTTCACACTATGAAACAGCTTTGTATTCACACTAAACACTGTTTCAGGGCAAGAGATTGTGTTTTAGACTACAAGGGAATGCATTATAAGAAGAATCTTTACTTTGAAACTCTGTTCTTTACCTTTTTCACACTATGAAACAGCTTTATATTCAACTTAAACACTGCTTCAGGGCAACAGATTGTGTTTTAGACTAAAAGGGAATGCATTATAAGAAGAATCTTTACTTTGAAACTCTGTTCTTTGCCTTTTTCACACTATGAAACAGCTTTGTATTCACACTAAACACTGTTTCAGGGCAAGAGATTGTGTTTTAGACTACAAGGGAATGCATTATAAGAAGAATCTTTACTTTGAAACTCTGTTCTTTGCCTTTTTCACACTAAGAAACAGCTTTATATTCAACTTAAACACTGCTTCAGGGCAACGGATTGTGTTTTAGACTAAAAGGGAATGCATTATAAGAAGAATCTTTACTTTGAAACTCTGCTCTTTGCCTTTTTCACACTATGAAACAGCTTTGTATTCACACTAAACACTGTTTCAGGGCAAGAGATTGTGTTTTAGACTAAAAGGGAATGCATTATAAGAAGAATCTTTACTTTGAAACTCTGCTCTTTGCCTTTTTCACACTATGAAACAGCTTTGTATTCACACTAAACACTGTTTCAGGGCAAGAGATTGTGTTTTAGACTAAAAGGGAATGCATTATAAGAAGAATCTTTACTTTAAAACTCTGTTCTTTGCCTTTTTAACTCTATGAAACAGCTTTGTATTCACACTAAACACTGTTTCAGGGCAAGAGATTGTGTTTTAGACTAAAAGGGAATGCATTATAAGAAGAATCTTTACTTTGAAACTCTGTTCTTTGCCTTTTTCACACTATGAAACAGCTTTGTATTCACACTAAACACTGTTTCAGGGCAACGGATTGTGTTTTAGACTAAAAGGGAATGCATTATAAGAAGAATCCTTACTTTAAAACTGTGTTCTTTACCTTTTTCACTCTATAAAACAGCTTTGTATTCAACTTAAACACTGTTACAGAGCTAGACATCTTGTTTTTAACCAGACTGAATAACTTACAATATCCTAAGAAAACACATATTTCAAGTGAAAAGAGTTTATCCAGGGCAGAACAAGTTGTTTTAACATGGTTCTAATGTGACCCTTGAAAGTAATTGCAACTCTGTTTTTACACCTCTAACCACAAGGAGGCAACGTTTCCACGCATTACAATTGCCTTAAACATAGTTTCAGAGTAAGAAATATTGTTTTTAACCAAACTGAACAACTAAAAGGGAATGCAATATAAGAAGAATCTTTATTTTGAATCTCTGTTCTTTACCTTTTTCAATCTATAAAACAGCTTTGTATTCACCTTAAACACTGTTTCAGGGCAAGAGATTGTGTTTTAGACTAAAAGGGAATGCATTATAAGAAGAATCTTTACTTAGAAACTCTTCTTTACCTTTTTCACACTATGAAACAGCTTTGTATTCACCTTAAACACTGTTTCAGGGCAAGAGATTGTATTTTAGACTAAAAGGGAATGCATTATAAGAAGAATCTTTACTTAGAAACTCTTCTTTACCTTTTTCACACTATGAAACAGCTTTGTATTCACCTTAAACACTGTTTCAGGGCAAGAGATTGTATTTTAGACTAAAAGGGAATGCATTATAAGAAGAATCTTTACTTAGAAACTCTGTTCTTTACCTTTTTCACACTATGAAACAGCTTTGTATTCACCTTAAACACTGTTTCAGGGCAAGAGATTGTGTTTTAGACTAAAAGGGAATGCATTATAAAGAATCTTTACTTTGAAACTCTGTTCTTTGCCTTTTTCACACTATGAAACAGCTTTGTATTCACACTAAACACTGTTTCAGGGCAAGAGATTGTGTTTTAGACTACAAGGGAATGCATTATAAGAAGAATCTTTACTTTGAAACTCTGTTCTTTACCTTTTTCACACTATGAAACAGCTTTATATTCAACTTAAACACTGCTTCAGGGCAACAGATTGTGTTTTAGACTAAAAGGGAATGCATTATAAGAAGAATCTTTACTTTGAAACTCTGTTCTTTGCCTTTTTCACACTATGAAACAGCTTTGTATTCACACTAAACACTGTTTCAGGGCAAGAGATTGTGTTTTAGACTACAAGGGAATGCATTATAAGAAGAATCTTTACTTTGAAACTCTGTTCTTTGCCTTTTTCACACTAAGAAACAGCTTTATATTCAACTTAAACACTGCTTCAGGGCAACGGATTGTGTTTTAGACTAAAAGGGAATGCATTATAAGAAGAATCTTTACTTTGAAACTGTTCTTTGCCTTTTTCACACTATGAAACAGCTTTATATTCACACTAAACACTGTTTCAGGGCAAGAGATTGTGTTTTAGACTAAAAGGGAATGCATTATAAGAAGAATCTTTATTTTGAAACTCTGCTCTTTGCCTTTTTCACACTATGAAACAGCTTTGTATTCACACTAAACACTGTTTCAGGGCAAGAGATTGTGTTTTAGACTAAAAGGGAATGCATTATAAGAAGAATCTTTACTTTGAAACTCTGCTCTTTGCCTTTTTCACACTATGAAACAGCTTTGTATTCACACTAAACACTGTTTCAGGGCAAGAGATTGTGTTTTAGACTAAAAGGGAATGCATTATAAGAAGAATCTTTACTTTAAAACTCTGTTCTTTGCCTTTTTAACTCTATGAAACAGCTTTGTATTCACACTAAACACTGTTTCAGGGCAAGAGATTGTGTTTTAGACTAAAAGGGAATGCATTATAAGAAGAATCTTTACTTTGAAACTCTGTTCTTTGCCTTTTTCACACTATGAAACAGCTTTGTATTCACACTAAACACTGTTTCAGGGCAACGGATTGTGTTTTAGACTAAAAGGGAATGCATTATAAGAAGAATCCTTACTTTAAAACTGTGTTCTTTACCTTTTTCACTCTATAAAACAGCTTTGTATTCAACTTAAACACTGTTACAGAGCTAGACATCTTGTTTTTAACCAGACTGAATAACTTACAATATCCTAAGAAAACACATATTTCAAGTGAAAAGAGTTTATCCAGGGCAGAACAAGTTGTTTTAACATGGTTCTAATGTGACCCTTGAAAGTAATTGCAACTCTGTTTTTACACCTCTAACCACAAGGAGGCAACGTTTCCACGCATTACAATTGCCTTATACATAGTTTCAGAGTAAGAAATATTGTTTTTAACCAAACTGAACAACTAAAAGGGAATGCAATATAAGAAGAATCTTTATTTTGAATCTCTGTTCTTTACCTTTTTCAATCTATAAAACAGCTTTGTATTCAACTTAAACACTGTTTCAGGGCAAGAGATTGTGTTTTAGACTACAAGGGAATGCATTATAAGAAAAATCTTTACATTGAAACTCTGTTCTTTGCCTTTTTCACACTATGAAACAGCTTTATATTCAACTTAAACACTGCTTCAGGGCAACGGATTGTGTTTTAAACTAAAAGGGAATGCATTATAAGAAGAATCTTTACTTTGAAACTCTGTTCTTTACCTTTTTCACACAATGAAACAGCTTTATATTCAACTTAAACACTGCTTCAGGGCAACAGATTGTGTTTTAGACTAAAAGGGAATGCATTATAAGAAGAATCTTTACTTTGAAACTCTGTTCTTTACCTTTTTCACACTATGAAACAGCTTTATATTCACCTTAAACACTGTTGCAGGGCAAGAGATCGTGTTTAGACTAAAAGGGAATGCATTATTAGAAGAATCTTTACTTAGAAACTGTTCTTTACCTTTTTCACACTATGAAACAGCTTTGTATTCACCTTAAACACTGTTTCAGGGCAAGAGATTGTGTTTTAGACTAAAAGGGAATGCATTATAAGAAGAATCTTTACTTAGAAACTCTTCTTTACCTTTTTCACACTATGAAACAGCTTTGTATTCACCTTAAACACTGTTTCAGGGCAAGAGATTGTATTTTAGACTAAAAGGGAATGCATTATAAGAAGAATCTTTACTTAGAAACTCTGTTCTTTACCTTTTTCACACTATGAAACAGCTTTGTATTCACCTTAAACACTGTTTCAGGGCAAGAGATTGTGTTTTAGACTAAAAGGGAATGCATTATAAAGAATCTTTACTTTGAAACTCTGTTCTTTGCCTTTTTCACACTATGAAACAGCTTTGTATTCACACTAAACACTGTTTCAGGGCAAGAGATTGTGTTTTAGACTACAAGGGAATGCATTATAAGAAGAATCTTTACTTTGAAACTCTGTTCTTTACCTTTTTCACACTATGAAACAGCTTTATATTCAACTTAAACACTGCTTCAGGGCAACAGATTGTGTTTTAGACTAAAAGGGAATGCATTATAAGAAGAATCTTTACTTTGAAACTCTGTTCTTTGCCTTTTTCACACTATGAAACAGCTTTGTATTCACACTAAACACTGTTTCAGGGCAAGAGATTGTGTTTTAGACTACAAGGGAATGCATTATAAGAAGAATCTTTACTTTGAAACTCTGTTCTTTGCCTTTTTCACACTAAGAAACAGCTTTATATTCAACTTAAACACTGCTTCAGGGCAACGGATTGTGTTTTAGACTAAAAGGGAATGCATTATAAGAAGAATCTTTACTTTGAAACTCTGCTCTTTGCCTTTTTCACACTATGAAACAGCTTTGTATTCACACTAAACACTGTTTCAGGGCAAGAGATTGTGTTTTAGACTAAAAGGGAATGCATTATAAGAAGAATCTTTACTTTGAAACTCTGCTCTTTGCCTTTTTCACACTATGAAACAGCTTTGTATTCACACTAAACACTGTTTCAGGGCAAGAGATTGTGTTTTAGACTAAAAGGGAATGCATTATAAGAAGAATCTTTACTTTAAAACTCTGTTCTTTGCCTTTTTAACTCTATGAAACAGCTTTGTATTCACACTAAACACTGTTTCAGGGCAAGAGATTGTGTTTTAGACTAAAAGGGAATGCATTATAAGAAGAATCTTTACTTTGAAACTCTGTTCTTTGCCTTTTTCACACTATGAAACAGCTTTGTATTCACACTAAACACTGTTTCAGGGCAACGGATTGTGTTTTAGACTAAAAGGGAATGCATTATAAGAAGAATCCTTACTTTAAAACTGTGTTCTTTACCTTTTTCACTCTATAAAACAGCTTTGTATTCAACTTAAACACTGTTACAGAGCTAGACATCTTGTTTTTAACCAGACTGAATAACTTACAATATCCTAAGAAAACACATATTTCAAGTGAAAAGAGTTTATCCAGGGCAGAACAAGTTGTTTTAACATGGTTCTAATGTGACCCTTGAAAGTAATTGCAACTCTGTTTTTACACCTCTAACCACAAGGAGGCAACGTTTCCACGCATTACAATTGCCTTAAACATAGTTTCAGAGTAAGAAATATTGTTTTTAACCAAACTGAACAACTAAAAGGGAATGCAATATAAGAAGAATCTTTATTTTGAATCTCTGTTCTTTACCTTTTTCAATCTATAAAACAGCTTTGTATTCACCTTAAACACTGTTTCAGGGCAAGAGATTGTGTTTTAGACTAAAAGGGAATGCATTATAAGAAGAATCTTTACTTAGAAACTCTTCTTTACCTTTTTCACACTATGAAACAGCTTTGTATTCACCTTAAACACTGTTTCAGGGCAAGAGATTGTATTTTAGACTAAAAGGGAATGCATTATAAGAAGAATCTTTACTTAGAAACTCTTCTTTACCTTTTTCACACTATGAAACAGCTTTGTATTCACCTTAAACACTGTTTCAGGGCAAGAGATTGTATTTTAGACTAAAAGGGAATGCATTATAAGAAGAATCTTTACTTAGAAACTCTGTTCTTTACCTTTTTCACACTATGAAACAGCTTTGTATTCACCTTAAACACTGTTTCAGGGCAAGAGATTGTGTTTTAGACTAAAAGGGAATGCATTATAAAGAATCTTTACTTTGAAACTCTGTTCTTTGCCTTTTTCACACTATGAAACAGCTTTGTATTCACACTAAACACTGTTTCAGGGCAAGAGATTGTGTTTTAGACTACAAGGGAATGCATTATAAGAAGAATCTTTACTTTGAAACTCTGTTCTTTACCTTTTTCACACTATGAAACAGCTTTATATTCAACTTAAACACTGCTTCAGGGCAACAGATTGTGTTTTAGACTAAAAGGGAATGCATTATAAGAAGAATCTTTACTTTGAAACTCTGTTCTTTGCCTTTTTCACACTATGAAACAGCTTTGTATTCACACTAAACACTGTTTCAGGGCAAGAGATTGTGTTTTAGACTACAAGGGAATGCATTATAAGAAGAATCTTTACTTTGAAACTCTGTTCTTTGCCTTTTTCACACTAAGAAACAGCTTTATATTCAACTTAAACACTGCTTCAGGGCAACGGATTGTGTTTTAGACTAAAAGGGAATGCATTATAAGAAGAATCTTTACTTTGAAACTGTTCTTTGCCTTTTTCACACTATGAAACAGCTTTATATTCACACTAAACACTGTTTCAGGGCAAGAGATTGTGTTTTAGACTAAAAGGGAATGCATTATAAGAAGAATCTTTATTTTGAAACTCTGCTCTTTGCCTTTTTCACACTATGAAACAGCTTTGTATTCACACTAAACACTGTTTCAGGGCAAGAGATTGTGTTTTAGACTAAAAGGGAATGCATTATAAGAAGAATCTTTACTTTGAAACTCTGCTCTTTGCCTTTTTCACACTATGAAACAGCTTTGTATTCACACTAAACACTGTTTCAGGGCAAGAGATTGTGTTTTAGACTAAAAGGGAATGCATTATAAGAAGAATCTTTACTTTAAAACTCTGTTCTTTGCCTTTTTAACTCTATGAAACAGCTTTGTATTCACACTAAACACTGTTTCAGGGCAAGAGATTGTGTTTTAGACTAAAAGGGAATGCATTATAAGAAGAATCTTTACTTTGAAACTCTGTTCTTTGCCTTTTTCACACTATGAAACAGCTTTGTATTCACACTAAACACTGTTTCAGGGCAACGGATTGTGTTTTAGACTAAAAGGGAATGCATTATAAGAAGAATCCTTACTTTAAAACTGTGTTCTTTACCTTTTTCACTCTATAAAACAGCTTTGTATTCAACTTAAACACTGTTACAGAGCTAGACATCTTGTTTTTAACCAGACTGAATAACTTACAATATCCTAAGAAAACACATATTTCAAGTGAAAAGAGTTTATCCAGGGCAGAACAAGTTGTTTTAACATGGTTCTAATGTGACCCTTGAAAGTAATTGCAACTCTGTTTTTACACCTCTAACCACAAGGAGGCAACGTTTCCACGCATTACAATTGCCTTATACATAGTTTCAGAGTAAGAAATATTGTTTTTAACCAAACTGAACAACTAAAAGGGAATGCAATATAAGAAGAATCTTTATTTTGAATCTCTGTTCTTTACCTTTTTCAATCTATAAAACAGCTTTGTATTCACCTTAAACACTGTTTCAGGGCAAGAGATTGTGTTTTAGACTAAAAGGGAATGCATTATAAGAAGAATCTTTACTTAGAAACTCTTCTTTACCTTTTTCACACTATGAAACAGCTTTGTATTCACCTTAAACACTGTTTCAGGGCAAGAGATTGTATTTTAGACTAAAAGGGAATGCATTATAAGAAGAATCTTTACTTAGAAACTCTGTTCTTTACCTTTTTCACACTATGAAACAGCTTTGTATTCACCTTAAACACTGTTTCAGGGCAAGAGATTGTGTTTTAGACTAAAAGGGAATGCATTATAAAGAATCTTTACTTTGAAACTCTGTTCTTTGCCTTTTTCACACTATGAAACAGCTTTGTATTCACACTAAACACTGTTTCAGGGCAAGAGATTGTGTTTTAGACTACAAGGGAATGCATTATAAGAAGAATCTTTACTTTGAAACTCTGTTCTTTACCTTTTTCACACTATGAAACAGCTTTATATTCAACTTAAACACTGCTTCAGGGCAACAGATTGTGTTTTAGACTAAAAGGGAATGCATTATAAGAAGAATCTTTACTTTGAAACTCTGTTCTTTGCCTTTTTCACACTATGAAACAGCTTTGTATTCACACTAAACACTGTTTCAGGGCAAGAGATTGTGTTTTAGACTACAAGGGAATGCATTATAAGAAGAATCTTTACTTTGAAACTCTGTTCTTTGCCTTTTTCACACTAAGAAACAGCTTTATATTCAACTTAAACACTGCTTCAGGGCAACAGATTGTGTTTTAGACTAAAAGGGAATGCATTATAAGAAGAATCTTTACTTTGAAACTCTGTTCTTTGCCTTTTTAACACTATGAAACAGCTTTATATTCACACTAAACACTGTTTCAGGGCAAGAGATTGTGTTTTAGACTAAAAGGGAATGCATTATAAGAAGAATCTTTACTTTGAAACTCTGCTCTTTGCCTTTTTCACACTATGAAACAGCTTTGTATTCACACTAAACACTGTTTCAGGGCAAGAGATTGTGTTTTAGACTAAAAGGGAATGCATTATAAGAAGAATCTTTACTTTGAAACTCTGCTCTTTGCCTTTTTCACACTATGAAACAGCTTTGTATTCACACTAAACACTGTTTCAGGGCAAGAGATTGTGTTTTAGACTAAAAGGGAATGCATTATAAGAAGAATCTTTACTTTGAAACTCTGTTCTTTGCCTTTTTAACTCTATGAAACAGCTTTGTATTCACACTAAACACTGTTTCAGGGCAAGAGATTGTGTTTTAGACTAAAAGGGAATGCATTATAAGAAGAATCTTTACTTTGAAACTCTGTTCTTTGCCTTTTTCACACTATGAAACAGCTTTGTATTCACACTAAACACTGTTTCAGGGCAACGGATTGTGTTTTAGACTAAAAGGGAATGCATTATAAGAAGAATCCTTACTTTAAAACTGTGTTCTTTACCTTTTTCACTCTATAAAACAGCTTTGTATTCAACTTAAACACTGTTACAGAGCTAGACATCTTGTTTTTAACCAGACTGAATAACTTACAATATCCTAAGAAAACACATATTTCAAGTGAAAAGAGTTTATCCAGGGCAGAACAAGTTGTTTTAACATGGTTCTAATGTGACCCTTGAAAGTAATTGCAACTCTGTTTTTACACCTCTAACCACAAGGAGGCAACGTTTCCACGCATTACAATTGCCTTATACATAGTTTCAGACTAAGAAATATTGTTTTTAACCAAACTGAACAACTAAAAGGGAATGCAATATAAGAAGAATCTTTATTTTGAATCTCTGTTCTTTACCTTTTTCAATCTATAAAACAGCTTTGTATTCACCTTAAACACTGTTTCAGGGCAAGAGATTGTGTTTTAGACTAAAAGGGAATGCATTATAAAGAATCTTTACTTTGAAACTCTGTTCTTTGCCTTTTTCACACTATGAAACAGCTTTGTATTCACACTAAACACTGTTTCAGGGCAAGAGATTGTGTTTTAGACTACAAGGGAATGCATTATAAGAAGAATCTTTACTTTGAAACTCTGTTCTTTACCTTTTTCACACTATGAAACAGCTTTATATTCAACTTAAACACTGCTTCAGGGCAACAGATTGTGTTTTAGACTAAAAGGGAATGCATTATAAGAAGAATCTTTACTTTGAAACTCTGTTCTTTGCCTTTTTAACACTATGAAACAGCTTTGTATTCACACTAAACACTGTTTCAGGGCAAGAGATTGTGTTTTAGACTAAAAGGGAATGCATTATAAGAAGAATCTTTACTTTGAAACTCTGTTCTTTACCTTTTTCACACTATTAAACAGCTTTGTATTCAACTTAAACACTGTTACAGAGCTAGACATCTTGTTTTTAACCAGACTGAATAACTTACAATATCCTAAGAAAACACATATTTCAAGTGAAAAGAGTTTATCCAGGGCAGAACAAGTTGTTTTAACATGGTTCTAATGTGACCCTTGAAAGTAATTGCAACTCTGTTTTTACACCTCTAACCACAAGGAGGCAACGTTTCCACGCATTACAATTGCCTTATACATAGTTTCAGAGTAAGAAATATTGTTTTTAACCAAACTGAACAACTAAAAGGGAATGCAATATAAGAAGAATCTTTATTTTGAATCTCTGTTCTTTACCTTTTTCAATCTATAAAACAGCTTTGTATTCAACTTAAACACTGTTTCAGGGCAAGAGATTGTGTTTTAGACTACAAGGGAATGCATTATAAGAAAAATCTTTACATTGAAACTCTGTTCTTTACCTTTTTCACACAATGAAACAGCTTTATATTCAACTTAAACACTGCTTCAGGGCAACGGATTGTGTTTTAGACTAAAAGGGAATGCATTATAAGAAGAATCTTTACTTTGAAACTGTTCTTTGCCTTTTTCACACTATGAAACAGCTTTATATTCACACTAAACACTGTTTCAGGGCAAGAGATTGTGTTTTAGACTAAAAGGGAATGCATTATAAGAAGAATCTTTATTTTGAAACTCTGCTCTTTGCCTTTTTCACACTATGAAACAGCTTTGTATTCACACTAAACACTGTTTCAGGGCAAGAGATTGTGTTTTAGACTACAAGGGAAAGCATTATAAGAAGAATCTTTACTTTGAAACTCTGTTCTTTGCCTTTTTCACACTAAGAAACAGCTTTATATTCAACTTAAACACTGCTTCAGGGCAACAGATTGTGTTTTAGACTAAAAGGGAATGCATTATAAGAAGAATCTTTACTTTGAAACTCTGTTCTTTGCCTTTTTAACACTATGAAACAGCTTTATATTCACACTAAACACTGTTTCAGGGCAAGAGATTGTGTTTTAGACTAAAAGGGAATGCATTATAAGAAGAATCTTTACTTTGAAACTCTGCTCTTTGCCTTTTTCACACTATGAAACAGCTTTGTATTCACACTAAACACTGTTTCAGGGCAAGAGATTGTGTTTTAGACTAAAAGGGAATGCATTATAAGAAGAATCTTTACTTTGAAACTCTGCTCTTTGCCTTTTTCACACTATGAAACAGCTTTGTATTCACACTAAACACTGTTTCAGGGCAAGAGATTGTGTTTTAGACTAAAAGGGAATGCATTATAAGAAGAATCTTTACTTTGAAACTCTGTTCTTTGCCTTTTTAACTCTATGAAACAGCTTTGTATTCACACTAAACACTGTTTCAGGGCAAGAGATTGTGTTTTAGACTAAAAGGGAATGCATTATAAGAAGAATCTTTACTTTGAAACTCTGTTCTTTGCCTTTTTCACACTATGAAACAGCTTTGTATTCACACTAAACACTGTTTCAGGGCAACGGATTGTGTTTTAGACTAAAAGGGAATGCATTATAAGAAGAATCCTTACTTTAAAACTGTGTTCTTTACCTTTTTCACTCTATAAAACAGCTTTGTATTCAACTTAAACACTGTTACAGAGCTAGACATCTTGTTTTTAACCAGACTGAATAACTTACAATATCCTAAGAAAACACATATTTCAAGTGAAAAGAGTTTATCCAGGGCAGAACAAGTTGTTTTAACATGGTTCTAATGTGACCCTTGAAAGTAATTGCAACTCTGTTTTTACACCTCTAACCACAAGGAGGCAACGTTTCCACGCATTACAATTGCCTTATACATAGTTTCAGACTAAGAAATATTGTTTTTAACCAAACTGAACAACTAAAAGGGAATGCAATATAAGAAGAATCTTTATTTTGAATCTCTGTTCTTTACCTTTTTCAATCTATAAAACAGCTTTGTATTCACCTTAAACACTGTTTCAGGGCAAGAGATTGTGTTTTAGACTAAAAGGGAATGCATTATAAAGAATCTTTACTTTGAAACTCTGTTCTTTGCCTTTTTCACACTATGAAACAGCTTTGTATTCACACTAAACACTGTTTCAGGGCAAGAGATTGTGTTTTAGACTACAAGGGAATGCATTATAAGAAGAATCTTTACTTTGAAACTCTGTTCTTTACCTTTTTCACACTATGAAACAGCTTTATATTCAACTTAAACACTGCTTCAGGGCAACAGATTGTGTTTTAGACTAAAAGGGAATGCATTATAAGAAGAATCTTTACTTTGAAACTCTGTTCTTTGCCTTTTTAACACTATGAAACAGCTTTGTATTCACACTAAACACTGTTTCAGGGCAAGAGATTGTGTTTTAGACTAAAAGGGAATGCATTATAAGAAGAATCTTTACTTTGAAACTCTGTTCTTTACCTTTTTCACACTATTAAACAGCTTTGTATTCAACTTAAACACTGTTACAGAGCTAGACATCTTGTTTTTAACCAGACTGAATAACTTACAATATCCTAAGAAAACACATATTTCAAGTGAAAAGAGTTTATCCAGGGCAGAACAAGTTGTTTTAACATGGTTCTAATGTGACCCTTGAAAGTAATTGCAACTCTGTTTTTACACCTCTAACCACAAGGAGGCAACGTTTCCACGCATTACAATTGCCTTATACATAGTTTCAGAGTAAGAAATATTGTTTTTAACCAAACTGAACAACTAAAAGGGAATGCAATATAAGAAGAATCTTTATTTTGAATCTCTGTTCTTTACCTTTTTCAATCTATAAAACAGCTTTGTATTCAACTTAAACACTGTTTCAGGGCAAGAGATTGTGTTTTAGACTACAAGGGAATGCATTATAAGAAAAATCTTTACATTGAAACTCTGTTCTTTGCCTTTTTCACACTATGAAACAGCTTTATATTCAACTTAAACACTGCTTCAGGGCAACGGATTGTGTTTTAAACTAAAAGGGAATGCATTATAAGAAGAATCTTTACTTTGAAACTCTGTTCTTTACCTTTTTCACACAATGAAACAGCTTTATATTCAACTTAAACACTGCTGCAGGGCAACAGATTGTGTTTTAGACTAAAAGGGAATGCATTATAAGAAGAATCTTTACTTTGAAACTCTGTTCTTTACCTTTTTCACACTATGAAACAGCTTTATATTCACCTTAAACACTGTTGCAGGGCAAGAGATCGTGTTTAGACTAAAAGGGAATGCATTATAAGAAGAATCTTTACTTAGAAACTGTTCTTTACCTTTTTCACACTATGAAACAGCTTTATATTCACACTAAACACTGTTTCAGGGCAAGAGATTGTGTTTTAGACTACAAGGGAATGCATTATAAGAAGAATCTTTACTTTGAAACTCTGTTCTTTACCTTTTTCACACTATGAAACAGCTTTATATTCAACTTAAACACTGCTTCAGGGCAACAGATTGTGTTTTAGACTAAAAGGGAATGCATTATAAGAAGAATCTTTACTTTGAAACTCTGTTCTTTGCCTTTTTCACACTATGAAACAGCTTTGTATTCACACTAAACACTGTTTCAGGGCAAGAGATTGTGTTTTAGACTACAAGGGAATGCATTATAAGAAGAATCTTTACTTTGAAACTCTGTTCTTTGCCTTTTTCACACTAAGAAACAGCTTTATATTCAACTTAAACACTGCTTCAGGGCAACGGATTGTGTTTTAGACTAAAAGGGAATGCATTATAAGAAGAATCTTTACTTTGAAACTGTTCTTTGCCTTTTTCACACTATGAAACAGCTTTATATTCACACTAAACACTGTTTCAGGGCAAGAGATTGTGTTTTAGACTAAAAGGGAATGCATTATAAGAAGAATCTTTATTTTGAAACTCTGCTCTTTGCCTTTTTCACACTATGAAACAGCTTTGTATTCACACTAAACACTGTTTCAGGGCAAGAGATTGTGTTTTAGACTAAAAGGGAATGCATTATAAGAAGAATCTTTACTTTGAAACTCTGCTCTTTGCCTTTTTCACACTATGAAACAGCTTTGTATTCACACTAAACACTGTTTCAGGGCAAGAGATTGTGTTTTAGACTAAAAGGGAATGCATTATAAGAAGAATCTTTACTTTAAAACTCTGTTCTTTGCCTTTTTAACTCTATGAAACAGCTTTGTATTCACACTAAACACTGTTTCAGGGCAAGAGATTGTGTTTTAGACTAAAAGGGAATGCATTATAAGAAGAATCTTTACTTTGAAACTCTGTTCTTTGCCTTTTTCACACTATGAAACAGCTTTGTATTCACACTAAACACTGTTTCAGGGCAACGGATTGTGTTTTAGACTAAAAGGGAATGCATTATAAGAAGAATCCTTACTTTAAAACTGTGTTCTTTACCTTTTTCACTCTATAAAACAGCTTTGTATTCAACTTAAACACTGTTACAGAGCTAGACATCTTGTTTTTAACCAGACTGAATAACTTACAATATCCTAAGAAAACACATATTTCAAGTGAAAAGAGTTTATCCAGGGCAGAACAAGTTGTTTTAACATGGTTCTAATGTGACCCTTGAAAGTAATTGCAACTCTGTTTTTACACCTCTAACCACAAGGAGGCAACGTTTCCACGCATTACAATTGCCTTATACATAGTTTCAGAGTAAGAAATATTGTTTTTAACCAAACTGAACAACTAAAAGGGAATGCAATATAAGAAGAATCTTTATTTTGAATCTCTGTTCTTTACCTTTTTCAATCTATAAAACAGCTTTGTATTCACCTTAAACACTGTTTCAGGGCAAGAGATTGTGTTTTAGACTAAAAGGGAATGCATTATAAGAAGAATCTTTACTTAGAAACTCTTCTTTACCTTTTTCACACTATGAAACAGCTTTGTATTCACCTTAAACACTGTTTCAGGGCAAGAGATTGTATTTTAGACTAAAAGGGAATGCATTATAAGAAGAATCTTTACTTAGAAACTCTGTTCTTTACCTTTTTCACACTATGAAACAGCTTTGTATTCACCTTAAACACTGTTTCAGGGCAAGAGATTGTGTTTTAGACTAAAAGGGAATGCATTATAAAGAATCTTTACTTTGAAACTCTGTTCTTTGCCTTTTTCACACTATGAAACAGCTTTGTATTCACACTAAACACTGTTTCAGGGCAAGAGATTGTGTTTTAGACTACAAGGGAATGCATTATAAGAAGAATCTTTACTTTGAAACTCTGTTCTTTACCTTTTTCACACTATGAAACAGCTTTATATTCAACTTAAACACTGCTTCAGGGCAACAGATTGTGTTTTAGACTAAAAGGGAATGCATTATAAGAAGAATCTTTACTTTGAAACTCTGTTCTTTGCCTTTTTAACACTATGAAACAGCTTTGTATTCACACTAAACACTGTTTCAGGGCAAGAGATTGTGTTTTAGACTAAAAGGGAATGCATTATAAGAAGAATCTTTACTTTGAAACTCTGTTCTTTACCTTTTTCACACTATGAAACAGTTTTGTATTCACCCTAAACACTGTTTCAGGGCAAGAGATTGTGTTTTAGACTAAAAGGGAATGCAATATAAGAAGAATCTTTACTTTGAAACTCTGTTCTTTGCCTTTTTCACACTAAGAAACAGCTTTATATTCAACTTAAACACTGCTTCAGGGCAACGGATTGTGTTTTAGACTAAAAGGGAATGCATTATAAGAAGAATCTTTACTTTGAAACTCTGTTCTTTGCCTTTTTAACACTATGAAACAGCTTTGTATTCACACTAAACACTGTTTCAGGGCAAGAGATTGTGTTTTAGACTAAAAGGGAATGCATTATAAGAAGAATCTTTACTTTGAAACTGTTCTTTGCCTTTTTAACACTATGAAACAGTTTTGTATTCACACTAAACACTGTTTCAGGGCAAGAGATTGTGTTTTAGACTAAAAGGGAATGCATTATAAAGAATCTTTACTTTGAAACTCTGTTCTTTGCCTTTTTCACACTATGAAACAGCTTTGTATTCACACTAAACACTGTTTCAGGGCAAGAGATTGTGTTTTAGACTAAAAGGGAATGCATTATAAGAAGAATCTTTACTTTGAAACTCTGTTCTTTACCTTTTTCTCACTATGAAACAGCTTTAAGTTCATCTTAAACACTGCTTCAGGGCAACAGATTGTGTTTTAGACTAAAAGGGAATGCATTATAAGAAGAATCTTTACTTTGAAACTCTGTTCTTTACCTTTTTCACACTATGAAACAGCTTTATATTCAACTTAAACACTGCTTCAGGGCAACAGATTGTGTTTTAGACTAAAAGGGAATGCATTATAAGAAGAATCTTTACTTTGAAACTCTGTTCTTTGCCTTTTTAACACTATGAAACAGCTTTGTATTCACACTAAACACTGTTTCAGGGCAAGAGATTGTGTTTTAGACTAAAAGGGAATGCATTATAAGAAGAATCTTTACTTTGAAACTCTGTTCTTTGCCTTTTTCACACTATGAAACAGCTTTATATTCACACTAAACACTGTTTCAGGGCAAGAGATTGTGTTTTAGACTAAAAGGGAATGCATTATAAGAAGAATCTTTACTTTGAAACTCTGCTCTTTGCCTTTTTCACACTATGAAACAGCTTTGTATTCACCTTAAACACTGTTTCAGGGCAAGAGATTGTGTTTTAGACTAAAAGGGAATGCATTATAAGAAGAATCTTTACTTTGAAACTCTGTTCTTTACCTTTTTCACACAATGAAACAGCTTTGTATTCACCTTAAACACTGTTGCAGGGCAAGAGATCGTGTTTAGACTAAAAGGGAATGCATTATTAGAAGAATCTTTACTTAGAAACTGTTCTTTACCTTTTTCACACTATGAAACAGCTTTGTATTCACTTTAAACACTGTTTCAGGGCAAGAGATTGTGTTTTAGACTACAAGGGAATGCATTATAAGAAGAATCTTTACTTTGAAACTCTGTTCTTTGCCTTTTTCACACTATGAAACAGCTTTATATTCACACTAAACACTTTTTCAGGGCAAGAGATTGTGTTTTAGACTAAAAGGGAATGCATTTTTGAAGAATCTTTACTTTGAAACTCTGTTCTTTGCCTTTTTCACACTATGAAACAGCTTTGTATTCACACTAAACACTGTTTCAGGGCAAGAGATTGTGTTTTAGACTAAAAGGGAATGCATTATAAGAAGAATCTTTACTTTGAAACTCTGTTCTTTGCCTTTTTCACACTAAGAAACAGCTTTGTATTCACCTTAAACACTGTTTCAGGGCAAGAGATTGTGTTTTAGACTAAAAGGGAATGCATTATAAAGAATCTTTACTTTGAAACTCTGTTCTTTGCCTTTTTCACACTATGAAACAGCTTTGTATTCACACTAAACACTGTTTGAGGGCAAGAGATTGTGTTTTAGACTACAAGGGAATGCATTATAAGAAGAATCTTTACTTTGAAACTCTGTTCTTTACCTTTTTCACACTATGAAACAGCTTTATATTCAACTTAAACACTGCTTCAGGGCAACAGATTGTGTTTTAGACTAAAAGGGAATGCATTATAAGAAGAATCTTTACTTTGAAACTCTGTTCTTTGCCTTTTTAACACTATGAAACAGCTTTGTATTCACACTAAACACTGTTTCAGGGCAAGAGATTGTGTTTTAGACTAAAAGGGAATGCATTATAAGAAGAATCTTTACTTTGAAACTCTGTTCTTTACCTTTTTCACACTATTAAACAGCTTTGTATTCAACTTAAACACTGTTACAGAGCTAGACATCTTGTTTTTAACCAGACTGAATAACTTACAATATCCTAAGAAAACACATATTTCAAGTGAAAAGAGTTTATCCAGGGCAGAACAAGTTGTTTTAACATGGTTCTAATGTGACCCTTGAAAGTAATTGCAACTCTGTTTTTACACCTCTAACCACAAGGAGGCAACGTTTCCACGCATTACAATTGCCTTATACATAGTTTCAGAGTAAGAAATATTGTTTTTAACCAAACTGAACAACTAAAAGGGAATGCAATATAAGAAGAATCTTTATTTTGAATCTCTGTTCTTTACCTTTTTCAATCTATAAAACAGCTTTGTATTCAACTTAAACACTGTTTCAGGGCAAGAGATTGTGTTTTAGACTACAAGGGAATGCATTATAAGAAAAATCTTTACATTGAAACTCTGTTCTTTGCCTTTTTCACACTATGAAACAGCTTTATATTCAACTTAAACACTGCTTCAGGGCAACGGATTGTGTTTTAAACTAAAAGGGAATGCATTATAAGAAGAATCTTTACTTTGAAACTCTGTTCTTTACCTTTTTCACACAATGAAACAGCTTTATATTCAACTTAAACACTGCTTCAGGGCAACAGATTGTGTTTTAGACTAAAAGGGAATGCATTATAAGAAGAATCTTTACTTTGAAACTCTGTTCTTTACCTTTTTCACACTATGAAACAGCTTTATATTCACCTTAAACACTGTTGCAGGGCAAGAGATCGTGTTTAGACTAAAAGGGAATGCATTATTAGAAGAATCTTTACTTAGAAACTGTTCTTTACCTTTTTCACACTATGAAACAGCTTTGTATTCACCTTAAACACTGTTTCAGGGCAAGAGATTGTGTTTTAGACTAAAAGGGAATGCATTATAAGAAGAATCTTTACTTAGAAACTCTTCTTTACCTTTTTCACACTATGAAACAGCTTTGTATTCACCTTAAACACTGTTTCAGGGCAAGAGATTGTATTTTAGACTAAAAGGGAATGCATTATAAGAAGAATCTTTACTTAGAAACTCTGTTCTTTACCTTTTTCACACTATGAAACAGCTTTGTATTCACCTTAAACACTGTTTCAGGGCAAGAGATTGTGTTTTAGACTAAAAGGGAATGCATTATAAAGAATCTTTACTTTGAAACTCTGTTCTTTGCCTTTTTCACACTATGAAACAGCTTTGTATTCACACTAAACACTGTTTCAGGGCAAGAGATTGTGTTTTAGACTACAAGGGAATGCATTATAAGAAGAATCTTTACTTTGAAACTCTGTTCTTTACCTTTTTCACACTATGAAACAGCTTTATATTCAACTTAAACACTGCTTCAGGGCAACAGATTGTGTTTTAGACTAAAAGGGAATGCATTATAAGAAGAATCTTTACTTTGAAACTCTGTTCTTTGCCTTTTTCACACTATGAAACAGCTTTGTATTCACACTAAACACTGTTTCAGGGCAAGAGATTGTGTTTTAGACTACAAGGGAATGCATTATAAGAAGAATCTTTACTTTGAAACTCTGTTCTTTGCCTTTTTCACACTAAGAAACAGCTTTATATTCAACTTAAACACTGCTTCAGGGCAACGGATTGTGTTTTAGACTAAAAGGGAATGCATTATAAGAAGAATCTTTACTTTGAAACTCTGCTCTTTGCCTTTTTCACACTATGAAACAGCTTTGTATTCACACTAAACACTGTTTCAGGGCAAGAGATTGTGTTTTAGACTAAAAGGGAATGCATTATAAGAAGAATCTTTACTTTGAAACTCTGCTCTTTGCCTTTTTCACACTATGAAACAGCTTTGTATTCACACTAAACACTGTTTCAGGGCAAGAGATTGTGTTTTAGACTAAAAGGGAATGCATTATAAGAAGAATCTTTACTTTAAAACTCTGTTCTTTGCCTTTTTAACTCTATGAAACAGCTTTGTATTCACACTAAACACTGTTTCAGGGCAAGAGATTGTGTTTTAGACTAAAAGGGAATGCATTATAAGAAGAATCTTTACTTTGAAACTCTGTTCTTTGCCTTTTTCACACTATGAAACAGCTTTGTATTCACACTAAACACTGTTTCAGGGCAACGGATTGTGTTTTAGACTAAAAGGGAATGCATTATAAGAAGAATCCTTACTTTAAAACTGTGTTCTTTACCTTTTTCACTCTATAAAACAGCTTTGTATTCAACTTAAACACTGTTACAGAGCTAGACATCTTGTTTTTAACCAGACTGAATAACTTACAATATCCTAAGAAAACACATATTTCAAGTGAAAAGAGTTTATCCAGGGCAGAACAAGTTGTTTTAACATGGTTCTAATGTGACCCTTGAAAGTAATTGCAACTCTGTTTTTACACCTCTAACCACAAGGAGGCAACGTTTCCACGCATTACAATTGCCTTAAACATAGTTTCAGAGTAAGAAATATTGTTTTTAACCAAACTGAACAACTAAAAGGGAATGCAATATAAGAAGAATCTTTATTTTGAATCTCTGTTCTTTACCTTTTTCAATCTATAAAACAGCTTTGTATTCACCTTAAACACTGTTTCAGGGCAAGAGATTGTGTTTTAGACTAAAAGGGAATGCATTATAAGAAGAATCTTTACTTAGAAACTCTTCTTTACCTTTTTCACACTATGAAACAGCTTTGTATTCACCTTAAACACTGTTTCAGGGCAAGAGATTGTATTTTAGACTAAAAGGGAATGCATTATAAGAAGAATCTTTACTTAGAAACTCTTCTTTACCTTTTTCACACTATGAAACAGCTTTGTATTCACCTTAAACACTGTTTCAGGGCAAGAGATTGTATTTTAGACTAAAAGGGAATGCATTATAAGAAGAATCTTTACTTAGAAACTCTGTTCTTTACCTTTTTCACACTATGAAACAGCTTTGTATTCACCTTAAACACTGTTTCAGGGCAAGAGATTGTGTTTTAGACTAAAAGGGAATGCATTATAAAGAATCTTTACTTTGAAACTCTGTTCTTTGCCTTTTTCACACTATGAAACAGCTTTGTATTCACACTAAACACTGTTTCAGGGCAAGAGATTGTGTTTTAGACTACAAGGGAATGCATTATAAGAAGAATCTTTACTTTGAAACTCTGTTCTTTACCTTTTTCACACTATGAAACAGCTTTATATTCAACTTAAACACTGCTTCAGGGCAACAGATTGTGTTTTAGACTAAAAGGGAATGCATTATAAGAAGAATCTTTACTTTGAAACTCTGTTCTTTGCCTTTTTCACACTATGAAACAGCTTTGTATTCACACTAAACACTGTTTCAGGGCAAGAGATTGTGTTTTAGACTACAAGGGAATGCATTATAAGAAGAATCTTTACTTTGAAACTCTGTTCTTTGCCTTTTTCACACTAAGAAACAGCTTTATATTCAACTTAAACACTGCTTCAGGGCAACGGATTGTGTTTTAGACTAAAAGGGAATGCATTATAAGAAGAATCTTTACTTTGAAACTGTTCTTTGCCTTTTTCACACTATGAAACAGCTTTATATTCACACTAAACACTGTTTCAGGGCAAGAGATTGTGTTTTAGACTAAAAGGGAATGCATTATAAGAAGAATCTTTATTTTGAAACTCTGCTCTTTGCCTTTTTCACACTATGAAACAGCTTTGTATTCACACTAAACACTGTTTCAGGGCAAGAGATTGTGTTTTAGACTAAAAGGGAATGCATTATAAGAAGAATCTTTACTTTGAAACTCTGCTCTTTGCCTTTTTCACACTATGAAACAGCTTTGTATTCACACTAAACACTGTTTCAGGGCAAGAGATTGTGTTTTAGACTAAAAGGGAATGCATTATAAGAAGAATCTTTACTTTAAAACTCTGTTCTTTGCCTTTTTAACTCTATGAAACAGCTTTGTATTCACACTAAACACTGTTTCAGGGCAAGAGATTGTGTTTTAGACTAAAAGGGAATGCATTATAAGAAGAATCTTTACTTTGAAACTCTGTTCTTTGCCTTTTTCACACTATGAAACAGCTTTGTATTCACACTAAACACTGTTTCAGGGCAACGGATTGTGTTTTAGACTAAAAGGGAATGCATTATAAGAAGAATCCTTACTTTAAAACTGTGTTCTTTACCTTTTTCACTCTATAAAACAGCTTTGTATTCAACTTAAACACTGTTACAGAGCTAGACATCTTGTTTTTAACCAGACTGAATAACTTACAATATCCTAAGAAAACACATATTTCAAGTGAAAAGAGTTTATCCAGGGCAGAACAAGTTGTTTTAACATGGTTCTAATGTGACCCTTGAAAGTAATTGCAACTCTGTTTTTACACCTCTAACCACAAGGAGGCAACGTTTCCACGCATTACAATTGCCTTATACATAGTTTCAGAGTAAGAAATATTGTTTTTAACCAAACTGAACAACTAAAAGGGAATGCAATATAAGAAGAATCTTTATTTTGAATCTCTGTTCTTTACCTTTTTCAATCTATAAAACAGCTTTGTATTCACCTTAAACACTGTTTCAGGGCAAGAGATTGTGTTTTAGACTAAAAGGGAATGCATTATAAGAAGAATCTTTACTTAGAAACTCTTCTTTACCTTTTTCACACTATGAAACAGCTTTGTATTCACCTTAAACACTGTTTCAGGGCAAGAGATTGTATTTTAGACTAAAAGGGAATGCATTATAAGAAGAATCTTTACTTAGAAACTCTGTTCTTTACCTTTTTCACACTATGAAACAGCTTTGTATTCACCTTAAACACTGTTTCAGGGCAAGAGATTGTGTTTTAGACTAAAAGGGAATGCATTATAAAGAATCTTTACTTTGAAACTCTGTTCTTTGCCTTTTTCACACTATGAAACAGCTTTGTATTCACACTAAACACTGTTTCAGGGCAAGAGATTGTGTTTTAGACTACAAGGGAATGCATTATAAGAAGAATCTTTACTTTGAAACTCTGTTCTTTACCTTTTTCACACTATGAAACAGCTTTATATTCAACTTAAACACTGCTTCAGGGCAACAGATTGTGTTTTAGACTAAAAGGGAATGCATTATAAGAAGAATCTTTACTTTGAAACTCTGTTCTTTGCCTTTTTCACACTATGAAACAGCTTTGTATTCACACTAAACACTGTTTCAGGGCAAGAGATTGTGTTTTAGACTACAAGGGAATGCATTATAAGAAGAATCTTTACTTTGAAACTCTGTTCTTTGCCTTTTTCACACTAAGAAACAGCTTTATATTCAACTTAAACACTGCTTCAGGGCAACAGATTGTGTTTTAGACTAAAAGGGAATGCATTATAAGAAGAATCTTTACTTTGAAACTCTGTTCTTTGCCTTTTTAACACTATGAAACAGCTTTATATTCACACTAAACACTGTTTCAGGGCAAGAGATTGTGTTTTAGACTAAAAGGGAATGCATTATAAGAAGAATCTTTACTTTGAAACTCTGCTCTTTGCCTTTTTCACACTATGAAACAGCTTTGTATTCACACTAAACACTGTTTCAGGGCAAGAGATTGTGTTTTAGACTAAAAGGGAATGCATTATAAGAAGAATCTTTACTTTGAAACTCTGCTCTTTGCCTTTTTCACACTATGAAACAGCTTTGTATTCACACTAAACACTGTTTCAGGGCAAGAGATTGTGTTTTAGACTAAAAGGGAATGCATTATAAGAAGAATCTTTACTTTGAAACTCTGTTCTTTGCCTTTTTAACTCTATGAAACAGCTTTGTATTCACACTAAACACTGTTTCAGGGCAAGAGATTGTGTTTTAGACTAAAAGGGAATGCATTATAAGAAGAATCTTTACTTTGAAACTCTGTTCTTTGCCTTTTTCACACTATGAAACAGCTTTGTATTCACACTAAACACTGTTTCAGGGCAACGGATTGTGTTTTAGACTAAAAGGGAATGCATTATAAGAAGAATCCTTACTTTAAAACTGTGTTCTTTACCTTTTTCACTCTATAAAACAGCTTTGTATTCAACTTAAACACTGTTACAGAGCTAGACATCTTGTTTTTAACCAGACTGAATAACTTACAATATCCTAAGAAAACACATATTTCAAGTGAAAAGAGTTTATCCAGGGCAGAACAAGTTGTTTTAACATGGTTCTAATGTGACCCTTGAAAGTAATTGCAACTCTGTTTTTACACCTCTAACCACAAGGAGGCAACGTTTCCACGCATTACAATTGCCTTATACATAGTTTCAGACTAAGAAATATTGTTTTTAACCAAACTGAACAACTAAAAGGGAATGCAATATAAGAAGAATCTTTATTTTGAATCTCTGTTCTTTACCTTTTTCAATCTATAAAACAGCTTTGTATTCACCTTAAACACTGTTTCAGGGCAAGAGATTGTGTTTTAGACTAAAAGGGAATGCATTATAAAGAATCTTTACTTTGAAACTCTGTTCTTTGCCTTTTTCACACTATGAAACAGCTTTGTATTCACACTAAACACTGTTTCAGGGCAAGAGATTGTGTTTTAGACTACAAGGGAATGCATTATAAGAAGAATCTTTACTTTGAAACTCTGTTCTTTACCTTTTTCACACTATGAAACAGCTTTATATTCAACTTAAACACTGCTTCAGGGCAACAGATTGTGTTTTAGACTAAAAGGGAATGCATTATAAGAAGAATCTTTACTTTGAAACTCTGTTCTTTGCCTTTTTAACACTATGAAACAGCTTTGTATTCACACTAAACACTGTTTCAGGGCAAGAGATTGTGTTTTAGACTAAAAGGGAATGCATTATAAGAAGAATCTTTACTTTGAAACTCTGTTCTTTACCTTTTTCACACTATTAAACAGCTTTGTATTCAACTTAAACACTGTTACAGAGCTAGACATCTTGTTTTTAACCAGACTGAATAACTTACAATATCCTAAGAAAACACATATTTCAAGTGAAAAGAGTTTATCCAGGGCAGAACAAGTTGTTTTAACATGGTTCTAATGTGACCCTTGAAAGTAATTGCAACTCTGTTTTTACACCTCTAACCACAAGGAGGCAACGTTTCCACGCATTACAATTGCCTTATACATAGTTTCAGAGTAAGAAATATTGTTTTTAACCAAACTGAACAACTAAAAGGGAATGCAATATAAGAAGAATCTTTATTTTGAATCTCTGTTCTTTACCTTTTTCAATCTATAAAACAGCTTTGTATTCAACTTAAACACTGTTTCAGGGCAAGAGATTGTGTTTTAGACTACAAGGGAATGCATTATAAGAAAAATCTTTACATTGAAACTCTGTTCTTTACCTTTTTCACACAATGAAACAGCTTTATATTCAACTTAAACACTGCTTCAGGGCAACGGATTGTGTTTTAGACTAAAAGGGAATGCATTATAAGAAGAATCTTTACTTTGAAACTGTTCTTTGCCTTTTTCACACTATGAAACAGCTTTATATTCACACTAAACACTGTTTCAGGGCAAGAGATTGTGTTTTAGACTAAAAGGGAATGCATTATAAGAAGAATCTTTATTTTGAAACTCTGCTCTTTGCCTTTTTCACACTATGAAACAGCTTTGTATTCACACTAAACACTGTTTCAGGGCAAGAGATTGTGTTTTAGACTACAAGGGAAAGCATTATAAGAAGAATCTTTACTTTGAAACTCTGTTCTTTGCCTTTTTCACACTAAGAAACAGCTTTATATTCAACTTAAACACTGCTTCAGGGCAACAGATTGTGTTTTAGACTAAAAGGGAATGCATTATAAGAAGAATCTTTACTTTGAAACTCTGTTCTTTGCCTTTTTAACACTATGAAACAGCTTTATATTCACACTAAACACTGTTTCAGGGCAAGAGATTGTGTTTTAGACTAAAAGGGAATGCATTATAAGAAGAATCTTTACTTTGAAACTCTGCTCTTTGCCTTTTTCACACTATGAAACAGCTTTGTATTCACACTAAACACTGTTTCAGGGCAAGAGATTGTGTTTTAGACTAAAAGGGAATGCATTATAAGAAGAATCTTTACTTTGAAACTCTGCTCTTTGCCTTTTTCACACTATGAAACAGCTTTGTATTCACACTAAACACTGTTTCAGGGCAAGAGATTGTGTTTTAGACTAAAAGGGAATGCATTATAAGAAGAATCTTTACTTTGAAACTCTGTTCTTTGCCTTTTTAACTCTATGAAACAGCTTTGTATTCACACTAAACACTGTTTCAGGGCAAGAGATTGTGTTTTAGACTAAAAGGGAATGCATTATAAGAAGAATCTTTACTTTGAAACTCTGTTCTTTGCCTTTTTCACACTATGAAACAGCTTTGTATTCACACTAAACACTGTTTCAGGGCAACGGATTGTGTTTTAGACTAAAAGGGAATGCATTATAAGAAGAATCCTTACTTTAAAACTGTGTTCTTTACCTTTTTCACTCTATAAAACAGCTTTGTATTCAACTTAAACACTGTTACAGAGCTAGACATCTTGTTTTTAACCAGACTGAATAACTTACAATATCCTAAGAAAACACATATTTCAAGTGAAAAGAGTTTATCCAGGGCAGAACAAGTTGTTTTAACATGGTTCTAATGTGACCCTTGAAAGTAATTGCAACTCTGTTTTTACACCTCTAACCACAAGGAGGCAACGTTTCCACGCATTACAATTGCCTTATACATAGTTTCAGACTAAGAAATATTGTTTTTAACCAAACTGAACAACTAAAAGGGAATGCAATATAAGAAGAATCTTTATTTTGAATCTCTGTTCTTTACCTTTTTCAATCTATAAAACAGCTTTGTATTCACCTTAAACACTGTTTCAGGGCAAGAGATTGTGTTTTAGACTAAAAGGGAATGCATTATAAAGAATCTTTACTTTGAAACTCTGTTCTTTGCCTTTTTCACACTATGAAACAGCTTTGTATTCACACTAAACACTGTTTCAGGGCAAGAGATTGTGTTTTAGACTACAAGGGAATGCATTATAAGAAGAATCTTTACTTTGAAACTCTGTTCTTTACCTTTTTCACACTATGAAACAGCTTTATATTCAACTTAAACACTGCTTCAGGGCAACAGATTGTGTTTTAGACTAAAAGGGAATGCATTATAAGAAGAATCTTTACTTTGAAACTCTGTTCTTTGCCTTTTTAACACTATGAAACAGCTTTGTATTCACACTAAACACTGTTTCAGGGCAAGAGATTGTGTTTTAGACTAAAAGGGAATGCATTATAAGAAGAATCTTTACTTTGAAACTCTGTTCTTTACCTTTTTCACACTATTAAACAGCTTTGTATTCAACTTAAACACTGTTACAGAGCTAGACATCTTGTTTTTAACCAGACTGAATAACTTACAATATCCTAAGAAAACACATATTTCAAGTGAAAAGAGTTTATCCAGGGCAGAACAAGTTGTTTTAACATGGTTCTAATGTGACCCTTGAAAGTAATTGCAACTCTGTTTTTACACCTCTAACCACAAGGAGGCAACGTTTCCACGCATTACAATTGCCTTATACATAGTTTCAGAGTAAGAAATATTGTTTTTAACCAAACTGAACAACTAAAAGGGAATGCAATATAAGAAGAATCTTTATTTTGAATCTCTGTTCTTTACCTTTTTCAATCTATAAAACAGCTTTGTATTCAACTTAAACACTGTTTCAGGGCAAGAGATTGTGTTTTAGACTACAAGGGAATGCATTATAAGAAAAATCTTTACATTGAAACTCTGTTCTTTGCCTTTTTCACACTATGAAACAGCTTTATATTCAACTTAAACACTGCTTCAGGGCAACGGATTGTGTTTTAAACTAAAAGGGAATGCATTATAAGAAGAATCTTTACTTTGAAACTCTGTTCTTTACCTTTTTCACACAATGAAACAGCTTTATATTCAACTTAAACACTGCTGCAGGGCAACAGATTGTGTTTTAGACTAAAAGGGAATGCATTATAAGAAGAATCTTTACTTTGAAACTCTGTTCTTTACCTTTTTCACACTATGAAACAGCTTTATATTCACCTTAAACACTGTTGCAGGGCAAGAGATCGTGTTTAGACTAAAAGGGAATGCATTATAAGAAGAATCTTTACTTAGAAACTGTTCTTTACCTTTTTCACACTATGAAACAGCTTTATATTCACACTAAACACTGTTTCAGGGCAAGAGATTGTGTTTTAGACTACAAGGGAATGCATTATAAGAAGAATCTTTACTTTGAAACTCTGTTCTTTACCTTTTTCACACTATGAAACAGCTTTATATTCAACTTAAACACTGCTTCAGGGCAACAGATTGTGTTTTAGACTAAAAGGGAATGCATTATAAGAAGAATCTTTACTTTGAAACTCTGTTCTTTGCCTTTTTCACACTATGAAACAGCTTTGTATTCACACTAAACACTGTTTCAGGGCAAGAGATTGTGTTTTAGACTACAAGGGAATGCATTATAAGAAGAATCTTTACTTTGAAACTCTGTTCTTTGCCTTTTTCACACTAAGAAACAGCTTTATATTCAACTTAAACACTGCTTCAGGGCAACGGATTGTGTTTTAGACTAAAAGGGAATGCATTATAAGAAGAATCTTTACTTTGAAACTGTTCTTTGCCTTTTTCACACTATGAAACAGCTTTATATTCACACTAAACACTGTTTCAGGGCAAGAGATTGTGTTTTAGACTAAAAGGGAATGCATTATAAGAAGAATCTTTATTTTGAAACTCTGCTCTTTGCCTTTTTCACACTATGAAACAGCTTTGTATTCACACTAAACACTGTTTCAGGGCAAGAGATTGTGTTTTAGACTAAAAGGGAATGCATTATAAGAAGAATCTTTACTTTGAAACTCTGCTCTTTGCCTTTTTCACACTATGAAACAGCTTTGTATTCACACTAAACACTGTTTCAGGGCAAGAGATTGTGTTTTAGACTAAAAGGGAATGCATTATAAGAAGAATCTTTACTTTAAAACTCTGTTCTTTGCCTTTTTAACTCTATGAAACAGCTTTGTATTCACACTAAACACTGTTTCAGGGCAAGAGATTGTGTTTTAGACTAAAAGGGAATGCATTATAAGAAGAATCTTTACTTTGAAACTCTGTTCTTTGCCTTTTTCACACTATGAAACAGCTTTGTATTCACACTAAACACTGTTTCAGGGCAACGGATTGTGTTTTAGACTAAAAGGGAATGCATTATAAGAAGAATCCTTACTTTAAAACTGTGTTCTTTACCTTTTTCACTCTATAAAACAGCTTTGTATTCAACTTAAACACTGTTACAGAGCTAGACATCTTGTTTTTAACCAGACTGAATAACTTACAATATCCTAAGAAAACACATATTTCAAGTGAAAAGAGTTTATCCAGGGCAGAACAAGTTGTTTTAACATGGTTCTAATGTGACCCTTGAAAGTAATTGCAACTCTGTTTTTACACCTCTAACCACAAGGAGGCAACGTTTCCACGCATTACAATTGCCTTATACATAGTTTCAGAGTAAGAAATATTGTTTTTAACCAAACTGAACAACTAAAAGGGAATGCAATATAAGAAGAATCTTTATTTTGAATCTCTGTTCTTTACCTTTTTCAATCTATAAAACAGCTTTGTATTCACCTTAAACACTGTTTCAGGGCAAGAGATTGTGTTTTAGACTAAAAGGGAATGCATTATAAGAAGAATCTTTACTTAGAAACTCTTCTTTACCTTTTTCACACTATGAAACAGCTTTGTATTCACCTTAAACACTGTTTCAGGGCAAGAGATTGTATTTTAGACTAAAAGGGAATGCATTATAAGAAGAATCTTTACTTAGAAACTCTGTTCTTTACCTTTTTCACACTATGAAACAGCTTTGTATTCACCTTAAACACTGTTTCAGGGCAAGAGATTGTGTTTTAGACTAAAAGGGAATGCATTATAAAGAATCTTTACTTTGAAACTCTGTTCTTTGCCTTTTTCACACTATGAAACAGCTTTGTATTCACACTAAACACTGTTTCAGGGCAAGAGATTGTGTTTTAGACTACAAGGGAATGCATTATAAGAAGAATCTTTACTTTGAAACTCTGTTCTTTACCTTTTTCACACTATGAAACAGCTTTATATTCAACTTAAACACTGCTTCAGGGCAACAGATTGTGTTTTAGACTAAAAGGGAATGCATTATAAGAAGAATCTTTACTTTGAAACTCTGTTCTTTGCCTTTTTAACACTATGAAACAGCTTTGTATTCACACTAAACACTGTTTCAGGGCAAGAGATTGTGTTTTAGACTAAAAGGGAATGCATTATAAGAAGAATCTTTACTTTGAAACTCTGTTCTTTACCTTTTTCACACTATGAAACAGTTTTGTATTCACCCTAAACACTGTTTCAGGGCAAGAGATTGTGTTTTAGACTAAAAGGGAATGCAATATAAGAAGAATCTTTACTTTGAAACTCTGTTCTTTGCCTTTTTCACACTAAGAAACAGCTTTATATTCAACTTAAACACTGCTTCAGGGCAACGGATTGTGTTTTAGACTAAAAGGGAATGCATTATAAGAAGAATCTTTACTTTGAAACTCTGTTCTTTGCCTTTTTAACACTATGAAACAGCTTTGTATTCACACTAAACACTGTTTCAGGGCAAGAGATTGTGTTTTAGACTAAAAGGGAATGCATTATAAGAAGAATCTTTACTTTGAAACTGTTCTTTGCCTTTTTAACACTATGAAACAGTTTTGTATTCACACTAAACACTGTTTCAGGGCAAGAGATTGTGTTTTAGACTAAAAGGGAATGCATTATAAAGAATCTTTACTTTGAAACTCTGTTCTTTGCCTTTTTCACACTATGAAACAGCTTTGTATTCACACTAAACACTGTTTCAGGGCAAGAGATTGTGTTTTAGACTAAAAGGGAATGCATTATAAGAAGAATCTTTACTTTGAAACTCTGTTCTTTACCTTTTTCTCACTATGAAACAGCTTTAAGTTCATCTTAAACACTGCTTCAGGGCAACAGATTGTGTTTTAGACTAAAAGGGAATGCATTATAAGAAGAATCTTTACTTTGAAACTCTGTTCTTTACCTTTTTCACACTATGAAACAGCTTTATATTCAACTTAAACACTGCTTCAGGGCAACAGATTGTGTTTTAGACTAAAAGGGAATGCATTATAAGAAGAATCTTTACTTTGAAACTCTGTTCTTTGCCTTTTTAACACTATGAAACAGCTTTGTATTCACACTAAACACTGTTTCAGGGCAAGAGATTGTGTTTTAGACTAAAAGGGAATGCATTATAAGAAGAATCTTTACTTTGAAACTCTGTTCTTTGCCTTTTTCACACTATGAAACAGCTTTATATTCACACTAAACACTGTTTCAGGGCAAGAGATTGTGTTTTAGACTAAAAGGGAATGCATTATAAGAAGAATCTTTACTTTGAAACTCTGCTCTTTGCCTTTTTCACACTATGAAACAGCTTTGTATTCACCTTAAACACTGTTTCAGGGCAAGAGATTGTGTTTTAGACTAAAAGGGAATGCATTATAAGAAGAATCTTTACTTTGAAACTCTGTTCTTTACCTTTTTCACACAATGAAACAGCTTTGTATTCACCTTAAACACTGTTGCAGGGCAAGAGATCGTGTTTAGACTAAAAGGGAATGCATTATTAGAAGAATCTTTACTTAGAAACTGTTCTTTACCTTTTTCACACTATGAAACAGCTTTGTATTCACTTTAAACACTGTTTCAGGGCAAGAGATTGTGTTTTAGACTACAAGGGAATGCATTATAAGAAGAATCTTTACTTTGAAACTCTGTTCTTTGCCTTTTTCACACTATGAAACAGCTTTATATTCACACTAAACACTTTTTCAGGGCAAGAGATTGTGTTTTAGACTAAAAGGGAATGCATTTTTGAAGAATCTTTACTTTGAAACTCTGTTCTTTGCCTTTTTCACACTATGAAACAGCTTTGTATTCACACTAAACACTGTTTCAGGGCAAGAGATTGTGTTTTAGACTAAAAGGGAATGCATTATAAGAAGAATCTTTACTTTGAAACTCTGTTCTTTGCCTTTTTCACACTAAGAAACAGCTTTGTATTCACCTTAAACACTGTTTCAGGGCAAGAGATTGTGTTTTAGACTAAAAGGGAATGCATTATAAAGAATCTTTACTTTGAAACTCTGTTCTTTGCCTTTTTCACACTATGAAACAGCTTTGTATTCACACTAAACACTGTTTGAGGGCAAGAGATTGTGTTTTAGACTACAAGGGAATGCATTATAAGAAGAATCTTTACTTTGAAACTCTGTTCTTTACCTTTTTCACACTATGAAACAGCTTTATATTCAACTTAAACACTGCTTCAGGGCAACAGATTGTGTTTTAGACTAAAAGGGAATGCATTATAAGAAGAATCTTTACTTTGAAACTCTGTTCTTTGCCTTTTTAACACTATGAAACAGCTTTGTATTCACACTAAACACTGTTTCAGGGCAAGAGATTGTGTTTTAGACTAAAAGGGAATGCATTATAAGAAGAATCTTTACTTTGAAACTCTGTTCTTTACCTTTTTCACACTATTAAACAGCTTTGTATTCAACTTAAACACTGTTACAGAGCTAGACATCTTGTTTTTAACCAGACTGAATAACTTACAATATCCTAAGAAAACACATATTTCAAGTGAAAAGAGTTTATCCAGGGCAGAACAAGTTGTTTTAACATGGTTCTAATGTGACCCTTGAAAGTAATTGCAACTCTGTTTTTACACCTCTAACCACAAGGAGGCAACGTTTCCACGCATTACAATTGCCTTATACATAGTTTCAGAGTAAGAAATATTGTTTTTAACCAAACTGAACAACTAAAAGGGAATGCAATATAAGAAGAATCTTTATTTTGAATCTCTGTTCTTTACCTTTTTCAATCTATAAAACAGCTTTGTATTCAACTTAAACACTGTTTCAGGGCAAGAGATTGTGTTTTAGACTACAAGGGAATGCATTATAAGAAAAATCTTTACATTGAAACTCTGTTCTTTGCCTTTTTCACACTATGAAACAGCTTTATATTCAACTTAAACACTGCTTCAGGGCAACGGATTGTGTTTTAAACTAAAAGGGAATGCATTATAAGAAGAATCTTTACTTTGAAACTCTGTTCTTTACCTTTTTCACACAATGAAACAGCTTTATATTCAACTTAAACACTGCTTCAGGGCAACAGATTGTGTTTTAGACTAAAAGGGAATGCATTATAAGAAGAATCTTTACTTTGAAACTCTGTTCTTTACCTTTTTCACACTATGAAACAGCTTTATATTCACCTTAAACACTGTTGCAGGGCAAGAGATCGTGTTTAGACTAAAAGGGAATGCATTATTAGAAGAATCTTTACTTAGAAACTGTTCTTTACCTTTTTCACACTATGAAACAGCTTTGTATTCACCTTAAACACTGTTTCAGGGCAAGAGATTGTGTTTTAGACTAAAAGGGAATGCATTATAAGAAGAATCTTTACTTAGAAACTCTTCTTTACCTTTTTCACACTATGAAACAGCTTTGTATTCACCTTAAACACTGTTTCAGGGCAAGAGATTGTATTTTAGACTAAAAGGGAATGCATTATAAGAAGAATCTTTACTTAGAAACTCTGTTCTTTACCTTTTTCACACTATGAAACAGCTTTGTATTCACCTTAAACACTGTTTCAGGGCAAGAGATTGTGTTTTAGACTAAAAGGGAATGCATTATAAAGAATCTTTACTTTGAAACTCTGTTCTTTGCCTTTTTCACACTATGAAACAGCTTTGTATTCACACTAAACACTGTTTCAGGGCAAGAGATTGTGTTTTAGACTACAAGGGAATGCATTATAAGAAGAATCTTTACTTTGAAACTCTGTTCTTTACCTTTTTCACACTATGAAACAGCTTTATATTCAACTTAAACACTGCTTCAGGGCAACAGATTGTGTTTTAGACTAAAAGGGAATGCATTATAAGAAGAATCTTTACTTTGAAACTCTGTTCTTTGCCTTTTTCACACTATGAAACAGCTTTGTATTCACACTAAACACTGTTTCAGGGCAAGAGATTGTGTTTTAGACTACAAGGGAATGCATTATAAGAAGAATCTTTACTTTGAAACTCTGTTCTTTGCCTTTTTCACACTAAGAAACAGCTTTATATTCAACTTAAACACTGCTTCAGGGCAACGGATTGTGTTTTAGACTAAAAGGGAATGCATTATAAGAAGAATCTTTACTTTGAAACTCTGCTCTTTGCCTTTTTCACACTATGAAACAGCTTTGTATTCACACTAAACACTGTTTCAGGGCAAGAGATTGTGTTTTAGACTAAAAGGGAATGCATTATAAGAAGAATCTTTACTTTGAAACTCTGCTCTTTGCCTTTTTCACACTATGAAACAGCTTTGTATTCACACTAAACACTGTTTCAGGGCAAGAGATTGTGTTTTAGACTAAAAGGGAATGCATTATAAGAAGAATCTTTACTTTAAAACTCTGTTCTTTGCCTTTTTAACTCTATGAAACAGCTTTGTATTCACACTAAACACTGTTTCAGGGCAAGAGATTGTGTTTTAGACTAAAAGGGAATGCATTATAAGAAGAATCTTTACTTTGAAACTCTGTTCTTTGCCTTTTTCACACTATGAAACAGCTTTGTATTCACACTAAACACTGTTTCAGGGCAACGGATTGTGTTTTAGACTAAAAGGGAATGCATTATAAGAAGAATCCTTACTTTAAAACTGTGTTCTTTACCTTTTTCACTCTATAAAACAGCTTTGTATTCAACTTAAACACTGTTACAGAGCTAGACATCTTGTTTTTAACCAGACTGAATAACTTACAATATCCTAAGAAAACACATATTTCAAGTGAAAAGAGTTTATCCAGGGCAGAACAAGTTGTTTTAACATGGTTCTAATGTGACCCTTGAAAGTAATTGCAACTCTGTTTTTACACCTCTAACCACAAGGAGGCAACGTTTCCACGCATTACAATTGCCTTAAACATAGTTTCAGAGTAAGAAATATTGTTTTTAACCAAACTGAACAACTAAAAGGGAATGCAATATAAGAAGAATCTTTATTTTGAATCTCTGTTCTTTACCTTTTTCAATCTATAAAACAGCTTTGTATTCACCTTAAACACTGTTTCAGGGCAAGAGATTGTGTTTTAGACTAAAAGGGAATGCATTATAAGAAGAATCTTTACTTAGAAACTCTTCTTTACCTTTTTCACACTATGAAACAGCTTTGTATTCACCTTAAACACTGTTTCAGGGCAAGAGATTGTATTTTAGACTAAAAGGGAATGCATTATAAGAAGAATCTTTACTTAGAAACTCTTCTTTACCTTTTTCACACTATGAAACAGCTTTGTATTCACCTTAAACACTGTTTCAGGGCAAGAGATTGTATTTTAGACTAAAAGGGAATGCATTATAAGAAGAATCTTTACTTAGAAACTCTGTTCTTTACCTTTTTCACACTATGAAACAGCTTTGTATTCACCTTAAACACTGTTTCAGGGCAAGAGATTGTGTTTTAGACTAAAAGGGAATGCATTATAAAGAATCTTTACTTTGAAACTCTGTTCTTTGCCTTTTTCACACTATGAAACAGCTTTGTATTCACACTAAACACTGTTTCAGGGCAAGAGATTGTGTTTTAGACTACAAGGGAATGCATTATAAGAAGAATCTTTACTTTGAAACTCTGTTCTTTACCTTTTTCACACTATGAAACAGCTTTATATTCAACTTAAACACTGCTTCAGGGCAACAGATTGTGTTTTAGACTAAAAGGGAATGCATTATAAGAAGAATCTTTACTTTGAAACTCTGTTCTTTGCCTTTTTCACACTATGAAACAGCTTTGTATTCACACTAAACACTGTTTCAGGGCAAGAGATTGTGTTTTAGACTACAAGGGAATGCATTATAAGAAGAATCTTTACTTTGAAACTCTGTTCTTTGCCTTTTTCACACTAAGAAACAGCTTTATATTCAACTTAAACACTGCTTCAGGGCAACGGATTGTGTTTTAGACTAAAAGGGAATGCATTATAAGAAGAATCTTTACTTTGAAACTGTTCTTTGCCTTTTTCACACTATGAAACAGCTTTATATTCACACTAAACACTGTTTCAGGGCAAGAGATTGTGTTTTAGACTAAAAGGGAATGCATTATAAGAAGAATCTTTATTTTGAAACTCTGCTCTTTGCCTTTTTCACACTATGAAACAGCTTTGTATTCACACTAAACACTGTTTCAGGGCAAGAGATTGTGTTTTAGACTAAAAGGGAATGCATTATAAGAAGAATCTTTACTTTGAAACTCTGCTCTTTGCCTTTTTCACACTATGAAACAGCTTTGTATTCACACTAAACACTGTTTCAGGGCAAGAGATTGTGTTTTAGACTAAAAGGGAATGCATTATAAGAAGAATCTTTACTTTAAAACTCTGTTCTTTGCCTTTTTAACTCTATGAAACAGCTTTGTATTCACACTAAACACTGTTTCAGGGCAAGAGATTGTGTTTTAGACTAAAAGGGAATGCATTATAAGAAGAATCTTTACTTTGAAACTCTGTTCTTTGCCTTTTTCACACTATGAAACAGCTTTGTATTCACACTAAACACTGTTTCAGGGCAACGGATTGTGTTTTAGACTAAAAGGGAATGCATTATAAGAAGAATCCTTACTTTAAAACTGTGTTCTTTACCTTTTTCACTCTATAAAACAGCTTTGTATTCAACTTAAACACTGTTACAGAGCTAGACATCTTGTTTTTAACCAGACTGAATAACTTACAATATCCTAAGAAAACACATATTTCAAGTGAAAAGAGTTTATCCAGGGCAGAACAAGTTGTTTTAACATGGTTCTAATGTGACCCTTGAAAGTAATTGCAACTCTGTTTTTACACCTCTAACCACAAGGAGGCAACGTTTCCACGCATTACAATTGCCTTATACATAGTTTCAGAGTAAGAAATATTGTTTTTAACCAAACTGAACAACTAAAAGGGAATGCAATATAAGAAGAATCTTTATTTTGAATCTCTGTTCTTTACCTTTTTCAATCTATAAAACAGCTTTGTATTCACCTTAAACACTGTTTCAGGGCAAGAGATTGTGTTTTAGACTAAAAGGGAATGCATTATAAGAAGAATCTTTACTTAGAAACTCTTCTTTACCTTTTTCACACTATGAAACAGCTTTGTATTCACCTTAAACACTGTTTCAGGGCAAGAGATTGTATTTTAGACTAAAAGGGAATGCATTATAAGAAGAATCTTTACTTAGAAACTCTGTTCTTTACCTTTTTCACACTATGAAACAGCTTTGTATTCACCTTAAACACTGTTTCAGGGCAAGAGATTGTGTTTTAGACTAAAAGGGAATGCATTATAAAGAATCTTTACTTTGAAACTCTGTTCTTTGCCTTTTTCACACTATGAAACAGCTTTGTATTCACACTAAACACTGTTTCAGGGCAAGAGATTGTGTTTTAGACTACAAGGGAATGCATTATAAGAAGAATCTTTACTTTGAAACTCTGTTCTTTACCTTTTTCACACTATGAAACAGCTTTATATTCAACTTAAACACTGCTTCAGGGCAACAGATTGTGTTTTAGACTAAAAGGGAATGCATTATAAGAAGAATCTTTACTTTGAAACTCTGTTCTTTGCCTTTTTCACACTATGAAACAGCTTTGTATTCACACTAAACACTGTTTCAGGGCAAGAGATTGTGTTTTAGACTACAAGGGAATGCATTATAAGAAGAATCTTTACTTTGAAACTCTGTTCTTTGCCTTTTTCACACTAAGAAACAGCTTTATATTCAACTTAAACACTGCTTCAGGGCAACAGATTGTGTTTTAGACTAAAAGGGAATGCATTATAAGAAGAATCTTTACTTTGAAACTCTGTTCTTTGCCTTTTTAACACTATGAAACAGCTTTATATTCACACTAAACACTGTTTCAGGGCAAGAGATTGTGTTTTAGACTAAAAGGGAATGCATTATAAGAAGAATCTTTACTTTGAAACTCTGCTCTTTGCCTTTTTCACACTATGAAACAGCTTTGTATTCACACTAAACACTGTTTCAGGGCAAGAGATTGTGTTTTAGACTAAAAGGGAATGCATTATAAGAAGAATCTTTACTTTGAAACTCTGCTCTTTGCCTTTTTCACACTATGAAACAGCTTTGTATTCACACTAAACACTGTTTCAGGGCAAGAGATTGTGTTTTAGACTAAAAGGGAATGCATTATAAGAAGAATCTTTACTTTGAAACTCTGTTCTTTGCCTTTTTAACTCTATGAAACAGCTTTGTATTCACACTAAACACTGTTTCAGGGCAAGAGATTGTGTTTTAGACTAAAAGGGAATGCATTATAAGAAGAATCTTTACTTTGAAACTCTGTTCTTTGCCTTTTTCACACTATGAAACAGCTTTGTATTCACACTAAACACTGTTTCAGGGCAACGGATTGTGTTTTAGACTAAAAGGGAATGCATTATAAGAAGAATCCTTACTTTAAAACTGTGTTCTTTACCTTTTTCACTCTATAAAACAGCTTTGTATTCAACTTAAACACTGTTACAGAGCTAGACATCTTGTTTTTAACCAGACTGAATAACTTACAATATCCTAAGAAAACACATATTTCAAGTGAAAAGAGTTTATCCAGGGCAGAACAAGTTGTTTTAACATGGTTCTAATGTGACCCTTGAAAGTAATTGCAACTCTGTTTTTACACCTCTAACCACAAGGAGGCAACGTTTCCACGCATTACAATTGCCTTATACATAGTTTCAGACTAAGAAATATTGTTTTTAACCAAACTGAACAACTAAAAGGGAATGCAATATAAGAAGAATCTTTATTTTGAATCTCTGTTCTTTACCTTTTTCAATCTATAAAACAGCTTTGTATTCACCTTAAACACTGTTTCAGGGCAAGAGATTGTGTTTTAGACTAAAAGGGAATGCATTATAAAGAATCTTTACTTTGAAACTCTGTTCTTTGCCTTTTTCACACTATGAAACAGCTTTGTATTCACACTAAACACTGTTTCAGGGCAAGAGATTGTGTTTTAGACTACAAGGGAATGCATTATAAGAAGAATCTTTACTTTGAAACTCTGTTCTTTACCTTTTTCACACTATGAAACAGCTTTATATTCAACTTAAACACTGCTTCAGGGCAACAGATTGTGTTTTAGACTAAAAGGGAATGCATTATAAGAAGAATCTTTACTTTGAAACTCTGTTCTTTGCCTTTTTAACACTATGAAACAGCTTTGTATTCACACTAAACACTGTTTCAGGGCAAGAGATTGTGTTTTAGACTAAAAGGGAATGCATTATAAGAAGAATCTTTACTTTGAAACTCTGTTCTTTACCTTTTTCACACTATTAAACAGCTTTGTATTCAACTTAAACACTGTTACAGAGCTAGACATCTTGTTTTTAACCAGACTGAATAACTTACAATATCCTAAGAAAACACATATTTCAAGTGAAAAGAGTTTATCCAGGGCAGAACAAGTTGTTTTAACATGGTTCTAATGTGACCCTTGAAAGTAATTGCAACTCTGTTTTTACACCTCTAACCACAAGGAGGCAACGTTTCCACGCATTACAATTGCCTTATACATAGTTTCAGAGTAAGAAATATTGTTTTTAACCAAACTGAACAACTAAAAGGGAATGCAATATAAGAAGAATCTTTATTTTGAATCTCTGTTCTTTACCTTTTTCAATCTATAAAACAGCTTTGTATTCAACTTAAACACTGTTTCAGGGCAAGAGATTGTGTTTTAGACTACAAGGGAATGCATTATAAGAAAAATCTTTACATTGAAACTCTGTTCTTTACCTTTTTCACACAATGAAACAGCTTTATATTCAACTTAAACACTGCTTCAGGGCAACGGATTGTGTTTTAGACTAAAAGGGAATGCATTATAAGAAGAATCTTTACTTTGAAACTGTTCTTTGCCTTTTTCACACTATGAAACAGCTTTATATTCACACTAAACACTGTTTCAGGGCAAGAGATTGTGTTTTAGACTAAAAGGGAATGCATTATAAGAAGAATCTTTATTTTGAAACTCTGCTCTTTGCCTTTTTCACACTATGAAACAGCTTTGTATTCACACTAAACACTGTTTCAGGGCAAGAGATTGTGTTTTAGACTACAAGGGAAAGCATTATAAGAAGAATCTTTACTTTGAAACTCTGTTCTTTGCCTTTTTCACACTAAGAAACAGCTTTATATTCAACTTAAACACTGCTTCAGGGCAACAGATTGTGTTTTAGACTAAAAGGGAATGCATTATAAGAAGAATCTTTACTTTGAAACTCTGTTCTTTGCCTTTTTAACACTATGAAACAGCTTTATATTCACACTAAACACTGTTTCAGGGCAAGAGATTGTGTTTTAGACTAAAAGGGAATGCATTATAAGAAGAATCTTTACTTTGAAACTCTGCTCTTTGCCTTTTTCACACTATGAAACAGCTTTGTATTCACACTAAACACTGTTTCAGGGCAAGAGATTGTGTTTTAGACTAAAAGGGAATGCATTATAAGAAGAATCTTTACTTTGAAACTCTGCTCTTTGCCTTTTTCACACTATGAAACAGCTTTGTATTCACACTAAACACTGTTTCAGGGCAAGAGATTGTGTTTTAGACTAAAAGGGAATGCATTATAAGAAGAATCTTTACTTTGAAACTCTGTTCTTTGCCTTTTTAACTCTATGAAACAGCTTTGTATTCACACTAAACACTGTTTCAGGGCAAGAGATTGTGTTTTAGACTAAAAGGGAATGCATTATAAGAAGAATCTTTACTTTGAAACTCTGTTCTTTGCCTTTTTCACACTATGAAACAGCTTTGTATTCACACTAAACACTGTTTCAGGGCAACGGATTGTGTTTTAGACTAAAAGGGAATGCATTATAAGAAGAATCCTTACTTTAAAACTGTGTTCTTTACCTTTTTCACTCTATAAAACAGCTTTGTATTCAACTTAAACACTGTTACAGAGCTAGACATCTTGTTTTTAACCAGACTGAATAACTTACAATATCCTAAGAAAACACATATTTCAAGTGAAAAGAGTTTATCCAGGGCAGAACAAGTTGTTTTAACATGGTTCTAATGTGACCCTTGAAAGTAATTGCAACTCTGTTTTTACACCTCTAACCACAAGGAGGCAACGTTTCCACGCATTACAATTGCCTTATACATAGTTTCAGACTAAGAAATATTGTTTTTAACCAAACTGAACAACTAAAAGGGAATGCAATATAAGAAGAATCTTTATTTTGAATCTCTGTTCTTTACCTTTTTCAATCTATAAAACAGCTTTGTATTCACCTTAAACACTGTTTCAGGGCAAGAGATTGTGTTTTAGACTAAAAGGGAATGCATTATAAAGAATCTTTACTTTGAAACTCTGTTCTTTGCCTTTTTCACACTATGAAACAGCTTTGTATTCACACTAAACACTGTTTCAGGGCAAGAGATTGTGTTTTAGACTACAAGGGAATGCATTATAAGAAGAATCTTTACTTTGAAACTCTGTTCTTTACCTTTTTCACACTATGAAACAGCTTTATATTCAACTTAAACACTGCTTCAGGGCAACAGATTGTGTTTTAGACTAAAAGGGAATGCATTATAAGAAGAATCTTTACTTTGAAACTCTGTTCTTTGCCTTTTTAACACTATGAAACAGCTTTGTATTCACACTAAACACTGTTTCAGGGCAAGAGATTGTGTTTTAGACTAAAAGGGAATGCATTATAAGAAGAATCTTTACTTTGAAACTCTGTTCTTTACCTTTTTCACACTATTAAACAGCTTTGTATTCAACTTAAACACTGTTACAGAGCTAGACATCTTGTTTTTAACCAGACTGAATAACTTACAATATCCTAAGAAAACACATATTTCAAGTGAAAAGAGTTTATCCAGGGCAGAACAAGTTGTTTTAACATGGTTCTAATGTGACCCTTGAAAGTAATTGCAACTCTGTTTTTACACCTCTAACCACAAGGAGGCAACGTTTCCACGCATTACAATTGCCTTATACATAGTTTCAGAGTAAGAAATATTGTTTTTAACCAAACTGAACAACTAAAAGGGAATGCAATATAAGAAGAATCTTTATTTTGAATCTCTGTTCTTTACCTTTTTCAATCTATAAAACAGCTTTGTATTCAACTTAAACACTGTTTCAGGGCAAGAGATTGTGTTTTAGACTACAAGGGAATGCATTATAAGAAAAATCTTTACATTGAAACTCTGTTCTTTGCCTTTTTCACACTATGAAACAGCTTTATATTCAACTTAAACACTGCTTCAGGGCAACGGATTGTGTTTTAAACTAAAAGGGAATGCATTATAAGAAGAATCTTTACTTTGAAACTCTGTTCTTTACCTTTTTCACACAATGAAACAGCTTTATATTCAACTTAAACACTGCTGCAGGGCAACAGATTGTGTTTTAGACTAAAAGGGAATGCATTATAAGAAGAATCTTTACTTTGAAACTCTGTTCTTTACCTTTTTCACACTATGAAACAGCTTTATATTCACCTTAAACACTGTTGCAGGGCAAGAGATCGTGTTTAGACTAAAAGGGAATGCATTATAAGAAGAATCTTTACTTAGAAACTGTTCTTTACCTTTTTCACACTATGAAACAGCTTTATATTCACACTAAACACTGTTTCAGGGCAAGAGATTGTGTTTTAGACTACAAGGGAATGCATTATAAGAAGAATCTTTACTTTGAAACTCTGTTCTTTACCTTTTTCACACTATGAAACAGCTTTATATTCAACTTAAACACTGCTTCAGGGCAACAGATTGTGTTTTAGACTAAAAGGGAATGCATTATAAGAAGAATCTTTACTTTGAAACTCTGTTCTTTGCCTTTTTCACACTATGAAACAGCTTTGTATTCACACTAAACACTGTTTCAGGGCAAGAGATTGTGTTTTAGACTACAAGGGAATGCATTATAAGAAGAATCTTTACTTTGAAACTCTGTTCTTTGCCTTTTTCACACTAAGAAACAGCTTTATATTCAACTTAAACACTGCTTCAGGGCAACGGATTGTGTTTTAGACTAAAAGGGAATGCATTATAAGAAGAATCTTTACTTTGAAACTGTTCTTTGCCTTTTTCACACTATGAAACAGCTTTATATTCACACTAAACACTGTTTCAGGGCAAGAGATTGTGTTTTAGACTAAAAGGGAATGCATTATAAGAAGAATCTTTATTTTGAAACTCTGCTCTTTGCCTTTTTCACACTATGAAACAGCTTTGTATTCACACTAAACACTGTTTCAGGGCAAGAGATTGTGTTTTAGACTAAAAGGGAATGCATTATAAGAAGAATCTTTACTTTGAAACTCTGCTCTTTGCCTTTTTCACACTATGAAACAGCTTTGTATTCACACTAAACACTGTTTCAGGGCAAGAGATTGTGTTTTAGACTAAAAGGGAATGCATTATAAGAAGAATCTTTACTTTAAAACTCTGTTCTTTGCCTTTTTAACTCTATGAAACAGCTTTGTATTCACACTAAACACTGTTTCAGGGCAAGAGATTGTGTTTTAGACTAAAAGGGAATGCATTATAAGAAGAATCTTTACTTTGAAACTCTGTTCTTTGCCTTTTTCACACTATGAAACAGCTTTGTATTCACACTAAACACTGTTTCAGGGCAACGGATTGTGTTTTAGACTAAAAGGGAATGCATTATAAGAAGAATCCTTACTTTAAAACTGTGTTCTTTACCTTTTTCACTCTATAAAACAGCTTTGTATTCAACTTAAACACTGTTACAGAGCTAGACATCTTGTTTTTAACCAGACTGAATAACTTACAATATCCTAAGAAAACACATATTTCAAGTGAAAAGAGTTTATCCAGGGAAGAACAAGTTGTTTTAACATGGTTCTAATGTGACCCTTGAAAGTAATTGCAACTCTGTTTTTACACCTCTAACCACAAGGAGGCAACGTTTCCACGCATTACAATTGCCTTATACATAGTTTCAGAGTAAGAAATATTGTTTTTAACCAAACTGAACAACTAAAAGGGAATGCAATATAAGAAGAATCTTTATTTTGAATCTCTGTTCTTTACCTTTTTCAATCTATAAAACAGCTTTGTATTCACCTTAAACACTGTTTCAGGGCAAGAGATTGTGTTTTAGACTAAAAGGGAATGCATTATAAGAAGAATCTTTACTTAGAAACTCTTCTTTACCTTTTTCACACTATGAAACAGCTTTGTATTCACCTTAAACACTGTTTCAGGGCAAGAGATTGTATTTTAGACTAAAAGGGAATGCATTATAAGAAGAATCTTTACTTAGAAACTCTGTTCTTTACCTTTTTCACACTATGAAACAGCTTTGTATTCACCTTAAACACTGTTTCAGGGCAAGAGATTGTGTTTTAGACTAAAAGGGAATGCATTATAAAGAATCTTTACTTTGAAACTCTGTTCTTTGCCTTTTTCACACTATGAAACAGCTTTGTATTCACACTAAACACTGTTTCAGGGCAAGAGATTGTGTTTTAGACTACAAGGGAATGCATTATAAGAAGAATCTTTACTTTGAAACTCTGTTCTTTACCTTTTTCACACTATGAAACAGCTTTATATTCAACTTAAACACTGCTTCAGGGCAACAGATTGTGTTTTAGACTAAAAGGGAATGCATTATAAGAAGAATCTTTACTTTGAAACTCTGTTCTTTGCCTTTTTCACACTATGAAACAGCTTTGTATTCACACTAAACACTGTTTCAGGGCAAGAGATTGTGTTTTAGACTACAAGGGAATGCATTATAAGAAGAATCTTTACTTTGAAACTCTGTTCTTTGCCTTTTTCACACTAAGAAACAGCTTTATATTCAACTTAAACACTGCTTCAGGGCAACGGATTGTGTTTTAGACTAAAAGGGAATGCATTATAAGAAGAATCTTTACTTTGAAACTCTGTTCTTTGCCTTTTTAACACTATGAAACAGCTTTATATTCACACTAAACACTGTTTCAGGGCAAGAGATTGTGTTTTAGACTAAAAGGGAATGCATTATAAGAAGAATCTTTACTTTGAAACTCTGCTCTTTGCCTTTTTCACACTATGAAACAGCTTTGTATTCACACTAAACACTGTTTCAGGGCAAGAGATTGTGTTTTAGACTAAAAGGGAATGCATTATAAGAAGAATCTTTACTTTGAAACTCTGCTCTTTGCCTTTTTCACACTATGAAACAGCTTTGTATTCACACTAAACACTGTTTCAGGGCAAGAGATTGTGTTTTAGACTAAAAGGGAATGCATTATAAGAAGAATCTTTACTTTGAAACTCTGTTCTTTGCCTTTTTAACTCTATGAAACAGCTTTGTATTCACACTAAACACTGTTTCAGGGCAAGAGATTGTGTTTTAGACTAAAAGGGAATGCATTATAAGAAGAATCTTTACTTTGAAACTCTGTTCTTTGCCTTTTTCACACTATGAAACAGCTTTGTATTCACACTAAACACTGTTTCAGGGCAAGAGATTGTGTTTTAGACTAAAAGGGAATGCATTATAAGAAGAATCTTTACTTTGAAACTCTGTTCTTTGCCTTTTTAACTCTATGAAACAGCTTTGTATTCACACTAAACACTGTTTCAGGGCAAGAGATTGTGTTTTAGACTAAAAGGGAATGCATTATAAGAAGAATCCTTACTTTAAAACTGTGTTCTTTACCTTTTTCACTCTATAAAACAGCTTTGTATTCAACTTAAACACTGTTACAGAGCTAGACATCTTGTTTTTAACCAGACTGAATAACTTACAATATCCTAAGAAAACACATATTTCAAGTGAAAAGAGTTTATCCAGGGCAGAACAAGTTGTTTTAACATGGTTCTAATGTGACCCTTGAAAGTAATTGCAACTCTGTTTTTACACCTCTAACCACAAGGAGGCAACGTTTCCACGCATTACAATTGCCTTATACATAGTTTCAGACTAAGAAATATTGTTTTTAACCAAACTGAACAACTAAAAGGGAATGCAATATAAGAAGAATCTTTATTTTGAATCTCTGTTCTTTACCTTTTTCAATCTATAAAACAGCTTTGTATTCACCTTAAACACTGTTTCAGGGCAAGAGATTGTGTTTTAGACTAAAAGGGAATGCATTATAAAGAATCTTTACTTTGAAACTCTGTTCTTTGCCTTTTTCACACTATGAAACAGCTTTGTATTCACACTAAACACTGTTTCAGGGCAAGAGATTGTGTTTTAGACTAAAAGGGAATGCATTATAAGAAGAATCTTTACTTTGAAACTCTGTTCTTTGCCTTTTTAACACTATGAAACAGCTTTGTATTCACACTAAACACTGTTTCAGGGCAAGAGATTGTGTTTTAGACTAAAAGGGAATGCATTATAAGAAGAATCTTTACTTTGAAACTCTGTTCTTTACCTTTTTCACACTATTAAACAGCTTTGTATTCAACTTAAACACTGTTACAGAGCTAGACATCTTGTTTTTAACCAGACTGAATAACTTACAATATCCTAAGAAAACACATATTTCAAGTGAAAAGAGTTTATCCAGGGCAGAACAAGTTGTTTTAACATGGTTCTAATGTGACCCTTGAAAGTAATTGCAACTCTGTTTTTACACCTCTAACCACAAGGAGGCAACGTTTCCACGCATTACAATTGCCTTATACATAGTTTCAGAGTAAGAAATATTGTTTTTAACCAAACTGAACAACTAAAAGGGAATGCAATATAAGAAGAATCTTTATTTTGAATCTCTGTTCTTTACCTTTTTCAATCTATAAAACAGCTTTGTATTCAACTTAAACACTGTTTCAGGGCAAGAGATTGTGTTTTAGACTACAAGGGAATGCATTATAAGAAAAATCTTTACATTGAAACTCTGTTCTTTGCCTTTTTCACACTATGAAACAGCTTTATATTCAACTTAAACACTGCTTCAGGGCAACGGATTGTGTTTTAAACTAAAAGGGAATGCATTATAAGAAGAATCTTTACTTTGAAACTCTGTTCTTTACCTTTTTCACACAATGAAACAGCTTTATATTCAACTTAAACACTGCTGCAGGGCAACAGATTGTGTTTTAGACTAAAAGGGAATGCATTATAAGAAGAATCTTTACTTTGAAACTCTGTTCTTTACCTTTTTCACACTATGAAACAGCTTTATATTCACCTTAAACACTGTTGCAGGGCAAGAGATCGTGTTTAGACTAAAAGGGAATGCATTATAAGAAGAATCTTTACTTAGAAACTGTTCTTTACCTTTTTCACACTATGAAACAGCTTTATATTCACACTAAACACTGTTTCAGGGCAAGAGATTGTGTTTTAGACTAAAAGGGAATGCATTATAAGAAGAATCTTTACTTTGAAACTCTGTTCTTTACCTTTTTCACACTATGAAACAGCTTTATATTCAACTTAAACACTGCTTCAGGGCAACAGATTGTGTTTTAGACTAAAAGGGAATGCATTATAAGAAGAATCTTTACTTTGAAACTCTGCTCTTTGCCTTTTTCACACTATGAAACAGCTTTGTATTCACACTAAACACTGTTTCAGGGCAAGAGATTGTGTTTTAGACTAAAAGGGAATGCATTATAAGAAGAATCTTTACTTTGAAACTCTGTTCTTTGCCTTTTTAACTCTATGAAACAGCTTTGTATTCACACTAAACACTGTTTCAGGGCAAGAGATTGTGTTTTAGACAAAAAGGGAATGCATTATAAGAAGAATCTTTACTTTGAAACTCTGTTCTTTGCCTTTTTCACACTATGAAACAGCTTTGTATTCACACTAAACACTGTTTCAGGGCAACGGATTGTGTTTTAGACTAAAAGGGAATGCATTATAAGAAGAATCCTTACTTTAAAACTGTGTTCTTTACCTTTTTCACTCTATAAAACAGCTTTGTATTCAACTTAAACACTGTTACAGAGCTAGACATCTTGTTTTTAACCAGACTGAATAACTTACAATATCCTAAGAAAACACATATTTCAAGTGAAAAGAGTTTATCCAGGGCAGAACAAGTTGTTTTAACATGGTTCTAATGTGACCCTTGAAAGTAATTGCAACTCTGTTTTTACACCTCTAACCACAAGGAGGCAACGTTTCCACGCATTACAATTGCCTTATACATAGTTTCAGAGTAAGAAATATTGTTTTGAACCAAACTGAACAACTAAAAGGGAATGCAATATAAGAAGAATCTTTATTTTGAATCTCTGTTCTTTACCTTTTTCAATCTATAAAACAGCTTTGTATTCAACTTAAACACTGTTTCAGGGCAAGATATTGTGTTTTAGACTACAAGGGAATGCATTATAAGAAAAATCTTTACATTGAAACTCTGTTCTTTGCCTTTTTCACACTATGAAACAGCTTTATATTCAACTTAAACACTGCTTCAGGGCAAGAGATTGTGTTTTAGACTAAAAGGGAATGCATTATAAGAAGAATCTTTACTTTGAAACTCTGTTCTTTACCTTTTTCACACTATGAAACAGCTTTATATTCAACTTAAACACTGCTTCAGGGCAACAGATTGTGTTTTAGACTAAAAGGGAATGCATTATAAGAAGAATCTTTACTTTGAAACTCTGTTCTTTGCCTTTTTCACACTATGAAACAGCTTTGTATTCACACTAAACACTGTTTCAGGGCAAGAGATTGTGTTTTAGACTACAAGGGAATGCATTATAAGAAGAATCTTTACTTTGAAACTCTGTTCTTTGCCTTTTTCACACTAAGAAACAGCTTTATATTCAACTTAAACACTGCTTCAGGGCAACGGATTGTGTTTTAGACTAAAAGGGAATGCATTATAAGAAGAATCTTTACTTTGAAACTGTTCTTTGCCTTTTTCACACTATGAAACAGCTTTATATTCACACTAAACACTGTTTCAGGGCAAGAGATTGTGTTTTAGACTAAAAGGGAATGCATTATAAGAAGAATCTTTACTTTGAAACTCTGCTCTTTGCCTTTTTCACACTATGAAACAGCTTTGTATTCACACTAAACACTGTTTCAGGGCAAGAGATTGTGTTTTAGACTAAAAGGGAATGCATTATAAGAAGAATCTTTACTTTGAAACTCTGCTCTTTGCCTTTTTCACACTATGAAACAGCTTTGTATTCACACTAAACACTGTTTCAGGGCAAGAGATTGTGTTTTAGACTAAAAGGGAATGCATTATAAGAAGAATCTTTACTTTGAAACTCTGTTCTTTGCCTTTTTAACTCTATGAAACAGCTTTGTATTCACACTAAACACTGTTTCAGGGCAAGAGATTGTGTTTTAGACTAAAAGGGAATGCATTATAAGAAGAATCTTTACTTTGAAACTCTGTTCTTTGCCTTTTTCACACTATGAAACAGCTTTGTATTCACTCTAAACACTGTTTCAGGGCAACGGATTGTGTTTTAGACTAAAAGGGAATGCATTATAAGAAGAATCCTTACTTTAAAACTGTGTTCTTTACCTTTTTCACTCTATAAAACAGCTTTGTATTCAACTTAAACACTGTTACAGAGCTAGACATCTTGTTTTTAACCAGACTGAATAACTTACAATATCCTAAGAAAACACATATTTCAAGTGAAAAGAGTTTATCCAGGGCAGAACAAGTTGTTTTAACATGGTTCTAATGTGACCCTTGAAAGTAATTGCAACTCTGTTTTTACACCTCTAACCACAAGGAGGCAACGTTTCCACGCATTACAATTGCCTTATACATAGTTTCAGAGTAAGAAATATTGTTTTTAACCAAACTGAACAACTAAAAGGGAATGCAATATAAGAAGAATCTTTATTTTGAATCTCTGTTCTTTACCTTTTTCAATCTATAAAACAGCTTTGTATTCAACTTAAACACTGTTTCAGGGCAAGAGATTGTGTTTTAGACTACAAGGGAATGCATTATAAGAAAAATCTTTACATTGAAACTCTGTTCTTTGCCTTTTTCACACTATGAAACAGCTTTATATTCAACTTAAACACTGCTTCAGGGCAACGGATTGTGTTTTAAACTAAAAGGGAATGCATTATAAGAAGAATCTTTACTTTGAAACTCTGTTCTTTGCCTTTTTAACTCTATGAAACAGCTTTGTATTCACACTAAACACTGTTTCAGGGCAAGAGATTGTGTTTTAGACTAAAAGGGAATGCATTATAAGAAGAATCCTTACTTTAAAACTGTGTTCTTTACCTTTTTCACTCTATAAAACAGCTTTGTATTCAACTTAAACACTGTTACAGAGCTAGACATCTTGTTTTTAACCAGACTGAATAACTTACAATATCCTAAGAAAACACATATTTCAAGTGAAAAGAGTTTATCCAGGGCAGAACAAGTTGTTTTAACATGGTTCTAATGTGACCCTTGAAAGTAATTGCAACTCTGTTTTTACACCTCTAACCACAAGGAGGCAACGTTTCCACGCATTACAATTGCCTTATACATAGTTTCAGACTAAGAAATATTGTTTTTAACCAAACTGAACAACTAAAAGGGAATGCAATATAAGAAGAATCTTTATTTTGAATCTCTGTTCTTTACCTTTTTCAATCTATAAAACAGCTTTGTATTCACCTTAAACACTGTTTCAGGGCAAGAGATTGTGTTTTAGACTAAAAGGGAATGCATTATAAAGAATCTTTACTTTGAAACTCTGTTCTTTGCCTTTTTCACACTATGAAACAGCTTTGTATTCACACTAAACACTGTTTCAGGGCAAGAGATTGTGTTTTAGACTAAAAGGGAATGCATTATAAGAAGAATCTTTACTTTGAAACTCTGTTCTTTGCCTTTTTAACACTATGAAACAGCTTTGTATTCACACTAAACACTGTTTCAGGGCAAGAGATTGTGTTTTAGACTAAAAGGGAATGCATTATAAGAAGAATCTTTACTTTGAAACTCTGTTCTTTACCTTTTTCACACTATTAAACAGCTTTGTATTCAACTTAAACACTGTTACAGAGCTAGACATCTTGTTTTTAACCAGACTGAATAACTTACAATATCCTAAGAAAACACATATTTCAAGTGAAAAGAGTTTATCCAGGGCAGAACAAGTTGTTTTAACATGGTTCTAATGTGACCCTTGAAAGTAATTGCAACTCTGTTTTTACACCTCTAACCACAAGGAGGCAACGTTTCCACGCATTACAATTGCCTTATACATAGTTTCAGAGTAAGAAATATTGTTTTTAACCAAACTGAACAACTAAAAGGGAATGCAATATAAGAAGAATCTTTATTTTGAATCTCTGTTCTTTACCTTTTTCAATCTATAAAACAGCTTTGTATTCAACTTAAACACTGTTTCAGGGCAAGAGATTGTGTTTTAGACTACAAGGGAATGCATTATAAGAAAAATCTTTACATTGAAACTCTGTTCTTTGCCTTTTTCACACTATGAAACAGCTTTATATTCAACTTAAACACTGCTTCAGGGCAACGGATTGTGTTTTAAACTAAAAGGGAATGCATTATAAGAAGAATCTTTACTTTGAAACTCTGTTCTTTACCTTTTTCACACAATGAAACAGCTTTATATTCAACTTAAACACTGCTGCAGGGCAACAGATTGTGTTTTAGACTAAAAGGGAATGCATTATAAGAAGAATCTTTACTTTGAAACTCTGTTCTTTACCTTTTTCACACTATGAAACAGCTTTATATTCACCTTAAACACTGTTGCAGGGCAAGAGATCGTGTTTAGACTAAAAGGGAATGCATTATAAGAAGAATCTTTACTTAGAAACTGTTCTTTACCTTTTTCACACTATGAAACAGCTTTATATTCACACTAAACACTGTTTCAGGGCAAGAGATTGTGTTTTAGACTAAAAGGGAATGCATTATAAGAAGAATCTTTACTTTGAAACTCTGTTCTTTACCTTTTTCACACTATGAAACAGCTTTATATTCAACTTAAACACTGCTTCAGGGCAACAGATTGTGTTTTAGACTAAAAGGGAATGCATTATAAGAAGAATCTTTACTTTGAAACTCTGCTCTTTGCCTTTTTCACACTATGAAACAGCTTTGTATTCACACTAAACACTGTTTCAGGGCAAGAGATTGTGTTTTAGACTAAAAGGGAATGCATTATAAGAAGAATCTTTACTTTGAAACTCTGTTCTTTGCCTTTTTAACTCTATGAAACAGCTTTGTATTCACACTAAACACTGTTTCAGGGCAAGAGATTGTGTTTTAGACAAAAAGGGAATGCATTATAAGAAGAATCTTTACTTTGAAACTCTGTTCTTTGCCTTTTTCACACTATGAAACAGCTTTGTATTCACACTAAACACTGTTTCAGGGCAACGGATTGTGTTTTAGACTAAAAGGGAATGCATTATAAGAAGAATCCTTACTTTAAAACTGTGTTCTTTACCTTTTTCACTCTATAAAACAGCTTTGTATTCAACTTAAACACTGTTACAGAGCTAGACATCTTGTTTTTAACCAGACTGAATAACTTACAATATCCTAAGAAAACACATATTTCAAGTGAAAAGAGTTTATCCAGGGCAGAACAAGTTGTTTTAACATGGTTCTAATGTGACCCTTGAAAGTAATTGCAACTCTGTTTTTACACCTCTAACCACAAGGAGGCAACGTTTCCACGCATTACAATTGCCTTATACATAGTTTCAGAGTAAGAAATATTGTTTTGAACCAAACTGAACAACTAAAAGGGAATGCAATATAAGAAGAATCTTTATTTTGAATCTCTGTTCTTTACCTTTTTCAATCTATAAAACAGCTTTGTATTCAACTTAAACACTGTTTCAGGGCAAGATATTGTGTTTTAGACTACAAGGGAATGCATTATAAGAAAAATCTTTACATTGAAACTCTGTTCTTTGCCTTTTTCACACTATGAAACAGCTTTATATTCAACTTAAACACTGCTTCAGGGCAAGAGATTGTGTTTTAGACTAAAAGGGAATGCATTATAAGAAGAATCTTTACTTTGAAACTCTGTTCTTTACCTTTTTCACACTATGAAACAGCTTTATATTCAACTTAAACACTGCTTCAGGGCAACAGATTGTGTTTTAGACTAAAAGGGAATGCATTATAAGAAGAATCTTTACTTTGAAACTCTGTTCTTTGCCTTTTTCACACTATGAAACAGCTTTGTATTCACACTAAACACTGTTTCAGGGCAAGAGATTGTGTTTTAGACTACAAGGGAATGCATTATAAGAAGAATCTTTACTTTGAAACTCTGTTCTTTGCCTTTTTCACACTAAGAAACAGCTTTATATTCAACTTAAACACTGCTTCAGGGCAACGGATTGTGTTTTAGACTAAAAGGGAATGCATTATAAGAAGAATCTTTACTTTGAAACTGTTCTTTGCCTTTTTCACACTATGAAACAGCTTTATATTCACACTAAACACTGTTTCAGGGCAAGAGATTGTGTTTTAGACTAAAAGGGAATGCATTATAAGAAGAATCTTTACTTTGAAACTCTGCTCTTTGCCTTTTTCACACTATGAAACAGCTTTGTATTCACACTAAACACTGTTTCAGGGCAAGAGATTGTGTTTTAGACTAAAAGGGAATGCATTATAAGAAGAATCTTTACTTTGAAACTCTGCTCTTTGCCTTTTTCACACTATGAAACAGCTTTGTATTCACACTAAACACTGTTTCAGGGCAAGAGATTGTGTTTTAGACTAAAAGGGAATGCATTATAAGAAGAATCTTTACTTTGAAACTCTGTTCTTTGCCTTTTTAACTCTATGAAACAGCTTTGTATTCACACTAAACACTGTTTCAGGGCAAGAGATTGTGTTTTAGACTAAAAGGGAATGCATTATAAGAAGAATCTTTACTTTGAAACTCTGTTCTTTGCCTTTTTCACACTATGAAACAGCTTTGTATTCACTCTAAACACTGTTTCAGGGCAACGGATTGTGTTTTAGACTAAAAGGGAATGCATTATAAGAAGAATCCTTACTTTAAAACTGTGTTCTTTACCTTTTTCACTCTATAAAACAGCTTTGTATTCAACTTAAACACTGTTACAGAGCTAGACATCTTGTTTTTAACCAGACTGAATAACTTACAATATCCTAAGAAAACACATATTTCAAGTGAAAAGAGTTTATCCAGGGCAGAACAAGTTGTTTTAACATGGTTCTAATGTGACCCTTGAAAGTAATTGCAACTCTGTTTTTACACCTCTAACCACAAGGAGGCAACGTTTCCACGCATTACAATTGCCTTATACATAGTTTCAGAGTAAGAAATATTGTTTTTAACCAAACTGAACAACTAAAAGGGAATGCAATATAAGAAGAATCTTTATTTTGAATCTCTGTTCTTTACCTTTTTCAATCTATAAAACAGCTTTGTATTCAACTTAAACACTGTTTCAGGGCAAGAGATTGTGTTTTAGACTACAAGGGAATGCATTATAAGAAAAATCTTTACATTGAAACTCTGTTCTTTGCCTTTTTCACACTATGAAACAGCTTTATATTCAACTTAAACACTGCTTCAGGGCAACGGATTGTGTTTTAAACTAAAAGGGAATGCATTATAAGAAGAATCTTTACTTTGAAACTCTGTTCTTTACCTTTTTCACACAATGAAACAGCTTTATATTCAACTTAAACACTGCTGCAGGGCAACAGATTGTGTTTTAGACTAAAAGGGAATGCATTATAAGAAGAATCTTTACTTTGAAACTCTGTTCTTTACCTTTTTCACACTATGAAACAGCTTTATATTCACCTTAAACACTGTTGCAGGGCAAGAGATCGTGTTTAGACTAAAAGGGAATGCATTATAAGAAGAATCTTTACTTAGAAACTGTTCTTTACCTTTTTCACACTATGAAACAGCTTTATATTCACACTAAACACTGTTTCAGGGCAAGAGATTGTGTTTTAGACTAAAAGGGAATGCATTATAAGAAGAATCTTTACTTTGAAACTCTGTTCTTTACCTTTTTCACACTATGAAACAGCTTTATATTCAACTTAAACACTGCTTCAGGGCAACAGATTGTGTTTTAGACTAAAAGGGAATGCATTATAAGAAGAATCTTTACTTTGAAACTCTGCTCTTTGCCTTTTTCACACTATGAAACAGCTTTGTATTCACACTAAACACTGTTTCAGGGCAAGAGATTGTGTTTTAGACTAAAAGGGAATGCATTATAAGAAGAATCTTTACTTTGAAACTCTGGTCTTTGCCTTTTTAACTCTATGAAACAGCTTTGTATTCACACTAAACACTGTTTCAGGGCAAGAGATTGTGTTTTAGACTAAAAGGGAATGCATTATAAGAAGAATCTTTACTTTGAAACTCTGTTCTTTGCCTTTTTCACACTATGAAACAGCTTTGTATTCACACTAAACACTGTTTCAGGGCAACGGATTGTGTTTTAGACTAAAAGGGAATGCATTATAAGAAGAATCCTTACTTTAAAACTGTGTTCTTTACCTTTTTCACTCTATAAAACAGCTTTGTATTCAACTTAAACACTGTTACAGAGCTAGACATCTTGTTTTTAACCAGACTGAATAACTTACAATATCCTAAGAAAACACATATTTCAAGTGAAAAGAGTTTATCCAGGGCAGAACAAGTTGTTTTAACATGGTTCTAATGTGACCCTTGAAAGTAATTGCAACTCTGTTTTTACACCTCTAACCACAAGGAGGCAACGTTTCCACGCATTACAATTGCCTTATACATAGTTTCAGAGTAAGAAATATTGTTTTGAACCAAACTGAACAACTAAAAGGGAATGCAATATAAGAAGAATCTTTATTTTGAATCTCTGTTCTTTACCTTTTTCAATCTATAAAACAGCTTTGTATTCAACTTAAACACTGTTTCAGGGCAAGATATTGTGTTTTAGACTACAAGGGAATGCATTATAAGAAAAATCTTTACATTGAAACTCTGTTCTTTGCCTTTTTCACACTATGAAACAGCTTTATATTCAACTTAAACACTGCTTCAGGGCAAGAGATTGTGTTTTAGACTAAAAGGGAATGCATTATAAGAAGAATCTTTACTTTGAAACTCTGTTCTTTACCTTTTTCACACTATGAAACAGCTTTATATTCAACTTAAACACTGCTTCAGGGCAACAGATTGTGTTTTAGACTAAAAGGGAATGCATTATAAGAAGAATCTTTACTTTGAAACTCTGTTCTTTGCCTTTTTCACACTATGAAACAGCTTTGTATTCACACTAAACACTGTTTCAGGGCAAGAGATTGTGTTTTAGACTACAAGGGAATGCATTATAAGAAGAATCTTTACTTTGAAACTCTGTTCTTTGCCTTTTTCACACTAAGAAACAGCTTTATATTCAACTTAAACACTGCTTCAGGGCAACGGATTGTGTTTTAGACTAAAAGGGAATGCATTATAAGAAGAATCTTTACTTTGAAACTGTTCTTTGCCTTTTTCACACTATGAAACAGCTTTATATTCACACTAAACACTGTTTCAGGGCAAGAGATTGTGTTTTAGACTAAAAGGGAATGCATTATAAGAAGAATCTTTACTTTGAAACTCTGCTCTTTGCCTTTTTCACACTATGAAACAGCTTTGTATTCACACTAAACACTGTTTCAGGGCAAGAGATTGTGTTTTAGACTAAAAGGGAATGCATTATAAGAAGAATCTTTACTTTGAAACTCTGCTCTTTGCCTTTTTCACACTATGAAACAGCTTTGTATTCACACTAAACACTGTTTCAGGGCAAGAGATTGTGTTTTAGACTAAAAGGGAATGCATTATAAGAAGAATCTTTACTTTGAAACTCTGTTCTTTGCCTTTTTAACTCTATGAAACAGCTTTGTATTCACACTAAACACTGTTTCAGGGCAAGAGATTGTGTTTTAGACTAAAAGGGAATGCATTATAAGAAGAATCTTTACTTTGAAACTCTGTTCTTTGCCTTTTTCACACTATGAAACAGCTTTGTATTCACTCTAAACACTGTTTCAGGGCAACGGATTGTGTTTTAGACTAAAAGGGAATGCATTATAAGAAGAATCCTTACTTTAAAACTGTGTTCTTTACCTTTTTCACTCTATAAAACAGCTTTGTATTCAACTTAAACACTGTTACAGAGCTAGACATCTTGTTTTTAACCAGACTGAATAACTTACAATATCCTAAGAAAACACATATTTCAAGTGAAAAGAGTTTATCCAGGGCAGAACAAGTTGTTTTAACATGGTTCTAATGTGACCCTTGAAAGTAATTGCAACTCTGTTTTTACACCTCTAACCACAAGGAGGCAACGTTTCCACGCATTACAATTGCCTTATACATAGTTTCAGAGTAAGAAATATTGTTTTTAACCAAACTGAACAACTAAAAGGGAATGCAATATAAGAAGAATCTTTATTTTGAATCTCTGTTCTTTACCTTTTTCAATCTATAAAACAGCTTTGTATTCAACTTAAACACTGTTTCAGGGCAAGAGATTGTGCTTTAGACTACAAGGGAATGCATTATAAGAAAAATCTTTACTTTGAAACTCTGTTCTTTGCCTTTTTCACACTATGAAACAGCTTTATATTCAACTTAAACACTGCTTCAGGGCAACGGATTGTGTTGTAAACTAAAAGGGAATGCATTATAAGAAGAATGTTTACTTTGAAACTCTGTTCTTTACCTTTTTCACACAATGAAACAGCTTTATATTCAACTTAAACACTGCTTCAGGGCAACAGATTGTGTTTTAGACTAAAAGGGAATGCATTATAAGAAGAATCTTTACTTTGAAACTCTGTTCTTTACCTTTTTCACACTATGAAACAGCTTTATATTCACCTTAAACACTGTTGCAGGGCAAGAGATCGTGTTTAGACTAAAAGGGAATGCATTATTAGAAGAATCTTTACTTAGAAACTGTTCTTTACCTTTTTCACACTATGAAACAGCTTTGTATTCACCTTAAACACTGTTTCAGGGCAAGAGATTGTGTTTTAGACTAAAAGGGAATGCATTATAAGAAGAATCTTTACTTAGAAACTCTTCTTTACCTTTTTCACACTATGAAACAGCTTTGTATTCACCTTAAAAACTGTTTCAGGGCAAGAGATTGTATTTTAGACTAAAAGGGAATGCATTATAAGAAGAATCTTTACTTAGAAACTCTGTTCTTTACCTTTTTCACACTATGAAACAGCTTTGTATTCACCTTAAACACTGTTTCAGGGCAAGAGATTGTGTTTTAGACTAAAAGGGAATGCATTATAAAGAATCTTTACTTTGAAACTCTGTTCTTTACCTTTTTCACACTATGAAACAGCTTTGTATTCACACTAAACACTGTTTCAGGGCAAGAGATTGTGTTTTAGACTACAAGGGAATGCATTATAAGAAGAATCTTTACTTTGAAACTCTGTTCTTTACCTTTTTCACACTATGAAACAGCTTTATATTCAACTTAAACACTGCTTCAGGGCAACAGATTGTGTTTTAGACTAAAAGGGAATGCATTATAAGAAGAATCTTTACTTTGAAACTCTGTTCTTTGCCTTTTTCACACTATGAAACAGCTTTGTATTCACACTAAACACTGTTTCAGGGCAAGAGATTGTGTTTTAGACTACAAGGGAATGCATTATAAGAAGAATCTTTACTTTGAAACTCTGTTCTTTGCCTTTTTCACACTAAGAAACAGCTTTGTATTCACACTAAACACTGTTTCAGGGCAACAGATTGTGTTTTAGACTAAAAGGGAATGCATTATAAGAAGAATCTTTACTTTGAAACTCTGTTCTTTACCTTTTTCACACTATTAAACAGCTTTGTATTCAACTTAAACACTGTTACAGAGCTAGACATCTTGTTTTTAACCAGACTGAATAACTTACAATATCCTAAGAAAACACATATTTCAAGTGAAAAGAGTTTATCCAGGGCAGAACAAGTTGTTTTAACATGGTTCTAATGTGACCCTTGAAAGTAATTGCAACTCTGTTTTTACACCTCTAACCACAAGGAGGCAACGTTTCCACGCATTACAATTGCCTTATACATAGTTTCAGAGTAAGAAATATTGTTTTTAACCAAACTGAACAACTAAAAGGGAATGCAATATAAGAAGAATCTTTATTTTGAATCTCTGTTCTTTACCTTTTTCAATCTATAAAACAGCTTTGTATTCAACTTAAACACTGTTTCAGGGCAAGAGATTGTGTTTTAGACTACAAGGGAATGCATTATAAGAAAAATCTTTACATTGAAACTCTGTTCTTTGCCTTTTTCACACTATGAAACAGCTTTATATTCAACTTAAACACTGCTTCAGGGCAACGGATTGTGTTTTAAACTAAAAGGGAATGCATTATAAGAAGAATCTTTACTTTGAAACGCTGTTCTTTACCTTTTTCACACAATGAAACAGCTTTATATTCAACTTAAACACTGCTTCAGGGCAACAGATTGTGTTTTAGACTAAAAGGGAATGCATTATAAGAAGAATCTTTACTTTGAAACTCTGTTCTTTACCTTTTTCACACTATGAAACAGCTTTATATTCACCTTAAACACTGTTGCAGGGCAAGAGATCGTGTTTAGACTAAAAGGGAATGCGTTATTAGAAGAATCTTTACTTAGAAACTGTTCTTTACCTTTTTCACACTATGAAACAGCTTTGTATTCACCTTAAACACTGTTTCAGGGCAAGAGATTGTGTTTTAGACTAAAAGGGAATGCATTATAAGAAGAATCTTTACTTAGAAACTCTTCTTTACCTTTTTCACACTATGAAACAGCTTTGTATTCACCTTAAACACTGTTTCAGGGCAAGAGATTGTATTTTAGACTAAAAGGGAATGCATTATAAGAAGAATCTTTAGTTAGAAACTCTGTTCTTTACCTTTTTCACACTATGAAACAGCTTTGTATTCACCTTAAACACTGTTTCAGGGCAAGAGATTGTGTTTTAGACTAAAAGGGAATGCATTATAAAGAATCTTTACTTTGAAACTCTGTTCTTTGCCTTTTTCACACTATGAAACAGCTTTGTATTCACACTAAACACTGTTTCAGGGCAAGAGATTGTGTTTTAGACTACAAGGGAATGCATTATAAGAAGAATCTTTACTTTGAAACTCTGTTCTTTACCTTTTTCACACTATGAAACAGCTTTATATTCAACTTAAACACTGCTTCAGGGCAACAGATTGTGTTTTAGACTAAAAGGGAATGCAATATAAGAAGAATCTTTATTTTGAATCTCTGTTCTTTACCTTTTTCAATCTATAAAACAGCTTTGTATTCACCTTAAACACTGTTTCAGGGCAAGAGATTGTGTTTTAGACTAAAAGGGAATGCATTATAAAGAATCTTTACTTTGAAACTCTGTTCTTTGCCTTTTTCACACTATGAAACAGCTTTGTATTCACACTAAACACTGTTTCAGGGCAAGAGATTGTGTTTTAGACTACAAGGGAATGCATTATAAGAAGAATCTTTACTTTGAAACTCTGTTCTTTACCTTTTTCACACTATGAAACAGCTTTATATTCAACTTAAACACTGCTTCAGGGCAACAGATTGTGTTTTAGACTAAAAGGGAATGCATTATAAGAAGAATCTTTACTTTGAAACTCTGTTCTTTGCCTTTTTCACACTATGAAACAGCTTTGTATTCACACTAAACACTGTTTCAGGGCAAGAGATTGTGTTTTAGACTACAAGGGAATGCATTATAAGAAGAATCTTTACTTTGAAACTCTGTTCTTTGCCTTTTTCACACTAAGAAACAGATTTATATTCAACTTAAACACTGCTTCAGGGCAACGGATTGTGTTTTAGACTAAAAGGGAATGCATTATAAGAAGAATCTTTACTTTGAAACTGTTCTTTGCCTTTTTCACACTATGAAACAGCTTTATATTCACACTAAACACTGTTTCAGGGCAAGAGATTGTGTTTTAGACTAAAAGGGAATGCATTATAAGAAGAATCTTTACTTTGAAACTCTGCTCTTTGCCTTTTTCACACTATGAAACAGCTTTGTATTCACACTAAACACTGTTTCAGGGCAAGAGATTGTGTTTTAGACTAAAAGGGAATGCATTATAAGAAGAATCTTTACTTTGAAACTCTGCTCTTTGCCTTTTTCACACTATGAAACAGCTTTGTATTCACACTAAACACTGTTTCAGGGCAAGAGATTGTGTTTTAGACTAAAAGGGAATGCATTATAAGAAGAATCTTTACTTTGAAACTCTGTTCTTTGCCTTTTTAACTCTATGAAACAGCTTTGTATTCACACTAAACACTGTTTCAGGGCAAGAGATTGTGTTTTAGACTAAAAGGGAATGCATTATAAGAAGAATCTTTACTTTGAAACTCTGTTCTTTACCTTTTTCACACTATTAAACAGCTTTGTATTCAACTTAAACACTGTTACAGAGCTAGACATCTTGTTTTTAACCAGACTGAATAACTTACAATATCCTAAGAAAACACATATTTCAAGTGAAAAGAGTTTATCCAGGGCAGAACAAGTTGTTTTAACATGGTTCTAATGTGACCCTTGAAAGTAATTGCAACTCTGTTTTTACACCTCTAACCACAAGGAGGCAACGTTTCCACGCATTACAATTGCCTTATACATAGTTTCAGAGTAAGAAATATTGTTTTTAACCAAACTGAACAACTAAAAGGGAATGCAATATAAGAAGAATCTTTATTTTGAATCTCTGTTCTTTACCTTTTTCAATCTATAAAACAGCTTTGTATTCAACTTAAACACTGTTTCAGGGCAAGAGATTGTGTTTTAGACTACAAGGGAATGCATTATAAGAAAAATCTTTACATTGAAACTCTGTTCTTTGCCTTTTTCACACTATGAAACAGCTTTATATTCAACTTAAACACTGCTTCAGGGCAACGGATTGTGTTTTAAACTAAAAGGGAATGCATTATAAGAAGAATCTTTACTTTGAAACTCTGTTCTTTACCTTTTTCACACAATGAAACAGCTTTATATTCAACTTAAACACTGCTTCAGGGCAACAGATTGTGTTTTAGACTAAAAGGGAATGCATTATAAGAAGAATCTTTACTTTGAAACTCTGTTCTTTACCTTTTTCACACTATGAAACAGCTTTATATTCACCTTAAACACTGTTGCAGGGCAAGAGATCGTGTTTAGACTAAAAGGGAATGCGTTATTAGAAGAATCTTTACTTAGAAACTGTTCTTTACCTTTTTCACACTATGAAACAGCTTTGTATTCACCTTAAACACTGTTTCAGGGCAAGAGATTGTGTTTTAGACTAAAAGGGAATGCATTATAAGAAGAATCTTTACTTAGAAACTCTTCTTTACCTTTTTCACACTATGAAACAGCTTTGTATTCACCTTAAACACTGTTTCAGGGCAAGAGATTGTATTTTAGACTAAAAGGGAATGCATTATAAGAAGAATCTTTACTTAGAAACTCTGTTCTTTACCTTTTTCACACTATGAAACAGCTTTGTATTCACCTTAAACACTGTTTCAGGGCAAGAGATTGTGTTTTAGACTAAAAGGGAATGCATTATAAAGAATCTTTACTTTGAAACTCTGTTCTTTGCCTTTTTCACACTATGAAACAGCTTTGTATTCACACTAAACACTGTTTCAGGGCAAGAGATTGTGTTTTAGACTAGAAGGGAATGCATTATAAGAAGAATCTTTACTTTGAAACTCTGTTCTTTACCTTTTTAACACTATGAAACAGCTTTATATTCACCTTAAACACTGTTTCAGGGCAAGAGATTGTGTTTTAGACTAAAAGGGAATGCATTATAAGAAGAATCTTTACTTTGAAACTCTGCTCTTTGCCTTTTTCACACTATGAAACAGCTTTGTATTCACACTAAACACTGTTTCAGGGCAAGAGATTGTGTTTTAGACTAAAAGGGAATGCATTATAAGAAGAATCTTTACTTTGAAACTCTGCTCTTTGCCTTTTTCACACTATGAAACAGCTTTGTATTCACACTAAACACTGTTTCAGGGCAAGAGATTGTGTTTTAGACTAAAAGGGAATGCATTATAAGAAGAATCTTTACTTTGAAACTCTGTTCTTTGCCTTTTTAACTCTATGAAACAGCTTTGTATTCACACTAAACACTGTTTCAGGGCAAGAGATTGTGTTTTAGACTAAAAGGGAATGCATTATAAGAAGAATCTTTACTTTGAAACTCTGTTCTTTGCCTTTTTCACACTATGAAACAGCTTTGTATTCACACTAAACACTGTTTCAGGGCAACGGATTGTGTTTTAGACTAAAAGGGAATGCATTATAAGAAGAATCCTTACTTTAAAACTGTGTTCTTTACCTTTTTCACTCTATAAAACAGCTTTGTATTCAACTTAAACACTGTTACAGAGCTAGACATCTTGTTTTTAACCAGACTGAATAACTTACAATATTCTAAGAAAACACATATTTCAAGTGAAAAGAGTTTATCCAGGGCAGAACAAGTTGTTTTAACATGGTTCTAATGTGACCCTTGAAAGTAATTGCAACTCTGTTTTTACACCTCTAACCACAAGGAGGCAACGTTTCCACGCATTACAATTGCCTTATACATAGTTTCAGAGTAAGAAATATTGTTTTTAACCAAACTGAACAACTAAAAGGGAATGCAATATAAGAAGAATCTTTATTTTGAATCTCTGTTCTTTACCTTTTTCAATCTATAAAACAGCTTTGTATTCAACTTAAACACTGTTTCAGGGCAAGAGATTGTGTTTTAGACTACAAGGGAATGCATTATAAGAAAAATCTTTACATTGAAACTCTGTTCTTTGCCTTTTTCACACTATGAAACAGCTTTATATTCAACTTAAACACTGCTTCAGGGCAACGGATTGTGTTTTAAACTAAAAGGGAATGCATTATAAGAAGAATGTTTACTTTGAAACTCTGTTCTTTACCTTTTTCACACAATGAAACAGCTTTATATTCAACTTAAACACTGCTTCAGGGCAACAGATTGTGTTTTAGACTAAAAGGGAATGCATTATAAGAAGAATCTTTACTTTGAAACTCTGTTCTTTACCTTTTTCACACTATGAAACAGCTTTATATTCACCTTAAACACTGTTGCAGGGCAAGAGATTGTGTTTTAGACTAAAAGGGAATGCATTATAAGAAGAATCTTTACTTAGAAACTCTTCTTTACCTTTTTCACACTATGAAACAGCTTTGTATTCACCTTAAACACTGTTTCAGGGCAAGAGATTGTATTTTAGACTAAAAGGGAATGCATTATAAGAAGAATCTTTACTTAGAAACTCTGTTCTTTACCTTTTTCACACTATGAAACAGCTTTGTATTCACCTTAAACACTGTTTCAGGGCAAGAGATTGTGTTTTAGACTAAAAGGGAATGCATTATAAAGAATCTTTACTTTGAAACTCTGTTCTTTACCTTTTTCACACTATGAAACAGCTTTGTATTCACACTAAACACTGTTTCAGGGCAAGAGATTGTGTTTTAGACTACAAGGGAATGCATTATAAGAAGAATCTTTACTTTGAAACTCTGTTCTTTACCTTTTTCACACTATGAAACAGCTTTATATTCAACTTAAACACTGCTTCAGGGCAACAGATTGTGTTTTAGACTAAAAGGGAATGCATTATAAGAAGAATCTTTACTTTGAAACTCTGTTCTTTGCCTTTTTCACACTATGAAACAGCTTTGTATTCACACTAAACACTGTTTCAGGGCAAGAGATTGTGTTTTAGACTACAAGGGAATGCATTATAAGAAGAATCTTTACTTTGAAACTCTGTTCTTTGCCTTTTTCACACTAAGAAACAGCTTTATATTCAACTTAAACACTGCTTCAGGGCAACGGATTGTGTTTTAGACTAAAAGGGAATGCATTATAAGAAGAATCTTTACTTTGAAACTGTTCTTTGCCTTTTTCACACTATGAAACAGCTTTATATTCACACTAAACACTGTTTCAGGGCAAGAGATTGTGTTTTAGACTAAAAGGGAATGCATTATAAGAAGAATCTTTACTTTGAAACTCTGCTCTTTGCCTTTTTCACACTATGAAACAGCTTTGTATTCACACTAAACACTGTTTCAGGGCAAGAGATTGTGTTTTAGACTAAAAGGGAATGCATTATAAGAAGAATCTTTACTTTGAAACTCTGTTCTTTGCCTTTTTAACTCTATGAAACAGCTTTGTATTCACACTAAACACTGTTTCAGGGCAAGAGATTGTGTTTTAGACTAAAAGGGAATGCATTATAAGAAGAATCTTTACTTTGAAACTCTGTTCTTTGCCTTTTTCACACTATGAAACAGCTTTGTATTCACACTAAACACTGTTTCAGGGCAACGGATTGTGTTTTAGACTAAAAGGGAATGCATTATAAGAAGAATCCTTACTTTAAAACTGTGTTCTTTACCTTTTTCACTCTATAAAACAGCTTTGTATTCAACTTAAACACTGTTACAGAGCTAGACATCTTGTTTTTAACCAGACTGAATAACTTACAATATCCTAAGAAAACACATATTTCAAGTGAAAAGAGTTTATCCAGGGCAGAACAAGTTGTTTTAACATGGTTCTAATGTGACCCTTGAAAGTAATTGCAACTCTGTTTTTACACCTCTAACCACAAGGAGGCAACGTTTCCACGCATTACAATTGCCTTATACATAGTTTCAGAGTAAGAAATATTGTTTTTAACCAAACTGAACAACTAAAAGGGAATGCAATATAAGAAGAATCTTTATTTTGAATCTCTGTTCTTTACCTTTTTCAATCTATAAAACAGCTTTGTATTCAACTTAAACACTGTTTCAGGGCAAGAGATTGTGTTTTAGACTACAAGGGAATGCATTATAAGAAAAATCTTTACATTGAAACTCTGTTCTTTGCCTTTTTCACACTATGAAACAGCTTTATATTCAACTTAAACACTGCTTCAGGGCAACGGATTGTGTTTTAAACTAAAAGGGAATGCATTATAAGAAGAATGTTTACTTTGAAACTCTGTTCTTTACCTTTTTCACACAATGAAACAGCTTTATATTCAACTTAAACACTGCTTCAGGGCAACAGATTGTGTTTTAGACTAAAAGGGAATGCATTATAAGAAGAATCTTTACTTTGAAACTCTGTTCTTTACCTTTTTCACACTATGAAACAGCTTTATATTCACCTTAAACACTGTTGCAGGGCAAGAGATCGTGTTTAGACTAAAAGGGAATGCGTTATTAGAAGAATCTTTACTTAGAAACTGTTCTTTACCTTTTTCACACTATGAAACAGCTTTGTATTCACCTTAAACACTGTTTCAGGGCAAGAGATTGTGTTTTAGACTAAAAGGGAATGCATTATAAGAAGAATCTTTACTTAGAAACTCTTCTTTACCTTTTTCACACTATGAAACAGCTTTGTATTCACCTTAAACACTGTTTCAGGGCAAGAGATTGTATTTTAGACTAAAAGGGAATGCATTATAAGAAGAATCTTTACTTAGAAACTCTGTTCTTTACCTTTTTCACACTATGAAACAGCTTTGTATTCACCTTAAACACTGTTTCAGGGCAAGAGATTGTGTTTTAGACTAAAAGGGAATGCATTATAAAGAATCTTTACTTTGAAACTCTGTTCTTTGCCTTTTTCACACTATGAAACAGCTTTGTATTCACACTAAACACTGTTTCAGGGCAAGAGATTGTGTTTTAGACTACAAGGGAATGCATTATAAGAAGAATCTTTACTTTGAAACTCTGTTCTTTACCTTTTTAACACTATGAAACAGCTTTATATTCACCTTAAGCACTGTTTCAGGGCAAGAGATTGTGTTTTAGACTAAAAGGGAATGCATTATAAGAAGAATCTTTACTTTGAAACTCTGCTCTTTGCCTTTTTCACACTATGAAACAGCTTTGTATTCACACTAAACACTGTTTCAGGGCAAGAGATTGTGTTTTAGACTAAAAGGGAATGCATTATAAGAAGAATCTTTACTTTGAAACTCTGCTCTTTGCCTTTTTCACACTATGAAACAGCTTTGTATTCACACTAAACACTGTTTCAGGGCAAGAGATTGTGTTTTAGACTAAAAGGGAATGCATTATAAGAAGAATCTTTACTTTGAAACTCTGTTCTTTGCCTTTTTAACTCTATGAAACAGCTTTGTATTCACACTAAACACTGTTTCAGGGCAAGAGATTGTGTTTTAGACTAAAAGGGAATGCATTATAAGAAGAATCTTTACTTTGAAACTCTGTTCTTTGCCTTTTTCACACTATGAAACAGCTTTGTATTCACACTAAACACTGTTTCAGGGCAACGGATTGTGTTTTAGACTAAAAGGGAATGCATTATAAGAAGAATCCTTACTTTAAAACTGTGTTCTTTACCTTTTTCACTCTATAAAACAGCTTTGTATTCAACTTAAACACTGTTACAGAGCTAGACATCTTGTTTTTAACCAGACTGAATAACTTACAATATTCTAAGAAAACACATATTTCAAGTGAAAAGAGTTTATCCAGGGCAGAACAAGTTGTTTTAACATGGTTCTAATGTGACCCTTGAAAGTAATTGCAACTCTGTTTTTACACCTCTAACCACAAGGAGGCAACGTTTCCACGCATTACAATTGCCTTATACATAGTTTCAGAGTAAGAAATATTGTTTTTAACCAAACTGAACAACTAAAAGGGAATGCAATATAAGAAGAATCTTTATTTTGAATCTCTGTTCTTTACCTTTTTCAATCTATAAAACAGCTTTGTATTCAACTTAAACACTGTTTCAGGGCAAGAGATTGTGTTTTAGACTACAAGGGAATGCATTATAAGAAAAATCTTTACATTGAAACTCTGTTCTTTGCCTTTTTCACACTATGAAACAGCTTTATATTCAACTTAAACACTGCTTCAGGGCAACGGATTGTGTTTTAAACTAAAAGGGAATGCATTATAAGAAGAATGTTTACTTTGAAACTCTGTTCTTTACCTTTTTCACACAATGAAACAGCTTTATATTCAACTTAAACACTGCTTCAGGGCAACAGATTGTGTTTTAGACTAAAAGGGAATGCATTATAAGAAGAATCTTTACTTTGAAACTCTGTTCTTTACCTTTTTCACACTATGAAACAGCTTTATATTCACCTTAAACACTGTTTCAGGGCAAGAGATTGTGTTTTAGACTAAAAGGGAATGCATTATAAAGAATCTTTACTTTGAAACTCTGTTCTTTACCTTTTTCACACTATGAAACAGCTTTGTATTCACACTAAACACTGTTTCAGGGCAAGAGATTGTGTTTTAGACTACAAGGGAATGCATTATAAGAAGAATCTTTACTTTGAAACTCTGTTCTTTACCTTTTTCACACTATGAAACAGCTTTATATTCAACTTAAACACTGCTTCAGGGCAACAGATTGTGTTTTAGACTAAAAGGGAATGCATTATAAGAAGAATCTTTACTTTGAAACTCTGTTCTTTGCCTTTTTCACACTATGAAACAGCTTTGTATTCACACTAAACACTGTTTCAGGGCAAGAGATTGTGTTTTAGACTACAAGGGAATGCATTATAAGAAGAATCTTTACTTTGAAACTCTGTTCTTTGCCTTTTTCACACTAAGAAACAGCTTTATATTCAACTTAAACACTGCTTCAGGGCAACGGATTGTGTTTTAGACTAAAAGGGAATGCATTATAAGAAGAATCTTTACTTTGAAACTGTTCTTTGCCTTTTTCACACTATGAAACAGCTTTATATTCACACTAAACACTGTTTCAGGGCAAGAGATTGTGTTTTAGACTAAAAGGGAATGCATTATAAGAAGAATCTTTACTTTGAAACTCTGCTCTTTGCCTTTTTCACACTATGAAACAGCTTTGTATTCACACTAAACACTGTTTCAGGGCAAGAGATTGTGTTTTAGACTAAAAGGGAATGCATTATAAGAAGAATCTTTACTTTGAAACTCTGTTCTTTGCCTTTTTAACTCTATGAAACAGCTTTGTATTCACACTAAACACTGTTTCAGGGCAAGAGATTGTGTTTTAGACTAAAAGGGAATGCATTATAAGAAGAATCTTTACTTTGAAACTCTGTTCTTTGCCTTTTTCACACTATGAAACAGCTTTGTATTCACACTAAACACTGTTTCAGGGCAACGGATTGTGTTTTAGACTAAAAGGGAATGCATTATAAGAAGAATCCTTACTTTAAAACTGTGTTCTTTACCTTTTTCACTCTATAAAACAGCTTTGTATTCAACTTAAACACTGTTACAGAGCTAGACATCTTGTTTTTAACCAGACTGAATAACTTACAATATCCTAAGAAAACACATATTTCAAGTGAAAAGAGTTTATCCAGGGCAGAACAAGTTGTTTTAACATGGTTCTAATGTGACCCTTGAAAGTAATTGCAACTCTGTTTTTACACCTCTAACCACAAGGAGGCAACGTTTCCACGCATTACAATTGCCTTATACATAGTTTCAGAGTAAGAAATATTGTTTTTAACCAAACTGAACAACTAAAAGGGAATGCAATATAAGAAGAATCTTTATTTTGAATCTCTGTTCTTTACCTTTTTCAATCTATAAAACAGCTTTGTATTCAACTTAAACACTGTTTCAGGGCAAGAGATTGTGTTTTAGACTACAAGGGAATGCATTATAAGAAAAATCTTTACATTGAAACTCTGTTCTTTGCCTTTTTCACACTATGAAACAGCTTTATATTCAACTTAAACACTGCTTCAGGGCAACGGATTGTGTTTTAAACTAAAAGGGAATGCATTATAAGAAGAATGTTTACTTTGAAACTCTGTTCTTTACCTTTTTCACACAATGAAACAGCTTTATATTCAACTTAAACACTGCTTCAGGGCAACAGATTGTGTTTTAGACTAAAAGGGAATGCATTATAAGAAGAATCTTTACTTTGAAACTCTGTTCTTTACCTTTTTCACACTATGAAACAGCTTTATATTCACCTTAAACACTGTTGCAGGGCAAGAGATCGTGTTTAGACTAAAAGGGAATGCGTTATTAGAAGAATCTTTACTTAGAAACTGTTCTTTACCTTTTTCACACTATGAAACAGCTTTGTATTCACCTTAAACACTGTTTCAGGGCAAGAGATTGTGTTTTAGACTAAAAGGGAATGCATTATAAGAAGAATCTTTACTTAGAAACTCTTCTTTACCTTTTTCACACTATGAAACAGCTTTGTATTCACCTTAAACACTGTTTCAGGGCAAGAGATTGTATTTTAGACTAAAAGGGAATGCATTATAAGAAGAATCTTTACTTAGAAACTCTGTTCTTTACCTTTTTCACACTATGAAACAGCTTTGTATTCACCTTAAACACTGTTTCAGGGCAAGAGATTGTGTTTTAGACTAAAAGGGAATGCATTATAAAGAATCTTTACTTTGAAACTCTGTTCTTTGCCTTTTTCACACTATGAAACAGCTTTGTATTCACACTAAACACTGTTTCAGGGCAAGAGATTGTGTTTTAGACTACAAGGGAATGCATTATAAGAAGAATCTTTACTTTGAAACTCTGTTCTTTACCTTTTTAACACTATGAAACAGCTTTATATTCACCTTAAGCACTGTTTCAGGGCAAGAGATTGTGTTTTAGACTAAAAGGGAATGCATTATAAGAAGAATCTTTACTTTGAAACTCTGCTCTTTGCCTTTTTCACACTATGAAACAGCTTTGTATTCACACTAAACACTGTTTCAGGGCAAGAGATTGTGTTTTAGACTAAAAGGGAATGCATTATAAGAAGAATCTTTACTTTGAAACTCTGCTCTTTGCCTTTTTCACACTATGAAACAGCTTTGTATTCACACTAAACACTGTTTCAGGGCAAGAGATTGTGTTTTAGACTAAAAGGGAATGCATTATAAGAAGAATCTTTACTTTGAAACTCTGTTCTTTGCCTTTTTAACTCTATGAAACAGCTTTGTATTCACACTAAACACTGTTTCAGGGCAAGAGATTGTGTTTTAGACTAAAAGGGAATGCATTATAAGAAGAATCTTTACTTTGAAACTCTGTTCTTTGCCTTTTTCACACTATGAAACAGCTTTGTATTCACACTAAACACTGTTTCAGGGCAACGGATTGTGTTTTAGACTAAAAGGGAATGCATTATAAGAAGAATCCTTACTTTAAAACTGTGTTCTTTACCTTTTTCACTCTATAAAACAGCTTTGTATTCAACTTAAACACTGTTACAGAGCTAGACATCTTGTTTTTAACCAGACTGAATAACTTACAATATTCTAAGAAAACACATATTTCAAGTGAAAAGAGTTTATCCAGGGCAGAACAAGTTGTTTTAACATGGTTCTAATGTGACCCTTGAAAGTAATTGCAACTCTGTTTTTACACCTCTAACCACAAGGAGGCAACGTTTCCACGCATTACAATTGCCTTATACATAGTTTCAGAGTAAGAAATATTGTTTTTAACCAAACTGAACAACTAAAAGGGAATGCAATATAAGAAGAATCTTTATTTTGAATCTCTGTTCTTTACCTTTTTCAATCTATAAAACAGCTTTGTATTCAACTTAAACACTGTTTCAGGGCAAGAGATTGTGTTTTAGACTACAAGGGAATGCATTATAAGAAAAATCTTTACATTGAAACTCTGTTCTTTGCCTTTTTCACACTATGAAACAGCTTTATATTCAACTTAAACACTGCTTCAGGGCAACGGATTGTGTTTTAAACTAAAAGGGAATGCATTATAAGAAGAATGTTTACTTTGAAACTCTGTTCTTTACCTTTTTCACACAATGAAACAGCTTTATATTCAACTTAAACACTGCTTCAGGGCAACAGATTGTGTTTTAGACTAAAAGGGAATGCATTATAAGAAGAATCTTTACTTTGAAACTCTGTTCTTTACCTTTTTCACACTATGAAACAGCTTTATATTCACCTTAAACACTGTTGCAGGGCAAGAGATTGTGTTTTAGACTAAAAGGGAATGCATTATAAGAAGAATCTTTACTTAGAAACTCTTCTTTACCTTTTTCACACTATGAAACAGCTTTGTATTCACCTTAAACACTGTTTCAGGGCAAGAGATTGTATTTTAGACTAAAAGGGAATGCATTATAAGAAGAATCTTTACTTAGAAACTCTGTTCTTTACCTTTTTCACACTATGAAACAGCTTTGTATTCACCTTAAACACTGTTTCAGGGCAAGAGATTGTGTTTTAGACTAAAAGGGAATGCATTATAAAGAATCTTTACTTTGAAACTCTGTTCTTTACCTTTTTCACACTATGAAACAGCTTTGTATTCACACTAAACACTGTTTCAGGGCAAGAGATTGTGTTTTAGACTACAAGGGAATGCATTATAAGAAGAATCTTTACTTTGAAACTCTGTTCTTTACCTTTTTCACACTATGAAACAGCTTTATATTCAACTTAAACACTGCTTCAGGGCAACAGATTGTGTTTTAGACTAAAAGGGAATGCATTATAAGAAGAATCTTTACTTTGAAACTCTGTTCTTTGCCTTTTTCACACTATGAAACAGCTTTGTATTCACACTAAACACTGTTTCAGGGCAAGAGATTGTGTTTTAGACTACAAGGGAATGCATTATAAGAAGAATCTTTACTTTGAAACTCTGTTCTTTGCCTTTTTCACACTAAGAAACAGCTTTATATTCAACTTAAACACTGCTTCAGGGCAACGGATTGTGTTTTAGACTAAAAGGGAATGCATTATAAGAAGAATCTTTACTTTGAAACTGTTCTTTGCCTTTTTCACACTATGAAACAGCTTTATATTCACACTAAACACTGTTTCAGGGCAAGAGATTGTGTTTTAGACTAAAAGGGAATGCATTATAAGAAGAATCTTTACTTTGAAACTCTGCTCTTTGCCTTTTTCACACTATGAAACAGCTTTGTATTCACACTAAACACTGTTTCAGGGCAAGAGATTGTGTTTTAGACTAAAAGGGAATGCATTATAAGAAGAATCTTTACTTTGAAACTCTGTTCTTTGCCTTTTTAACTCTATGAAACAGCTTTGTATTCACACTAAACACTGTTTCAGGGCAAGAGATTGTGTTTTAGACTAAAAGGGAATGCATTATAAGAAGAATCTTTACTTTGAAACTCTGTTCTTTGCCTTTTTCACACTATGAAACAGCTTTGTATTCACACTAAACACTGTTTCAGGGCAACGGATTGTGTTTTAGACTAAAAGGGAATGCATTATAAGAAGAATCCTTACTTTAAAACTGTGTTCTTTACCTTTTTCACTCTATAAAACAGCTTTGTATTCAACTTAAACACTGTTACAGAGCTAGACATCTTGTTTTTAACCAGACTGAATAACTTACAATATCCTAAGAAAACACATATTTCAAGTGAAAAGAGTTTATCCAGGGCAGAACAAGTTGTTTTAACATGGTTCTAATGTGACCCTTGAAAGTAATTGCAACTCTGTTTTTACACCTCTAACCACAAGGAGGCAACGTTTCCACGCATTACAATTGCCTTATACATAGTTTCAGAGTAAGAAATATTGTTTTTAACCAAACTGAACAACTAAAAGGGAATGCAATATAAGAAGAATCTTTATTTTGAATCTCTGTTCTTTACCTTTTTCAATCTATAAAACAGCTTTGTATTCAACTTAAACACTGTTTCAGGGCAAGAGATTGTGTTTTAGACTACAAGGGAATGCATTATAAGAAAAATCTTTACATTGAAACTCTGTTCTTTGCCTTTTTCACACTATGAAACAGCTTTATATTCAACTTAAACACTGCTTCAGGGCAACGGATTGTGTTTTAAACTAAAAGGGAATGCATTATAAGAAGAATGTTTACTTTGAAACTCTGTTCTTTACCTTTTTCACACAATGAAACAGCTTTATATTCAACTTAAACACTGCTTCAGGGCAACAGATTGTGTTTTAGACTAAAAGGGAATGCATTATAAGAAGAATCTTTACTTTGAAACTCTGTTCTTTACCTTTTTCACACTATGAAACAGCTTTATATTCACCTTAAACACTGTTGCAGGGCAAGAGATCGTGTTTAGACTAAAAGGGAATGCATTATTAGAAGAATCTTTACTTAGAAACTGTTCTTTACCTTTTTCACACTATGAAACAGCTTTGTATTCACCTTAAACACTGTTTCAGGGCAAGAGATTGTGTTTTAGACTAAAAGGGAATGCATTATAAGAAGAATCTTTACTTAGAAACTCTTCTTTACCTTTTTCACACTATGAAACAGCTATGTATTCACCTTAAACACTGTTTCAGGGCAAGAGATTGTATTTTAGACTAAAAGGGAATGCATTATAAGAAGAATCTTTACTTAGAAACTCTGTTCTTTACCTTTTTCACACTATGAAACAGCTTTGTATTCACCTTAAACACTGTTTCAGGGCAAGAGATTGTGTTTTAGACTAAAAGGGAATGCATTATAAAGAATCTTTACTTTGAAACTCTGTTCTTTACCTTTTTCACACTATGAAACAGCTTTGTATTCACACTAAACACTGTTTCAGGGCAAGAGATTGTGTTTTAGACTACAAGGGAATGCATTATAAGAAGAATCTTTACTTTGAAACTCTGTTCTTTACCTTTTTCACACTATGAAACAGCTTTATATTCAACTTAAACACTGCTTCAGGGCAACAGATTGTGTTTTAGACTAAAAGGGAATGCATTATAAGAAGAATCTTTACTTTGAAACTCTGTTCTTTGCCTTTTTCACACTATGAAACAGCTTTGTATTCACACTAAACACTGTTTCAGGGCAAGAGATTGTGTTTTAGACTACAAGGGAATGCATTATAAGAAGAATCTTTACTTTGAAACTCTGTTCTTTGCCTTTTTCACACTAAGAAACAGCTTTATATTCAACTTAAACACTGCTTCAGGGCAACGGATTGTGTTTTAGACTAAAAGGGAATGCATTATAAGAAGAATCTTTACTTTGAAACTGTTCTTTGCCTTTTTCACACTATGAAACAGCTTTATATTCACACTAAACACTGTTTCAGGGCAAGAGATTGTGTTTTAGACTAAAAGGGAATGCATTATAAGAAGAATCTTTACTTTGAAACTCTGCTCTTTGCCTTTTTCACACTATGAAACAGCTTTGTATTCACACTAAACACTGTTTCAGGGCAAGAGATTGTGTTTTAGACTAAAAGGGAATGCATTATAAGAAGAATCTTTACTTTGAAACTCTGTTCTTTGCCTTTTTAACTCTATGAAACAGCTTTGTATTCACACTAAACACTGTTTCAGGGCAAGAGATTGTGTTTTAGACTAAAAGGGAATGCATTATAAGAAGAATCTTTACTTTGAAACTCTGTTCTTTGCCTTTTTCACACTATGAAACAGCTTTGTATTCACACTAAACACTGTTTCAGGGCAACGGATTGTGTTTTAGACTAAAAGGGAATGCATTATAAGAAGAATCCTTACTTTAAAACTGTGTTCTTTACCTTTTTCACTCTATAAAACAGCTTTGTATTCAACTTAAACACTGTTACAGAGCTAGACATCTTGTTTTTAACCAGACTGAATAACTTACAATATCCTAAGAAAACACATATTTCAAGTGAAAAGAGTTTATCCAGGGCAGAACAAGTTGTTTTAACATGGTTCTAATGTGACCCTTGAAAGTAATTGCAACTCTGTTTTTACACCTCTAACCACAAGGAGGCAACGTTTCCACGCATTACAATTGCCTTATACATAGTTTCAGAGTAAGAAATATTGTTTTTAACCAAACTGAACAACTAAAAGGGAATGCAATATAAGAAGAATCTTTATTTTGAATCTCTGTTCTTTACCTTTTTCAATCTATAAAACAGCTTTGTATTCAACTTAAACACTGTTTCAGGGCAAGAGATTGTGTTTTAGACTACAAGGGAATGCATTATAAGAAAAATCTTTACATTGAAACTCTGTTCTTTGCCTTTTTCACACTATGAAACAGCTTTATATTCAACTTAAACACTGCTTCAGGGCAACGGATTGTGTTTTAAACTAAAAGGGAATGCATTATAAGAAGAATGTTTACTTTGAAACTCTGTTCTTTACCTTTTTCACACAATGAAACAGCTTTATATTCAACTTAAACACTGCTTCAGGGCAACAGATTGTGTTTTAGACTAAAAGGGAATGCATTATAAGAAGAATCTTTACTTTGAAACTCTGTTCTTTACCTTTTTCACACTATGAAACAGCTTTATATTCACCTTAAACACTGTTGCAGGGCAAGAGATCGTGTTTAGACTAAAAGGGAATGCATTATTAGAAGAATCTTTACTTAGAAACTGTTCTTTACCTTTTTCACACTATGAAACAGCTTTGTATTCACCTTAAACACTGTTTCAGGGCAAGAGATTGTGTTTTAGACTAAAAGGGAATGCATTATAAGAAGAATCTTTACTTAGAAACTCTTCTTTACCTTTTTCACACTATGAAACAGCTATGTATTCACCTTAAACACTGTTTCAGGGCAAGAGATTGTATTTTAGACTAAAAGGGAATGCATTATAAGAAGAATCTTTACTTAGAAACTCTGTTCTTTACCTTTTTCACACTATGAAACAGCTTTGTATTCACCTTAAACACTGTTTCAGGGCAAGAGATTGTGTTTTAGACTAAAAGGGAATGCATTATAAAGAATCTTTACTTTGAAACTCTGTTCTTTACCTTTTTCACACTATGAAACAGCTTTGTATTCACACTAAACACTGTTTCAGGGCAAGAGATTGTGTTTTAGACTACAAGGGAATGCATTATAAGAAGAATCTTTACTTTGAAACTCTGTTCTTTACCTTTTTCACACTATGAAACAGCTTTATATTCAACTTAAACACTGCTTCAGGGCAACAGATTGTGTTTTAGACTAAAAGGGAATGCATTATAAGAAGAATCTTTACTTTGAAACTCTCTTCTTTGCGTTTTTCAAACTATGAAACAGCTTTGTATTCACACTAAACACTGTTTCAGGGCAAGAGATTGTGTTTTAGACTACAAGGGAATGCATTATAAGAAGAATCTTTACTTTGAAACTCTGTTCTTTGCCTTTTTCACACTAAGAAACAGCTTTATATTCAACTTAAACACTGCTTCAGGGCAACGGATTGTGTTTTAGACTAAAAGGGAATGCATTATAAGAAGAATCTTTACTTTGAAACTGTTCTTTGCCTTTTTCACACTATGAAACAGCTTTATATTCACACTAAACACTGTTTCAGGGCAAGAGATTGTGTTTTAGACTAAAAGGGAATGCATTATAAGAAGAATCTTTACTTTGAAACTCTGCTCTTTGCCTTTTTCACACTATGAAACAGCTTTGTATTCACACTAAACACTGTTTCAGGGCAAGAGATTGTGTTTTAGACTAAAAGGGAATGCATTATAAGAAGAATCTTTACTTTGAAACTCTGTTCTTTGCCTTTTTAACTCTATGAAACAGCTTTGTATTCACACTAAACACTGTTTCAGGGCAAGAGATTGTGTTTTAGACTAAAAGGGAATGCATTATAAGAAGAATCTTTACTTTGAAACTCTGTTCTTTGCCTTTTTCACACTATGAAACAGCTTTGTATTCACACTAAACACTGTTTCAGGGCAACAGATTGTGTTTTAGACTAAAAGGGAATGCATTATAAGAAGAATCTTTACTTTGAAACTCTGTTCTTTGCCTTTTTAACACTATGAAACAGCTTTGTATTCACACTAAACACTGTTTCAGGGCAAGAGATTGTGTTTTAGACTAAAAGGGAATGCATTATAAGAAGAATCTTTACTTTGAAACTCTGTTCTTTACCTTTTTCTCACTATGAAACAGCTTTATGTTCATCTTAAACACTGCTTCAGGGCAACAGATTGTGTTTTAGACTAAAAGGGAATGCATTATAAGAAGAATCTTTACTTTGAAACTCTGTTCTTTACCTTTTTCTCACTATGAAACAGCTTTATGTTCATCTTAAACACTGCTTCAGGGCAACATATTGTGTTTTAGACTAAAAGGGAATGCATTATAAGAAGAATCTTTACTTTGAAACTCTGTTCTTTACCTTTTTAACACTATGAAACAGCTTTGTATTCACCCTAAACACTGTTTCAGGGCAAGAGATTGTGTTTTAGACTAAAAGGGAATGCATTATAAGAAGAATCTTTACTTTGAAACTCTGTTCTTTGCCTTTTTCACACTATGAAACAGCTTTGTATTCACACTAAACACTGTTTCAGGGCAAGAGATTGTGTTTTAGACTAAAAGGGAATGCATTATAAGAAGAATCTTTACTTTGAAACTCTGCTCTTTGCCTTTTTCACACTATGAAACAGCTTTGTATTCACACTAAACACTGTTTCAGGGCAAGAGATTGTGTTTTAGACTAAAAGGGAATGCATTATAAGAAGAATCCTTACTTTAAAACTGTGTTCTTTACCTTTTTCACACTATGAAACAGCTTTGTATTCAACTTAAACACTGTTTCAGAGCTAGACATCTTGTTTTTAACCAGACTGAATAACTTACAATATCCTAAGAAAACACATATTTCAAGTGAAAAGAGTTTATCCAGGGGAGAACAAGTTGTTTTAACATGGTTCTAATGTGACCCTTGAAAGTAATTGCAACTCTGTTTTTAAACCTCTAACCACAAGGAGGCAACGTTTCCACGCATTACAATTGCCTTATACATAGTTTCAGAGTAAGAAATATTGTTTTTAACCAAACTGAACAACTAAAAGGGAATGCAATATAAGAAGAATCTTTATTTTGAAACTCTGTTCTTTACCTTTTTCACTCTATAAAACAGCTTTGTATTCAACTTAAACACTGTTTCAGGGCAAGAGATTGTGTTTTAGACTACAAGGGAATGCATTATAAGAAAAATCATTACTTTGAAACTCTGTTCTTTGCCTTTTTCACACTATGAAACAGCTTTATATTCAACTTAAACACTGCTTCAGGGCAACGGATTGTGTTTTAAACTAAAAGGGAATGCATTATAAGAAGAATCTTTACTTTGAAACTCTGTTCTTTGCCTTTTTCACACTAAGAAACAGCTTTGTATTCACCTTAAACACTGTTTCAGGGCAAGAGATTGTGTTTTAGACTAAAAGGGAATGCATTATAAAGAATCTTTACTTTGAAACTCTGTTCTTTGCCTTTTTCACACTATGAAACAGCTTTGTATTCACACTAAACACTGTTTCAGGGCAAGAGATTGTGTTTTAGACTAAAAGGGAATGCATTATAAGAAGAATCTTTACTTTGAAACTCTGTTCTTTACCTTTTTCTCACTATGAAACAGCTTTGTATTCACACTAAACACTGTTTCAGGGCAAGAGATTGTGTTTTAGACTAAAAGGGAATGCATTATAAGAAGAATCTTTACTTTGAAACTCTGTTCTTTGCCTTTTTAACTCTATGAAACAGCTTTGTATTCAACTTAAACACTGTTACAGAGCTAGACATCTTGTTTTTAACCAGACTGAATAACTTACAATATCCTAAGAAAACACATATTTCAAGTGAAAAGAGTTTATCCAGGGCAGAACAAGTTGTTTTAACATGGTTCTAATGTGACCCTTGAAAGTAATTGCAACTCTGTTTTTACACCTCTAACCACAAGGAGGCAACGTTTCCACGCATTACAATTGCCTTATACATAGTTTCAGAGTAAGAAATATTGTTTTTAACCAAACTGAACAACTAAAAGGGAAGGCAATATAAGAAGAATCTTTATTTTGAATCTCTGTTCTTTACCTTTTTCAATCTATAAAACAGCTTTGTATTCAACTTAAACACTGTTTCAGGGCAAGAGATTGTGTTTTAGACTACAAGGGAATGCATTATAAGAAAAATCTTTACATTGAAACTCTGTTCTTTGCCTTTTTCACACTATGAAACAGCTTTATATTCAACTTAAACACTGCTTCAGGGCAACGGATTGTGTTTTAAACTAAAAGGGAATGCATTATAAGAAGAATGTTTACTTTGAAACTCTGTTCTTTACCTTTTTCACACAATGAAACAGCTTTATATTCAACTTAAACACTGCTTCAGGGCAACAGATTGTGTTTTAGACTAAAAGGGAATGCATTATAAGAAGAATCTTTACTTTGAAACTCTGTTCTTTACCTTTTTCACACTATGAAACAGCTTTATATTCACCTTAAACACTGTTGCAGGGCAAGAGATCGTGTTTAGACTAAAAGGGAATGCATTATTAGAAGAATCTTTACTTAGAAACTGTTCTTTACCTTTTTCACACTATGAAACAGCTTTGTATTCACCTTAAACACTGTTTCAGGGCAAGAGATTGTGTTTTAGACTAAAAGGGAATGCATTATAAGAAGAATCTTTACTTAGAAACTCTTCTTTACCTTTTTCACACTATGAAACAGCTATGTATTCACCTTAAACACTGTTTCAGGGCAAGAGATTGTATTTTAGACTAAAAGGGAATGCATTATAAGAAGAATCTTTACTTAGAAACTCTGTTCTTTACCTTTTTCACACTATGAAACAGCTTTGTATTCACCTTAAACACTGTTTCAGGGCAAGAGATTGTGTTTTAGACTAAAAGGGAATGCATTATAAAGAATCTTTACTTTGAAACTCTGTTCTTTACCTTTTTCACACTATGAAACAGCTTTGTATTCACACTAAACACTGTTTCAGGGCAAGAGATTGTGTTTTAGACTACAAGGGAATGCATTATAAGAAGAATCTTTACTTTGAAACTCTGTTCTTTACCTTTTTCACACTATGAAACAGCTTTATATTCAACTTAAACACTGCTTCAGGGCAACAGATTGTGTTTTAGACTAAAAGGGAATGCATTATAAGAAGAATCTTTACTTTGAAACTCTCTTCTTTGCGTTTTTCAAACTATGAAACAGCTTTGTATTCACACTAAACACTGTTTCAGGGCAAGAGATTGTGTTTTAGACTACAAGGGAATGCATTATAAGAAGAATCTTTACTTTGAAACTCTGTTCTTTGCCTTTTTCACACTAAGAAACAGCTTTATATTCAACTTAAACACTGCTTCAGGGCAACGGATTGTGTTTTAGACTAAAAGGGAATGCATTATAAGAAGAATCTTTACTTTGAAACTGTTCTTTGCCTTTTTCACACTATGAAACAGCTTTATATTCACACTAAACACTGTTTCAGGGCAAGAGATTGTGTTTTAGACTAAAAGGGAATGCATTATAAGAAGAATCTTTACTTTGAAACTCTGCTCTTTGCCTTTTTCACACTATGAAACAGCTTTGTATTCACACTAAACACTGTTTCAGGGCAAGAGATTGTGTTTTAGACTAAAAGGGAATGCATTATAAGAAGAATCTTTACTTTGAAACTCTGTTCTTTGCCTTTTTAACTCTATGAAACAGCTTTGTATTCACACTAAACACTGTTTCAGGGCAAGAGATTGTGTTTTAGACTAAAAGGGAATGCATTATAAGAAGAATCTTTACTTTGAAACTCTGTTCTTTGCCTTTTTCACACTATGAAACAGCTTTGTATTCACACTAAACACTGTTTCAGGGCAACAGATTGTGTTTTAGACTAAAAGGGAATGCATTATAAGAAGAATCTTTACTTTGAAACTCTGTTCTTTGCCTTTTTAACACTATGAAACAGCTTTGTATTCACACTAAACACTGTTTCAGGGCAAGAGATTGTGTTTTAGACTAAAAGGGAATGCATTATAAGAAGAATCTTTACTTTGAAACTCTGTTCTTTACCTTTTTCTCACTATGAAACAGCTTTATGTTCATCTTAAACACTGCTTCAGGGCAACAGATTGTGTTTTAGACTAAAAGGGAATGCATTATAAGAAGAATCTTTACTTTGAAACTCTGTTCTTTACCTTTTTCTCACTATGAAACAGCTTTATGTTCATCTTAAACACTGCTTCAGGGCAACATATTGTGTTTTAGACTAAAAGGGAATGCATTATAAGAAGAATCTTTACTTTGAAACTCTGTTCTTTACCTTTTTAACACTATGAAACAGCTTTGTATTCACCCTAAACACTGTTTCAGGGCAAGAGATTGTGTTTTAGACTAAAAGGGAATGCATTATAAGAAGAATCTTTACTTTGAAACTCTGTTCTTTGCCTTTTTCACACTATGAAACAGCTTTGTATTCACACTAAACACTGTTTCAGGGCAAGAGATTGTGTTTTAGACTAAAAGGGAATGCATTATAAGAAGAATCTTTACTTTGAAACTCTGCTCTTTGCCTTTTTCACACTATGAAACAGCTTTGTATTCACACTAAACACTGTTTCAGGGCAAGAGATTGTGTTTTAGACTAAAAGGGAATGCATTATAAGAAGAATCCTTACTTTAAAACTGTGTTCTTTACCTTTTTCACACTATGAAACAGCTTTGTATTCAACTTAAACACTGTTTCAGAGCTAGACATCTTGTTTTTAACCAGACTGAATAACTTACAATATCCTAAGAAAACACATATTTCAAGTGAAAAGAGTTTATCCAGGGGAGAACAAGTTGTTTTAACATGGTTCTAATGTGACCCTTGAAAGTAATTGCAACTCTGTTTTTAAACCTCTAACCACAAGGAGGCAACGTTTCCACGCATTACAATTGCCTTATACATAGTTTCAGAGTAAGAAATATTGTTTTTAACCAAACTGAACAACTAAAAGGGAATGCAATATAAGAAGAATCTTTATTTTGAAACTCTGTTCTTTACCTTTTTCACTCTATAAAACAGCTTTGTATTCAACTTAAACACTGTTTCAGGGCAAGAGATTGTGTTTTAGACTACAAGGGAATGCATTATAAGAAAAATCATTACTTTGAAACTCTGTTCTTTGCCTTTTTCACACTATGAAACAGCTTTATATTCAACTTAAACACTGCTTCAGGGCAACGGATTGTGTTTTAAACTAAAAGGGAATGCATTATAAGAAGAATCTTTACTTTGAAACTCTGTTCTTTGCCTTTTTCACACTAAGAAACAGCTTTGTATTCACCTTAAACACTGTTTCAGGGCAAGAGATTGTGTTTTAGACTAAAAGGGAATGCATTATAAAGAATCTTTACTTTGAAACTCTGTTCTTTGCCTTTTTCACACTATGAAACAGCTTTGTATTCACACTAAACACTGTTTCAGGGCAAGAGATTGTGTTTTAGACTAAAAGGGAATGCATTATAAGAAGAATCTTTACTTTGAAACTCTGTTCTTTACCTTTTTCTCACTATGAAACAGCTTTGTATTCACACTAAACACTGTTTCAGGGCAAGAGATTGTGTTTTAGACTAAAAGGGAATGCATTATAAGAAGAATCTTTACTTTGAAACTCTGTTCTTTGCCTTTTTAACTCTATGAAACAGCTTTGTATTCACACTAAACACTGTTTCAGGGCAAGAGATTGTGTTTTAGACTAAAAGGGAATGCATTATAAGAAGAATCTTTACTTTGAAACTCTGTTCTTTGCCTTTTTAACACTATGAAACAGCTTTGTATTCACACTAAACACTGTTTCAGGGCAAGAGATTGTGTTTTAGACTAAAAGGGAATGCATTATAAGAAGAATCTTTACTTTGAAACTCTGTTCTTTACCTTTTTCTCACTATGAAACAGCTTTATGTTCATCTTAAACACTGCTTCAGGGCAACAGATTGTGTTTTAGACTAAAAGGGAATGCATTATAAGAAGAATCTTTACTTTGAAACTCTGTTCTTTACCTTTTTCTCACTATGAAACAGCTTTATGTTCATCTTAAACACTGCTTCAGGGCAACATATTGTGTTTTAGACTAAAAGGGAATGCATTATAAGAAGAATCTTTACTTTGAAACTCTGTTCTTTACCTTTTTAACACTATGAAACAGCTTTGTATTCACCCTAAACACTGTTTCAGGGCAAGAGATTGTGTTTTAGACTAAAAGGGAATGCATTATAAGAAGAATCTTTACTTTGAAACTCTGTTCTTTGCCTTTTTCACACTATGAAACAGCTTTGTATTCACACTAAACACTGTTTCAGGGCAAGAGATTGTGTTTTAGACTAAAAGGGAATGCATTATAAGAAGAATCTTTACTTTGAAACTCTGCTCTTTGCCTTTTTCACACTATGAAACAGCTTTGTATTCACACTAAACACTGTTTCAGGGCAAGAGATTGTGTTTTAGACTAAAAGGGAATGCATTATAAGAAGAATCCTTACTTTAAAACTGTGTTCTTTACCTTTTTCACACTATGAAACAGCTTTGTATTCAACTTAAACACTGTTTCAGAGCTAGACATCTTGTTTTTAACCAGACTGAATAACTTACAATATCCTAAGAAAACACATATTTCAAGTGAAAAGAGTTTATCCAGGGGAGAACAAGTTGTTTTAACATGGTTCTAATGTGACCCTTGAAAGTAATTGCAACTCTGTTTTTAAACCTCTAACCACAAGGAGGCAACGTTTCCACGCATTACAATTGCCTTATACATAGTTTCAGAGTAAGAAATATTGTTTTTAACCAAACTGAACAACTAAAAGGGAATGCAATATAAGAAGAATCTTTATTTTGAAACTCTGTTCTTTACCTTTTTCACTCTATAAAACAGCTTTGTATTCAACTTAAACACTGTTTCAGGGCAAGAGATTGTGTTTTAGACTACAAGGGAATGCATTATAAGAAAAATCATTACTTTGAAACTCTGTTCTTTGCCTTTTTCACACTATGAAACAGCTTTATATTCAACTTAAACACTGCTTCAGGGCAACGGATTGTGTTTTAAACTAAAAGGGAATGCATTATAAGAAGAATCTTTACTTTGAAACTCTGTTCTTTGCCTTTTTCACACTAAGAAACAGCTTTGTATTCACCTTAAACACTGTTTCAGGGCAAGAGATTGTGTTTTAGACTAAAAGGGAATGCATTATAAAGAATCTTTACTTTGAAACTCTGTTCTTTGCCTTTTTCACACTATGAAACAGCTTTGTATTCACACTAAACACTGTTTCAGGGCAAGAGATTGTGTTTTAGACTAAAAGGGAATGCATTATAAGAAGAATCTTTACTTTGAAACTCTGTTCTTTACCTTTTTCTCACTATGAAACAGCTTTGTATTCACACTAAACACTGTTTCAGGGCAAGAGATTGTGTTTTAGACTAAAAGGGAATGCATTATAAGAAGAATCTTTACTTTGAAACTCTGTTCTTTGCCTTTTTAACTCTATGAAACAGCTTTGTATTCACACTAAACACTGTTTCAGGGCAAGAGATTGTGTTTTAGACTAAAAGGGAATGCATTATAAGAAGAATCTTTACTTTGAAACTCTGTTCTTTGCCTTTTTCACACTAAGAAACAGCTTTGTATTCACCTTAAACACTGTTTCAGGGCAAGAGATTGTGTTTTAGACTAAAAGGGAATGCATTATAAAGAATCTTTACTTTGAAACTCTGTTCTTTGCCTTTTTCACACTATGAAACAGCTTTGTATTCACACTAAACACTGTTTCAGGGCAAGAGATTGTGTTTTAGACTACAAGGGAATGCATTATAAGAAGAATCTTTACTTTGAAACTCTGTTCTTTGCCTTTTTCAAACTAAGAAACAGCTTTATATTCAACTTAAACACTGCTTCAGGGCAACGGATTGTGTTTTAGACTAAAAGGGAATGCATTATAAGAAGAATCCTTACTTTAAAACTGTGTTCTTTACCTTTTTCACACTATGAAACAGCTTTGTATTCAACTTAAACACTGCTTCAGGGCAACAGATTGTGTTTTAGACTAAAAGGGAATGCATTATAAGAAGAATCTTTACTTTGAAACTCTGTTCTTTGCCTTTTTCACACTATGAAACAGCTTTGTATTCACACTAAACACTGTTTCAGGGCAAGAGATTGTGTTTTAGACTACAAGGGAATGCATTATAAGAAGAATCTTTACTTTGAAACTCTGTTCTTTGCCTTTTTCACACTAAGAAACAGCTTTATATTCAACTTAAACACTGCTTCAGGGCAACGGATTGTGTTTTAGACTAAAAGGGAATGCATTATAAGAAGAATCTTTACTTTGAAACTGTTCTTTGCCTTTTTCACACTATGAAACAGCTTTATATTCACACTAAACACTGTTTCAGGGCAAGAGATTGTGTTTTAGACTAAAAGGGAATGCATTATAAGAAGAATCTTTACTTTGAAACTCTGCTCTTTGCCTTTTTCACACTATGAAACAGCTTTGTATTCACACTAAACACTGTTTCAGGGCAAGAGATTGTGTTTTAGACTAAAAGGGAATGCATTATAAGAAGAATCTTTACTTTGAAACTCTGTTCTTTACCTTTTTCACACTATGAAACAGCTTTGTATTCACACTAAACACTGTTTCAGGGCAAGAGATTGTGTTTTAGACTAAAAGGGAATGCATTATAAGAAGAATCTTTACTTTGAAACTCTGTTCTTTACCTTTTTCTCACTATGAAACAGCTTTGTATTCACACTAAACACTGTTTCAGGGCAAGAGATTGTGTTTTAGACTAAAAGGGAATGCATTATAAGAAGAATCTTTACTTTGAAACTCTGTTCTTTGCCTTTTTAACTCTATGAAACAGCTTTGTATTCACACTAAACACTGTTTCAGGGCAAGAGATTGTGTTTTAGACTAAAAGGGAATGCATTATAAGAAGAATCTTTACTTTGAAACTCTGTTCTTTGCCTTTTTCACACTAAGAAACAGCTTTGTATTCACCTTAAACACTGTTTCAGGGCAAGAGATTGTGTTTTAGACTAAAAGGGAATGCATTATAAAGAATCTTTACTTTGAAACTCTGTTCTTTGCCTTTTTCACACTATGAAACAGCTTTGTATTCACACTAAACACTGCTTCAGGGCAACAGATTGTGTTTTAGACTAAAAGGGAATGCATTATAAGAAGAATCTTTACTTTGAAACTCTGTTCTTTGCCTTTTTCACACTATGAAACAGCTTTGTATTCACACTAAACACTGTTTCAGGGCAAGAGATTGTGTTTTAGACTACAAGGGAATGCATTATAAGAAGAATCTTTACTTTGAAACTCTGTTCTTTGCCTTTTTCACACTAAGAAACAGCTTTATATTCAACTTAAACACTGCTTCAGGGCAACGGATTGTGTTTTAGACTAAAAGGGAATGCATTATAAGAAGAATCTTTACTTTGAAACTGTTCTTTGCCTTTTTCACACTATGAAACAGCTTTATATTCACCTTAAACACTGTTGCAGGGCAAGAGATCGTGTTTAGACTAAAAGGGAATGCATTATTAGAAGAATCTTTACTTAGAAACTGTTCTTTACCTTTTTCACACTATGAAACAGCTTTGTATTCACCTTAAACACTGTTTCAGGGCAAGAGATTGTGTTTTAGACTAAAAGGGAATGCATTATAAGAAGAATCTTTACTTAGAAACTCTTCTTTACCTTTTTCACACTATGAAACAGCTATGTATTCACCTTAAACACTGTTTCAGGGCAAGAGATTGTATTTTAGACTAAAAGGGAATGCATTATAAGAAGAATCTTTACTTAGAAACTCTGTTCTTTACCTTTTTCACACTATGAAACAGCTTTGTATTCACCTTAAACACTGTTTCAGGGCAAGAGATTGTGTTTTAGACTAAAAGGGAATGCATTATAAAGAATCTTTACTTTGAAACTCTGTTCTTTACCTTTTTCACACTATGAAACAGCTTTGTATTCACACTAAACACTGTTTCAGGGCAAGAGATTGTGTTTTAGACTACAAGGGAATGCATTATAAGAAGAATCTTTACTTTGAAACTCTGTTCTTTACCTTTTTCACACTATGAAACAGCTTTATATTCAACTTAAACACTGCTTCAGGGCAACAGATTGTGTTTTAGACTAAAAGGGAATGCATTATAAGAAGAATCTTTACTTTGAAACTCTCTTCTTTGCGTTTTTCAAACTATGAAACAGCTTTGTATTCACACTAAACACTGTTTCAGGGCAAGAGATTGTGTTTTAGACTACAAGGGAATGCATTATAAGAAGAATCTTTACTTTGAAACTCTGTTCTTTGCCTTTTTCACACTAAGAAACAGCTTTATATTCAACTTAAACACTGCTTCAGGGCAACGGATTGTGTTTTAGACTAAAAGGGAATGCATTATAAGAAGAATCTTTACTTTGAAACTGTTCTTTGCCTTTTTCACACTATGAAACAGCTTTATATTCACACTAAACACTGTTTCAGGGCAAGAGATTGTGTTTTAGACTAAAAGGGAATGCATTATAAGAAGAATCTTTACTTTGAAACTCTGCTCTTTGCCTTTTTCACACTATGAAACAGCTTTGTATTCACACTAAACACTGTTTCAGGGCAAGAGATTGTGTTTTAGACTAAAAGGGAATGCATTATAAGAAGAATCTTTACTTTGAAACTCTGTTCTTTGCCTTTTTAACTCTATGAAACAGCTTTGTATTCACACTAAACACTGTTTCAGGGCAAGAGATTGTGTTTTAGACTAAAAGGGAATGCATTATAAGAAGAATCTTTACTTTGAAACTCTGTTCTTTGCCTTTTTCACACTATGAAACAGCTTTGTATTCACACTAAACACTGTTTCAGGGCAACAGATTGTGTTTTAGACTAAAAGGGAATGCATTATAAGAAGAATCTTTACTTTGAAACTCTGTTCTTTGCCTTTTTAACACTATGAAACAGCTTTGTATTCACACTAAACACTGTTTCAGGGCAAGAGATTGTGTTTTAGACTAAAAGGGAATGCATTATAAGAAGAATCTTTACTTTGAAACTCTGTTCTTTACCTTTTTCTCACTATGAAACAGCTTTATGTTCATCTTAAACACTGCTTCAGGGCAACAGATTGTGTTTTAGACTAAAAGGGAATGCATTATAAGAAGAATCTTTACTTTGAAACTCTGTTCTTTACCTTTTTCTCACTATGAAACAGCTTTATGTTCATCTTAAACACTGCTTCAGGGCAACATATTGTGTTTTAGACTAAAAGGGAATGCATTATAAGAAGAATCTTTACTTTGAAACTCTGTTCTTTACCTTTTTAACACTATGAAACAGCTTTGTATTCACCCTAAACACTGTTTCAGGGCAAGAGATTGTGTTTTAGACTAAAAGGGAATGCATTATAAGAAGAATCTTTACTTTGAAACTCTGTTCTTTGCCTTTTTCACACTATGAAACAGCTTTGTATTCACACTAAACACTGTTTCAGGGCAAGAGATTGTGTTTTAGACTAAAAGGGAATGCATTATAAGAAGAATCTTTACTTTGAAACTCTGCTCTTTGCCTTTTTCACACTATGAAACAGCTTTGTATTCACACTAAACACTGTTTCAGGGCAAGAGATTGTGTTTTAGACTAAAAGGGAATGCATTATAAGAAGAATCCTTACTTTAAAACTGTGTTCTTTACCTTTTTCACACTATGAAACAGCTTTGTATTCAACTTAAACACTGTTTCAGAGCTAGACATCTTGTTTTTAACCAGACTGAATAACTTACAATATCCTAAGAAAACACATATTTCAAGTGAAAAGAGTTTATCCAGGGGAGAACAAGTTGTTTTAACATGGTTCTAATGTGACCCTTGAAAGTAATTGCAACTCTGTTTTTAAACCTCTAACCACAAGGAGGCAACGTTTCCACGCATTACAATTGCCTTATACATAGTTTCAGAGTAAGAAATATTGTTTTTAACCAAACTGAACAACTAAAAGGGAATGCAATATAAGAAGAATCTTTATTTTGAAACTCTGTTCTTTACCTTTTTCACTCTATAAAACAGCTTTGTATTCAACTTAAACACTGTTTCAGGGCAAGAGATTGTGTTTTAGACTACAAGGGAATGCATTATAAGAAAAATCATTACTTTGAAACTCTGTTCTTTGCCTTTTTCACACTATGAAACAGCTTTATATTCAACTTAAACACTGCTTCAGGGCAACGGATTGTGTTTTAAACTAAAAGGGAATGCATTATAAGAAGAATCTTTACTTTGAAACTCTGTTCTTTGCCTTTTTCACACTAAGAAACAGCTTTGTATTCACCTTAAACACTGTTTCAGGGCAAGAGATTGTGTTTTAGACTAAAAGGGAATGCATTATAAAGAATCTTTACTTTGAAACTCTGTTCTTTGCCTTTTTCACACTATGAAACAGCTTTGTATTCACACTAAACACTGTTTCAGGGCAAGAGATTGTGTTTTAGACTAAAAGGGAATGCATTATAAGAAGAATCTTTACTTTGAAACTCTGTTCTTTACCTTTTTCTCACTATGAAACAGCTTTGTATTCACACTAAACACTGTTTCAGGGCAAGAGATTGTGTTTTAGACTAAAAGGGAATGCATTATAAGAAGAATCTTTACTTTGAAACTCTGTTCTTTGCCTTTTTAACTCTATGAAACAGCTTTGTATTCACACTAAACACTGTTTCAGGGCAAGAGATTGTGTTTTAGACTAAAAGGGAATGCATTATAAGAAGAATCTTTACTTTGAAACTCTGTTCTTTGCCTTTTTAACACTATGAAACAGCTTTGTATTCACACTAAACACTGTTTCAGGGCAAGAGATTGTGTTTTAGACTAAAAGGGAATGCATTATAAGAAGAATCTTTACTTTGAAACTCTGTTCTTTACCTTTTTCTCACTATGAAACAGCTTTATGTTCATCTTAAACACTGCTTCAGGGCAACAGATTGTGTTTTAGACTAAAAGGGAATGCATTATAAGAAGAATCTTTACTTTGAAACTCTGTTCTTTACCTTTTTCTCACTATGAAACAGCTTTATGTTCATCTTAAACACTGCTTCAGGGCAACATATTGTGTTTTAGACTAAAAGGGAATGCATTATAAGAAGAATCTTTACTTTGAAACTCTGTTCTTTACCTTTTTAACACTATGAAACAGCTTTGTATTCACCCTAAACACTGTTTCAGGGCAAGAGATTGTGTTTTAGACTAAAAGGGAATGCATTATAAGAAGAATCTTTACTTTGAAACTCTGTTCTTTGCCTTTTTCACACTATGAAACAGCTTTGTATTCACACTAAACACTGTTTCAGGGCAAGAGATTGTGTTTTAGACTAAAAGGGAATGCATTATAAGAAGAATCTTTACTTTGAAACTCTGCTCTTTGCCTTTTTCACACTATGAAACAGCTTTGTATTCACACTAAACACTGTTTCAGGGCAAGAGATTGTGTTTTAGACTAAAAGGGAATGCATTATAAGAAGAATCCTTACTTTAAAACTGTGTTCTTTACCTTTTTCACACTATGAAACAGCTTTGTATTCAACTTAAACACTGTTTCAGAGCTAGACATCTTGTTTTTAACCAGACTGAATAACTTACAATATCCTAAGAAAACACATATTTCAAGTGAAAAGAGTTTATCCAGGGGAGAACAAGTTGTTTTAACATGGTTCTAATGTGACCCTTGAAAGTAATTGCAACTCTGTTTTTAAACCTCTAACCACAAGGAGGCAACGTTTCCACGCATTACAATTGCCTTATACATAGTTTCAGAGTAAGAAATATTGTTTTTAACCAAACTGAACAACTAAAAGGGAATGCAATATAAGAAGAATCTTTATTTTGAAACTCTGTTCTTTACCTTTTTCACTCTATAAAACAGCTTTGTATTCAACTTAAACACTGTTTCAGGGCAAGAGATTGTGTTTTAGACTACAAGGGAATGCATTATAAGAAAAATCATTACTTTGAAACTCTGTTCTTTGCCTTTTTCACACTATGAAACAGCTTTATATTCAACTTAAACACTGCTTCAGGGCAACGGATTGTGTTTTAAACTAAAAGGGAATGCATTATAAGAAGAATCTTTACTTTGAAACTCTGTTCTTTGCCTTTTTCACACTAAGAAACAGCTTTGTATTCACCTTAAACACTGTTTCAGGGCAAGAGATTGTGTTTTAGACTAAAAGGGAATGCATTATAAAGAATCTTTACTTTGAAACTCTGTTCTTTGCCTTTTTCACACTATGAAACAGCTTTGTATTCACACTAAACACTGTTTCAGGGCAAGAGATTGTGTTTTAGACTAAAAGGGAATGCATTATAAGAAGAATCTTTACTTTGAAACTCTGTTCTTTACCTTTTTCTCACTATGAAACAGCTTTGTATTCACACTAAACACTGTTTCAGGGCAAGAGATTGTGTTTTAGACTAAAAGGGAATGCATTATAAGAAGAATCTTTACTTTGAAACTCTGTTCTTTGCCTTTTTAACTCTATGAAACAGCTTTGTATTCACACTAAACACTGTTTCAGGGCAAGAGATTGTGTTTTAGACTAAAAGGGAATGCATTATAAGAAGAATCTTTACTTTGAAACTCTGTTCTTTGCCTTTTTCACACTAAGAAACAGCTTTGTATTCACCTTAAACACTGTTTCAGGGCAAGAGATTGTGTTTTAGACTAAAAGGGAATGCATTATAAAGAATCTTTACTTTGAAACTCTGTTCTTTGCCTTTTTCACACTATGAAACAGCTTTGTATTCACACTAAACACTGTTTCAGGGCAAGAGATTGTGTTTTAGACTACAAGGGAATGCATTATAAGAAGAATCTTTACTTTGAAACTCTGTTCTTTGCCTTTTTCAAACTAAGAAACAGCTTTATATTCAACTTAAACACTGCTTCAGGGCAACGGATTGTGTTTTAGACTAAAAGGGAATGCATTATAAGAAGAATCCTTACTTTAAAACTGTGTTCTTTACCTTTTTCACACTATGAAACAGCTTTGTATTCAACTTAAACACTGCTTCAGGGCAACAGATTGTGTTTTAGACTAAAAGGGAATGCATTATAAGAAGAATCTTTACTTTGAAACTCTGTTCTTTGCCTTTTTCACACTATGAAACAGCTTTGTATTCACACTAAACACTGTTTCAGGGCAAGAGATTGTGTTTTAGACTACAAGGGAATGCATTATAAGAAGAATCTTTACTTTGAAACTCTGTTCTTTGCCTTTTTCACACTAAGAAACAGCTTTATATTCAACTTAAACACTGCTTCAGGGCAACGGATTGTGTTTTAGACTAAAAGGGAATGCATTATAAGAAGAATCTTTACTTTGAAACTGTTCTTTGCCTTTTTCACACTATGAAACAGCTTTATATTCACACTAAACACTGTTTCAGGGCAAGAGATTGTGTTTTAGACTAAAAGGGAATGCATTATAAGAAGAATCTTTACTTTGAAACTCTGCTCTTTGCCTTTTTCACACTATGAAACAGCTTTGTATTCACACTAAACACTGTTTCAGGGCAAGAGATTGTGTTTTAGACTAAAAGGGAATGCATTATAAGAAGAATCTTTACTTTGAAACTCTGTTCTTTACCTTTTTCACACTATGAAACAGCTTTGTATTCACACTAAACACTGTTTCAGGGCAAGAGATTGTGTTTTAGACTAAAAGGGAATGCATTATAAGAAGAATCTTTACTTTGAAACTCTGTTCTTTACCTTTTTCTCACTATGAAACAGCTTTGTATTCACACTAAACACTGTTTCAGGGCAAGAGATTGTGTTTTAGACTAAAAGGGAATGCATTATAAGAAGAATCTTTACTTTGAAACTCTGTTCTTTGCCTTTTTAACTCTATGAAACAGCTTTGTATTCACACTAAACACTGTTTCAGGGCAAGAGATTGTGTTTTAGACTAAAAGGGAATGCATTATAAGAAGAATCTTTACTTTGAAACTCTGTTCTTTGCCTTTTTCACACTAAGAAACAGCTTTGTATTCACCTTAAACACTGTTTCAGGGCAAGAGATTGTGTTTTAGACTAAAAGGGAATGCATTATAAAGAATCTTTACTTTGAAACTCTGTTCTTTGCCTTTTTCACACTATGAAACAGCTTTGTATTCACACTAAACACTGCTTCAGGGCAACAGATTGTGTTTTAGACTAAAAGGGAATGCATTATAAGAAGAATCTTTACTTTGAAACTCTGTTCTTTGCCTTTTTCACACTATGAAACAGCTTTGTATTCACACTAAACACTGTTTCAGGGCAAGAGATTGTGTTTTAGACTACAAGGGAATGCATTATAAGAAGAATCTTTACTTTGAAACTCTGTTCTTTGCCTTTTTCACACTAAGAAACAGCTTTATATTCAACTTAAACACTGCTTCAGGGCAACGGATTGTGTTTTAGACTAAAAGGGAATGCATTATAAGAAGAATCTTTACTTTGAAACTGTTCTTTGCCTTTTTCACACTATGAAACAGCTTTATATTCACACTAAACACTGTTTCAGGGCAAGAGATTGTGTTTTAGACTAAAAGGGAATGCATTATAAGAAGAATCTTTACTTTGAAACTCTGCTCTTTGCCTTTTTCACACTATGAAACAGCTTTGTATTCACACTAAACACTGTTTCAGGGCAAGAGATTGTGTTTTAGACTAAAAGGGAATGCATTATAAGAAGAATCTTTACTTTGAAACTCTGTTCTTTGCCTTTTTAACTCTATGAAACAGCTTTGTATTCACACTAAACACTGTTTCAGGGCAAGAGATTGTGTTTTAGACTAAAAGGGAATGCATTATAAGAAGAATCTTTACTTTGAAACTCTGTTCTTTGCCTTTTTCACACTATGAAACAGCTTTGTATTCACACTAAACACTGTTTCAGGGCAACAGATTGTGTTTTAGACTAAAAGGGAATGCATTATAAGAAGAATCTTTACTTTGAAACTCTGTTCTTTGCCTTTTTAACACTATGAAACAGCTTTGTATTCACACTAAACACTGTTTCAGGGCAAGAGATTGTGTTTTAGACTAAAAGGGAATGCATTATAAGAAGAATCTTTACTTTGAAACTCTGTTCTTTACCTTTTTCTCACTATGAAACAGCTTTATGTTCATCTTAAACACTGCTTCAGGGCAACAGATTGTGTTTTAGACTAAAAGGGAATGCATTATAAGAAGAATCTTTACTTTGAAACTCTGTTCTTTACCTTTTTAACACTATGAAACAGCTTTGTATTCACCCTAAACACTGTTTCAGGGCAAGAGATTGTGTTTTAGACTAAAAGGGAATGCATTATAAGAAGAATCCTTACTTTAAAACTGTGTTCTTTACCTTTTTCACACTATGAAACAGCTTTGTATTCAACTTAAACACTGTTTCAGAGCTAGACATCTTGTTTTTAACCAGACTGAATAACTTACAATATCCTAAGAAAACACATATTTCAAGTGAAAAGAGTTTATCCAGGGGAGAACAAGTTGTTTTAACATGGTTCTAATGTGACCCTTGAAAGTAATTGCAACTCTGTTTTTAAACCTCTAACCACAAGGAGGCAACGTTTCCACGCATTACAATTGCCTTATACATAGTTTCAGAGTAAGAAATATTGTTTTTAACCAAACTGAACAACTAAAAGGGAATGCAATATAAGAAGAATCTTTATTTTGAAACTCTGTTCTTTACCTTTTTCACTCTATAAAACAGCTTTGTATTCAACTTAAACACTGTTTCAGGGCAAGAGATTGTGTTTTAGACTACAAGGGAATGCATTATAAGAAAAATCTTTACTTTGAAACTCTGTTCTTTGCCTTTTTCACACTATGAAACAGCTTTATATTCAACTTAAACACTGCTTCAGGGCAACGGATTGTGTTTTAAACTAAAAGGGAATGCATTATAAGAAGAATCTTTACTTTGAAACTCTGTTCTTTGCCTTTTTCACACTAAGAAACAGCTTTGTATTCACCTTAAACACTGTTTCAGGGCAAGAGATTGTGTTTTAGACTAAAAGGGAATGCATTATAAAGAATCTTTACTTTGAAACTCTGTTCTTTGCCTTTTTCACACTATGAAACAGCTTTGTATTCACACTAAACACTGTTTCAGGGCAAGAGATTGTGTTTTAGACTAAAAGGGAATGCATTATAAGAAGAATCTTTACTTTGAAACTCTGTTCTTTACCTTTTTCTCACTATGAAACAGCTTTGTATTCACACTAAACACTGTTTCAGGGCAAGAGATTGTGTTTTAGACTAAAAGGGAATGCATTATAAAGAATCTTTACTTTGAAACTCTGTTCTTTGCCTTTTTCACACTATGAAACAGCTTTGTATTCACACTAAACACTGTTTCAGGGCAATAGATTGTGTTTTAGACTAAAAGGGAATGCATTATAAGAAGAATCCTTACTTTAAAACTGTGTTCTTTACCTTTTTCACACTATGAAACAGCTTTGTATTCAACTTAAACACTGTTACAGAGCTAGACATCTTGTTTTTAACCAGACTGAATAGCTTACAATATCCTAAGAAAACACATATTTCAAGTGAAAAGAGTTTATCCAGGGGAGAACAAGTTGTTTTAACATGGTTCTAATGTGACCCTTGAAAGTAATTGCAACTCTGTTTTTACACCTCTAACCACAAGGAGGCAACGTTTCCACGCATTACAAATGCCTTATACATAGTTTCAGAGTAAGAAATATTGTTTTTAACCAAACTGAACAACTAAAAGGGAATGCAATATAAGAAGAATCTTTATTTTGAAACTCTGTTCTTTACCTTTTTCAATCTATAAAACAGCTTTGTATTCAACTTAAACACTGTTTCAGGGCAAGAGATTGTGTTTTAGACTACAAGGGAATGCATTATAAGAAAAATCTTTACTTTGAAACTCTGTTCTTTGCCTTTTTCACACTATGAAACAGCTTTATATTCAACTTAAACACTGCTTCAGGGCAACGGATTGTGTTTTAAACTAAAAGGGAATGCATTATAAGAAGAATCTTTACTTTGAAACTCTGTTCTTTGCCTTTTTCACACTAGGAAACAGCTTTGTATTCACCTTAAACACTGTTTCAGGGCAAGAGATTGTGTTTTAGACTAAAAGGGAATGCATTATAAGAAGAATCTTTACTTAGAAACTCTTCTTTACCTTTTTCACACTATGAAACAGCTTTGTATTCACCTTAAACACTGTTTCAGGGCAAGAGATTGTATTTTAGACTAAAAGGGAATGCATTATAAGAAGAATCTTTACTTAGAAACTCTGTTCTTTACCTTTTTCACACTATGAAACAGCTTTGTATTCACCTTAAACACTGTTTCAGGGCAAGAGATTGTGTTTTAGACTAAAAGGGAATGCATTATAAAGAATCTTTACTTTGAAACTCTGTTCTTTACCTTTTTCACACTATGAAACAGCTTTGTATTCACACTAAACACTGTTTCAGGGCAAGAGATTGTGTTTTAGACTACAAGGGAATGCATTATAAGAAGAATCTTTACTTTGAAACTCTGTTCTTTACCTTTTTCACACTATGAAACAGCTTTATATTCAACTTAAACACTGCTTCAGGGCAACAGATTGTGTTTTAGACTACAAGGGAATGCATTATAAGAAGAATCTTTACTTTGAAACTCTGTTCTTTGCCTTTTTCACACTAAGAAACAGCTTTATATTCAACTTAAACACTGCTTCAGGGCAACAGATTGTGTTTTAGACTAAAAGGGAATGCATTATAAGAAGAATCTTTACTTTGAAACTGTTCTTTGCCTTTTTCACACTATGAAACAGCTTTATATTCACACTAAACACTGTTTCAGGGCAAGAGATTGTGTTTTAGACTAAAAGGGAATGCATTATAAGAAGAATCTTTACTTTGAAACTCTGCTCTTTGCCTTTTTCACACTATGAAACAGCTTTGTATTCACACTAAACACTGTTTCAGGGCAAGAGATTGTGTTTTAGACTAAAAGGGAATGCATTATAAGAAGAATCTTTACTTTGAAACTCTGTTCTTTGCCTTTTTAACTCTATGAAACAGCTTTGTATTCACACTAAACACTGTTTCAGGGCAAGAGATTGTGTTTTAGACTAAAAGGGAATGCATTATAAGAAGAATCTTTACTTTGAAACTCTGTTCTTTGCCTTTTTCACACTATGAAACAGCTTTGTATTCACACTAAACACTGTTTCAGGGCAACGGATTGTGTTTTAGACTAAAAGGGAATGCATTATAAGAAGAATCTTTACTTTGAAACTCTGTTCTTTGCCTTTTTAACACTATGAAACAGCTTTGTATTCACACTAAACACTGTTTCAGGGCAAGAGATTGTGTTTTAGACTAAAAGGGAATGCATTATAAGAAGAATCTTTACTTTGAAACTCTGTTCTTTACCTTTTTCTCACTATGAAACAGCTTTATGTTCATCTTAAACACTGCTTCAGGGCAACAGATTGTGTTTTAGACTAAAAGGGAATGCATTATAAGAAGAATCTTTTCTTTGAAACTCTGTTCTTTACCTTTTTAACACTATGAAACAGCTTTGTATTCACCCTAAACACTGTTTCAGGGCAAGAGATTGTGTTTTAGACTAAAAGGGAATGCATTATAAGAAGAATCTTTACTTTGAAACTCTGTTCTTTGCCTTTTTCACACTATGAAACAGCTTTGTATTCACACTAAACACTGTTTCAGGGCAAGAGATTGTGTTTTAGACTAAAAGGGAATGCATTATAAGAAGAATCTTTACTTTGAAACTCTGCTCTTTGCCTTTTTCACACTATGAAACAGCTTTGTATTCACACTAAACACTGTTTCAGGGCAAGAGATTGTGTTTTAGACTAAAAGGGAATGCATTATAAGAAGAATCCTTACTTTAAAACTGTGTTCTTTACCTTTTTCACACTATGAAACAGCTTTGTATTCAACTTAAACACTGTTTCAGAGCTAGACATCTTGTTTTTAACCAGACTGAATAACTTACAATATCCTAAGAAAAGACATATTTCAAGTGAAAAGAGTTTATCCAGGGGAGAACAAGTTGTTTTAACATGGTTCTAATGTGACCCTTGAAAGTAATTGCAACTCTGTTTTTAAACCTCTAACCACAAGGAGGCAACGTTTCCACGCATTACAATTGCCTTATACATAGTTTCAGAGTAAGAAATATTGTTTTTAACCAAACTGAACAACTAAAAGGGAATGCAATATAAGAAGAATCTTTATTTTGAAACTCTGTTCTTTACCTTTTTCACTCTATAAAACAGCTTTGTATTCAACTTAAACACTGTTTCAGGGCAAGAGATTGTGTTTTAGACTACAAGGGAATGCATTATAAGAAAAATCTTTACTTTGAAACTCTGTTCTTTGCCTTTTTCACACTATGAAACAGCTTTATATTCAACTTAAACACTGCTTCAGGGCAACGGATTGTGTTTTAAACTAAAAGGGAATGCATTATAAGAAGAATCTTTACTTTGAAACTCTGTTCTTTGCCTTTTTCACACTAAGAAACAGCTTTGTATTCACCTTAAACACTGTTTCAGGGCAAGAGATTGTGTGTTAGACTAAAAGGGAATGCATTATAAAGAATCTTTACTTTGAAACTCTGTTCTTTGCCTTTTTCACACTATGAAACAGCTTTGTATTCACACTAAACACTGTTTCAGGGCAAGAGATTGTGTTTTAGACTAAAAGGGAATGCATTATAAGAAGAATCTTTACTTTGAAACTCTGTTCTTTACCTTTTTCTCACTATGAAACAGCTTTGTATTCACACTAAACACTGTTTCAGGGCAAGAGATTGTGTTTTAGACTAAAAGGGAATGCATTATAAGAAGAATCTTTACTTTGAAACTCTGTTCTTTGCCTTTTTAACTCTATGAAACAGCTTTGTATTCACACTAAACACTGTTTCAGGGCAAGAGATTGTGTTTTAGACTAAAAGGGAATGCATTATAAGAAGAATCTTTACTTTGAAACTCTGTTCTTTACCTTTTTCACACTATGAAACAGCTTTATATTCAACTTAAACACTGCTTCAGGGCAACAGATTGTGTTTTAGACTAAAAGGAAATGCATTTTTGAAGAATCTTTACTTTGAAACTCTGTTCTTTGCCTTTTTCACACTATGAAACAGCTTTGTATTCACACTAAACACTGTTTCAGGGCAAGAGATTGTGTTTTAGACTAAAAGGGAATGCATTATAAGAAGAATCTTTACTTTGAAACTCTGTTCTTTACCTTTTTCTCACTATGAAACAGCTTTATGTTCATCTTAAACACTGCTTCAGGGCAACAGATTGTGTTTTAGACTAAAAGGGAATGCATTATAAGAAGAATCTTTACTTTGAAACTCTGTTCTTTACCTTTTTCACACTATTAAACAGCTTTGTATTCACCCTAAACACTGTTTCAGGGCAAGAGATTGTGTTTTAGACTACAAGGGAATGCATTATAAGAAGAATCTTTACTTTGAAACTCTGTTCTTTACCTTTTTCTCACTATGAAACAGCTTTATGTTCATCTTAAACACTGCTTCAGGGCAACAGATTGTGTTTTAGACTAAAAGGGAATGCATTATAAGAAGAATCTTTACTTTGAAACTCTGTTCTTTACCTTTTTCTCACTATGAAACAGCTTTATATTCAACTTAAACACTGCTTCAGGGCAACGGATTGTGTTTTAGACTAAAAGGGAATGCATTATAAGAAGAATCTTTACTTTGAAACTCTGTTCTTTGCCTTTTTCACACTATGAAACAGCTTTGTATTCACACTAAACACTGTTTCAGGGCAACGGATTGTGTTTTAGACTAAAAGGGAATGCATTATAAGAAGAATCCTTACTTTAAAACTGTGTTCTTTACCTTTTTCACACTATGAAACAGCTTTGTATTCAACTTAAACACTGTTACAGAGCTAGACATCTTGTTTTTAACCAGACTGAATAGCTTACAATATCCTAAGAAAACACATATTTCAAGTGAAAAGAGTTTATCCAGGGGAGAACAAGTTGTTTTAACATGGTTCTAATGTGACCCTTGAAAGTAATTGCAACTCTGTTTTTACACCTCTAACCACAAGGAGGCAACGTTTCCACGCATTACAAATGCCTTATACATAGTTTCAGAGTAAGAAATATTGTTTTTAAACAAACTGAACAACTAAAAGGGAATGCAATATAAGAAGAATCTTTATTTTGAAACTCTGTTCTTTACCTTTTTCAATCTATAAAACAGCTTTGTATTCAACTTAAACACTGTTTCAGGGCAAGAGATTGTGTTTTAGACTACAAGGGAATGCATTATAAGAAAAATCTTTACTTTGAAACTCTGTTCTTTGCCTTTTTCACACTATGAAACAGCTTTATATTCAACTTAAACACTGCTTCAGGACAACGGATTGTGTTTTAAACTAAAAGGGAATGCAATATAAGAAGAATCTTTATTTTGAAACTCTGTTCTTTACCTTTTTCAATCTATAAAACAGCTTTGTATTCAACTTAAACACTGTTTCAGGGCAAGAGATTGTGTTTTAGACTACAAGGGAATGCATTATAAGAAAAATCTTTACTTTGAAACTCTGTTCTTTGCCTTTTTCACACTATGAAACAGCTTTATATTCAACTTAAACACTGCTTCAGGGCAACGGATTGTGTTTTAAACTAAAAGGGAATGCATTATAAGAAGAATCTTTACTTTGAAACTCTGTTCTTTGCCTTTTTCACACTAGGAAACAGCTTTGTATTCACCTTAAACACTGTTTCAGGGCAAGAGATTGTGTTTTAGACTAAAAGGGAATGCATTATAAAGAATCTTTACTTTGAAACTCTGTTCTTTGCCTTTTTCACACTATGAAACAGCTTTGTATTCACGCTAAACACTGTTTCAGGGCAAGAGATTGTGTTTTAGACTAAAAGGGAATGCATTATAAGAAGAATCTTTACTTTGAAACTCTGTTCTTTACCTTTTTCTCACTATGAAACAGCTTTATGTTCATCTTAAACACTGCTTCAGGGCAACAGATTGTGTTTTAGACTAAAAGGGAATGCATTATAAGAAGAATCTTTACTTTGAAACTCTGTTCTTTACCTTTTTCACACTATTAAACAGCTTTGTATTCACCCTAAACACTGTTTCAGGGCAAGAGATTGTGTTTTAGACTACAAGGGAATGCATTATAAGAAGAATCTTTACTTTGAAACTCTGTTCTTTACCTTTTTCTCACTATGAAACAGCTTTATGTTCATCTTAAACACTGCTTCAGGGCAACAGATTGTGTTTTAGACTAAAAGGGAATGCATTATAAGAAGAATCTTTACTTTGAAACTCTGTTCTTTACCTTTTTCTCACTATGAAACAGCTTTATATTCAACTTAAACACTGCTTCAGGGCAACGGATTGTGTTTTAGACTAAAAGGGAATGCATTATAAGAAGAATCTTTACTTTGAAACTCTGTTCTTTGCCTTTTTCACACTATGAAACAGCTTTGTATTCACACTAAACACTGTTTCAGGGCAACGGATTGTGTTTTAGACTAAAAGGGAATGCATTATAAGAAGAATCCTTACTTTAAAACTGTGTTCTTTACCTTTTTCACACTATGAAACAGCTTTGTATTCAACTTAAACACTGTTACAGAGCTAGACATCTTGTTTTTAACCAGACTGAATAGCTTACAATATCCTAAGAAAACACATATTTCAAGTGAAAAGAGTTTATCCAGGGGAGAACAAGTTGTTTTAACATGGTTCTAATGTGACCCTTGAAAGTAATTGCAACTCTGTTTTTACACCTCTAACCACAAGGAGGCAACGTTTCCACGCATTACAAATGCCTTATACATAGTTTCAGAGTAAGAAATATTGTTTTTAAACAAACTGAACAACTAAAAGGGAATGCAATATAAGAAGAATCTTTATTTTGAAACTCTGTTCTTTACCTTTTTCAATCTATAAAACAGCTTTGTATTCAACTTAAACACTGTTTCAGGGCAAGAGATTGTGTTTTAGACTACAAGGGAATGCATTATAAGAAAAATCTTTACTTTGAAACTCTGTTCTTTGCCTTTTTCACACTATGAAACAGCTTTATATTCAACTTAAACACTGCTTCAGGGCAACGGATTGTGTTTTAAACTAAAAGGGAATGCATTATAAGAAGAATCTTTACTTTGAAACTCTGTTCTTTGCCTTTTTCACACTAGGAAACAGCTTTGTATTCACCTTAAACACTGTTTCAGGGCAAGAGATTGTGTTTTAGACTAAAAGGGAATGCATTATAAAGAATCTTTACTTTGAAACTCTGTTCTTTGCCTTTTTCACACTATGAAACAGCTTTGTATTCACACTAAACACTGTTTCAGGGCAAGAGATTGTGTTTTAGACTAAAAGGGAATGCATTATAAGAAGAATCTTTACTTTGAAACTCTGTTCTTTACCTTTTTCTCACTATGAAACAGCTTTATGTTCATCTTAAACACTGCTTCAGGGCAACAGATTGTGTTTTAGACTAAAAGGGAATGCATTATAAGAAGAATCTTTACTTTGAAACTCTGTTCTTTACCTTTTTCACACTATTAAACAGCTTTGTATTCACCCTAAACACTGTTTCAGGGCAAGAGATTGTGTTTTAGACTACAAGGGAATGCATTATAAGAAGAATCTTTACTTTGAAACTCTGTTCTTTACCTTTTTCTCACTATGAAACAACTTTATGTTCATCTTAAACACTGCTTCAGGGCAACAGATTGTGTTTTAGACTAAAAGGGAATGCATTATAAGAAGAATCTTTACTTTGAAACTCTGCTCTTTGCCTTTTTCACACTATGAAACAGCTTTGTATTCACACTAAACACTGTTTCAGGGCAAGAGATTGTGTTTTAGACTAAAAGGGAATGCATTATAAGAAGAATCTTTACTTTGAAACTCTGTTCTTTGCCTTTTTAACTCTATGAAACAGCTTTGTATTCACACTAAACACTGTTTCAGGGCAAGAGATTGTGTTTTAGACTAAAAGGGAATGCATTATAAGAAGAATCTTTACTTTGAAACTCTGTTCTTTGCCTTTTTCACACTATGAAACAGCTTTGTATTCACACTAAACACTGTTTCAGGGCAACAGATTGTGTTTTAGACTAAAAGGGAATGCATTATAAGAAGAATCTTTACTTTGAAACTCTGTTCTTTGCCTTTTTAACACTATGAAACAGCTTTGTATTCACACTAAACACTGTTTCAGGGCAAGAGATTGTGTTTTAGACTAAAAGGGAATGCATTATAAGAAGAATCTTTACTTTGAAACTCTGTTCTTTACCTTTTTCTCACTATGAAACAGCTTTATGTTCATCTTAAACACTGCTTCAGGGCAACAGATTGTGTTTTAGACTAAAAGGGAATGCATTATAAGAAGAATCTTTACTTTGAAACTCTGTTCTTTACCTTTTTAACACTATGAAACAGCTTTATATTCACCCTAAACACTGTTTCAGGGCAAGAGATTGTGTTTTAGACTAAAAGGGAATGCATTATAAGAAGAATCTTTACTTTGAAACTCTGTTCTTTGCCTTTTTCACACTATGAAACAGCTTTGTATTCACACTAAACACTGTTTCAGGGCAAGAGATTGTGTTTTAGACTAAAAGGGAATGCATTATAAGAAGAATCTTTACTTTGAAACTCTGCTCTTTGCCTTTTTCACACTATGAAACAGCTTTGTATTCACACTAAACACTGTTTCAGGGCAAGAGATTGTGTTTTAGACTAAAAGGGAATGCATTATAAGAAGAATCCTTACTTTAAAACTGTGTTCTTTACCTTTTTCACACTATGAAACAGCTTTGTATTCAACTTAAACACTGTTACAGAGCTAGACATCTTGTTTTTATCCAGACTGAATAGCTTACAATATCCTAAGAAAACACATATTTCAAGTGAAAAGAGTTTATCCAGGGGAGAACAAGTTGTTTTAACATGGTTCTAATGTGACCCTTGAAAGTAATTGCAACTCTGTTTTTACACCTCTAACCACAAGGAGGCAACGTTTCCACGCATTACAAATGCCTTATACATAGTTTCAGAGTAAGAAATATTGTTTTTATCCAAACTGAACAACTAAAAGGGAATGCAATATAAGAAGAATCTTTATTTTGAAACTCTGTTCTTTACCTTTTTCAATCTATAAAACAGCTTTGTATTCAACTTAAACACTGTTTCAGGGCAAGAGATTGTGTTTTAGACTACAAGGGAATGCATTATAAGAAAAATCTTTACTTTGAAACTCTGTTCTTTGCCTTTTTCACACTATGAAACAGCTTTATATTCAACTTAAACACTGCTTCAGGGCAACGGATTGTGTTTTAAACTAAAAGGGAATGCATTATAAGAAGAATCTTTACTTTGAAACTCTGTTCTTTGCCTTTTTCACACTAGGAAACAGCTTTGTATTCACCTTAAACACTGTTTCAGGGCAAGAGATTGTGTTTTAGACTAAAAGGGAATGCATTATAAGAAGAATCTTTACTTTGAAACTCTGTTCTTTACCTTTTTCTCACTATGAAACAGCTTTATGTTCATCTTAAACACTGCTTCAGGGCAACAGATTGTGTTTTAGACTAAAAGGGAATGCATTATAAGAAGAATCTTTACTTTGAAACTCTGTTCTTTACCTTTTTCACACTATTAAACAGCTTTGTATTCACCCTAAACACTGTTTCAGGGAAAGAGATTGTGTTTTAGACTACAAGGGAATGCATTATAAGAAGAATCTTTACTTTGAAACTCTGTTCTTTACCTTTTTCTCACTATGAAACAACTTTATGTTCATCTTAAACACTGCTTCAGGGCAACAGATTGTGTTTTAGACTAAAAGGGAATGCATTATAAGAAGAATCTTTACTTTGAAACTCTGCTCTTTGCCTTTTTCACACTATGAAACAGCTTTGTATTCACACTAAACACTGTTTCAGGGCAAGAGATTGTGTTTTAGACTAAAAGGGAATGCATTATAAGAAGAATCTTTACTTTGAAACTCTGTTCTTTGCCTTTTTAACTCTATGAAACAGCTTTGTATTCACACTAAACACTGTTTCAGGGCAAGAGATTGTGTTTTAGACTAAAAGGGAATGCATTATAAGAAGAATCTTTACTTTGAAACTCTGTTCTTTGCCTTTTTCACACTATGAAACAGCTTTGTATTCACACTAAACACTGTTTCAGGGCAACAGATTGTGTTTTAGACTAAAAGGGAATGCATTATAAGAAGAATCTTTACTTTGAAACTCTGTTCTTTACCTTTTTCTCACTATGAAACAGCTTTGTATTCACACTAAACACTGTTTCAGGGCAAGAGATTGTGTTTTAGACTAAAAGGGAATGCATTATAAGAAGAATCTTTACTTTGAAACTCTGTTCTTTGCCTTTTTAACTCTATGAAACAGCTTTGTATTCACACTAAACAGTGTTTCAGGGCAAGAGATTGTGTTTTAGACTAAAAGGGAATGCATTATAAGAAGAATCTTTACTTTGAAACTCTGTTCTTTGCCTTTTTCACACTAAGAAACAGCTTTGTATTCACCTTAAACACTGTTTCAGGGCAAGAGATTGTGTTTTAGACTAAAAGGGAATGCATTATAAAGAATCTTTACTTTGAAACTCTGTTCTTTGCCTTTTTCACACTATGAAACAGCTTTGTATTCACACTAAACACTGTTTCAGGGCAAGAGATTGTGTTTTAGACTACAAGGGAATGCATTATAAGAAGAATCTTTACTTTGAAACTCTGTTCTTTGCCTTTTTCAAACTAAGAAACAGCTTTATATTCAACTTAAACACTGCTTCAGGGCAACGGATTGTGTTTTAGACTAAAAGGGAATGCATTATAAGAAGAATCCTTACTTTAAAACTGTGTTCTTTACCTTTTTCACACTATGAAACAGCTTTGTATTCAACTTAAACACTGTTACAGAGCTAGACATCTTGTTTTTATCCAGACTGAATAGCTTACAATATCCTAAGAAAACACATATTTCAAGTGAAAAGAGTTTATCCAGGGGAGAACAAGTTGTTTTAACATGGTTCTAATGTGACCCTTGAAAGTAATTGCAACTCTGTTTTTACACCTCTAACCACAAGGAGGCAACGTTTCCACGCATTACAAATGCCTTATACATAGTTTCAGAGTAAGAAATATTGTTTTTATCCAAACTGAACAACTAAAAGGGAATGCAATATAAGAAGAATCTTTATTTTGAAACTCTGTTCTTTACCTTTTTCAATCTATAAAACAGCTTTGTATTCAACTTAAACACTGTTTCAGGGCAAGAGATTGTGTTTTAGACTACAAGGGAATGCATTATAAGAAAAATCTTTACTTTGAAACTCTGTTCTTTGCCTTTTTCACACTATGAAACAGCTTTATATTCAACTTAAACACTGCTTCAGGGCAACGGATTGTGTTTTAAACTAAAAGGGAATGCATTATAAGAAGAATCTTTACTTTGAAACTCTGTTCTTTGCCTTTTTCACACTAGGAAACAGCTTTGTATTCACCTTAAACACTGTTTCAGGGCAAGAGATTGTGTTTTAGACTAAAAGGGAATGCATTATAAGAAGAATCTTTACTTTGAAACTCTGTTCTTTACCTTTTTCTCACTATGAAACAGCTTTATGTTCATCTTAAACACTGCTTCAGGGCAACAGATTGTGTTTTAGACTAAAAGGGAATGCATTATAAGAAGAATCTTTACTTTGAAACTCTGTTCTTTACCTTTTTCACACTATTAAACAGCTTTGTATTCACCCTAAACACTGTTTCAGGGAAAGAGATTGTGTTTTAGACTACAAGGGAATGCATTATAAGAAGAATCTTTACTTTGAAACTCTGTTCTTTACCTTTTTCTCACTATGAAACAACTTTATGTTCATCTTAAACACTGCTTCAGGGCAACAGATTGTGTTTTAGACTAAAAGGGAATGCATTATAAGAAGAATCTTTACTTTGAAACTCTGCTCTTTGCCTTTTTCACACTATGAAACAGCTTTGTATTCACACTAAACACTGTTTCAGGGCAAGAGATTGTGTTTTAGACTAAAAGGGAATGCATTATAAGAAGAATCTTTACTTTGAAACTCTGTTCTTTGCCTTTTTAACTCTATGAAACAGCTTTGTATTCACACTAAACACTGTTTCAGGGCAAGAGATTGTGTTTTAGACTAAAAGGGAATGCATTATAAGAAGAATCTTTACTTTGAAACTCTGTTCTTTGCCTTTTTCACACTATGAAACAGCTTTGTATTCACACTAAACACTGTTTCAGGGCAACAGATTGTGTTTTAGACTAAAAGGGAATGCATTATAAGAAGAATCTTTACTTTGAAACCCTGTTCTTTGCCTTTTTAACACTATGAAACAGCTTTGTATTCACACTAAACACTGTTTCAGGGCAAGAGATTGTGTTTTAGACTAAAAGGGAATGCATTATAAGAAGAATCTTTACTTTGAAACTCTGTTCTTTACCTTTTTCACACTATTAAACAGCTTTGTATTCACCCTAAACACTGTTTCAGGGAAAGAGATTGTGTTTTAGACTACAAGGGAATGCATTATAAGAAGAATCTTTACTTTGAAACTCTGTTCTTTACCTTTTTCTCACTATGAAACAACTTTATGTTCATCTTAAACACTGCTTCAGGGCAACAGATTGTGTTTTAGACTAAAAGGGAATGCATTATAAGAAGAATCTTTACTTTGAAACTCTGCTCTTTGCCTTTTTCACACTATGAAACAGCTTTGTATTCACACTAAACACTGTTTCAGGGCAAGAGATTGTGTTTTAGACTAAAAGGGAATGCATTATAAGAAGAATCTTTACTTTGAAACTCTGTTCTTTGCCTTTTTAACTCTATGAAACAGCTTTGTATTCACACTAAACACTGTTTCAGGGCAAGAGATTGTGTTTTAGACTAAAAGGGAATGCATTATAAGAAGAATCTTTACTTTGAAACTCTGTTCTTTGCCTTTTTCACACTATGAAACAGCTTTGTATTCACACTAAACACTGTTTCAGGGCAACAGATTGTGTTTTAGACTAAAAGGGAATGCATTATAAGAAGAATCTTTACTTTGAAACTCTGTTCTTTGCCTTTTTAACACTATGAAACAGCTTTGTATTCACACTAAACACTGTTTCAGGGCAAGAGATTGTGTTTTAGACTAAAAGGGAATGCATTATAAGAAGAATCTTTACTTTGAAACTCTGTTCTTTACCTTTTTCTCACTATGAAACAGCTTTATGTTCATCTTAAACACTGCTTCAGGGCAACAGATTGTGTTTTAGACTAAAAGGGAATGCATTATAAGAAGAATCTTTACTTTGAAACTCTGTTCTTTACCTTTTTAACACTATGAAACAGCTTTATATTCACCCTAAACACTGTTTCAGGGCAAGAGATTGTGTTTTAGACTAAAAGGGAATGCATTATAAGAAGAATCTTTACTTTGAAACTCTGTTCTTTGCCTTTTTCACACTATGAAACAGCTTTGTATTCACACTAAACACTGTTTCAGGGCAAGAGATTGTGTTTTAGACTAAAAGGGAATGCATTATAAGAAGAATATTTACTTTGAAACTCTGCTCTTTGCCTTTTTCACACTATGAAACAGCTTTGTATTCACACTAAACACTGTTTCAGGGCAAGAGATTGTGTTTTAGACTAAAAGGGAATGCATTATAAGAAGAATCCTTACTTTAAAACTGTGTTCTTTACCTTTTTCACACTATGAAACAGCTTTGTATTCAACTTAAACACTGTTACAGAGCTAGACATCTTGTTTTTAACCAGACTGAATAACTTACAATATCCTAAGAAAACACATATTTCAAGTGAAAAGAGTTTATCCAGGGGAGAACAAGTTGTTTTAACATGGTTCTAATGTGACCCTTGAAAGTAATTGCAACTCTGTTTTTAAACCTCTAACCACAAGGAGGCAACGTTTCCACGCATTACAATTGCCTTATACATAGTTTCAGAGTAAGAAATATTGTTTTTAACCAAACTGAACAACTAAAAGGGAATGCAATATAAGAAGAATCTTTATTTTGAAACTCTGTTCTTTACCTTTTTCACTCTATAAAACAGCTTTGTATTCAACTTAAACACTGTTTCAGGGCAAGAGATTGTGTTTTAGACTACAAGGGAATGCATTATAAGAAAAATCTTTACTTTGAAACTCTGTTCTTTGCCTTTTTCACACTATGAAACAGCTTTATATTCAACTTAAACACTGCTTCAGGGCAACGGATTGTGTTTTAAACTAAAAGGGAATGCATTATAAGAAGAATCTTTACTTTGAAACTCTGTTCTTTGCCTTTTTCACACTAAGAAACAGCTTTGTATTCACCTTAAACACTGTTTCAGGGCAAGAGATTGTGTTTTAGACTAAAAGGGAATGCATTATAAAGAATCTTTACTTTGAAACTCTGTTCTTTGCCTTTTTCACACTATGAAACAGCTTTGTATTCACACTAAACACTGTTTCAGGGCAAGAGATTGTGTTTTAGACTAAAAGGGAATGCATTATAAGAAGAATCTTTACTTAGAAACTCTGTTCTTTACCTTTTTCTCACTATGAAACAGCTTTGTATTCACACTAAACACTGTTTCAGGGCAAGAGATTGTGTTTTAGACTAAAAGGGAATGCATTATAAGAAGAATCTTTACTTTGAAACTCTGTTCTTTGCCTTTTTAACTCTATGAAACAGCTTTGTATTCACACTAAACACTGTTTCAGGGCAAGAGATTGTGTTTTAGACTAAAAGGGAATGCATTATAAGAAGAATCTTTACTTTGAAACTCTGTTCTTTGCCTTTTTCACACTAAGAAACAGCTTTGTATTCACCTTAAACACTGTTTCAGGGCAAGAGATTGTGTTTTAGACTAAAAGGGAATGCATTATAAAGAATCTTTACTTTGAAACTCTGTTCTTTGCCTTTTTCACACTATGAAACAGCTTTGTATTCACACTAAACACTGTTTCAGGGCAAGAGATTGTGTTTTAGACTACAAGGGAATGCATTATAAGAAGAATCTTTACTTTGAAACTCTGTTCTTTGCCTTTTTCAAACTAAGAAACAGCTTTATATTCAACTTAAACACTGCTTCAGGGCAACGGATTGTGTTTTAGACTAAAAGGGAATGCATTATAAGAAGAATCCTTACTTTAAAACTGTGTTCTTTACCTTTTTCACACTATGAAACAGCTTTGTATTCAACTTAAACACTGTTTCAGGGCAAGAGATTGTGTTTTAGACTACAAGGGAATGCATTATAAGAAAAATCTTTACTTTGAAACTCTGTTCTTTGCCTTTTTCACACTATGAAACAGCTTTATATTCAACTTAAACACTGCTTCAGGGCAACGGATTGTGTTTTAAACTAAAAGGGAATGCATTATAAGAAGAATCTTTACTTTGAAACTCTGTTCTTTGCCTTTTTCACACTAGGAAACAGCTTTGTATTCACCTTAAACACTGTTTCAGGGCAAGAGATTGTGTTTTAGACTAAAAGGGAATGCATTATAAGAAGAATCTTTACTTAGAAACTCTTCTTTACCTTTTTCACACTATGAAACAGCTTTGTATTCACCTTAAACACTGTTTCAGGGCAAGAGATTGTATTTTAGACTAAAAGGGAATGCATTATAAGAAGAATCTTTACTTTGAAACTCTGTTCTTTGCCTTTTTCACACTAAGAAACAGCTTTATATTCAACTTAAACACTGCTTCAGGGCAACGGATTGTGTTTTAGACTAAAAGGGAATGCATTATAAGAAGAATCTTTACTTTGAAACTGTTCTTTGCCTTTTTCACACTATGAAACAGCTTTATATTCACACTAAACACTGTTTCAGGGCAAGAGATTGTGTTTTAGACTAAAAGGGAATGCATTATAAGAAGAATCTTTACTTTGAAACTCTGTTCTTTGCCTTTTTAACTCTATGAAACAGCTTTGTATTCACACTAAACACTGTTTCAGGGCAAGAGATTGTGTTTTAGACTAAAAGGGAATGCATTATAAGAAGAATCTTTACTTTGAAACTCTGTTCTTTACCTTTTTCTCACTATGAAACAGCTTTATGTTCATCTTAAACACTGCTTCAGGGCAACAGATTGTGTTTTAGACTAAAAGGGAATGCATTATAAGAAGAATCTTTACTTTGAAACTCTGTTCTTTACCTTTTTAACACTATGAAACAGCTTTATATTCACCCTAAACACTGTTTCAGGGCAAGAGATTGTGTTTTAGACTAAAAGGGAATGCATTATAAGAAGAATCTTTACTTTGAAACTCTGTTCTTTGCCTTTTTCACACTATGAAACAGCTTTGTATTCACACTAAACACTGTTTCAGGGCAAGAGATTGTGTTTTAGACTAAAAGGGAATGCATTATAAGAAGAATATTTACTTTGAAACTCTGCTCTTTGCCTTTTTCACACTATGAAACAGCTTTGTATTCACACTAAACACTGTTTCAGGGCAAGAGATTGTGTTTTAGACTAAAAGGGAATGCATTATAAGAAGAATCCTTACTTTAAAACTGTGTTCTTTACCTTTTTCACACTATGAAACAGCTTTGTATTCAACTTAAACACTGTTACAGAGCTAGACATCTTGTTTTTAACCAGACTGAATAACTTACAATATCCTAAGAAAACACATATTTCAAGTGAAAAGAGTTTATCCAGGGGAGAACAAGTTGTTTTAACATGGTTCTAATGTGACCCTTGAAAGTAATTGCAACTCTGTTTTTAAACCTCTAACCACAAGGAGGCAACGTTTCCACGCATTACAATTGCCTTATACATAGTTTCAGAGTAAGAAATATTGTTTTTAACCAAACTGAACAACTAAAAGGGAATGCATTATAAGAAGAATCTTTACTTTGAAACTGTTCTTTGCCTTTTTCACACTATGAAACAGCTTTATATTCACACTAAACACTGTTTCAGGGCAAGAGATTGTGTTTTAGACTAAAAGGGAATGCATTATAAGAAGAATCCTTACTTTAAAACTGTGTTCTTTACCTTTTTCACACTATGAAACAGCTTTGTATTCAACTTAAACACTGTTACAGAGCTAGACATCTTGTTTTTAACCAGACTGAATAGCTTACAATATCCTAAGAAAACACATATTTCAAGTGAAAAGAGTTTATCCAGGGGAGAACAAGTTGTTTTAACATGGTTCTAATGTGACCCTTGAAAGTAAATGCAACTCTGTTTTTACACCTCTAACCACAAGGAGGCAACGTTTCCACGCATTACAAATGCCTTATACATAGTTTCAGAGTAAGAAATATTGTTTTTAACCAAACTGAACAACTAAAAGGGAATGCAATATAAGAAGAATCTTTATTTTGAAACTCTGTTCTTTACCTTTTTCAATCTATAAAACAGCTTTGTATTCAACTTAAACACTGTTTCAGGGCAAGAGATTGTGTTTTAGACTACAAGGGAATGCATTATAAGAAAAATCTTTACTTTGAAACTCTGTTCTTTGCCTTTTTCACACTATGAAACAGCTTTATATTCAACTTAAACACTGCTTCAGGGCAACGGATTGTGTTTTAAACTAAAAGGGAATGCATTATAAGAAGAATCTTTACTTTGAAACTCTGTTCTTTGCCTTTTTCACACTAGGAAACAGCTTTGTATTCACCTTAAACACTGTTTCAGGGCAAGAGATTGTGTTTTAGACTAAAAGGGAATGCATTATAAGAAGAATCTTTACTTTGAAACTCTGTTCTTTAACTTTTTCTCACTATGAAACAGCTTTATGTTCATCTTAAACACTGCTTCAGGGCAACAGATTGTGTTTTAGACTAAAAGGGAATGCATTATAAGAAGAATCTTTACTTTGAAACTCTGTTCTTTACCTTTTTCACACTATTAAACAGCTTTGTATTCACCCTAAACACTGTTTCAGGGCAAGAGATTGTGTTTTAGACTACAAGGGAATGCATTATAAGAAGAATCTTTACTTTGAAACTCTGTTCTTTACCTTTTTCTCACTATGAAACAACTTTATGTTCATCTTAAACACTGCTTCAGGGCAACAGATTGTGTTTTAGACTAAAAGGGAATGCAGTATAAGAAGAATCTTTACTTTGAAACTCTGCTCTTTGCCTTTTTCACACTATGAAACAGCTTTGTATTCACACTAAACACTGTTTCAGGGCAAGAGATTGTGTTTTAGACTAAAAGGGAATGCATTATAAGAAGAATCTTTACTTTGAAACTCTGTTCTTTGCCTTTTTAACTCTATGAAACAGCTTTGTATTCACACTAAACACTGTTTCAGGGCAAGAGATTGTGTTTTAGACTAAAAGGGAATGCATTATAAGAAGAATCTTTACTTTGAAACTCTGTTCTTTGCCTTTTTCACACTATGAAACAGCTTTGTATTCACACTAAACACTGTTTCAGGGCAACAGATTGTGTTTTAGACTAAAAGGGAATGCATTATAAGAAGAATCTTTACTTTGAAACTCTGTTCTTTGCCTTTTTAACACTATGAAACAGCTTTGTATTCACACTAAACACTGTTTCAGGGCAAGAGATTGTGTTTTAGACTAAAAGGGAATGCATTATAAGAAGAATCTTTACTTTGAAACTCTGTTCTTTACCTTTTTCTCACTATGAAACAGCTTTATGTTCATCTTAAACACTGCTTCAGGGCAACAGATTGTGTTTTAGACTAAAAGGGAATGCATTATAAGAAGAATCTTTACTTTGAAACTCTGTTCTTTACCTTTTTAACACTATGAAACAGCTTTATATTCACCCTAAACACTGTTTCAGGGCAAGAGATTGTGTTTTAGACTAAAAGGGAATGCATTATAAGAAGAATCTTTACTTTGAAACTCTGTTCTTTGCCTTTTTCACACTATGAAACAGCTTTGTATTCACACTAAACACTGTTTCAGGGCAAGAGATTGTGTTTTAGACTAAAAGGGAATGCATTATAAGAAGAATCTTTACTTTGAAACTCTGTTCTTTACCTTTTTCTCACTATGAAACAGCTTTATGTTCATCTTAAACACTGCTTCAGGGCAACAGATTGTGTTTTAGACTAAAAGGGAATGCATTATAAGAAGAATCTTTACTTTGAAACTCTGTTCTTTACCTTTTTAACACTATGAAACAGCTTTATATTCACCCTAAACACTGTTTCAGGGCAAGAGATTGTGTTTTAGACTAAAAGGGAATGCATTATAAGAAGAATCTTTACTTTGAAACTCTGTTCTTTGCCTTTTTCACACTATGAAACAGCTTTGTATTCACACTAAACACTGTTTCAGGGCAAGAGATTGTGTTTTAGACTAAAAGGGAATGCATTATAAGAAGAATATTTACTTTGAAACTCTGCTCTTTGCCTTTTTCACACTATGAAACAGCTTTGTATTCACACTAAACACTGTTTCAGGGCAAGAGATTGTGTTTTAGACTAAAAGGGAATGCATTATAAGAAGAATCCTTACTTTAAAACTGTGTTCTTTACCTTTTTCACACTATGAAACAGCTTTGTATTCAACTTAAACACTGTTACAGAGCTAGACATCTTGTTTTTAACCAGACTGAATAACTTACAATATCCTAAGAAAACACATATTTCAAGTGAAAAGAGTTTATCCAGGGGAGAACAAGTTGTTTTAACATGGTTCTAATGTGACCCTTGAAAGTAATTGCAACTCTGTTTTTACACCTCTAACCACAAGGAGGCAACGTTTCCACGCATTACAATTGCCTTATACATAGTTTCAGAGTAAGAAATATTGTTTTTAACCAAACTGAACAACTAAAAGGGAATGCAATATAAGAAGAATCTTTATTTTGAAACTCTGTTCTTTACCTTTTTCACTCTATAAAACAGCTTTGTATTCAACTTAAACACTGTTTCAGGGCAAGAGATTGTGTTTTAGACTACAAGGGAATGCATTATAAGAAAAATCTTTACTTTGAAACTCTGTTCTTTGCCTTTTTCACACTATGAAACAGCTTTATATTCAACTTAAACACTGCTTCAGGGCAACGGATTGTGTTTTAAACTAAAAGGGAATGCATTATAAGAAGAATCTTTACTTTGAAACTCTGTTCTTTGCCTTTTTCACACTAAGAAACAGCTTTGTATTCACCTTAAACACTGTTTCAGGGCAAGAGATTGTGTTTTAGACTAAAAGGGAATGCATTATAAAGAATCTTTACTTTGAAACTCTGTTCTTTGCCTTTTTCACACTATGAAACAGCTTTGTATTCACACTAAACACTGTTTCAGGGCAAGAGATTGTGTTTTAGACTAAAAGGGAATGCATTATAAGAAGAATCTTTACTTAGAAACTCTGTTCTTTACCTTTTTCTCACTATGAAACAGCTTTGTATTCACACTAAACACTGTTTCAGGGCAAGAGATTGTGTTTTAGACTAAAAGGGAATGCATTATAAGAAGAATCTTTACTTTGAAACTCTGTTCTTTGCCTTTTTAACTCTATGAAACAGCTTTGTATTCACACTAAACACTGTTTCAGGGCAAGAGATTGTGTTTTAGACTAAAAGGGAATGCATTATAAGAAGAATCTTTACTTTGAAACTCTGTTCTTTGCCTTTTTCACACTAAGAAACAGCTTTGTATTCACCTTAAACACTGTTTCAGGGCAAGAGATTGTGTTTTAGACTAAAAGGGAATGCATTATAAAGAATCTTTACTTTGAAACTCTGTTCTTTGCCTTTTTCACACTATGAAACAGCTTTGTATTCACACTAAACACTGTTTCAGGGCAAGAGATTGTGTTTTAGACTACAAGGGAATGCATTATAAGAAGAATCTTTACTTTGAAACTCTGTTCTTTGCCTTTTTCAAACTAAGAAACAGCTTTATATTCAACTTAAACACTGCTTCAGGGCAACGGATTGTGTTTTAGACTAAAAGGGAATGCATTATAAGAAGAATCCTTACTTTAAAACTGTGTTCTTTACCTTTTTCACACTATGAAACAGCTTTGTATTCAACTTAAACACTGTTTCAGGGCAAGAGATTGTGTTTTAGACTACAAGGGAATGCATTATAAGAAAAATCTTTACTTTGAAACTCTGTTCTTTGCCTTTTTCACACTATGAAACAGCTTTATATTCAACTTAAACACTGCTTCAGGGCAACGGATTGTGTTTTAAACTAAAAGGGAATGCATTATAAGAAGAATCTTTACTTTGAAACTCTGTTCTTTGCCTTTTTCACACTAGGAAACAGCTTTGTATTCACCTTAAACACTGTTTCAGGGCAAGAGATTGTGTTTTAGACTAAAAGGGAATGCATTATAAGAAGAATCTTTACTTAGAAACTCTTCTTTACCTTTTTCACACTATGAAACAGCTTTGTATTCACCTTAAACACTGTTTCAGGGCAAGAGATTGTATTTTAGACTAAAAGGGAATGCATTATAAGAAGAATCTTTACTTTGAAACTCTGTTCTTTGCCTTTTTCACACTAAGAAACAGCTTTATATTCAACTTAAACACTGCTTCAGGGCAACGGATTGTGTTTTAGACTAAAAGGGAATGCATTATAAGAAGAATCTTTACTTTGAAACTGTTCTTTGCCTTTTTCACACTATGAAACAGCTTTATATTCACACTAAACACTGTTTCAGGGCAAGAGATTGTGTTTTAGACTAAAAGGGAATGCATTATAAGAAGAATCTTTACTTTGAAACTCTGTTCTTTGCCTTTTTAACTCTATGAAACAGCTTTGTATTCACACTAAACACTGTTTCAGGGCAAGAGATTGTGTTTTAGACTAAAAGGGAATGCATTATAAGAAGAATCTTTACTTTGAAACTCTGTTCTTTACCTTTTTCTCACTATGAAACAGCTTTATGTTCATCTTAAACACTGCTTCAGGGCAACAGATTGTGTTTTAGACTAAAAGGGAATGCATTATAAGAAGAATCTTTACTTTGAAACTCTGTTCTTTACCTTTTTAACACTATGAAACAGCTTTATATTCACCCTAAACACTGTTTCAGGGCAAGAGATTGTGTTTTAGACTAAAAGGGAATGCATTATAAGAAGAATCTTTACTTTGAAACTCTGTTCTTTGCCTTTTTCACACTATGAAACAGCTTTGTATTCACACTAAACACTGTTTCAGGGCAAGAGATTGTGTTTTAGACTAAAAGGGAATGCATTATAAGAAGAATATTTACTTTGAAACTCTGCTCTTTGCCTTTTTCACACTATGAAACAGCTTTGTATTCACACTAAACACTGTTTCAGGGCAAGAGATTGTGTTTTAGACTAAAAGGGAATGCATTATAAGAAGAATCCTTACTTTAAAACTGTGTTCTTTACCTTTTTCACACTATGAAACAGCTTTGTATTCAACTTAAACACTGTTACAGAGCTAGACATCTTGTTTTTAACCAGACTGAATAACTTACAATATCCTAAGAAAACACATATTTCAAGTGAAAAGAGTTTATCCAGGGGAGAACAAGTTGTTTTAACATGGTTCTAATGTGACCCTTGAAAGTAATTGCAACTCTGTTTTTAAACCTCTAACCACAAGGAGGCAACGTTTCCACGCATTACAATTGCCTTATACATAGTTTCAGAGTAAGAAATATTGTTTTTAACCAAACTGAACAACTAAAAGGGAATGCATTATAAGAAGAATCTTTACTTTGAAACTGTTCTTTGCCTTTTTCACACTATGAAACAGCTTTATATTCACACTAAACACTGTTTCAGGGCAAGAGATTGTGTTTTAGACTAAAAGGGAATGCATTATAAGAAGAATCCTTACTTTAAAACTGTGTTCTTTACCTTTTTCACACTATGAAACAGCTTTGTATTCAACTTAAACACTGTTACAGAGCTAGACATCTTGTTTTTAACCAGACTGAATAGCTTACAATATCCTAAGAAAACACATATTTCAAGTGAAAAGAGTTTATCCAGGGGAGAACAAGTTGTTTTAACATGGTTCTAATGTGACCCTTGAAAGTAAATGCAACTCTGTTTTTACACCTCTAACCACAAGGAGGCAACGTTTCCACGCATTACAAATGCCTTATACATAGTTTCAGAGTAAGAAATATTGTTTTTAACCAAACTGAACAACTAAAAGGGAATGCAATATAAGAAGAATCTTTATTTTGAAACTCTGTTCTTTACCTTTTTCAATCTATAAAACAGCTTTGTATTCAACTTAAACACTGTTTCAGGGCAAGAGATTGTGTTTTAGACTACAAGGGAATGCATTATAAGAAAAATCTTTACTTTGAAACTCTGTTCTTTGCCTTTTTCACACTATGAAACAGCTTTATATTCAACTTAAACACTGCTTCAGGGCAACGGATTGTGTTTTAAACTAAAAGGGAATGCATTATAAGAAGAATCTTTACTTTGAAACTCTGTTCTTTGCCTTTTTCACACTAGGAAACAGCTTTGTATTCACCTTAAACACTGTTTCAGGGCAAGAGATTGTGTTTTAGACTAAAAGGGAATGCATTATAAGAAGAATCTTTACTTTGAAACTCTGTTCTTTAACTTTTTCTCACTATGAAACAGCTTTATGTTCATCTTAAACACTGCTTCAGGGCAACAGATTGTGTTTTAGACTAAAAGGGAATGCATTATAAGAAGAATCTTTACTTTGAAACTCTGTTCTTTACCTTTTTCACACTATTAAACAGCTTTGTATTCACCCTAAACACTGTTTCAGGGCAAGAGATTGTGTTTTAGACTACAAGGGAATGCATTATAAGAAGAATCTTTACTTTGAAACTCTGTTCTTTACCTTTTTCTCACTATGAAACAACTTTATGTTCATCTTAAACACTGCTTCAGGGCAACAGATTGTGTTTTAGACTAAAAGGGAATGCAGTATAAGAAGAATCTTTACTTTGAAACTCTGCTCTTTGCCTTTTTCACACTATGAAACAGCTTTGTATTCACACTAAACACTGTTTCAGGGCAAGAGATTGTGTTTTAGACTAAAAGGGAATGCATTATAAGAAGAATCTTTACTTTGAAACTCTGTTCTTTGCCTTTTTAACTCTATGAAACAGCTTTGTATTCACACTAAACACTGTTTCAGGGCAAGAGATTGTGTTTTAGACTAAAAGGGAATGCATTATAAGAAGAATCTTTACTTTGAAACTCTGTTCTTTGCCTTTTTCACACTATGAAACAGCTTTGTATTCACACTAAACACTGTTTCAGGGCAACAGATTGTGTTTTAGACTAAAAGGGAATGCATTATAAGAAGAATCTTTACTTTGAAACTCTGTTCTTTGCCTTTTTAACACTATGAAACAGCTTTGTATTCACACTAAACACTGTTTCAGGGCAAGAGATTGTGTTTTAGACTAAAAGGGAATGCATTATAAGAAGAATCTTTACTTTGAAACTCTGTTCTTTACCTTTTTCTCACTATGAAACAGCTTTATGTTCATCTTAAACACTGCTTCAGGGCAACAGATTGTGTTTTAGACTAAAAGGGAATGCATTATAAGAAGAATCTTTACTTTGAAACTCTGTTCTTTACCTTTTTAACACTATGAAACAGCTTTATATTCACCCTAAACACTGTTTCAGGGCAAGAGATTGTGTTTTAGACTAAAAGGGAATGCATTATAAGAAGAATCTTTACTTTGAAACTCTGTTCTTTGCCTTTTTCACACTATGAAACAGCTTTGTATTCACACTAAACACTGTTTCAGGGCAAGAGATTGTGTTTTAGACTAAAAGGGAATGCATTATAAGAAGAATATTTACTTTGAAACTCTGCTCTTTGCCTTTTTCACACTATGAAACAGCTTTGTATTCACACTAAACACTGTTTCAGGGCAAGAGATTGTGTTTTAGACTAAAAGGGAATGCATTATAAGAAGAATCCTTACTTTAAAACTGTGTTCTTTACCTTTTTCACACTATGAAACAGCTTTGTATTCAACTTAAACACTGTTACAGAGCTAGACATCTTGTTTTTAACCAGACTGAATAACTTACAATATCCTAAGAAAACACATATTTCAAGTGAAAAGAGTTTATCCAGGGGAGAACAAGTTGTTTTAACATGGTTCTAATGTGACCCTTGAAAGTAATTGCAACTCTGTTTTTAAACCTCTAACCACAAGGAGGCAACGTTTCCACGCATTACAATTGCCTTATACATAGTTTCAGAGTAAGAAATATTGTTTTTAACCAAACTGAACAACTAAAAGGGAATGCAATATAAGAAGAATCTTTATTTTGAAACTCTGTTCTTTACCTTTTTCACTCTATAAAACAGCTTTGTATTCAACTTAAACACTGTTTCAGGGCAAGAGATTGTGTTTTAGACTACAAGGGAATGCATTATAAGAAAAATCTTTACTTTGAAACTCTGTTCTTTGCCTTTTTCACACTATGAAACAGCTTTATATTCAACTTAAACACTGCTTCAGGGCAACGGATTGTGTTTTAAACTAAAAGGGAATGCATTATAAGAAGAATCTTTACTTTGAAACTCTGTTCTTTGCCTTTTTCACACTATGAAACAGCTTTGTATTCACACTAAACACTGTTTCAGGGCAAGAGATTGTGTTTTAGACTAAAAGGGAATGCATTATAAGAAGAATCTTTACTTTGAAACTCTGTTCTTTACCTTTTTCTCACTATGAAACAGCTTTGTATTCACACTAAACACTGTTTCAGGGCAAGAGATTGTGTTTTAGACTAAAAGGGAATGCATTATAAGAAGAATCTTTACTTTGAAACTCTGTTCTTTGCCTTTTTAACTCTATGAAACAGCTTTGTATTCACACTAAACACTGTTTCAGGGCAAGAGATTGTGTTTTAGACTAAAAGGGAATGCATTATAAGAAGAATCTTTACTTTGAAACTCTGTTCTTTGCCTTTTTCACACTAAGAAACAGCTTTGTATTCACCTTAAACACTGTTTCAGGGCAAGAGATTGTGTTTTAGACTAAAAGGGAATGCATTATAAAGAATCTTTACTTTGAAACTCTGTTCTTTGCCTTTTTCACACTATGAAACAGCTTTGTATTCACACTAAACACTGTTTCAGGGCAAGAGATTGTGTTTTAGACTACAAGGGAATGCATTATAAGAAGAATCTTTACTTTGAAACTCTGTTCTTTGCCTTTTTCAAACTAAGAAACAGCTTTATATTCAACTTAAACACTGCTTCAGGGCAACGGATTGTGTTTTAGACTAAAAGGGAATGCATTATAAGAAGAATCCTTACTTTAAAACTGTGTTCTTTACCTTTTTCACACTATGAAACAGCTTTGTATTCAACTTAAACACTGTTACAGAGCTAGACATCTTGTTTTTAACCAGACTGAATAGCTTACAATATCCTAAGAAAACACATATTTCAAGTGAAAAGAGTTTATCCAGGGGAGAACAAGTTGTTTTAACATGGTTCTAATGTGACCCTTGAAAGTAATTGCAACTCTGTTTTTACACCTCTAACCACAAGGAGGCAACGTTTCCACGCATTACAAATGCCTTATACATAGTTTCAGAGTAAGAAATATTGTTTTTAACCAAACTGAACAACTAAAAGGGAATGCAATATAAGAAGAATCTTTATTTTGAAACTCTGTTCTTTACCTTTTTCAATCTATAAAACAGCTTTGTATTCAACTTAAACACTGTTTCAGGGCAAGAGATTGTGTTTTAGACTACAAGGGAATGCATTATAAGAAAAATCTTTACTTTGAAACTCTGTTCTTTGCCTTTTTCACACTATGAAACAGCTTTATATTCAACTTAAACACTGCTTCAGGGCAACGGATTGTGTTTTAAACTAAAAGGGAATGCATTATAAGAAGAATCTTTACTTTGAAACTCTGTTCTTTGCCTTTTTCACACTAGGAAACAGCTTTGTATTCACCTTAAACACTGTTTCAGGGCAAGAGATTGTGTTTTAGACTAAAAGGGAATGCATTATAAGAAGAATCTTTACTTAGAAACTCTTCTTTACCTTTTTCACACTATGAAACAGCTTTGTATTCACCTTAAACACTGTTTCAGGGCAAGAGATTGTATTTTAGACTAAAAGGGAATGCATTATAAGAAGAATCTTTACTTTGAAACTCTGTTCTTTGCCTTTTTCACACTAAGAAACAGCTTTATATTCAACTTAAACACTGCTTCAGGGCAACGGATTGTGTTTTAGACTAAAAGGGAATGCATTATAAGAAGAATCTTTACTTTGAAACTGTTCTTTGCCTTTTTCACACTATGAAACAGCTTTATATTCACACTAAACACTGTTTCAGGGCAAGAGATTGTGTTTTAGACTAAAAGGGAATGCATTATAAGAAGAATCTTTACTTTGAAACTCTGCTCTTTGCCTTTTTCACACTATGAAACAGCTTTGTATTCACACTAAACACTGTTTCAGGGCAAGAGATTGTGTTTTAGACTAAAAGGGAATGCATTATAAGAAGAATCTTTACTTTGAAACTCTGTTCTTTGCCTTTTTAACTCTATGAAACAGCTTTGTATTCACACTAAACACTGTTTCAGGGCAAGAGATTGTGTTTTAGACTAAAAGGGAATGCATTATAAGAAGAATCTTTACTTTGAAACTCTGTTCTTTGCCTTTTTCACACTATGAAACAGCTTTGTATTCACACTAAACACTGTTTCAGGGCAACGGATTGTGTTTTAGACTAAAAGGGAATGCATTATAAGAAGAATCTTTACTTTGAAACTCTGTTCTTTGCCTTTTTAACACTATGAAACAGCTTTGTATTCACACTAAACACTGTTTCAGGGCAAGAGATTGTGTTTTAGACTAAAAGGGAATGCATTATAAGAAGAATCTTTACTTTGAAACTCTGTTCTTTAACTTTTTCTCACTATGAAACAGCTTTATGTTCATCTTAAACACTGCTTCAGGGCAACAGATTGTGTTTTAGACTAAAAGGGAATGCATTATAAGAAGAATCTTTACTTTGAAACTCTGTTCTTTGCCTTTTTCACACTAAGAAACAGCTTTATATTCAACTTAAACACTGCTTCAGGGCAACGGATTGTGTTTTAGACTAAAAGGGAATGCATTATAAGAAGAATCTTTACTTTGAAACTGTTCTTTGCCTTTTTCACACTATGAAACAGCTTTATATTCACACTAAACACTGTTTCAGGGCAAGAGATTGTGTTTTAGACTAAAAGGGAATGCATTATAAGAAGAATCTTTACTTTGAAACTCTGCTCTTTGCCTTTTTCACACTATGAAACAGCTTTGTATTCACACTAAACACTGTTTCAGGGCAAGAGATTGTGTTTTAGACTAAAAGGGAATGCATTATAAGAAGAATCTTTACTTTGAAACTCTGTTCTTTGCCTTTTTAACTCTATGAAACAGCTTTGTATTCACAATAAACACTGTTTCAGGGCAAGAGATTGTGTTTTAGACTAAAAGGGAATGCATTATAAGAAGAATCTTTACTTTGAAACTCTGTTCTTTGCCTTTTTCACACTATGAAACAGCTTTGTATTCACACTAAACACTGTTTCAGGGCAACGGATTGTGTTTTAGACTAAAAGGGAATGCATTATAAGAAGAATCTTTACTTTGAAACTCTGTTCTTTGCCTTTTTAACACTATGAAACAGCTTTGTATTCACACTAAACACTGTTTCAGGGCAAGAGATTGTGTTTTAGACTAAAAGGGAATGCATTATAAGAAGAATCTTTACTTTGAAACTCTGTTCTTTGCCTTTTTAACTCTATGAAACAGCTTTGTATTCACACTAAACACTGTTTCAGGGCAAGAGATTGTGTTTTAGACTAAAAGGGAATGCATTATAAGAAGAATCTTTACTTTGAAACTCTGTTCTTTGCCTTTTTCACACTAAGAAACAGCTTTGTATTCACCTTAAACACTGTTTCAGGGCAAGAGATTGTGTTTTAGACTAAAAGGGAATGCATTATAAAGAATCTTAAACACTGCTTCAGGGCAACGGATTGTGTTTTAGACTAAAAGGGAATGCATTATAAGAAGAATCCTTACTTTAAAACTGTGTTCTTTACCTTTTTCACACTATGAAACAGCTTTGTATTCAACTTAAACACTGTTACAGAGCTAGACATCTTGTTTTTAACCAGACTGAATAGCTTACAATATCCTAAGAAAACAAATATTTCAAGTGAAAAGAGTTTATCCAGGGGAGAACAAGTTGTTTTAACATGGTTCTAATGTGACCCTTGAAAGTACTTGCAACTCTGTTTTTACACCTCTAACCACAAGGAGGCAACGTTTCCACGCATTACAAATGCCTTATACATAGTTTCAGAGTAAGAAATATTGTTTTTAACCAAACTGAACAACTAAAAGGGAATGCAATATAAGAAGAATCTTTATTTTGAAACTCTGTTCTTTACCTTTTTCAATCTATAAAACAGCTTTGTATTCAACTTAAACACTGTTTCAGGGCAAGAGATTGTGTTTTAGACTACAAGGGAATGCATTATAAGAAAAATCTTTACTTTGAAACTCTGTTCTTTGCCTTTTTCACACTATGAAACAGCTTTATATTCAACTTAAACACTGCTTCAGGGCAACGGATTGTGTTTTAAACTAAAAGGGAATGCATTATAAGAAGAATCTTTACTTTGAAACTCTGTTCTTTGCCTTTTTCACACTAGGAAACAGCTTTGTATTCACCTTAAACACTGTTTCAGGGCAAGAGATTGTGTTTTAGACTAAAAGGGAATGCATTATAAAGAATCTTTACTTTGAAACTCTGTTCTTTGCCTTTTTCACACTATGAAACAGCTTTGTATTCACACTAAACACTGTTTCAGGGCAAGAGATTGTGTTTTAGACTAAAAGGGAATGCATTATAAGAAGAATCTTTACTTTGAAACTCTGTTCTTTACCTTTTTCTCACTATGAAACAGCTTTATGTTCATCTTAAACACTGCTTCAGGGCAACAGATTGTGTTTTAGACTAAAAGGGAATGCATTATAAGAAGAATCTTTACTTTGAAACTCTGTTCTTTACCTTTTTCACACTATTAAACAGCTTTGTATTCACCCTAAACACTGTTTCAGGGCAAGAGATTGTGTTTTAGACTACAAGGGAATGCATTATAAGAAGAATCTTTACTTTGAAACTCTGTTCTTTACCTTTTTCTCACTATGAAACAGCTTTATGTTCATCTTAAACACTGCTTCAGGGCAACAGATTGTGTTTTAGACTAAAAGGGAATGCATTATAAGAAGAGTCTTTACTTTGAAACTGTTCTTTACCTTTTTCACACAATGAAACAGCTTTATATTCAACTTAAACACTGCTTCAGGGCAACAGATTGTGTTTTAGACTAAAAGGGAATGCATTATAAGAAGAATCTTTACTTTGAAACTCTGTTCTTTGCCTTTTTAACACTATGAAACAGCTTTGTATTCACACTAAACACTGTTTCAGGGCAAGAGATTGTGTTTTAGACTAAAAGGGAATGCATTATAAGAAGAATCTTTACTTTGAAACTCTGTTCTTTGCCTTTTTAACACTATGAAACAGCTTTGTATTCACACTAAACATTGTTTCAGGGCAAGAGATTGTGTTTTAGACTAAAAGGGAATGCATTATAAGAAGAATCTTTACTTTGAAACTCTGTTCTTTGCCTTTTTAACACTATGAAACAGCTTTGTATTCACCCTAAACACTGTTTCAGGGCAAGAGATTGTGTTTTAGACTAAAAGGGAATGCATTATAAGAAGAATCTTTACTTTGAAACTCTGTTCTTTGCCTTTTTCACACTATGAAACAGCTTTGTATTCACACTAAACACTGTTTCAGGGCAAGAGATTGTGTTTTAGACTAAAAGGGAATGCATTATAAGAAGAATCTTTACTTTGAAACTCTGTTCTTTGCCTTTTTAACACTATGAAACAGCTTTGTATTCACACTAAACACTGTTTCAGGGCAAGAGATTGTTTTTTATACTAAAAGGGAATGCATTATAAGAAGAATCCTTACTTTAAAACTGTGTTCTTTACCTTTTTCACACTATGAAACAGCTTTGTATTCAACTTAAACACTGTTTCAGAGCTAGACATCTTGTTTTTAACCAGACTGAATAACTTACAATATCCTAAGAAAACACATATTTCAAGTGAAAAGAGTTTATCCAGGGGAGAACAAGTTGTTTTAACATGGTTCTAATGTGACCCTTGAAAGTAATTGCAACTCTGTTTTTACACCTCTAACCACAAGGAGGCAACGTTTCCACGCATTACAATTGCCTTATACATAGTTTCAGAGTAAGAAATATTGTTTTTAACCAAACTGAACAACTAAAAGGGAATGCAATATAAGAAGAATCTTTATTTTGAAACTCTGTTCTTTACCTTTTTCACTCTATAAAACAGCTTTGTATTCAACTTAAACACTGTTTCAGGGCAAGAGATTGTGTTTTAGACTACAAGGGAATGCATTATAAGAAAAATCTTTACTTTGAAACTCTGTTCTTTGCCTTTTTCACACTATGAAACAGCTTTATATTCAACTTAAACACTGCTTCAGGGCAACGGATTGTGTTTTAAACTAAAAGGGAATGCATTATAAGAAGAATCTTTACTTTGAAACTCTGTTCTTTGCCTTTTTCACACTAAGAAACAGCTTTGTATTCACCTTAAACACTGTTTCAGGGCAAGAGATTGTGTTTTAGACTAAAAGGGAATGCATTATAAAGAATCTTTACTTTGAAACTCTGTTCTTTGCCTTTTTCACACTATGAAACAGCTTTGTATTCACACTAAACACTGTTTCAGGGCAAGAGATTGTGTTTTAGACTAAAAGGGAATGCATTATAAGAAGAATCTTTACTTTGAAACTCTGTTCTTTACCTTTTTCTCACTATGAAACAGCTTTGTATTCACACTAAACACTGTTTCAGGGCAAGAGATTGTGTTTTAGACTAAAAGGGAATGCATTATAAGAAGAATCTTTACTTTGAAACTCTGTTCTTTGCCTTTTTAACTCTATGAAACAGCTTTGTATTCACACTAAACACTGTTTCAGGGCAAGAGATTGTGTTTTAGACTAAAAGGGAATGCATTATAAGAAGAATCTTTACTTTGAAACTCTGTTCTTTGCCTTTTTCACACTAAGAAACAGCTTTGTATTCACCTTAAACACTGTTTCAGGGCAAGAGATTGTGTTTTAGACTAAAAGGGAATGCATTATAAAGAATCTTTACTTTGAAACTCTGTTCTTTGCCTTTTTCACACTAAGAAACAGCTTTGTATTCACCTTAAACACTGTTTCAGGGCAAGAGATTGTGTTTTAGACTAAAAGGGAATGCATTATAAAGAATCTTTACTTTGAAACTCTGTTCTTTGCCTTTTTCACACTATGAAACAGCTTTGTATTCACACTAAACACTGTTTCAGGGCAAGAGATTGTGTTTTAGACTACAAGGGAATGCATTATAAGAAGAATCTTTACTTTGAAACTCTGTTCTTTGCCTTTTTCAAACTAAGAAACAGCTTTATATTCAACTTAAACACTGTTACAGAGCTAGACATCTTGTTTTTAACCAGACTGAATAGCTTACAATATCCTAAGAAAACACATATTTCAAGTGAAAAGAGTTTATCCAGGGGAGAACAAGTTGTTTTAACATGGTTCTAATGTGACCCTTGAAAGTAATTGCAACTCTGTTTTTACACCTCTAACCACAAGGAGGCAACGTTTCCACGCATTACAAATGCCTTATACATAGATTCAGAGTAAGAAATATTGTTTTTAACCAAACTGAACAACTAAAAGGGAATGCAATATAAGAAGAATCTTTATTTTGAAACTCTGTTCTTTACCTTTTTCAATCTATAAAACAGCTTTGTATTCAACTTAAACACTGTTTCAGGGCAAGAGATTGTGTTTTAGACTACAAGGGAATGCATTATAAGAAAAATCTTTACTTTGAAACTCTGTTCTTTGCCTTTTTCACACTATGAAACAGCTTTATATTCAACTTAAACACTGCTTCAGGGCAACGGATTGTGTTTTAAACTAAAAGGGAATGCATTATAAGAAGAATCTTTACTTTGAAACTCTGTTCTTTGCCTTTTTCACACTAGGAAACAGCTTTGTATTCACCTTAAACACTGTTTCAGGGCAAGAGATTGTGTTTTAGACTAAAAGGGAATGCATTATAAAGAATCTTTACTTTGAAACTCTGTTCTTTGCCTTTTTCACACTATGAAACAGCTTTGTATTCACACTAAACACTGTTTCAGGGCAAGAGATTGTGTTTTAGACTAAAAGGGAATGCATTATAAGAAGAATCTTTACTTTGAAACTCTGTTCTTTACCTTTTTCTCACTATGAAACAGCTTTATGTTCATCTTAAACACTGCTTCAGGGCAACAGATTGTGTTTTAGACTAAAAGGGAATGCATTATAAGAAGAATCTTTACTTTGAAACTCTGTTCTTTACCTTTTTCACACTATTAAACAGCTTTGTATTCACCCTAAACACTGTTTCAGGGCAAGAGATTGTGTTTTAGACTACAAGGGAATGCATTATAAGAAGAATCTTTACTTTGAAACTCTGTTCTTTACCTTTTTCTCACTATGAAACAGCTTTATGTTCATCTTAAACACTGCTTCAGGGCAACAGATTGTGTTTTAGACTAAAAGGGAATGCATTATAAGAAGAATCTTTACTTTGAAACTCTGTTCTTTACCTTTTTCTCACTATGAAACAGCTTTATATTCAACTTAAACACTGCTTCAGGGCAACGGATTGTGTTTTAGACTAAAAGGGAATGCCTTATAAGAAGAATCTTTACTTTGAAACTCTGTTCTTTGCCTTTTTCACACTATGAAACAGCTTTGTATTCACACTAAACACTGTTTCAGGGCAACGGATTGTGTTTTAGACTAAAAGGGAATGCATTATAAGAAGAATCCTTACTTTAAAACTGTGTTCTTTACCTTTTTCACACTATGAAACAGCTTTGTATTCAACTTAAACACTGTTACAGAGCTAGACATCTTGTTTTTAACCAGACTGAATAGCTTACAATATCCTAAGAAAACACATATTTCAAGTGAAAAGAGTTTATCCAGGGGAGAACAAGTTGTTTTAACATGGTTCTAATGTGACCCTTGAAAGTAATTGCAACTCTGTTTTTACACCTCTAACCACAAGGAGGCAACGTTTCCACGCATTACAAATGCCTTATACATAGTTTCAGAGTAAGAAATATTGTTTTTAAACAAACTGAACAACTAAAAGGGAATGCAATATAAGAAGAATCTTTATTTTGAAACTCTGTTCTTTACCTTTTTCAATCTATAAAACAGCTTTGTATTCAACTTAAACACTGTTTCAGGGCAAGAGATTGTGTTTTAGACTACAAGGGAATGCATTATAAGAAAAATCTTTACTTTGAAACTCTGTTCTTTGCCTTTTTCACACTATGAAACAGCTTTATATTCAACTTAAACACTGCTTCAGGGCAACGGATTGTGTTTTAAACTAAAAGGGAATGCATTATAAGAAGAATCTTTACTTTGAAACTCTGTTCTTTGCCTTTTTCACACTAGGAAACAGCTTTGTATTCACCTTAAACACTGTTTCAGGGCAAGAGATTGTGTTTTAGACTAAAAGGGAATGCATTATAAAGAATCTTTACTTTGAAACTCTGTTCTTTGCCTTTTTCACACTATGAAACAGCTTTGTATTCACACTAAACACTGTTTCAGGGCAAGAGATTGTGTTTTAGACTAAAAGGGAATGCATTATAAGAAGAATCTTTACTTTGAAACTCTGTTCTTTACCTTTTTCTCACTATGAAACAGCTTTGTATTCACACTAAACACTGTTTCAGGGCAAGAGATTGTGTTTTAGACTAAAAGGGAATGCATTATAAGAAGAATCTTTACTTTGAAACTCTGTTCTTTGCCTTTTTAACTCTATGAAACAGCTTTGTATTCACACTAAACACTGTTTCAGGGCAAGAGATTGTGTTTTAGACTAAAAGGGAATGCATTATAAGAAGAATCTTTACTTTGAAACTCTGTTCTTTGCCTTTTTCACACTAAGAAACAGCTTTGTATTCACCTTAAACACTGTTTCAGGGCAAGAGATTGTGTTTTAGACTAAAAGGGAATGCATTATAAAGAATCTTTACTTTGAAACTCTGTTCTTTGCCTTTTTCACACTAAGAAACAGCTTTGTATTCACCTTAAACACTGTTTCAGGGCAAGAGATTGTGTTTTAGACTAAAAGGGAATGCATTATAAAGAATCTTTACTTTGAAACTCTGTTCTTTGCCTTTTTCACACTATGAAACAGCTTTGTATTCACACTAAACACTGTTTCAGGGCAAGAGATTGTGTTTTAGACTACAAGGGAATGCATTATAAGAAGAATCTTTACTTTGAAACTCTGTTCTTTGCCTTTTTCAAACTAAGAAACAGCTTTATATTCAACTTAAACACTGTTACAGAGCTAGACATCTTGTTTTTAACCAGACTGAATAGCTTACAATATCCTAAGAAAACACATATTTCAAGTGAAAAGAGTTTATCCAGGGGAGAACAAGTTGTTTTAACATGGTTCTAATGTGACCCTTGAAAGTAATTGCAACTCTGTTTTTACACCTCTAACCACAAGGAGGCAACGTTTCCACGCATTACAAATGCCTTATACATAGATTCAGAGTAAGAAATATTGTTTTTAACCAAACTGAACAACTAAAAGGGAATGCAATATAAGAAGAATCTTTATTTTGAAACTCTGTTCTTTACCTTTTTCAATCTATAAAACAGCTTTGTATTCAACTTAAACACTGTTTCAGGGCAAGAGATTGTGTTTTAGACTACAAGGGAATGCATTATAAGAAAAATCTTTACTTTGAAACTCTGTTCTTTGCCTTTTTCACACTATGAAACAGCTTTATATTCAACTTAAACACTGCTTCAGGGCAACGGATTGTGTTTTAAACTAAAAGGGAATGCATTATAAGAAGAATCTTTACTTTGAAACTCTGTTCTTTGCCTTTTTCACACTAGGAAACAGCTTTGTATTCACCTTAAACACTGTTTCAGGGCAAGAGATTGTGTTTTAGACTAAAAGGGAATGCATTATAAAGAATCTTTACTTTGAAACTCTGTTCTTTGCCTTTTTCACACTATGAAACAGCTTTGTATTCACACTAAACACTGTTTCAGGGCAAGAGATTGTGTTTTAGACTAAAAGGGAATGCATTATAAGAAGAATCTTTACTTTGAAACTCTGTTCTTTACCTTTTTCTCACTATGAAACAGCTTTATGTTCATCTTAAACACTGCTTCAGGGCAACAGATTGTGTTTTAGACTAAAAGGGAATGCATTATAAGAAGAATCTTTACTTTGAAACTCTGTTCTTTACCTTTTTCACACTATTAAACAGCTTTGTATTCACCCTAAACACTGTTTCAGGGCAAGAGATTGTGTTTTAGACTACAAGGGAATGCATTATAAGAAGAATCTTTACTTTGAAACTCTGTTCTTTACCTTTTTCTCACTATGAAACAGCTTTATGTTCATCTTAAACACTGCTTCAGGGCAACAGATTGTGTTTTAGACTAAAAGGGAATGCATTATAAGAAGAATCTTTACTTTGAAACTCTGTTCTTTACCTTTTTCTCACTATGAAACAGCTTTATATTCAACTTAAACACTGCTTCAGGGCAACGGATTGTGTTTTAGACTAAAAGGGAATGCCTTATAAGAAGAATCTTTACTTTGAAACTCTGTTCTTTGCCTTTTTCACACTATGAAACAGCTTTGTATTCACACTAAACACTGTTTCAGGGCAACGGATTGTGTTTTAGACTAAAAGGGAATGCATTATAAGAAGAATCCTTACTTTAAAACTGTGTTCTTTACCTTTTTCACACTATGAAACAGCTTTGTATTCAACTTAAACACTGTTACAGAGCTAGACATCTTGTTTTTAACCAGACTGAATAGCTTACAATATCCTAAGAAAACACATATTTCAAGTGAAAAGAGTTTATCCAGGGGAGAACAAGTTGTTTTAACATGGTTCTAATGTGACCCTTGAAAGTAATTGCAACTCTGTTTTTACACCTCTAACCACAAGGAGGCAACGTTTCCACGCATTACAAATGCCTTATACATAGTTTCAGAGTAAGAAATATTGTTTTTAAACAAACTGAACAACTAAAAGGGAATGCAATATAAGAAGAATCTTTATTTTGAAACTCTGTTCTTTACCTTTTTCAATCTATAAAACAGCTTTGTATTCAACTTAAACACTGTTTCAGGGCAAGAGATTGTGTTTTAGACTACAAGGGAATGCATTATAAGAAAAATCTTTACTTTGAAACTCTGTTCTTTGCCTTTTTCACACTATGAAACAGCTTTATATTCAACTTAAACACTGCTTCAGGGCAACGGATTGTGTTTTAAACTAAAAGGGAATGCATTATAAGAAGAATCTTTACTTTGAAACTCTGTTCTTTGCCTTTTTCACACTAGGAAACAGCTTTGTATTCACCTTAAACACTGTTTCAGGGCAAGAGATTGTGTTTTAGACTAAAAGGGAATGCATTATAAAGAATCTTTACTTTGAAACTCTGTTCTTTGCCTTTTTCACACTATGAAACAGCTTTGTATTCACACTAAACACTGTTTCAGGGCAAGAGATTGTGTTTTAGACTAAAAGGGAATGCATTATAAGAAGAATCTTTACTTTGAAACTCTGTTCTTTACCTTTTTCTCACTATGAAACAGCTTTATGTTCATCTTAAACACTGCTTCAGGGCAACAGATTGTGTTTTAGACTAAAAGGGAATGCATTATAAGAAGAATCTTTACTTTGAAACTCTGTTCTTTACCTTTTTCACACTATTAAACAGCTTTGTATTCACCCTAAACACTGTTTCAGGGCAAGAGATTGTGTTTTAGACTACAAGGGAATGCATTATAAGAAGAATCTTTACTTTGAAACTCTGTTCTTTACCTTTTTCTCACTATGAAACAACTTTATGTTCATCTTAAACACTGCTTCAGGGCAACAGATTGTGTTTTAGACTAAAAGGGAATGCATTATAAGAAGAATCTTTACTTTGAAACTCTGCTCTTTGCCTTTTTCACACTATGAAACAGCTTTGTATTCACACTAAACACTGTTTCAGGGCAAGAGATTGTGTTTTAGACTAAAAAGGAATGCATTATAAGAAGAATCTTTACTTTGAAACTCTGTTCTTTGCCTTTTTAACTCTATGAAACAGCATTGTATTCACACTAAACACTGTTTCAGGGCAAGAGATTGTGTTTTAGACTAAAAGGGAATGCATTATAAGAAGAATCTTTACTTTGAAACTCTGTTCTTTGCCTTTTTCACACTAAGAAACAGCTTTGTATTCACCTTAAACACTGTTTCAGGGCAAGAGAGTGTGTTTTAGACTAAAAGGGAATGCATTATAAGAAGAATCCTTACTTTGAAACTCTGTTCTTTACCTTTTTCAATCTATAAAACAGCTTTGTATTCAACTTAAACACTGTTTCAGGGCAAGAGATTGTGTTTTAGACTACAAGGGAATGCATTATAAGAAAAATCTTTACTTTGAAACTCTGTTCTTTGCCTTTTTCACACTATGAAACAGCTTTATATTCAACTTAAACACTGCTTCAGGGCAACGGATTGTGTTTTAAACTAAAAGGGAATGCATTATAAGAAGAATCTTTACTTTGAAACTCTGTTCTTTGCCTTTTTCACACTAGGAAACAGCTTTGTATTCACCTTAAACACTGTTTCAGGGCAAGAGATTGTGTTTTAGACTAAAAGGGAATGCATTATAAAGAATCTTTACTTTGAAACTCTGTTCTTTGCCTTTTTCACACTATGAAACAGCTTTGTATTCACACTAAACACTGTTTCAGGGCAAGAGATTGTGTTTTAGACTAAAAGGGAATGCATTATAAGAAGAATCTTTACTTTGAAACTCTGTTCTTTACCTTTTTCTCACTATGAAACAGCTTTATGTTCATCTTAAACACTGCTTCAGGGCAACAGATTGTGTTTTAGACTAAAAGGGAATGCATTATAAGAAGAATCTTTACTTTGAAACTCTGTTCTTTACCTTTTTCACACTATTAAACAGCTTTGTATTCACCCTAAACACTGTTTCAGGGCAAGAGATTGTGTTTTAGACTAAAAGGGAATGCATTATAAGAAGAATCTTTACTTTGAAACTCTGTTCTTTACCTTTTTCTCACTATGAAACAGCTTTATGTTCATCTTAAACACTGCTTCAGGGCAACAGATTGTGTTTTAGACTAAAAGGGAATGCATTATAAGAAGAATCTTTACTTTGAAACTCTGTTCTTTACCTTTTTCACACTATTAAACAGCTTTGTATTCACCCTAAACACTGTTTCAGGGCAAGAGATTGTGTTTTAGACTACAAGGGAATGCATTATAAGAAGAATCTTTACTTTGAAACTCTGTTCTTTACCTTTTTCTCACTATGAAACAGCTTTATGTTCATCTTAAACACTGCTTCAGGGCAACAGATTGTGTTTTAGACTAAAAGGGAATGCATTATAAGAAGAATCTTTACTTTGAAACTCTGTTCTTTACCTTTTTCTCACTATGAAACAGCTTTATATTCAACTTAAACACTGCTTCAGGGCAACGGATTGTGTTTTAGACTAAAAGGGAATGCCTTATAAGAAGAATCTTTACTTTGAAACTCTGTTCTTTGCCTTTTTCACACTATGAAACAGCTTTGTATTCACACTAAACACTGTTTCAGGGCAACGGATTGTGTTTTAGACTAAAAGGGAATGCATTATAAGAAGAATCCTTACTTTAAAACTGTGTTCTTTACCTTTTTCACACTATGAAACAGCTTTGTATTCAACTTAAACACTGTTACAGAGCTAGACATCTTGTTTTTAACCAGACTGAATAGCTTACAATATCCTAAGAAAACACATATTTCAAGTGAAAAGAGTTTATCCAGGGGAGAACAAGTTGTTTTAACATGGTTCTAATGTGACCCTTGAAAGTAATTGCAACTCTGTTTTTACACCTCTAACCACAAGGAGGCAACGTTTCCACGCATTACAAATGCCTTATACATAGTTTCAGAGTAAGAAATATTGTTTTTAAACAAACTGAACAACTAAAAGGGAATGCAATATAAGAAGAATCTTTATTTTGAAACTCTGTTCTTTACCTTTTTCAATCTATAAAACAGCTTTGTATTCAACTTAAACACTGTTTCAGGGCAAGAGATTGTGTTTTAGACTACAAGGGAATGCATTATAAGAAAAATCTTTACTTTGAAACTCTGTTCTTTGCCTTTTTCACACTATGAAACAGCTTTATATTCAACTTAAACACTGCTTCAGGGCAACGGATTGTGTTTTAAACTAAAAGGGAATGCATTATAAGAAGAATCTTTACTTTGAAACTCTGTTCTTTGCCTTTTTCACACTAGGAAACAGCTTTGTATTCACCTTAAACACTGTTTCAGGGCAAGAGATTGTGTTTTAGACTAAAAGGGAATGCATTATAAAGAATCTTTACTTTGAAACTCTGTTCTTTGCCTTTTTCACACTATGAAACAGCTTTGTATTCACACTAAACACTGTTTCAGGGCAAGAGATTGTGTTTTAGACTAAAAGGGAATGCATTATAAGAAGAATCTTTACTTTGAAACTCTGTTCTTTACCTTTTTCTCACTATGAAACAGCTTTATGTTCATCTTAAACACTGCTTCAGGGCAACAGATTGTGTTTTAGACTAAAAGGGAATGCATTATAAGAAGAATCTTTACTTTGAAACTCTGCTCTTTGCCTTTTTCACACTATGAAACAGCTTTGTATTCACACTAAACACTGTTTCAGGGCAAGAGATTGTGTTTTAGACTAAAAAGGAATGCATTATAAGAAGAATCTTTACTTTGAAACTCTGTTCTTTGCCTTTTTAACTCTATGAAACAGCTTTGTATTCACACTAAACACTGTTTCAGGGCAAGAGATTGTGTTTTAGACTAAAAGGGAATGCATTATAAGAAGAATCTTTACTTTGAAACTCTGTTCTTTGCCTTTTTCACACTAAGAAACTGCTTTGTATTCACCTTAAACACTGTTTCAGGGCAAGAGAGTGTGTTTTAGACTAAAAGGGAATGCATTATAAGAAGAATCCTTACTTTGAAACTCTGTTCTTTACCTTTTTCAATCTATAAAACAGCTTTGTATTCAACTTAAACACTGTTTCAGGGCAAGAGATTGTGTTTTAGACTACAAGGGAATGCATTATAAGAAAAATCTTTACTTTGAAACTCTGTTCTTTGCCTTTTTCACACTATGAAACAGCTTTATATTCAACTTAAACACTGCTTCAGGGCAACGGATTGTGTTTTAAACTAAAAGGGAATGCATTATAAGAAGAATCTTTACTTTGAAACTCTGTTCTTTGCCTTTTTCACACTAGGAAACAGCTTTGTATTCACCTTAAACACTGTTTCAGGGCAAGAGATTGTGTTTTAGACTAAAAGGGAATGCATTATAAAGAATCTTTACTTTGAAACTCTGTTCTTTGCCTTTTTCACACTATGAAACAGCTTTGTATTCACACTAAACACTGTTTCAGGGCAAGAGATTGTGTTTTAGACTAAAAGGGAATGCATTATAAGAAGAATCTTTACTTTGAAACTCTGTTCTTTACCTTTTTCTCACTATGAAACAGCTTTATGTTCATCTTAAACACTGCTTCAGGGCAACAGATTGTGTTTTAGACTAAAAGGGAATGCATTATAAGAAGAATCTTTACTTTGAAACTCTGTTCTTTACCTTTTTCACACTATTAAACAGCTTTGTATTCACCCTAAACACTGTTTCAGGGCAAGAGATTGTGTTTTAGACTACAAGGGAATGCATTATAAGAAGAATCTTTACTTTGAAACTCTGTTCTTTACCTTTTTCTCACTATGAAACAGCTTTATGTTCATCTTAAACACTGCTTCAGGGCAACAGATTGTGTTTTAGACTAAAAGGGAATGCATTATAAGAAGAATCTTTACTTTGAAACTCTGTTCTTTACCTTTTTCTCACTATGAAACAGCTTTATATTCAACTTAAACACTGCTTCAGGGCAACGGATTGTGTTTTAGACTAAAAGGGAATGCCTTATAAGAAGAATCTTTACTTTGAAACTCTGTTCTTTGCCTTTTTCACACTATGAAACAGCTTTGTATTCACACTAAACACTGTTTCAGGGCAACGGATTGTGTTTTAGACTAAAAGGGAATGCATTATAAGAAGAATCCTTACTTTAAAACTGTGTTCTTTACCTTTTTCACACTATGAAACAGCTTTGTATTCAACTTAAACACTGTTACAGAGCTAGACATCTTGTTTTTAACCAGACTGAATAGCTTACAATATCCTAAGAAAACACATATTTCAAGTGAAAAGAGTTTATCCAGGGGAGAACAAGTTGTTTTAACATGGTTCTAATGTGACCCTTGAAAGTAATTGCAACTCTGTTTTTACACCTCTAACCACAAGGAGGCAACGTTTCCACGCATTACAAATGCCTTATACATAGTTTCAGAGTAAGAAATATTGTTTTTAAACAAACTGAACAACTAAAAGGGAATGCAATATAAGAAGAATCTTTATTTTGAAACTCTGTTCTTTACCTTTTTCAATCTATAAAACAGCTTTGTATTCAACTTAAACACTGTTTCAGGGCAAGAGATTGTGTTTTAGACTACAAGGGAATGCATTATAAGAAAAATCTTTACTTTGAAACTCTGTTCTTTGCCTTTTTCACACTATGAAACAGCTTTATATTCAACTTAAACACTGCTTCAGGGCAACGGATTGTGTTTTAAACTAAAAGGGAATGCATTATAAGAAGAATCTTTACTTTGAAACTCTGTTCTTTGCCTTTTTCACACTAGGAAACAGCTTTGTATTCACCTTAAACACTGTTTCAGGGCAAGAGATTGTGTTTTAGACTAAAAGGGAATGCATTATAAAGAATCTTTACTTTGAAACTCTGTTCTTTGCCTTTTTCACACTATGAAACAGCTTTGTATTCACACTAAACACTGTTTCAGGGCAAGAGATTGTGTTTTAGACTAAAAGGGAATGCATTATAAGAAGAATCTTTACTTTGAAACTCTGTTCTTTACCTTTTTCTCACTATGAAACAGCTTTATGTTCATCTTAAACACTGCTTCAGGGCAACAGATTGTGTTTTAGACTAAAAGGGAATGCATTATAAGAAGAATCTTTACTTTGAAACTCTGTTCTTTACCTTTTTCACACTATTAAACAGCTTTGTATTCACCCTAAACACTGTTTCAGGGCAAGAGATTGTGTTTTAGACTACAAGGGAATGCATTATAAGAAGAATCTTTACTTTGAAACTCTGTTCTTTACCTTTTTCTCACTATGAAACAACTTTATGTTCATCTTAAACACTGCTTCAGGGCAACAGATTGTGTTTTAGACTAAAAGGGAATGCATTATAAGAAGAATCTTTACTTTGAAACTCTGCTCTTTGCCTTTTTCACACTATGAAACAGCTTTGTATTCACACTAAACACTGTTTCAGGGCAAGAGATTGTGTTTTAGACTAAAAAGGAATGCATTATAAGAAGAATCTTTACTTTGAAACTCTGTTCTTTGCCTTTTTAACTCTATGAAACAGCTTTGTATTCACACTAAACACTGTTTCAGGGCAAGAGATTGTGTTTTAGACTAAAAGGGAATGCATTATAAGAAGAATCTTTACTTTGATACTCTGTTCTTTGCCTTTTTCACACTAAGAAACAGCTTTGTATTCACCTTAAACACTGTTTCAGGGCAAGAGAGTGTGTTTTAGACTAAAAGGGAATGCATTATAAAGAATCTTTACTTTGAAACTCTGTTCTTTGCCTTTTTCACACTATGAAACAGCTTTGTATTCACACTAAACACTGTTTCAGGGCAAGAGATTGTGTTTTAGATTACAAGGGAATGCATTATAAGAAGAATCTTTACTTTGAAACTCTGTTCTTTACCTTTTTCTCACTATGAAACAGCTTTATGTTCATCTTAAACTGCTTCAGGGCAACAGATTGTGTTTTAGACTAAAAGGGAATGCATTATAAGAAGAATCTTTACTTTGAAACTCTGTTCTTTGCCTTTTTCACACTATGAAACAGCTTTGTATTCACACTAAACACTGTTTCAGGGCAAGAGATTGTGTTTTAGACTACAAGGGAATGCATTATAAGAAGAATCTTTACTTTGAAACTCTGTTCTTTACCTTTTTCTCACTATGAAACAGCTTTATGTTCATCTTAAACACTGCTTCAGGGCAACAGATTGTGTTTTAGACTAAAAGGGAATGCATTATAAGAAGAATCTTTACTTTGAAACTCTGTTCTTTGCCGTTTTCACACTAGGAAACAGCTTTGTATTCACCTTAAACACTGTTTCAGGGCAAGAGATTGTGTTTTAGACTAAAAGGGAATGCATTATAAAGAATCTTTACTTTGAAACTCTGTTCTTTGCCTTTTTCACACTATGAAACAGCTTTGTATTCACACTAAACACTGTTTCAGGGCAAGAGATTGTGTTTTAGACTAAAAGGGAATGCATTATAAGAAGAATCTTTACTTTGAAACTCTGTTCTTTACCTTTTTCTCACTATGAAACAGCTTTATGTTCATCTTAAACACTGCTTCAGGGCAACAGATTGTGTTTTAGACTAAAAGGGAATGCATTATAAGAAGAATCTTTACTTTGAAACTCTGTTCTTTACCTTTTTCACACTATTAAACAGCTTTGTATTCACCCTAAACACTGTTTCAGGGCAAGAGATTGTGTTTTAGACTACAAGGGAATGCATTATAAGAAGAATCTTTACTTTGAAACTCTGTTCTTTACCTTTTTCTCACTATGAAACAGTTTATGTTCATCTTAAACACTGCTTCAGGGCAACAGATTGTGTTTTAGACTAAAAGGGAATGCATTATAAGAAGAATCTTTACTTTGAAACTCTGTTCTTTGCCTTTTTCACACTATGAAACAGCTTTGAATTCACACTAAACACTGTTTCAGGGCAAGATATTGTGTTTTAGACTAAAAGGGAATGTATTATAAGAAGAATCTTTACTTTGAAACTCTGTTCTTTACCTTTTTCTCACTATGAATCAGCTTTATATTCAACTTAAACACTGCTTCAGGGCAACGGATTGTGTTTTAGACTAAAAGGGAATGCATTATAAGAAGAATCTTTACTTTGAAACTCTGCTCTTTGCCTTTTTCACACTATGAAACAGCTTTGTATTCACACTAAACACTGTTTCAGGGCAAGAGATTGTGTTTTAGACTAAAAGGGAATTCATTATAAGAAGAATCTTTACTTTGAAACTCTGTTCTTTGCCTTTTTAACTCTATGAAACAGCTTTGTATTCACACTAAACACTGTTTCAGGGCAAGAGATTGTGTTTTAGACTAAAAGGGAATGCATTATAAGAAGAATCTTTACTTTGAAACTCTGTTCTTTGCCTTTTTCACACTAAGAAACAGCTTTGTATTCACCTTTAACACTGTTTCAGGGCAAGAGATTGTGTTTTAGACTAAAAGGGAATGCATTATAAAGAATCTTTACTTTGAAACTCTGTTCTTTGCCTTTTTCACACTATGAAACAGCTTTGTATTCACACTAAACACTGTTTCAGGGCAAGAGATTGTGTTTTAGACTACAAGGGAATGCATTATAAGAAGAATCTTTACTTTGAAACTCTGTTCTTTGCCTTTTTCAAACTAAGAAACAGCTTTATATTCAACTTAAACACTGCTTCAGGGCAACGGATTGTGTTTTAGACTAAAAGGGAATGCATTATAAGAAGAATCTTTACTTTGAAACTCTGTTCTTTGCCTTTTTCACACTATGAAACAGCTTTGTATTCACACTAAACACTGTTTCAGGGCAACGGACTGTGTTTTAGACTAAAAGGGAATGCATTATAAGAAGAATCCTTACTTTAAAACTGTGTTCTTTACCTTTTTCACACTATGAAACAGCTTTGTATTCAACTTAAACACTGTTACAGAGCTAGACATCTTGTTTTTAACCAGACTGAATCGCTTACAATATCCTAAGAAAACACATATTTCAAGTGAAAAGAGTTTATCCAGGGGAGAACAAGTTGTTTTAACATGGTTCTAATGTGACCCTTGAAAGTAATTGCAACTCTGTTTTTACACCTCTAACCACAAGGAGGCAACGTTTCCACGCATTACAAATGCCTTATACATAGTTTCAGAGTAAGAAATATTGTTTTTAAACAAACTGAACAACTAAAAGGGAATGCAATATAAGAAGAATCTTTATTTTGAAACTCTGTTCTTTACCTTTTTCAATCTATAAAACAGCTTTGTATTCAACTTAAACACTGTTTCAGGGCAAGAGATTGTGTTTTAGACTACAAGGGAATGCATTATAAGAAAAATCTTTACTTTGAAACTCTGTTCTTTGCCTTTTTCACACTATGAAACAGCTTTATATTCAACTTAAACACTGCTTCAGGGCAACGGATTGTGTTTTAAACTAAAAGGGAATGCATTATAAGAAGAATCTTTACTTTGAAACTCTGTTCTTTGCCTTTTTCACACTAGGAAACAGCTTTGTATTCACCTTAAACACTGTTTCAGGGCAAGAGATTGTGTTTTAGACTAAAAGGGAATGCATTATAAAGAATCTTTACTTTGAAACTCTGTTCTTTGCCTTTTTCACACTATGAAACAGCTTTGTATTCACACTAAACACTGTTTCAGGGCAAGAGATTGTGTTTTAGACTAAAAGGGAATGCATTATAAGAAGAATCTTTACTTTGAAACTCTGTTCTTTGCCTTTTTCACACTATGAAACAGCTTTGAATTCACACTAAACACTGTTTCAGGGCAAGAGATTGTGTTTTAGACTAAAAGGGAATGTATTATAAGAAGAATCTTTACTTTGAAACTCTGTTCTTTACCTTTTTCTCACTATGAAACAGCTTTATATTCAACTTAAACACTGCTTCAGGGCAACGGATTGTGTTTTAGACTAAAAGGGAATGCATTATAAGAAGAATCTTTACTTTGAAACTCTGTTCTTTGCCTTTTTCACACTATGAAACAGCTTTGTATTCACACTAAACACTGTTTCAGGGCAAGAGATTGTGTTTTAGACTACAAGGGAATGCATTATAAGAAGAATCTTTACTTTGAAACTCTGTTCTTTGCCTTTTTCAAACTAAGAAACAGCTTTGTATTCACACTAAACACTGCTTCAGGGCAACGGATTGTGTTTTAGACTAAAAGGGAATGCATTATAAGAAGAATCCTTACTTTAAAACTGTGTTCTTTACCTTTTTCACACTATGAAACAGCTTTGTATTCAACTTAAACACTGTTACAGAGCTAGACATCTTGTTTTTAACCAGACTGAATAGCTTACAATATCCTAAGGAAACACATATTTCAAGTGAAAAGAGTTTATCCAGGGGAGAACAAGTTGTTTTAACATGGTTCTAATGTGACCCTTGAAAGTAATTGCAACTCTGTTTTTACACCTCTAACCACAAGGAGGCAACGTTTCCACGCATTACAAATGCCTTATACATAGTTTCAGAGTAAGAAATATTGTTTTTAACCAAACTGAACAACTAAAAGGGAATGCAATATAAGAAGAATCTTTATTTTGAAACTCTGTTCTTTACCTTTTTCAATCTATAAAACAGCTTTGTATTCACCTTAAACACTGTTTCAGGGCAAGAGATTGTGTTTTAGACTAAAAGGGAATGCATTATAAAGAATCTTTACTTTGAAACTCTGTTCTTTGCCTTTTTCACACTATGAAACAGCTTTGTATTCACACTAAACACTGTTTCAGGGCAAGAGATTGTGTTTTAGACTAAAAGGGAATGCATTATAAGAAGAATCTTTACTTTGAAACTCTGTTCTTTACCTTTTTCTCACTATGAAACAGCTTTATGTTCATCTTAAACACTGCTTCAGGGCAACAGATTGTGTTTTAGACTAAAAGGGAATGCATTATAAGAAGAATCTTTACTTTGAAACTCTGTTCTTTACCTTTTTCACACTATTAAACAGCTTTGTATTCACCCTAAACACTGTTTCAGGGCAAGAGATTGTGTTTTAGACTACAAGGGAATGCATTATAAGAAGAATCTTTACTTTGAAACTCTGTTCTTTACCTTTTTCTCACTATGAAACAGCTTTATGTTCATCTTAAACACTGCTTCAGGGCAACAGATTGTGTTTTAGACTAAAAGGGAATGCATTATAAGAAGAATCTTTACTTTGAAACTCTGTTCTTTGCCTTTTTCACACTATGAAACAGCTTTGAATTCACACTAAACACTGTTTCAGGGCAAGAGATTGTGTTTTAGACTAAAAGGGAATGTATTATAAGAAGAATCTTTACTTTGAAACTCTGTTCTTTACCTTTTTCTCACTATGAAACAGCTTTATATTCAACTTAAACACTGCTTCAGGGCAACGGATTGTGTTTTAGACTAAAAGGGAATGCATTATAAGAAGAATCTTTACTTTGAAACTCTGCTCTTTGCCTTTTTCACACTATGAAACAGCTTTGTATTCACACTAAACACTGTTTCAGGGCAAGAGATTGTGTTTTAGACTAAAAGGGAATGCATTATAAGAAGAATCTTTACTTTGAAACTCTGTTCTTTGCCTTTTTAACTCTATGAAACAGCTTTGTATTCACACTAAACACTGTTTCAGGGCAAGAGATTGTGTTTTAGACTAAAAGGGAATGCATTATAAGAAGAATCTTTACTTTGAAACTCTGTTCTTTGCCTTTTTCACACTATGAAACAGCTTTGTATTCACACTAAACACTGTTTCAGGGCAAGAGATTGTGTTTTAGACTAAAAGGGAATGCATTATAAGAAGAATCTTTACTTTGAAACTCTGTTCTTTACCTTTTTCTCACTATGAAACAGCTTTATGTTCATCTTAAACACTGCTTCAGGGCAACAGATTGTGTTTTAGACTAAAAGGGAATGCATTATAAGAAGAATCTTTACTTTGAAACTCTGTTCTTTACCTTTTTCACACTATTAAACAGCTTTGTATTCACCCTAAACACTGTTTCAGGGCAAGAGATTGTGTTTTAGACTACAAGGGAATGCATTATAAGAAGAATCTTTACTTTGAAACTCTGTTCTTTACCTTTTTCTCACTATGAAACAGCTTTATGTTCATCTTAAACACTGCTTCAGGGCAACAGATTGTGTTTTAGACTAAAAGGGAATGCATTATAAGAAGAATCTTTACTTTGAAACTCTGTTCTTTGCCTTTTTCACACTATGAAACAGCTTTGAATTCACACTAAACACTGTTTCAGGGCAAGAGATTGTGTTTTAGACTAAAAGGGAATGTATTATAAGAAGAATCTTTACTTTGAAACTCTGTTCTTTACCTTTTTCTCACTATGAAACAGCTTTATATTCAACTTAAACACTGCTTCAGGGCAACGGATTGTGTTTTAGACTAAAAGGGAATGCATTATAAGAAGAATCTTTACTTTGAAACTCTGCTCTTTGCCTTTTTCACACTATGAAACAGCTTTGTATTCACACTAAACACTGTTTCAGGGCAAGAGATTGTGTTTTAGACTAAAAGGGAATGCATTATAAGAAGAATCTTTACTTTGAAACTCTGTTCTTTGCCTTTTTAACTCTATGAAACAGCTTTGTATTCACACTAAACACTGTTTCAGGGCAAGAGATTGTGTTTTAGACTAAAAGGGAATGCATTATAAGAAGAATCTTTACTTTGAAACTCTGTTCTTTGCCTTTTTCACACTAAGAAACAGCTTTGTATTCACCTTAAACACTGTTTCAGGGCAAGAGATTGTGTTTTAGACTAAAAGGGAATGCATTATAAAGAATCTTTACTTTGAAACTGTTCTTTGCCTTTTTCACACTATGAAACAGCTTTGTATTCACACTAAACACTGTTTCAGGGCAAGAGATTGTGTTTTAGACTACAACGGAATGCATTATAAGAAGAATCTTTACTTTGAAACTCTGTTCTTTGCCTTTTTCAAACTAAGAAACAGCTTTATATTCAACTTAAACACTGCTTCAGGGCAACGGATTGTGTTTTAGACTAAAAGGGAATGCATTATAAGAAGAATCTTTACTTTGAAACTCTGTTCTTTGCCTTTTTCACACTATGAAACAGCTTTGTATTCACACTAAACACTGTTTCAGGGCAACGGATTGTGTTTTAGACTAAAAGGGAATGCATTATAAGAAGAATCCTTACTTTAAAACTGTGTTCTTTACCTTTTTCACACTATGAAACAGCTTTGTATTCAACTTAAACACTGTTACAGAGCTAGACATCTTGTTTTTAACCAGACTGAATAGCTTACAATATCCTAAGAAAACACATATTTCAAGTGAAAAGAGTTTATCCAGGGGAGAACAAGTTGTTTTAACATGGTTCTAATGTGACCCTTGAAAGTAATTGCAACTCTGTTTTTACACCTCTAACCACAAGGAGGCAACGTTTCCACGCATTACAAATGCCTTATACATAGTTTCAGAGTAAGAAATATTGTTTTTAAACAAACTGAACAACTAAAAGGGAATGCAATATAAGAAGAATCTTTATTTTGAAACTCTGTTCTTTACCTTTTTCAATCTATAAAACAGCTTTGTATTCAACTTAAACACTGTTTCAGGGCAAGAGATTGTGTTTTAGACTACAAGGGAATGCATTATAAGAAAAATCTTTACTTTGAAACTCTGTTCTTTGCCTTTTTCACACTATGAAACAGCTTTATATTCAACTTAAACACTGCTTCAGGGCAACGGATTGTGTTTTAAACTAAAAGGGAATGCATTATAAGAAGAATCTTTACTTTGAAACTCTGTTCTTTGCCTTTTTCACACTAGGAAACAGCTTTGTATTCACCTTAAACACTGTTTCAGGGCAAGAGATTGTGTTTTAGACTAAAAGGGAATGCATTATAAAGAATCTTTACTTTGAAACTCTGTTCTTTGCCTTTTTCACACTATGAAACAGCTTTGTATTCACACTAAACACTGTTTCAGGGCAAGAGATTGTGTTTTAGACTAAAAGGGAATGCATTATAAGAAGAATCTTTACTTTGAAACTCTGTTCTTTACCTTTTTCTCACTATGAAACAGCTTTATGTTCATCTTAAACACTGCTTCAGGGCAACAGATTGTGTTTTAGACTAAAAGGGAATGCATTATAAGAAGAATCTTTACTTTGAAACTCTGTTCTTTACCTTTTTCACACTATTAAACAGCTTTGTATTCACCCTAAACACTGTTTCAGGGCAAGAGATTGTGTTTTAGACTACAAGGGAATGCATTATAAGAAGAATCTTTACTTTGAAACTCTGTTCTTTGCCTTTTTCACACTATGAAACAGCTTTGAATTCACACTAAACACTGTTTCAGGGCAAGAGATTGTGTTTTAGACTAAAAGGGAATGTATTATAAGAAGAATCTTTACTTTGAAACTCTGTTCTTTACCTTTTTCTCACTATGAAACAGCTTTATATTCAACTTAAACACTGCTTCAGGGCAACGGATTGTGTTTTAGACTAAAAGGGAATGCATTATAAGAAGAATCTTTACTTTGAAACTCTGCTCTTTGCCTTTTTCACACTATGAAACAGCTTTGTATTCACACTAAACACTGTTTCAGGGCAAGAGATTGTGTTTTAGACTAAAAGGGAATGCATTATAAGAAGAATCTTTACTTTGAAACTCTGTTCTTTGCCTTTTTAACTCTATGAAACAGCTGTGTATTCACACTAAACACTGTTTCAGGGCAAGAGATTGTGTTTTAGACTAAAAGGGAATGCATTATAAGAAGAATCTTTACTTTGAAACTCTGTTCTTTGCCTTTTTCACACTAAGAAACAGCTTTGTATTCACCTTAAACACTGTTTCAGGGCAAGAGATTGTGTTTTAGACTAAAAGGGAATGCATTATAAAGAATCTTTACTTTGAAACTGTTCTTTGCCTTTTTCACACTATGAAACAGCTTTGTATTCACACTAAACACTGTTTCAGGGCAAGAGATTGTGTTTTAGACTACAAGGGAATGCATTATAAGAAGAATCTTTACTTTGAAACTCTGTTCTTTGCCTTTTTCAAACTAAGAAACAGCTTTATATTCAACTTAAACACTGCTTCAGGGCAACGGATTGTGTTTTAGACTAAAAGGGAATGCATTATAAGAAGAATCTTTACTTTGAAACTCTGTTCTTTGCCTTTTTCACACTATGAAACAGCTTTGTATTCACACTAAACACTGTTTCAGGGCAACGGATTGTGTTTTAGACTAAAAGGGAATGCATTATAAGAAGAATCCTTACTTTAAAACTGTGTTCTTTACCTTTTTCACACTATGAAACAGCTTTGTATTCAACTTAAACACTGTTACAGAGCTAGACATCTTGTTTTTAACCAGACTGAATAGCTTACAATATCCTAAGAAAACACATATTTCAAGTGAAAAGAGTTTATCCAGGGGAGAACGAGTTGTTTTAACATGGTTCTAATGTGACCCTTGAAAGTAATTGCAACTCTGTTTTTACACCTCTAACCACAAGGAGGCAACGTTTCCACGCATTACAAATGCCTTATACATAGTTTCAGAGTAAGAAATATTGTTTTTAAACAAACTGAACAACTAAAAGGGAATGCAATATAAGAAGAATCTTTATTTTGAAACTCTGTTCTTTACCTTTTTCAATCTATAAAACAGCTTTGTATTCAACTTAAACACTGTTTCAGGGCAAGAGATTGTGTTTTAGACTACAAGGGAATGCATTATAAGAAAAATCTTTACTTTGAAACTCTGTTCTTTGCCTTTTTCACACTATGAAACAGCTTTATATTCAACTTAAACACTGCTTCAGGGCAACGGATTGTGTTTTAAACTAAAAGGGAATGCATTATAAGAAGAATCTTTACTTTGAAACTCTGTTCTTTGCCTTTTTCACACTAGGAAACAGCTTTGTATTCACCTTAAACACTGTTTCAGGGCAAGAGATTGTGTTTTAGACTAAAAGGGAATGCATTATAAAGAATCTTTACTTTGAAACTCTGTTCTTTGCCTTTTTCACACTATGAAACAGCTTTGTATTCACACTAAACACTGTTTCAGGGCAAGAGATTGTGTTTTAGACTAAAAGGGAATGCATTATAAGAAGAATCTTTACTTTGAAACTCTGTTCTTTACCTTTTTCTCACTATGAAACAGCTTTATGTTCATCTTAAACACTGCTTCAGGGCAACAGATTGTGTTTTAGACTAAAAGGGAATGCATTATAAGAAGAATCTTTACTTTGAAACTCTGTTCTTTACCTTTTTCACACTATTAAACAGCTTTGTATTCACCCTAAACACTGTTTCAGGGCAAGAGATTGTGTTTTAGACTACAAGGGAATGCATTATAAAGAATCTTTACTTTGAAACTCTGTTCTTTGCCTTTTTCACACTAAGAAACAGCTTTATATTCAACTCAAACACTGCTTCAGGGCAACAGATTGTGTTTTAGACTAAAAGGGAATGCATTATAAGAAGAATCTTTACTTTGAAACTCTGTTCTTTACCTTTTTCACACTATGAAACAGCTTTGTATTCAACTTAAACACTGTTACAGAGCTAGACATCTTGTTTTTAACCAGACTGAATAGCTTACAATATCCTAAGAAAACACATATGTCAAGTGACAAGAGTTTATCCAGGGGAGAACAAGTTGTTTTAACATGGTTCTAATGTGACCCTTGAAAGTAATTGCAACTCTGTTTTTACACCTCTAACCACAAGGAGGCAACGTTTCCACGCATTACAAATGCCTTATACATAGTTTCAGAGTAAGAAATATTGTTTTTAAACAAACTGAACAACTAAAAGGGAATGCAATATAAGAAGAATCTTTATTTTGAAACTCTGTTCTTTACCTTTTTCAATCTATAAAACAGCTTTGTATTCAACTTAAACACTGTTTCAGGGCAAGAGATTGTGTTTTAGACTACAAGGGAATGCATTATAAGAAAAATCTTTACTTTGAAACTCTGTTCTTTGCCTTTTTCACACTATGAAACAGCTTTATATTCAACTTAAACACTGCTTCAGGGCAACAGATTGTGTTTTAAACTAAAAGGGAATGCATTATAAGAAGAATCTTTACTTTGAAACTCTGTTCTTTGCCTTTTTCACACTAGGAAACAGCTTTGTATTCACCTTAAACACTGTTTCAGGGCAAGAGATTGTGTTTTAGACTAAAAGGGAATGCGTTATAAAGAATCTTTACTTTGAAACTCTGTTCTTTGCCTTTTTCACACTATGAAACAGCTTTGTATTCACACTAAACACTGTTTCAGGGCAAGAGATTGTGTTTTAGACTAAAAGGGAATGCATTATAAGAAGAATCTTTACTTTGAAACTCTGTTCTTTACCTTTTTCTCACTATGAAACAGCTTTATGTTCATCTTAAACACTGCTTCAGGGCAACAGATTGTGTTTTAGACTAAAAGGGAATGCATTATAAGAAGAATCTTTACTTTGAAACTCTGTTCTTTACCTTTTTCACACTATTAAACAGCTTTGTATTCACCCTAAACACTGTTTCAGGGCAAGAGATTGTGTTTTAGACTACAAGGGAATGCATTATAAGAAGAATCTTTACTTTGAAACTCTGTTCTTTAACTTTTTCTCACTATGAAACAGCTTTATGTTCATCTTAAACACTGCTTCAGGGCAACAGATTGTGTTTTAGACTAAAAGGGAATGCATTATAAGAAGAATCTTTACTTTGAAACTCTGTTCTTTGCCTTTTTCACACTATGAAACAGCTTTGTATTCACACTAAACACTGTTTCAGGGCAACGGATTGTGTTTTAGACTAAAAGTGAATGCATTTTAAGAAGAATCCTTACTTTAAAACTGTGTTCTTTACCTTTTTCACACTATGAAACAGCTTTGTATTCAACTTAAACACTGTTACAGAGCTAGACATCTTGTTTTTAACCAGACTGAATAGCTTACAATATCCTAAGAAAACACATATTTCAAGTGAAAAGAGTTTATCCAGGGGAGAACAAGTTGTTTTAACATGGTTCTAATGTGACCCTTGAAAGTAATTGCAACTCTGTTTTTACACCTCTAACCACAAGGAGGCAACGTTTCCACGCATTACAAATGCCTTATACATAGTTTCAGAGTAAGAAATATTGTTTTTAAACAAACTGAACAACTAAAAGGGAATGCAATATAAGAAGAATCTTTATTTTGAAACTCTGTTCTTTACCTTTTTCAATCTATAAAACAGCTTTGTATTCAACTTAAACACTGTTTCAGGGCAAGAGATTGTGTTTTAGACTACAAGGGAATGCATTATAAGAAAAATCTTTACTTTGAAACTCTGTTCTTTGCCTTTTTCACACTATGAAACAGCTTTATATTCAACTTAAACACTGCTTCAGGGCAACGGATTGTGTTTTAAACTAAAAGGGAATGCATTATAAGAAGAATCTTTACTTTGAAACTCTGTTCTTTGCCTTTTTCACACTAGGAAACAGCTTTGTATTCACCTTAAACACTGTTTCAGGGCAAGAGATTGTGTTTTAGACTAAAAGGGAATGCATTATAAAGAATCTTTACTTTGAAAGTCTGTTCTTTGCCTTTTTCACACTATGAAACAGCTTTGTATTCACACTAAACACTGTTTCAGGGCAAGAGATTGTGTTTTAGACTAAAAGGGAATGCATTATAAGAAGAATCTTTACTTTGAAACTCTGTTCTTTACCTTTTTCTCACTATGAAACAGCTTTATGTTCATCTTAAACACTGCTTCAGGGCAACAGATTGTGTTTTAGACTAAAAGGGAATGCATTATAAGAAGAATCTTTACTTTGAAACTCTGTTCTTTACCTTTTTCACACTATTAAACAGCTTTGTATTCACCCTAAACACTGTTTCAGGGCAAGAGATTGTGTTTTAGACTACAAGGGAATGCATTATAAGAAGAATCTTTACTTTGAAACTCTGTTCTTTGCCTTTTTCACACTATGAAACAGCTTTGAATTCACACTAAACACTGTTTCAGGGCAAGAGATTGTGTTTTAGACTAAAAGGGAATGTATTATAAGAAGAATCTTTACTTTGAAACTCTGTTCTTTACCTTTTTCTCACTATGAAACAGCTTTATATTCAACTTAAACACTGCTTCAGGGCAACGGATTGTGTTTTAGACTAAAAGGGAATGCATTATAAGAAGAATCTTTACTTTGAAACTCTGCTCTTTGCCTTTTTCACACTATGAAACAGCTTTGTATTCACACTAAACACTGTTTCAGGGCAAGAGATTGTGTTTTAGACTAAAAGGGAATGCATTATAAGAAGAATCTTTACTTTGAAACTCTGTTCTTTACCTTTTTCTCACTATGAAACAGCTTTATATTCAACTTAAACACTGCTTCAGGGCAACAGATTGTGTTTTAGACTAAAAGGGAATGCATTATAAGAAGAATCTTTACTTTGAAACTCTGTTCTTTGCCTTTTTCACACTATGAAACAGCTTTGTATTCACACTAAACACTGTTTCAGGGCAACGGATTGTGTTTTAGACTAAAAGTGAATGCATTTTAAGAAGAATCCTTACTTTAAAACTGTGTTCTTTACCTTTTTCACACTATGAAACAGCTTTGTATTCAACTTAAACACTGTTACAGAGCTAGACATCTTGTTTTTAACCAGACTGAATAGCTTACAATATCCTAAGAAAACACATATTTCAAGTGAAAAGAGTTTATCCAGGGGAGAACAAGTTGTTTTAACATGGTTCTAATGTGACCCTTGAAAGTAATTGCAACTCTGTTTTTACACCTCTAACCACAAGGAGGCAACGTTTCCACGCATTACAAATGCCTTATACATAGTTTCAGAGTAAGAAATATTGTTTTTAAACAAACTGAACAACTAAAAGGGAATGCAATATAAGAAGAATCTTTATTTTGAAACTCTGTTCTTTACCTTTTTCAATCTATAAAACAGCTTTGTATTCAACTTAAACACTGTTTCAGGGCAAGAGATTGTGTTTTAGACTACAAGGGAATGCATTATAAGAAAAATCTTTACTTTGAAACTCTGTTCTTTGCCTTTTTCACACTATGAAACAGCTTTATATTCAACTTAAACACTGCTTCAGGGCAACGGATTGTGTTTTAAACTAAAAGGGAATGCATTATAAGAAGAATCTTTACTTTGAAACTCTGTTCTTTGCCTTTTTCACACTAGGAAACAGCTTTGTATTCACCTTAAACACTGTTTCAGGGCAAGAGATTGTGTTTTAGACTAAAAGGGAATGCATTATAAAGAATCTTTACTTTGAAAGTCTGTTCTTTGCCTTTTTCACACTATGAAACAGCTTTGTATTCACACTAAACACTGTTTCAGGGCAAGAGATTGTGTTTTAGACTAAAAGGGAATGCATTATAAGAAGAATCTTTACTTTGAAACTCTGTTCTTTACCTTTTTCTCACTATGAAACAGCTTTATGTTCATCTTAAACACTGCTTCAGGGCAACAGATTGTGTTTTAGACTAAAAGGGAATGCATTATAAGAAGAATCTTTACTTTGAAACTCTGTTCTTTACCTTTTTCACACTATTAAACAGCTTTGTATTCACCCTAAACACTGTTTCAGGGCAAGAGATTGTGTTTTAGACTACAAGGGAATGCATTATAAGAAGAATCTTTACTTTGAAACTCTGTTCTTTGCCTTTTTCACACTATGAAACAGCTTTGAATTCACACTAAACACTGTTTCAGGGCAAGAGATTGTGTTTTAGACTAAAAGGGAATGTATTATAAGAAGAATCTTTACTTTGAAACTCTGTTCTTTACCTTTTTCTCACTATGAAACAGCTTTATATTCAACTTAAACACTGCTTCAGGGCAACGGATTGTGTTTTAGACTAAAAGGGAATGCATTATAAGAAGAATCTTTACTTTGAAACTCTGCTCTTTGCCTTTTTCACACTATGAAACAGCTTTGTATTCACACTAAACACTGTTTCAGGGCAAGAGATTGTGTTTTAGACTAAAAGGGAATGCATTATAAGAAGAATCTTTACTTTGAAACTCTGTTCTTTGCCTTTTTAACTCTATGAAACAGCTGTGTATTCACACTAAACACTGTTTCAGGGCAAGAGATTGTGTTTTAGACTAAAAGGGAATGCATTATAAGAAGAATCTTTACTTTGAAACTCTGTTCTTTGCCTTTTTCACACTAAGAAACAGCTTTGTATTCACCTTAAACACTGTTTCAGGGCAAGAGATTGTGTTTTAGACTAAAAGGGAATGCATTATAAAGAATCTTTACTTTGAAACTCTGTTCTTTGCCTTTTTCACACTATGAAACAGCTTTGTATTCACACTAAACACTGTTTCAGGGCAAGAGATTGTGTTTTAGACTACAAGGGAATGCATTATAAGAAGAATCTTTACTTTGAAACTCTGTTCTTTGCCTTTTTCAAACTAAGAAACAGCTTTATATTCAACTTAAACACTGCTTCAGGGCAACGGATTGTGTTTTAGACTAAAAGGGAATGCATTATAAGAAGAATCTTTACTTTGAAACTCTGTTCTTTGCCTTTTTCACACTATGAAACAGCTTTGTATTCACACTAAACACTGTTTCAGGGCAACGGATTGTGTTTTAGACTAAAAGGGAATGCATTATAAGAAGAATCCTTACTTTAAAACTGTGTTCTTTACCTTTTTCACACTATGAAACAGCTTTGTATTCAACTTAAACACTGTTACAGAGCTAGACATCTTGTTTTTAACCAGACTGAATAGCTTACAATATCCTAAGAAAACACATATTTCAAGTGAAAAGAGTTTATCCAGGGGAGAACGAGTTGTTTTAACATGGTTCTAATGTGACCCTTGAAAGTAATTGCAACTCTGTTTTTACACCTCTAACCACAAGGAGGCAACGTTTCCACGCATTACAAATGCCTTATACATAGTTTCAGAGTAAGAAATATTGTTTTTAAACAAACTGAACAACTAAAAGGGAATGCAATATAAGAAGAATCTTTATTTTGAAACTATGTTCTTTACCTTTTTCAATCTATAAAACAGCTTTGTATTCAACTTAAACACTGTTTCAGGGCAAGAGATTGTGTTTTAGACTACAAGGGAATGCATTATAAGAAAAATCTTTACTTTGAAACTCTGTTCTTTGCCTTTTTCACACTATGAAACAGCTTTATATTCAACTTAAACACTGCTTCAGGGCAACAGATTGTGTTTTAGACTAAAAGGGAATGCATTATAAGAAGAATCTTTACTTTGAAACTCTGTTCTTTGCCTTTTTCACACTATGAAACAGCTTTGTATTCACACTAAACACTGTTTCAGGGCAAGAGATTGTGTTTTAGACTACAAGGGAATTCATTATAAGAAGAATCTTTACTTTGAAACTCTGTTCTTTACCTTTTTCTCACTATGAAACAGCTTTATATTCAACTTAAAAACTGTTTCAGGGCAAGAGATTGTGTTTTAGACTACAAGGGAATGCATTATAAGAAGAATCTTTACTTTGAAACTCTGCTCTTTGCCTTTTTCACACTATGAAACAGCTTTGTATTCACACTAAACACTGTTTCAGGGCATGAGATTGTGTTTTAGACTAAAAAGGAATGCATTATAAGAAGAATCTTTACTTTGAAACTCTGTTCTTTGCCTTTTTAACTCTATGAAACAGCTTTGTATTCACACTAAACACTGTTTCAGGGCAAGAGATTGTGTTTTAGACTACAAGGGAATGCATTATAAGAAGAATCTTTACTTTGAAACTCTGTTCTTTGCCTTTTTCACACTAAGAAACAGCTTTATATTCAACTTAAACACTGCTTCAGGGCAACGGATTGTGTTTTACACTAAAAGGGAATGCATTATAAGAAGAATCTTTACTTTGAAACTCTGTTCTTTGCCTTTTTAACACTATGAAACAGCTTTGTATTCACACTAAACACTGTTTCAGGGCAAGAGATTGTGTTTTAGACTAAAAGGGAATGCATTATAAGAAGAATCTTTACTTTGAAACTCTGTTCTTTGCCTTTTTCACACTATGAAACAGCTTTGTATTCACACTAAACACTGTTTCAGGGCAAGAGATTGTGTTTTAGACTAAAAGGGAATGCATTATAAGAAGAATCTTTACTTTGAAACTGTTCTTTGCCTTTTTAACACTATGAAACAGTTTTGTATTCACACTAAACACTGTTTCAGGGCAAGAGATTGTGTCTTAGACTAAAAGGGAATGCATTATAAAGAATCTTTACTTTGAAACTCTGTTCTTTGCCTTTTTCACACTATGAAACAGCTTTGTATTCACACTAAACACTGTTTCAGGGCAAGAGATTGTGTTTTAGACTAAAAGGGAATGCATTATAAGAAGAATCTTTACTTTGAAACTCTGTTCTTTACCTTTTTCTCACTATGAAACAGCTTTATGTTCATCTTAAACACTGCTTCAGGGCAACAGATTGTGTTTTAGACTAAAAGGGAATGCATTATAAGAAGAATCTTTACTTTGAAACTCTGTTCTTTACCTTTTTCACACTATGAAACAGCTTTATATTCAACTTAAACACTGCTTAAGGGCAACAGATTGTGTTTTAGACTAAAAGGGAATGCATTATAAGAAGAATCTTTACTTTGAAACTCTGCTCTTTGCCTTTTTCACACTATGAAACAGCTTTGTATTCACACTAAACACTGTTTCAGGGCAAGAGATTGTGTTTTAGACTAAAAGGGAATGCATTATAAGAAGAATCTTTACTTTGAAACTCTGTTCTTTGCCTTTTTAACTCTATGAAACAGCTTTGTATTCACACTAAACACTGTTTCAGGGCAAGAGATTGTGTTTTAGACTAAAAGGGAATGCATTATAAAGAATCTTTACTTTGAAACTCTGTTCTTTGCCTTTTTAACTCTATGAAACAGCTTTGTATTCACACTAAACACTGTTTCAGGGCAAGAGATTGTGTTTTAGACTAAAAGGGAATGCATTATAAGAAGAATCTTTACTTTGAAACTCTGTTCTTTACCTTTTTCTCACTATGAAACAGCTTTATGTTCATCTTAAACTGCTTCAGGGCAACAGATTGTGTTTTAGACTAAAAGGAAATGCATTATAAGAAGAATCTTTACTTTGAAACTCTGTTCTTTACCTTTTTCACACTATGAAACAGCTTTATATTCAACTTAAACACTGCTTCAGGGCAACAGATTGTGTTTTAGACTAAAAGGGAATGCATTATAAGAAGAATCTTTACTTTGAAACTCTGTTCTTTGCCTTTTTCACACTATGAAACAGCTTTGTATTCTCACTAAACACTGTTTCAGGGCAAGAGATTGTGTTTTAGACTACAAGGGAATGCATTATAAGAAGAATCTTTACTTTGAAACTCTGTTCTTTACCTTTTTCTCACTATGAAACAGCTTTATATTCAACTTAAACACTGTTTCAGGGCAAGAGATTGTGTTTTAGACTACAAGGGAATGCATTATAAGAAGAATCTTTACTTTGAAACTCTGTTCTTTGCCTTTTTCACACTATGAAACAGCTTTATATTCACACTAAACACTGTTTCAGGGCAACGGATTGTGTTTTAGACTAAAAGGGAATCAATTATAAGAAGAATCCTTACTTTAAAACTGTGTTCTTTACCTTTTTCACTCTATAAAACAGCTTTGTATTCAACTTAAACACTGTTACAGAGCTAGACATCTTGTTTTTAACCAGACTGAATAACTTACAATATCCTAAGAAAACACATATTTCAAGTGAAAAGAGTTTATCCAGGGGAGAACAAGTTGTTTTAACATGGTTCTAATGTGACCCTTGAAAGTAATTGCAACTCTGTTTTTACACCTCTAACCACAAGGAGGCAACGTTTCCACGCATTACAATTGCCTTATACATAGTTTCAGAGTAAGAAATATTGTTTTTAACCAAACTGAACAACTAAAAGGGAATGCAATATAAGAAGAATCTTTATTTTGAATCTCTGTTCTTTACCTTTTTCAATCTATAAAACAGCTTTGTATTCAACTTAAACACTGCTTCAGGGCAACGGATTGTGTTTTAAACTAAAAGGGAATGCATTATAAGAAGAATCTTTACTTTGAAACTCTGTTCTTTACCTTTTTCACACTATTAAACAGCTTTGTATTCACCCTAAACACTGTTTCAGGGCAAGAGATTGTGTTTTAGACTACAAGGGAATGCATTATAAGAAGAATCTTTACTTTGAAACTCTGTTCTTTGCCTTTTTCACACTAAGAAACAGCTTTATATTCAACTTAAACACTGCTTCAGGGCAACGGATTGTGTTTTAGACTAAAAGGGAATGCATTATAAGAAGAATCTTTACTTTGAAACTCTGTTCTTTGCCTTTTTAACACTATGAAACAGCTTTGTATTCACACTAAACACTGTTTCAGGGCAAGAGATTGTGTTTTAGACTAAAAGGGAATGCATTATAAGAAGAATCTTTACTTTGAAACTCTGTTCTTTGCCTTTTTCACACTATGAAGCAGCTTTGTATTCACACTAAACACTGTTTCAGGGCAAGAGATTGTGTTTTAGACTAAAAGGGAATGCATTATCAGAAGAATCTTTACTTTGAAACTCTGTTCTTTGCCTTTTTAACACTATGAAACAGTTTTGTATTCACACTAAACACTGTTTCAGGGCAAGAGATTGTGTTTTAGACTACAAGGGAATGCATTATAAGAAGAATCTTTACTTTGAAACTCTGTTCTTTACCTTTTTCTCACTATGAAACAGCTTTATATTCACACTAAACACTGTTTCAGGGCAAGAGATTGTGTTTTAGACTACAAGGGAATGCATTATAAGAAGAATCTTTACTTTGAAACTCTGTTCTTTGCCTTTTTCACACTAAGAAACAGCTTTATATTCAACTCAAACTGCTTCAGGGCAAGAGATTGTGTTTTAGACTAAAAGGGAATGCATTATAAGAAGAATCTTTACTTTGAAACTCTGTTCTTTGCCTTTTTCACACTATGAAACAGCTTTATATTCACACTAAACACTTTTTCAGGGCAAGAGATTGTGTTTTAGACTAAAAGGGAATGCATTATAAGAAGAATCATTACTTTGAAACTCTGCTCTTTGCCTTTTTCACACTATGAAACAGCTTTGTATTCACACTAAACACTGTTTCAGGGCAATAGATTGTGTTTTAGACTAAAAGGGAATGCATTATAAGAAGAATTTTTACTTTGAAACTCTGTTCTTTGCCTTTTTAACACTATGAAACAGCTTTGTATTCACACTAAACACTGTTTCAGGGCAAGATATTGTGTTTTAGACTAAAAGGGAATGCATTATAATAAGAATCTTTACTTTGAAACTCTGTTCTTTGCCTTTTTCACACTATGAAACAGCTTTGTATTCACACTAAACACTGTTTCAGGGCAAGAGATTGTGTTTTAGACTAAAAGGGAATTCATTTTTGAAGAATCTTTACTTTGAAACTCTGTTCTTTGCCTTTTTCACACTATGAAACAGCTTTGTATTCACACTAAACACTGTTTCAGGGCAAGAGATTGTGTTTTAGACTAAAAGGGAATGCATTATAAGAAGAATCTTTACTTTGAAACTCTGTTCTTTACCTTTTTCACACTATTAAACAGCTTTGTATTCACCCTAAACACTGTTTCAGGGCAAGAGATTGTGTTTTAGACTACAAGGGAATGCATTATAAGAAGAATCTTTACTTTGAAACTCTGTTCTTTGCCTTTTTCACACTAAGAAACAGCTTTATATTCAACTTAAACACTGCTTCAGGGCAACGGATTGTGTTTTAGACTAAAAGGGAATGCATTATAAGAAGAATCTTTACTTTGAAACTCTGTTCTTTGCCTTTTTAACACTATGAAACAGCTTTGTATTCACACTAAACACTGTTTCAGGGCAAGAGATTGTGTTTTAGACTAAAAGGGAATGCATTATAAGAAGAATCTTTACTTTGAAACTCTGTTCTTTGCCTTTTTCACACTATGAAGCAGCTTTGTATTCACACTAAACACTGTTTCAGGGCAAGAGATTGTGTTTTAGACTAAAAGGGAATGCATTATAAGAAGAATCTTTACTTTGAAACTCTGTTCTTTGCCTTTTTAACACTATGAAACAGTTTTGTATTCACACTAAACACTGTTTCAGGGCAAGAGATTGTGTTTTAGACTACAAGGGAATGCATTATAAGAAGAATCTTTACTTTGAAACTCTGTTCTTTACCTTTTTCTCACTATGAAACAGCTTTATATTCACACTAAACACTTTTTCAGGGCAAGAGATTGTGTTTTAGACTAAAAGGGAATGCATTATAAGAAGAATCTTTACTTTGAAACTCTGCTCTTTGCCTTTTTCACACTATGAAACAGCTTTGTATTCACACTAAACACTGTTTCAGGGCAATAGATTGTGTTTTAGACTAAAAGGGAATGCATTATAAGAAGAATTTTTACTTTGAAACTCTGTTCTTTGCCTTTTTCACACTATGAAACAGCTTTGTATTCACACTAAACACTGTTTAAGGGCAAGAGATTGTGTTTTAGACTAAAAGGGAATGCATTTTTGAAGAATCTTTACTTTGAAACTCTGTTCTTTGCCTTTTTCACACTATGAAACAGCTTTGTATTCACACTAAACACTGTTTCAGGGCAAGATATTGTGTTTTAGACTAAAAGGGAATGCATTATAATAAGAATCTTTACTTTGAAACTCTGTTCTTTGCCTTTTTCACACTATGAAACAGCTTTGTATTCACACTAAACACTGTTTCAGGGCAAGAGATTGTGTTTTAGACTAAAAGGGAATGCATTTTTGAAGAATCTTTACTTTGAAACTCTGTTCTTTGCCTTTTTCACACTATGAAACAGCTTTGTATTCACACTAAACACTGTTTCAGGGCAAGAGATTGTGTTTTAGACTAAAAGGGAATGCATTATAAGAAGAATCTTTACTTTGAAACTCTGTTCTTTACCTTTTTCACACTATTAAACAGCTTTGTATTCACCCTAAACACTGTTTCAGGGCAAGAGATTGTGTTTTAGACTATAAGGGAATGCATTATAAGAAGAATCTTTACTTTGAAACTCTGTTCTTTGCCTTTTTCACACTAAGAAACAGCTTTATATTCAACTTAAACACTGCTTCAGGGCAACGGATTGTGTTTTAGACTAAAAGGGAATGCATTATAAGAAGAATCTTTACTTTGAAACTCTGTTCTTTGCCTTTTTAACACTATGAAACAGCTTTGTATTCACACTAAACACTGTTTCAGGGCAAGAGATTGTGTTTTAGACTAAAAGGTAATGCATTATAAGAAGAATCTTTACTTTGAAACTCTGTTCTTTGCCTTTTTCACACTATGAAGCAGCTTTGTATTCACACTAAACACTGTTTCAGGGCAAGAAATTGTGTTTTAGACTAAAAGGGAATGCATTATAAGAAGAATCTTTACTTTGAAACTCTGTTCTTTGCCTTTTTAACACTATGAAACAGTTTTGTATTCACACTAAACACTGTTTCAGGGCAAGAGATTGTGTTTTAGACTAAAAGGGAATGCATTATAAGAAGAATCTTTACTTTGAAACTCTGTTCTTTACCTTTTTCTCACTATGAAACAGCTTTATATTCACACTAAACACTGTTTCAGGGCAAGAGATTGTGTTTTAGACTACAAGGGAATGCATTATAAGAAGAATCTTTACTTTGAAACTCTGTTCTTTGCCTTTTTCACACTAAGAAACAGCTTTATATTCAACTCAAACTGCTTCAGGGCAAGAGATTGTGTTTTAGACTAAAAGGGAATGCATTATAAGAAGAATCTTTACTTTGAAACTCTGTTCTTTGCCTTTTTCACACTATGAAACAGCTTTATATTCACACTAAACACTTTTTCAGGGCAAGAGATTGTGTTTTAGACTAAAAGGGAATGCATTATAAGAAGAATCATTACTTTGAAACTCTGCTCTTTGCCTTTTTCACACTATGAAACAGCTTTGTATTCACACTAAACACTGTTTCAGGGCAATAGATTGTGTTTTAGACTAAAAGGGAATGCATTATAAGAAGAATTTTTACTTTGAAACTCTGTTCTTTGCCTTTTTAACACTATGAAACAGCTTTGTATTCACACTAAACACTGTTTCAGGGCAAGATATTGTGTTTTAGACTAAAAGGGAATGCATTATAATAAGAATCTTTACTTTGAAACTCTGTTCTTTGCCTTTTTCACACTATGAAACAGCTTTGTATTCACACTAAACACTGTTTCAGGGCAAGAGATTGTGTTTTAGACTAAAAGGGAATGCATTATAAGAAGAATCTTTACTTTGAAACTCTGCTCTTTGCCTTTTTCACACTATGAAACAGCTTTGTATTCACACTAAACACTGTTTAAGGGCAAGAGATTGTGTTTTAGACTAAAAGGGAATGCATTTTTGAAGAATCTTTACTTTGAAACTCTGTTCTTTGCCTTTTTAACACTATGAAACAGCTTTGTATTCACACTAAACACTGTTTCAGGGCAAGAGATTGTGTTTTAGACTAAAAGGGAATGCATTATAAGAAGAATCTTTACTTTGAAACTCTGTTCTTTGCCTTTTTCACACTATGAAACAGCTTTATATTCACACTAAACACTTTTTCAGGGCAAGAGATTGTGTTTTAGACTAAAAGGGAATGCATTATAAGAAGAATCTTTACTTTGAAACTCTGCTCTTTGCCTTTTTCACACTATGAAACAGCTTTGTATTCACACTAAACACTGTTTCAGGGCAATAGATTGTGTTTTAGACTAAAAGGGAATGCATTATAAGAAGAATTTTTACTTTGAAACTCTGTTCTTTGCCTTTTTAACACTATGAAACAGCTTTGTATTCACACTAAACACTGTTTCAGGGCAAGATATTGTGTTTTAGACTAAAAGGGAATTCATTTTTGAAGAATCTTTACTTTGAAACTCTGTTCTTTGCCTTTTTCACACTATGAAACAGCTTTGTATTCACACTAAACACTGTTTCAGGGCAAGAGATTGTGTTTTAGACTAAAAGGGAATTCATTTTTGAAGAATCTTTACTTTGAAACTCTGTTCTTTGCCTTTTTCACACTATGAAACAGCTTTGTATTCACACTAAACACTGTTTCAGGGCAAGAGATTGTGTTTTAGACTAAAAGGGAATGCATTATAAGAAGAATCTTTACTTTGAAACTCTGTTCTTTACCTTTTTCACACTATTAAACAGCTTTGTATTCACCCTAAACACTGTTTCAGGGCAAGAGATTGTGTTTTAGACTACAAGGGAATGCATTATAAGAAGAATCTTTACTTTGAAACTCTGTTCTTTGCCTTTTTCACACTAAGAAACAGCTTTATATTCAACTTAAACACTGCTTCAGGGCAACGGATTGTGTTTTAGACTAAAAGGGAATGCATTATAAGAAGAATCTTTACTTTGAAACTCTGTTCTTTGCCTTTTTAACACTATGAAACAGCTTTGTATTCACACTAAACACTGTTTCAGGGCAAGAGATTGTGTTTTAGACTAAAAGGGAATGCATTATAAGAAGAATCTTTACTTTGAAACTCTGTTCTTTGCCTTTTTCACACTATGAAGCAGCTTTGTATTCACACTAAACACTGTTTCAGGGCAAGAGATTGTGTTTTAGACTAAAAGGGAATGCATTATAAGAAGAATCTTTACTTTGAAACTCTGTTCTTTGCCTTTTTAACACTATGAAACAGTTTTGTATTCACACTAAACACTGTTTCAGGGCAAGAGATTGTGTTTTAGACTACAAGGGAATGCATTATAAGAAGAATCTTTACTTTGAAACTCTGTTCTTTACCTTTTTCTCACTATGAAACAGCTTTATATTCACACTAAACACTTTTTCAGGGCAAGAGATTGTGTTTTAGACTAAAAGGGAATGCATTATAAGAAGAATCTTTACTTTGAAACTCTGCTCTTTGCCTTTTTCACACTATGAAACAGCTTTGTATTCACACTAAACACTGTTTCAGGGCAATAGATTGTGTTTTAGACTAAAAGGGAATGCATTATAAGAAGAATTTTTACTTTGAAACTCTGTTCTTTGCCTTTTTAACACTATGAAACAGCTTTGTATTCACACTAAACACTGTTTCAGGGCAAGATATTGTGTTTTAGACTAAAAGGGAATGCATTATAAGAAGAATCTTTACTTTGAAACTCTGCTCTTTGCCTTTTTCACACTATGAAACAGCTTTGTATTCACACTAAACACTGTTTCAGGGCAATAGATTGTGTTTTAGACTAAAAGGGAATGCATTATAAGAAGAATCTTTACTTTGAAACTCTGTTCTTTGCCTTTTTCACACTATGAAACAGCTTTGTATTCACACTAAACACTGTTTAAGGGCAAGAGATTGTGTTTTAGACTAAAAGGGAATGCATTTTTGAAGAATCTTTACTTTGAAACTCTGTTCTTTGCCTTTTTCACACTATGAAACAGCTTTGTATTCACACTAAACACTGTTTCAGGGCAAGAGATTGTGTTTTATACTAAAAGGGAATGCATTATAAGAAGAATCTTTACTTTGAAACTCTGTTCTTTGCCTTTTTAACACTATGAAACAGTTTTGTATTCACACTAAACACTGTTTCAGGGCAAGAGATTGTGTTTTAGACTACAAGGGAATGCATTATAAGAAGAATCTTTACTTTGAAACTCTGTTCTTTGCCTTTTTCACACTAAGAAACAGCTTTATATTCAACTCAAACTGCTTCAGGGCAAGAGATTGTGTTTTAGACTAAAAGGGAATGCATTATAAGAAGAATCTTTACTTTGAAACTCTGTTCTTTGCCTTTTTCACACTATGAAACAGCTTTATATTCACACTAAACACTTTTTCAGGGCAAGAGATTGTGTTTTAGACTAAAAGGGAATGCATTATAAGAAGAATCTTTACTTTGAAACTCTGCTCTTTGCCTTTTTCACACTATGAAACAGCTTTGTATTCACACTAAACACTGTTTCAGGGCAATAGATTGTGTTTTAGACTAAAAGGGAATGCATTATAAGAAGAATTTTTACTTTGAAACTCTGTTCTTTGCCTTTTTAACACTATGAAACAGCTTTGTATTCACACTAAACACTGTTTCAGGGCAAGATATTGTGTTTTAGACTAAAAGGGAATTCATTTTTGAAGAATCTTTACTTTGAAACTCTGTTCTTTGCCTTTTTCACACTATGAAACAGCTTTGTATTCACACTAAACACTGTTTCAGGGCAAGAGATTGTGTTTTAGACTAAAAGGGAATGCATTATAAGAAGAATCTTTACTTTGAAACTCTGTTCTTTACCTTTTTCACACTATTAAACAGCTTTGTATTCACCCTAAACACTGTTTCAGGGCAAGAGATTGTGTTTTAGACTACAAGGGAATGCATTATAAGAAGAATCTTTACTTTGAAACTCTGTTCTTTGCCTTTTTCACACTAAGAAACAGCTTTATATTCAACTTAAACACTGCTTCAGGGCAACGGATTGTGTTTTAGACTAAAAGGGAATGCATTATAAGAAGAATCTTTACTTTGAAACTCTGTTCTTTGCCTTTTTAACACTATGAAACAGCTTTGTATTCACACTAAACACTGTTTCAGGGCAAGAGATTGTGTTTTAGACTAAAAGGGAATGCATTATAAGAAGAATCTTTACTTTGAAACTCTGTTCTTTGCCTTTTTCACACTATGAAGCAGCTTTGTATTCACACTAAACACTGTTTCAGGGCAAGAGATTGTGTTTTAGACTAAAAGGGAATGCATTATAAGAAGAATCTTTACTTTGAAACTCTGTTCTTTGCCTTTTTAACACTATGAAACAGTTTTGTATTCACACTAAACACTGTTTCAGGGCAAGAGATTGTGTTTTAGACTAAAAGGGAATGCATTATAAGAAGAATTTTTACTTTGAAACTCTGTTCTTTGCCTTTTTAACACTATGAAACAGCTTTGTATTCACACTAAACACTGTTTCAGGGCAAGATATTGTGTTTTAGACTAAAAGGGAATGCATTATAATAAGAATCTTTACTTTGAAACTCTGTTCTTTGCCTTTTTCACACTATGAAACAGCTTTGTATTCACACTAAACACTGTTTAAGGGCAAGAGATTGTGTTTTAGACTAAAAGGGAATGCATTTTTGAAGAATCTTTACTTTGAAACTCTGTTCTTTGCCTTTTTCACACTATGAAACAGCTTTGTATTCACACTAAACACTGTTTCAGGGCAAGAGATTGTGTTTTATACTAAAAGGGAATGCATTATAAGAAGAATCTTTACTTTGAAACTCTGTTCTTTGCCTTTTTAACACTATGAAACAGTTTTGTATTCACACTAAACACTGTTTCAGGGCAAGAGATTGTGTTTTAGACTACAAGGGAATGCATTATAAGAAGAATCTTTACTTTGAAACTCTGTTCTTTACCTTTTTCTCACTATGAAACAGCTTTATATTCACACTAAACTCTGTTTCAGGGCAAGAGATTGTGTTTTAGACTACAAGGGAATGCATTATAAGAAGAATCTTTACTTTGAAACTCTGTTCTTTGCCTTTTTCACACTATGAAACAGCTTTATATTCAACTCAAACTGCTTCAGGGCAAGAGATTGTGTTTTAGACTAAAAGGGAATGCATTATAAGAAGAATCTTTACTTTGAAACTCTGTTCTTTGCCTTTTTCACACTATGAAACAGCTTTATATTCACACTAAACACTTTTTCAGGGCAAGAGATTGTGTTTTAGACTAAAAGGGAATGCATTATAAGAAGAATCTTTACTTTGAAACTCTGCTCTTTGCCTTTTTCACACTATGAAACAGCTTTGTATTCACACTAAACACTGTTTCAGGGCAATAGATTGTGTTTTAGACTAAAAGGGAATGCATTATAAGAAGAATTTTTACTTTGAAACTCTGTTCTTTGCCTTTTTAACACTATGAAACAGCTTTGTATTCACACTAAACACTGTTTCAGGGCAAGATATTGTGTTTTAGACTAAAAGGGAATGCATTATAATAAGAATCTTTACTTTGAAACTCTGTTCTTTGCCTTTTTCACACTATGAAACAGCTTTGTATTCACACTAAACACTGTTTCAGGGCAAGAGATTGTGTTTTAGACTAAAAGGGAATGCATTTTTGAAGAATCTTTACTTTGAAACTCTGTTCTTTGCCTTTTTCACACTATGAAACAGCTTTGTATTCACACTAAACACTGTTTCAGGGCAAGAGATTGTGTTTTAGACTAAAAGGGAATGCATTATAAGAAGAATCTTTACTTTGAAACTCTGTTCTTTACCTTTTTCACACTATTAAACAGCTTTGTATTCACCCTAAACACTGTTTCAGGGCAAGAGATTGTGTTTTATACTAAAAGGGAATGCATTATAAGAAGAATCTTTACTTTGAAACTCTGTTCTTTGCCTTTTTAACTCTATGAAACAGCTTTGTATTCACACTAAACACTGTTTCAGGGCAAGAGATTGTGTTTTAGACTAAAAGGGAATGCATTATAAAAAGAATCTTTACTTTGAAACTCTGTTCTTTGCCTTTTTCACACTATGAAACAGCTTTGTATTCACACTAAACACTGTTTCAGGGCAACGGATTGTGTTTTAGACTAAAAGGGAATGCATTATAAGAAGAATCCTTACTTTAAAACTGTGTTCTTTACCTTTTTCACTCTATAAAACAGCTTTGTATTCAACTTAAACACTGTTACAGAGCTAGACATCTTGTTTTTAACCAGACTGAATAACTTACAATATCCTAAGAAAACACATATTTCAAGTGAAAAGAGTTTATCCAGGGGAGAACAATTTGTTTTAACATGGTTCTAATGTGACCCTTGAAAGTAATTGCAACTCTGTTTTTACACCTCTAACCACAAGGAGGCAACGTTTCCACGCATTACAATTGCCTTATACAAAGTTTCAGAGTAAGAAATATTGTTTTTAACGAAACTGAACAAATAAAAGGGAATGCAATATAAGAAGAATCTTTATTTTGAATCTCTGTTCTTTACCTTTTTCAATCTATAAAACAGCTTTGTATTCAACTTAAACACTATTTCAGGGCAAGAGATTGTGTTTTAGACTACAAGGGAATGCATTATAAGAAAAATCTTTACTTTGAAACTCTGTTCTTTGCCTTTTTCACACTATGAAACAGCTTTATATTCAACTTAAACACTGCTTCAGGGCAAAGGATTGTGTTTTAAACTAAAAGGGAATGCATTATAAGAAGAATCTTTACTTTGAAACTCTGTTCTTTACCTTTTTCACACAATGAAACAGCTTTATATTCAACTTAAACACTGCTTCAGGGCAACAGATTGTGTTTTAGACTAAAAGGGAATGCATTATAAGAAGAATCTTTACTTTGAAACTCTGTTCTTTACCTTTTTCACACTATGAAACAGCTTTATATTCAACTTAAACACTGCTTCAGGGCAAGAGATTGTGTTTTAGACTAAAAGGGAATGCATTATAAGAAGAATCTTTACTTTGAAACTCTGTTCTTTGCCTTTTTAACACTATGAAACAGCTTTGTATTCACACTAAACACTGTTTCAGGGCAAGAGATTGTGTTTTAGACTAAAAGGGAATGCATTATAAGAAGAATCTTTACTTTGAAACTCTGTTCTTTACCTTTTTCACACTATTAAACAGCTTTGTATTCACCCTAAACACTGTTTCAGGGCAAGAGATTGTGTTTTAGACTACAAGGGAATGCATTATAAGAAGAATCTTTACTTTGAAACTCTGTTCTTTGCCTTTTTCACACTAAGAAACAGCTTTATATTCAACTTAAACACTGCTTCAGGGCAACAGATTGTGTTTTAGACTAAAAGGGAATGCATTATAAGAAGAATCTTTACTTTGAAACTCTGTTCTTTGCCTTTTTAACACTATGAAACAGCTTTGTATTCACACTAAACACTGTTTCAGGGCAAGAGATTGTGTTTTAGACTAAAAGGGAATGCATTTTTGAAGAATCTTTACTTTGAAACTCTGTTATTTGCCTTTTTCACACTATGAAACAGCTTTGTATTCACACTAAACACTGTTTCAGGGCAAGAGATTGTGTTTTAGACTATAAGGGAATGCATTATGAGAAGAATCTTTACTTTGAAACTCTGTTCTTTGCCTTTTTAACACTATGAAACAGCTTTGTATTCACACTAAACACTGTTTCAGGGCAAGAGATTGTGTTTTAGACTACAAGGGAATGCATTATAAGAAGAATATTTACTTTGAAACTCTGTTCTTTACCTTTTTCTCACTATGAAACAGCTTTATATTCAACTTAAACACTGTTTCAGGGCAAGAGATTGTGTTTTAGACTACAAGGGAATGCATTATAAGAAGAATCTTTACTTTGAAACTCTGTTCTTTGCCTTTTTCACACTAAGAAACAGCTTTATATTCAACTTAAACACTGCTTCAGGGCAAGGGATTGTGTTTTAGACTAAAAGGGAATGCATTATAAGAAGAATCTTTACTTTGAAACTCTGTTCTTTGCCTTTTTAACACTATGAAACAGCTTTGTATTCACACTAAACACTGTTTCAGGGCAAGAGATTGTGTTTTAGACTAAAAGGGAATGCATTATAAGAAGAATCTTTACTTTGAAACTCTGTTCTTTGCCTTTTTCACACTATGAAACAGCTTTGTATTCACACTAAACACTGTTTCAGGGCAAGAGATTGTGTTTTAGACTACAAGGGAATGCATTATAAGAAGAATCTTTACTTTGAAACTCTGTTCTTTGCCTTTTTCACACTATGAAACAGCTTTATATTCACACTAAACACTGTTTCAGGGCAAGAGATTGTGTTTTAGACTAAAAGGGAATGCATTATAAGAAGAATCTTTACTTTGAAACTCTGTTCTTTACCTTTTTCACACTATGAAAAAGCTTTATATTCAACTTAAACACTGCTTCAGGGCAACAGATTGTGTTTTAGACTAAAAGGGAATGCATTATAAGAAGAATCTTTACTTTGAAACTCTGTTCTTTGCCTTTTTAACACTATGAAACAGCTTTGTATTCACACTAAACACTGTTTCAGGGCAAGAGATTGTGTTTTAGACTAAAAGGGAATGCATTATAAGAAGAATCTTTACTTTGAAACTCTGTTCTTTACCTTTTTCACACTATGAAACAGCTTTATATTCAACTTAAACACTGCTTCAGGGCAACAGATTGTGTTTTATACTAAAAGGGAATGCATTATAAGAAGAATCTTTACTTTGAAACTCTGTTCTTTGCCTTTTTAACTCTATGAAACAGCTTTGTATTCACACTAAACACTGTTTCAGGGCAAGAGATTGTGTTTTAGACTAAAAGGGAATGCATTATAAAAAGAATCTTTACTTTGAAACTCTGTTCTTTGCCTTTTTAACTCTATGAAACAGCTTTGTATTCACACTAAACACTGTTTCAGGGCAAGAGATTGTGTTTTAGACTAAAAGGGAATGCATTATAAGAAGAATCTTTACTTTGAAACTCTGTTCTTTACCTTTTTCACACTATGAAACAGCTTTATATTCAACTTAAACACTGCTTCAGGGCAACAGATTGTGTTTTAGACTAAAACGGAATGCATTATAAGAAGAATCTTTACTTTGAAACTCTGTTCTTTGCCTTTTTAACACTATGAAACAGCTTTGTATTCACACTAAACACTGTTTCAGGGCAAGAGATTGTGTTTTAGACTAAAAGGGAATGCATTATAAGAAGAATCTTTACTTTGAAACTCTGTTCTTTACCTTTTTCACACTATTAAACAGCTTTGTATTCAACTTAAACACTGTTACAGAGCTAGACATCTTGTTTTTAACCAGACTGAATAACTTACAATATCCTAAGAAAACACATATTTCAAGTGAAAAGAGTTTATCCAGGGCAGAACAAGTTGTTTTAACATGGTTCTAATGTGACCCTTGAAAGTAATTGCAACTCTGTTTTTACACCTCTAACCACAAGGAGGCAACGTTTCCACGCATTACAATTGCCTTATACATAGTTTCAGAGTAAGAAATATTGTTTTTAACCAAACTGAACAACTAAAAGGGAATGCAATATAAGAAGAATCTTTATTTTGAATCTCTGTTCTTTACCTTTTTCAATCTATAAAACAGCTTTGTATTCAACTTAAACACTGTTTCAGGGCAAGAGATTGTGTTTTAGACTACAAGGGAATGCATTATAAGAAAAATCTTTACATTGAAACTCTGTTCTTTGCCTTTTTCACACTATGAAACAGCTTTATATTCAACTTAAACACTGCTTCAGGGCAACGGATTGTGTTTTAAACTAAAAGGGAATGCATTATAAGAAGAATCTTTACTTTGAAACTCTGTTCTTTACCTTTTTCACACAATGAAACAGCTTTATATTCAACTTAAACACTGCTTCAGGGCAACAGATTGTGTTTTAGACTACAAGGGAATGCATTATAAGAAGAATCTTTACTTTGAAACTCTGTTCTTTACCTTTTTCACACTATGAAACAGCTTTATATTCACCTTAAACACTGTTGCAGGGCAAGAGATCGTGTTTAGACTAAAAGGGAATGCATTATTAGAAGAATCTTTACTTAGAAACTGTTCTTTACCTTTTTCACACTATGAAACAGCTTTGTATTCACCTTAAACACTGTTTCAGGGCAAGAGATTGTGTTTTAGACTAAAAGGGAATGCATTATAAGAAGAATCTTTACTTAGAAACTCTTCTTTACCTTTTTCACACTATGAAACAGCTTTGTATTCACCTTAAACACTGTTTCAGGGCAAGAGATTGTATTTTAGACTAAAAGGGAATGCATTATAAGAAGAATCTTTACTTTGAAACTCTGTTCTTTGCCTTTTTCACACTATGAAACAGCTTTGTATTCACACTAAACACTGTTTCAGGGCAAGAGATTGTGTTTTAGACTACAAGGGAATGCATTATAAGAAGAATCTTTACTTTGAAACTCTGTTCTTTGCCTTTTTCACACTAAGAAACAGCTTTATATTCAACTTAAACACTGCTTCAGGGCAACGGATTGTGTTTTAGACTAAAAGGGAATGCATTATAAGAAGAATCTTTACTTTGAAACTGTTCTTTGCCTTTTTCACACTATGAAACAGCTTTATATTCACACTAAACACTGTTTCAGGGCAAGAGATTGTGTTTTAGACTAAAAGGGAATGCATTATAAGAAGAATCTTTACTTTGAAACTCTGCTCTTTGCCTTTTTCACACTATGAAACAGCTTTGTATTCACACTAAACACTGTTTCAGGGCAAGAGATTGTGTTTTAGACTAAAAGGGAATGCATTATAAGAAGAATCTTTACTTTGAAACTCTGTTCTTTGCCTTTTTAACACTATGAAACAGTTTTGTATTCACACTAAAGACTGTTTCAGGGCAAGAGATTGTGTTTTAGACTACAAGGGAATGCATTATAAGAAGAATCTTTACTTTGAAACTCTGTTCTTTACCTTTTTCTCACTATGAAACAGCTTTATATTCACACTAAACACTGTTTCAAGGCAAGAGATTGTGTTTTAGACTACAAGGGAATGCATTATAAGAAGAATCTTTACTTTGAAACTCTGTTCTTTGCCTTTTTCACACTAAGAAACAGCTTTATATTCAACTCAAACACTGCTTCAGGGCAAGAGATTGTGTTTTAGACTAAAAGGGAATGCATTATAAGAAGAATCTTTACTTTGAAACTCTGTTCTTTGCCTTTTTCACACTATGAAACAGCTTTATATTCACACTAAACACTTTTTCAGGGCAAGAGATTGTGTTTTAGACTAAAAGGGAATGCATTTTTGAAGAATCTTTACTTTGAAACTCTGTTCTTTGCCTTTTTCACACTATGAAACAGCTTTGTATTCACACTAAACACTGTTTCAGGGCAAGAGATTGTGTTTTAGACTAAAAGGGAATGCATTATAAGAAGAATCTTTACTTTGAAACTCTGTTCTTTACCTTTTTCACACTATGAAACAGCTTTATATTCACCTTAAACACTGTTGCAGGGCAAGAGATCGTGTTTAGACTAAAAGGGAATGCATTATTAGAAGAATCTTTACTTAGAAACTGTTCTTTACCTTTTTCACACTATGAAACAGCTTTGTATTCACCTTAAACACTGTTTCAGGGCAAGAGATTGTGTTTTAGACTAAAAGGGAATGCATTATAAGAAGAATCTTTACTTAGAAACTCTTCTTTACCTTTTTCACACTATGAAATAGCTTTGTATTCACCTTAAACACTGTTTCAGGGCAAGAGATTGTATTTTAGACTAAAAGGGAATGCATTATAAGAAGAATCTTTACTTAGAAACTCTGTTCTTTACCTTTTTCACACTATGAAACAGCTTTGTATTCACCTTAAACACTGTTTCAGGGCAAGAGATTGTGTTTTAGACTAAAAGGGAATGCATTATAAAGAATCTTTACTTTGAAACTCTGTTCTTTGCCTTTTTCACATTATGAAACAGCTTTGTATTCACACTAAACACTGTTTCAGGGCAAGAGATTGTGTTTTAGACTACAAGGGAATGCATTATAAGAAGAATCTTTACTTTGAAACTCTGTTCTTTACCTTTTTCACACTATGAAACAGCTTTATATTCAACTTAAACACTGCTTCAGGGCAAGAGATTGTGTTTTAGACTAAAAGGGAATGCATTATAAAGAATCTTTACTTTGAAACTCTGTTCTTTGCCTTTTTCACACTATGAAACAGCTTTGTATTCACACTAAACACTGTTTCAGGGCAAGAGATTGTGTTTTAGACTACAAGGGAATGCATTATAAGAAGAATCTTTACTTTGAAACTCTGTTCTTTACCTTTTTCACACTATGAAACAGCTTTATATTCAACTTAAACACTGCTTCAGGGCAACAGATTGTGTTTTAGACTAAAAGGGAATGCATTATAAGAAGAATCTTTACTTTGAAACTCTGTTCTTTGCCTTTTTCACACTATGAAACAGCTTTGTATTCACACTAAACACTGTTTCAGGGCAAGAGATTGTGTTTTAGACTACAAGGGAATGCATTATAAGAAGAATCTTTACTTTGAAACTCTGTTCTTTGCCTTTTTCACACTAAGAAACAGCTTTATATTCAACTTAAACACTGCTTCAGGGCAACGGATTGTGTTTTAGACTAAAAGGGAATGCATTATAAGAAGAATCTTTACTTTGAAACTGTTCTTTGCCTTTTTCACACTATGAAACAGCTTTATATTCACACTAAACACTGTTTCAGGGCAAGAGATTGTGTTTTAGACTAAAAGGGAATGCATTATAAGAAGAATCTTTACTTTGAAACTCTGCTCTTTGCCTTTTTCACACTATGAAACAGCTTTGTATTCACACTAAACACTGTTTCAGGGCAAGAGATTGTGTTTTAGACTAAAAGGGAATGCATTATAAGAAGAATCTTTACTTTGAAACTCTGTTCTTTGCCTTTTTAACACTATGAAACAGTTTTGTATTCACACTAAAGACTGTTTCAGGGCAAGAGATTGTGTTTTAGACTACAAGGGAATGCATTATAAGAAGAATCTTTACTTTGAAACTCTGTTCTTTACCTTTTTCTCACTATGAAACAGCTTTATATTCACACTAAACACTGTTTCAAGGCAAGAGATTGTGTTTTAGACTACAAGGGAATGCATTATAAGAAGAATCTTTACTTTGAAACTCTGTTCTTTGCCTTTTTCACACTAAGAAACAGCTTTATATTCAACTCAAACACTGCTTCAGGGCAAGAGATTGTGTTTTAGACTAAAAGGGAATGCATTATAAGAAGAATCTTTACTTTGAAACTCTGTTCTTTGCCTTTTTCACACTATGAAACAGCTTTATATTCACACTAAACACTTTTTCAGGGCAAGAGATTGTGTTTTAGACTAAAAGGGAATGCATTTTTGAAGAATCTTTACTTTGAAACTCTGTTCTTTGCCTTTTTCACACTATGAAACAGCTTTGTATTCACACTAAACACTGTTTCAGGGCAAGAGATTGTGTTTTAGACTAAAAGGGAATGCATTATAAGAAGAATCTTTACTTTGAAACTCTGTTCTTTACCTTTTTCACACTATGAAACAGCTTTATATTCACCTTAAACACTGTTGCAGGGCAAGAGATCGTGTTTAGACTAAAAGGGAATGCATTATTAGAAGAATCTTTACTTAGAAACTGTTCTTTACCTTTTTCACACTATGAAACAGCTTTGTATTCACCTTAAACACTGTTTCAGGGCAAGAGATTGTGTTTTAGACTAAAAGGGAATGCATTATAAGAAGAATCTTTACTTAGAAACTCTTCTTTACCTTTTTCACACTGTGAAACAGCTTTGTATTCACCTTAAACACTGTTTCAGGGCAAGAGATTGTATTTTAGACTAAAAGGGAATGCATTATAAGAAGAATCTTTACTTAGAAACTCTGTTCTTTACCTTTTTCACACTATGAAACAGCTTTGTATTCACCTTAAACACTGTTTCAGGGCAAGAGATTGTGTTTTAGACTAAAAGGGAATGCATTATAAATAATCTTTACTTTGAAACTCTGTTCTTTGCCTTTTTCACATTATGAAACAGCTTTGTATTCACACTAAACACTGTTTCAGGGCAAGAGATTGTGTTTTAGACTACAAGGGAATGCATTATAAGAAGAATCTTTACTTTGAAACTCTGTTCTTTACCTTTTTCACACTATGAAACAGCTTTATATTCAACTTAAACACTGCTTCAGGGCAACAGATTGTGTTTTAGACTAAAAGGGAATGCATTATAAGAAGAATCTTTACTTTGAAACTCTGTTCTTTGCCTTTTTCACACTATGAAACAGCTTTGTATTCACACTAAACACTGTTTCAGGGCAAGAGATTGTGTTTTAGACTACAAGGGAATGCATTATATGAAGAATCTTTACTTTGAAACTCTGTTCTTTGCCTTTTTCACACTAAGAAACAGCTTTATATTCAACTTAAACACTGCTTCAGGGCAACGGATTGTGTTTTAGACTAAAAGGGAATGCATTATAAGAAGAATCTTTACTTTGAAACTGTTCTTTGCCTTTTTCACACTATGAAACAGCTTTATATTCAACTCAAACACTGCTTCAGGGCAAGAGATTGTGTTTTAGACTAAAAGGGAATGCATTATAAGAAGAATCTTTACTTTGAAACTCTGTTCTTTGCCTTTTTTCACACTATGAAACAGCTTTATATTCACACTAAACACTTTTTCAGGGCAAGAGATTGTGTTTTAGACTAAAAGGGAATGCATTTTTGAAGAATCTTTACTTTGAAACTCTGTTCTTTGCCTTTTTCACACTATGAAACAGCTTTGTATTCACACTAAACACTGTTTCAGGGCAAGAGATTGTGTTTTAGACTAAAAGGGAATGCATTATAAGAAGAATCTTTACTTTGAAACTCTGTTCTTTGCCTTTTTCACACTAAGAAACAGCTTTGTATTCACGTTAAACACTGTTTCAGGGCAAGAGATTGTGTTTTAGACTAAAAGGGAATGCATTATAAAGAATATTTACTTTGAAACTCTGTTCTTTGCCTTTTTCACACTATGAAACAGCTTTGTATTCACACTAAACACTGTTTCAGGGCAAGAGATTGTGTTTTAGACTACAAGGGAATGCATTATAAGAAGAATCTTTACTTTGAAACTCTGTTCTTTACCTTTTTCACACTATGAAACAGCTTTATATTCAACTTAAACACTGCTTCAGGGCAACAGATTGTGTTTTAGACTAAAAGGGAATGCATTATAAGAAGAATCTTTACTTTGAAACTCTGTTCTTTGCCTTTTTAACACTATGAAACAGCTTTGTATTCACACTAAACACTGTTTCAGGGCAAGAGATTGTGTTTTAGACTAAAAGGGAATGCATTATAAGAAGAATCTTTACTTTGAAACTCTGTTCTTTACCTTTTTCACACTATTAAACAGCTTTGTATTCAACTTAAACACTGTTACAGAGCTAGACATCTTGTTTTTAACCAGACTGAATAACTTACAATATCCTAAGAAAACACATATTTCAAGTGAAAAGAGTTTATCCAGGGCAGAACAAGTTGTTTTAACATGGTTCTAATGTGACCCTTGAAAGTAATTGCAACTCTGTTTTTACACCTCTAACCACAAGGAGGCAACGTTTCCACGCATTACAATTGCCTTATACATAGTTTCAGAGTAAGAAATATTGTTTTTAACCAAACTGAACAACTAAAAGGGAATGCAATATAAGAAGAATCTTTATTTTGAATCTCTGTTCTTTACCTTTTTCAATCTATAAAACAGCTTTGTATTCAACTTAAACACTGTTTCAGGGCAAGAGATTGTGTTTTAGACTACAAGGGAATGCATTATAAGAAGAATCTTTACTTAGAAACTCTTCTTTACCTTTTTCACACTATGAAACAGCTTTGTATTCACCTTAAACACTGTTTCAGGGCAAGAGATTGTATTTTAGACTAAAAGGGAATGCATTATAAGAAGAATCTTTACTTTGAAACTCTGTTCTTTGCCTTTTTCACACTATGAAACAGCTTTGTATTCACACTAAACACTGTTTCAGGGCAAGAGATTGTGTTTTAGACTACAAGGGAATGCATTATAAGAAGAATCTTTACTTTGAAACTCTGTTCTTTGCCTTTTTCACACTAAGAAACAGCTTTATATTCAACTTAAACACTGCTTCAGGGCAACGGATTGTGTTTTAGACTAAAAGGGAATGCATTATAAGAAGAATCTTTACTTTGAAACTGTTCTTTGCCTTTTTCACACTATGAAACAGCTTTATATTCACACTAAACACTGTTTCAGGGCAAGAGATTGTGTTTTAGACTAAAAGGGAATGCATTATAAGAAGAATCTTTACTTTGAAACTCTGCTCTTTGCCTTTTTCACACTATGAAACAGCTTTGTATTCACACTAAACACTGTTTCAGGGCAAGAGATTGTGTTTTAGACTAAAAGGGAATGCATTATAAGAAGAATCTTTACTTTGAAACTCTGTTCTTTGCCTTTTTAACACTATGAAACAGTTTTGTATTCACACTAAAGACTGTTTCAGGGCAAGAGATTGTGTTTTAGACTACAAGGGAATGCATTATAAGAAGAATCTTTACTTTGAAACTCTGTTCTTTACCTTTTTCTCACTATGAAACAGCTTTATATTCACACTAAACACTGTTTCAAGGCAAGAGATTGTGTTTTAGACTACAAGGGAATGCATTATAAGAAGAATCTTTACTTTGAAACTCTGTTCTTTGCCTTTTTCACACTAAGAAACAGCTTTATATTCAACTCAAACACTGCTTCAGGGCAAGAGATTGTGTTTTAGACTAAAAGGGAATGCATTATAAGAAGAATCTTTACTTTGAAACTCTGTTCTTTGCCTTTTTCACACTATGAAACAGCTTTATATTCACACTAAACACTTTTTCAGGGCAAGAGATTGTGTTTTAGACTAAAAGGGAATGCATTTTTGAAGAATCTTTACTTTGAAACTCTGTTCTTTGCCTTTTTCACACTATGAAACAGCTTTGTATTCACACTAAACACTGTTTCAGGGCAAGAGATTGTGTTTTAGACTAAAAGGGAATGCATTATAAGAAGAATCTTTACTTTGAAACTCTGTTCTTTACCTTTTTCACACTATGAAACAGCTTTATATTCACCTTAAACACTGTTGCAGGGCAAGAGATCGTGTTTAGACTAAAAGGGAATGCATTATTAGAAGAATCTTTACTTAGAAACTGTTCTTTACCTTTTTCACACTATGAAACAGCTTTGTATTCACCTTAAACACTGTTTCAGGGCAAGAGATTGTGTTTTAGACTAAAAGGGAATGCATTATAAGAAGAATCTTTACTTAGAAACTCTTCTTTACCTTTTTCACACTATGAAACAGCTTTGTATTCACCTTAAACACTGTTTCAGGGCAAGAGATTGTATTTTAGACTAAAAGGGAATGCATTATAAGAAGAATCTTTACTTAGAAACTCTGTTCTTTACCTTTTTCACACTATGAAACAGCTTTGTATTCACCTTAAACACTGTTTCAGGGCAAGAGATTGTGTTTTAGACTAAAAGGGAATGCATTATAAAGAATCTTTACTTTGAAACTCTGTTCTTTGCCTTTTTCACATTATGAAACAGCTTTGTATTCACACTAAACACTGTTTCAGGGCAAGAGATTGTGTTTTAGACTACAAGGGAATGCATTATAAGAAGAATCTTTACTTTGAAACTCTGTTCTTTACCTTTTTCACACTATGAAACAGCTTTATATTCAACTTAAACACTGCTTCAGGGCAAGAGATTGTGTTTTAGACTAAAAGGGAATGCATTATAAAGAATCTTTACTTTGAAACTCTGTTCTTTGCCTTTTTCACACTATGAAACAGCTTTGTATTCACACTAAACACTGTTTCAGGGCAAGAGATTGTGTTTTAGACTACAAGGGAATGCATTATAAGAAGAATCTTTACTTTGAAACTCTGTTCTTTACCTTTTTCACACTATGAAACAGCTTTATATTCAACTTAAACACTGCTTCAGGGCAACAGATTGTGTTTTAGACTAAAAGGGAATGCATTATAAGAAGAATCTTTACTTTGAAACTCTGTTCTTTGCCTTTTTCACACTATGAAACAGCTTTGTATTCACACTAAACACTGTTTCAGGGCAAGAGATTGTGTTTTAGACTACAAGGGAATGCATTATAAGAAGAATCTTTACTTTGAAACTCTGTTCTTTGCCTTTTTCACACTAAGAAACAGCTTTATATTCAACTTAAACACTGCTTCAGGGCAACGGATTGTGTTTTAGACTAAAAGGGAATGCATTATAAGAAGAATCTTTACTTTGAAACTGTTCTTTGCCTTTTTCACACTATGAAACAGCTTTATATTCACACTAAACACTGTTTCAGGGCAAGAGATTGTGTTTTAGACTAAAAGGGAATGCATTATAAGAAGAATCTTTACTTTGAAACTCTGCTCTTTGCCTTTTTCACACTATGAAACAGCTTTGTATTCACACTAAACACTGTTTCAGGGCAAGAGATTGTGTTTTAGACTAAAAGGGAATGCATTATAAGAAGAATCTTTACTTTGAAACTCTGTTCTTTGCCTTTTTAACACTATGAAACAGTTTTGTATTCACACTAAAGACTGTTTCAGGGCAAGAGATTGTGTTTTAGACTACAAGGGAATGCATTATAAGAAGAATCTTTACTTTGAAACTCTGTTCTTTACCTTTTTCTCACTATGAAACAGCTTTATATTCACACTAAACACTGTTTCAAGGCAAGAGATTGTGTTTTAGACTACAAGGGAATGCATTATAAGAAGAATCTTTACTTTGAAACTCTGTTCTTTGCCTTTTTCACACTAAGAAACAGCTTTATATTCAACTCAAACACTGCTTCAGGGCAAGAGATTGTGTTTTAGACTAAAAGGGAATGCATTATAAGAAGAATCTTTACTTTGAAACTCTGTTCTTTGCCTTTTTCACACTATGAAACAGCTTTATATTCACACTAAACACTTTTTCAGGGCAAGAGATTGTGTTTTAGACTAAAAGGGAATGCATTTTTGAAGAATCTTTACTTTGAAACTCTGTTCTTTGCCTTTTTCACACTATGAAACAGCTTTGTATTCACACTAAACACTGTTTCAGGGCAAGAGATTGTGTTTTAGACTAAAAGGGAATGCATTATAAGAAGAATCTTTACTTTGAAACTCTGTTCTTTACCTTTTTCACACTATGAAACAGCTTTATATTCACCTTAAACACTGTTGCAGGGCAAGAGATCGTGTTTAGACTAAAAGGGAATGCATTATTAGAAGAATCTTTACTTAGAAACTGTTCTTTACCTTTTTCACACTATGAAACAGCTTTGTATTCACCTTAAACACTGTTTCAGGGCAAGAGATTGTGTTTTAGACTAAAAGGGAATGCATTATAAGAAGAATCTTTACTTAGAAACTCTTCTTTACCTTTTTCACACTATGAAACAGCTTTGTATTCACCTTAAACACTGTTTCAGGGCAAGAGATTGTATTTTAGACTAAAAGGGAATGCATTATAAGAAGAATCTTTACTTAGAAACTCTGTTCTTTACCTTTTTCACACTATGAAACAGCTTTGTATTCACCTTAAACACTGTTTCAGGGCAAGAGATTGTGTTTTAGACTAAAAGGGAATGCATTATAAAGAATCTTTACTTTGAAACTCTGTTCTTTGCCTTTTTCACATTATGAAACAGCTTTGTATTCACACTAAACACTGTTTCAGGGCAAGAGATTGTGTTTTAGACTACAAGGGAATGCATTATAAGAAGAATCTTTACTTTGAAACTCTGTTCTTTACCTTTTTCACACTATGAAACAGCTTTATATTCAACTTAAACACTGCTTCAGGGCAACAGATTGTGTTTTAGACTAAAAGGGAATGCATTATAAGAAGAATCTTTACTTTGAAACTCTGTTCTTTGCCTTTTTCACACTATGAAACAGCTTTGTATTCACACTAAACACTGTTTCAGGGCAAGAGATTGTGTTTTAGACTACAAGGGAATGCATTATATGAAGAATCTTTACTTTGAAACTCTGTTCTTTGCCTTTTTCACACTAAGAAACAGCTTTATATTCAACTTAAACACTGCTTCAGGGCAACGGATTGTGTTTTAGACTAAAAGGGAATGCATTATAAGAAGAATCTTTACTTTGAAACTGTTCTTTGCCTTTTTCACACTATGAAACAGCTTTATATTCAACTCAAACACTGCTTCAGGGCAAGAGATTGTGTTTTAGACTAAAAGGGAATGCATTATAAGAAGAATCTTTACTTTGAAACTCTGTTCTTTGCCTTTTTTCACACTATGAAACAGCTTTATATTCACACTAAACACTTTTTCAGGGCAAGAGATTGTGTTTTAGACTAAAAGGGAATGCATTTTTGAAGAATCTTTACTTTGAAACTCTGTTCTTTGCCTTTTTCACACTATGAAACAGCTTTGTATTCACACTAAACACTGTTTCAGGGCAAGAGATTGTGTTTTAGACTAAAAGGGAATGCATTATAAGAAGAATCTTTACTTTGAAACTCTGTTCTTTGCCTTTTTCACACTAAGAAACAGCTTTGTATTCACGTTAAACACTGTTTCAGGGCAAGAGATTGTGTTTTAGACTAAAAGGGAATGCATTATAAAGAATATTTACTTTGAAACTCTGTTCTTTGCCTTTTTCACACTATGAAACAGCTTTGTATTCACACTAAACACTGTTTCAGGGCAAGAGATTGTGTTTTAGACTACAAGGGAATGCATTATAAGAAGAATCTTTACTTTGAAACTCTGTTCTTTACCTTTTTCACACTATGAAACAGCTTTATATTCAACTTAAACACTGCTTCAGGGCAACAGATTGTGTTTTAGACTAAAAGGGAATGCATTATAAGAAGAATCTTTACTTTGAAACTCTGTTCTTTGCCTTTTTAACACTATGAAACAGCTTTGTATTCACACTAAACACTGTTTCAGGGCAAGAGATTGTGTTTTAGACTAAAAGGGAATGCATTATAAGAAGAATCTTTACTTTGAAACTCTGTTCTTTACCTTTTTCACACTATTAAACAGCTTTGTATTCAACTTAAACACTGTTACAGAGCTAGACATCTTGTTTTTAACCAGACTGAATAACTTACAATATCCTAAGAAAACACATATTTCAAGTGAAAAGAGTTTATCCAGGGCAGAACAAGTTGTTTTAACATGGTTCTAATGTGACCCTTGAAAGTAATTGCAACTCTGTTTTTACACCTCTAACCACAAGGAGGCAACGTTTCCACGCATTACAATTGCCTTATACATAGTTTCAGAGTAAGAAATATTGTTTTTAACCAAACTGAACAACTAAAAGGGAATGCAATATAAGAAGAATCTTTATTTTGAATCTCTGTTCTTTACCTTTTTCAATCTATAAAACAGCTTTGTATTCAACTTAAACACTGTTTCAGGGCAAGAGATTGTGTTTTAGACTACAAGGGAATGCATTATAAGAAAAATCTTTACATTGAAACTCTGTTCTTTGCCTTTTTCACACTATGAAACAGCTTTATATTCAACTTAAACACTGCTTCAGGGCAACGGATTGTGTTTTAAACTAAAAGGGAATGCATTATAAGAAGAATCTTTACTTTGAAACTCTGTTCTTTACCTTTTTCACACAATGAAACAGCTTTATATTCAACTTAAACACTGCTTCAGGGCAACAGATTGTGTTTTAGACTACAAGGGAATGCATTATAAGAAGAATCTTTACTTTGAAACTCTGTTCTTTACCTTTTTCACACTATGAAACAGCTTTATATTCACCTTAAACACTGTTGCAGGGCAAGAGATCGTGTTTAGACTAAAAGGGAATGCATTATTAGAAGAATCTTTACTTAGAAACTGTTCTTTACCTTTTTCACACTATGAAACAGCTTTGTATTCACCTTAAACACTGTTTCAGGGCAAGAGATTGTGTTTTAGACTAAAAGGGAATGCATTATAAGAAGAATCTTTACTTAGAAACTCTTCTTTACCTTTTTCACACTATGAAACAGCTTTGTATTCACCTTAAACACTGTTTCAGGGCAAGAGATTGTATTTTAGACTAAAAGGGAATGCATTATAAGAAGAATCTTTACTTAGAAACTCTGTTCTTTACCTTTTTCACACTATGAAACAGCTTTGTATTCACCTTAAACACTGTTTCAGGGCAAGAGATTGTGTTTTAGACTAAAAGGGAATGCATTATAAAGAATCTTTACTTTGAAACTCTGTTCTTTGCCTTTTTCACACTATGAAACAGCTTTGTATTCACACTAAACACTGTTTCAGGGCAAGAGATTGTGTTTTAGACTACAAGGGAATGCATTATAAGAAGAATCTTTACTTTGAAACTCTGTTCTTTACCTTTTTCACACTATGAAACAGCTTTATATTCAACTTAAACACTGCTTCAGGGCAACAGATTGTGTTTTAGACTAAAAGGGAATGCATTATAAGAAGAATCTTTACTTTGAAACTCTGTTCTTTGCCTTTTTCACACTATGAAACAGCTTTGTATTCACACTAAACACTGTTTCAGGGCAAGAGATTGTGTTTTAGACTACAAGGGAATGCATTATAAGAAGAATCTTTACTTTGAAACTCTGTTCTTTGCCTTTTTCACACTAAGAAACAGCTTTATATTCAACTTAAACACTGCTTCAGGGCAACGGATTGTGTTTTAGACTAAAAGGGAATGCATTATAAGAAGAATCTTTACTTTGAAACTGTTCTTTGCCTTTTTCACACTATGAAACAGCTTTATATTCACACTAAACACTGTTTCAGGGCAAGAGATTGTGTTTTAGACTAAAAGGGAATGCATTATAAGAAGAATCTTTACTTTGAAACTCTGCTCTTTGCCTTTTTCACACTATGAAACAGCTTTGTATTCACACTAAACACTGTTTCAGGGCAAGAGATTGTGTTTTAGACTAAAAGGGAATGCATTATAAGAAGAATCTTTACTTTGAAACTCTGTTCTTTGCCTTTTTAACACTATGAAACAGTTTTGTATTCACACTAAAGACTGTTTCAGGGCAAGAGATTGTGTTTTAGACTACAAGGGAATGCATTATAAGAAGAATCTTTACTTTGAAACTCTGTTCTTTACCTTTTTCTCACTATGAAACAGCTTTATATTCACACTAAACACTGTTTCAAGGCAAGAGATTGTGTTTTAGACTACAAGGGAATGCATTATAAGAAGAATCTTTACTTTGAAACTCTGTTCTTTGCCTTTTTCACACTAAGAAACAGCTTTATATTCAACTCAAACACTGCTTCAGGGCAAGAGATTGTGTTTTAGACTAAAAGGGAATGCATTATAAGAAGAATCTTTACTTTGAAACTCTGTTCTTTGCCTTTTTCACACTATGAAACAGCTTTATATTCACACTAAACACTTTTTCAGGGCAAGAGATTGTGTTTTAGACTAAAAGGGAATGCATTTTTGAAGAATCTTTACTTTGAAACTCTGTTCTTTGCCTTTTTCACACTATGAAACAGCTTTGTATTCACACTAAACACTGTTTCAGGGCAAGAGATTGTGTTTTAGACTAAAAGGGAATGCATTATAAGAAGAATCTTTACTTTGAAACTCTGTTCTTTACCTTTTTCACACTATGAAACAGCTTTATATTCACCTTAAACACTGTTGCAGGGCAAGAGATCGTGTTTAGACTAAAAGGGAATGCATTATTAGAAGAATCTTTACTTAGAAACTGTTCTTTACCTTTTTCACACTATGAAACAGCTTTGTATTCACCTTAAACACTGTTTCAGGGCAAGAGATTGTGTTTTAGACTAAAAGGGAATGCATTATAAGAAGAATCTTTACTTAGAAACTCTTCTTTACCTTTTTCACACTATGAAACAGCTTTGTATTCACCTTAAACACTGTTTCAGGGCAAGAGATTGTATTTTAGACTAAAAGGGAATGCATTATAAGAAGAATCTTTACTTAGAAACTCTGTTCTTTACCTTTTTCACACTATGAAACAGCTTTGTATTCACCTTAAACACTGTTTCAGGGCAAGAGATTGTGTTTTAGACTAAAAGGGAATGCATTATAAAGAATCTTTACTTTGAAACTCTGTTCTTTGCCTTTTTCACATTATGAAACAGCTTTGTATTCACACTAAACACTGTTTCAGGGCAAGAGATTGTGTTTTAGACTACAAGGGAATGCATTATAAGAAGAATCTTTACTTTGAAACTCTGTTCTTTACCTTTTTCACACTATGAAACAGCTTTATATTCAACTTAAACACTGCTTCAGGGCAAGAGATTGTGTTTTAGACTAAAAGGGAATGCATTATAAAGAATCTTTACTTTGAAACTCTGTTCTTTGCCTTTTTCACACTATGAAACAGCTTTGTATTCACACTAAACACTGTTTCAGGGCAAGAGATTGTGTTTTAGACTACAAGGGAATGCATTATAAGAAGAATCTTTACTTTGAAACTCTGTTCTTTACCTTTTTCACACTATGAAACAGCTTTATATTCAACTTAAACACTGCTTCAGGGCAACAGATTGTGTTTTAGACTAAAAGGGAATGCATTATAAGAAGAATCTTTACTTTGAAACTCTGTTCTTTGCCTTTTTCACACTATGAAACAGCTTTGTATTCACACTAAACACTGTTTCAGGGCAAGAGATTGTGTTTTAGACTACAAGGGAATGCATTATAAGAAGAATCTTTACTTTGAAACTCTGTTCTTTGCCTTTTTCACACTAAGAAACAGCTTTATATTCAACTTAAACACTGCTTCAGGGCAACGGATTGTGTTTTAGACTAAAAGGGAATGCATTATAAGAAGAATCTTTACTTTGAAACTGTTCTTTGCCTTTTTCACACTATGAAACAGCTTTATATTCACACTAAACACTGTTTCAGGGCAAGAGATTGTGTTTTAGACTAAAAGGGAATGCATTATAAGAAGAATCTTTACTTTGAAACTCTGCTCTTTGCCTTTTTCACACTATGAAACAGCTTTGTATTCACACTAAACACTGTTTCAGGGCAAGAGATTGTGTTTTAGACTAAAAGGGAATGCATTATAAGAAGAATCTTTACTTTGAAACTCTGTTCTTTGCCTTTTTAACACTATGAAACAGTTTTGTATTCACACTAAAGACTGTTTCAGGGCAAGAGATTGTGTTTTAGACTACAAGGGAATGCATTATAAGAAGAATCTTTACTTTGAAACTCTGTTCTTTACCTTTTTCTCACTATGAAACAGCTTTATATTCACACTAAACACTGTTTCAAGGCAAGAGATTGTGTTTTAGACTACAAGGGAATGCATTATAAGAAGAATCTTTACTTTGAAACTCTGTTCTTTGCCTTTTTCACACTAAGAAACAGCTTTATATTCAACTCAAACACTGCTTCAGGGCAAGAGATTGTGTTTTAGACTAAAAGGGAATGCATTATAAGAAGAATCTTTACTTTGAAACTCTGTTCTTTGCCTTTTTCACACTATGAAACAGCTTTATATTCACACTAAACACTTTTTCAGGGCAAGAGATTGTGTTTTAGACTAAAAGGGAATGCATTTTTGAAGAATCTTTACTTTGAAACTCTGTTCTTTGCCTTTTTCACACTATGAAACAGCTTTGTATTCACACTAAACACTGTTTCAGGGCAAGAGATTGTGTTTTAGACTAAAAGGGAATGCATTATAAGAAGAATCTTTACTTTGAAACTCTGTTCTTTACCTTTTTCACACTATGAAACAGCTTTATATTCACCTTAAACACTGTTGCAGGGCAAGAGATCGTGTTTAGACTAAAAGGGAATGCATTATTAGAAGAATCTTTACTTAGAAACTGTTCTTTACCTTTTTCACACTATGAAACAGCTTTGTATTCACCTTAAACACTGTTTCAGGGCAAGAGATTGTGTTTTAGACTAAAAGGGAATGCATTATAAGAAGAATCTTTACTTAGAAACTCTTCTTTACCTTTTTCACACTATGAAACAGCTTTGTATTCACCTTAAACACTGTTTCAGGGCAAGAGATTGTATTTTAGACTAAAAGGGAATGCATTATAAGAAGAATCTTTACTTAGAAACTCTGTTCTTTACCTTTTTCACACTATGAAACAGCTTTGTATTCACCTTAAACACTGTTTCAGGGCAAGAGATTGTGTTTTAGACTAAAAGGGAATGCATTATAAAGAATCTTTACTTTGAAACTCTGTTCTTTGCCTTTTTCACATTATGAAACAGCTTTGTATTCACACTAAACACTGTTTCAGGGCAAGAGATTGTGTTTTAGACTACAAGGGAATGCATTATAAGAAGAATCTTTACTTTGAAACTCTGTTCTTTACCTTTTTCACACTATGAAACAGCTTTATATTCAACTTAAACACTGCTTCAGGGCAACAGATTGTGTTTTAGACTAAAAGGGAATGCATTATAAGAAGAATCTTTACTTTGAAACTCTGTTCTTTGCCTTTTTCACACTATGAAACAGCTTTGTATTCACACTAAACACTGTTTCAGGGCAAGAGATTGTGTTTTAGACTACAAGGGAATGCATTATATGAAGAATCTTTACTTTGAAACTCTGTTCTTTGCCTTTTTCACACTAAGAAACAGCTTTATATTCAACTTAAACACTGCTTCAGGGCAACGGATTGTGTTTTAGACTAAAAGGGAATGCATTATAAGAAGAATCTTTACTTTGAAACTGTTCTTTGCCTTTTTCACACTATGAAACAGCTTTATATTCAACTCAAACACTGCTTCAGGGCAAGAGATTGTGTTTTAGACTAAAAGGGAATGCATTATAAGAAGAATCTTTACTTTGAAACTCTGTTCTTTGCCTTTTTTCACACTATGAAACAGCTTTATATTCACACTAAACACTTTTTCAGGGCAAGAGATTGTGTTTTAGACTAAAAGGGAATGCATTTTTGAAGAATCTTTACTTTGAAACTCTGTTCTTTGCCTTTTTCACACTATGAAACAGCTTTGTATTCACACTAAACACTGTTTCAGGGCAAGAGATTGTGTTTTAGACTAAAAGGGAATGCATTATAAGAAGAATCTTTACTTTGAAACTCTGTTCTTTGCCTTTTTCACACTAAGAAACAGCTTTGTATTCACGTTAAACACTGTTTCAGGGCAAGAGATTGTGTTTTAGACTAAAAGGGAATGCATTATAAAGAATATTTACTTTGAAACTCTGTTCTTTGCCTTTTTCACACTATGAAACAGCTTTGTATTCACACTAAACACTGTTTCAGGGCAAGAGATTGTGTTTTAGACTACAAGGGAATGCATTATAAGAAGAATCTTTACTTTGAAACTCTGTTCTTTACCTTTTTCACACTATGAAACAGCTTTATATTCAACTTAAACACTGCTTCAGGGCAACAGATTGTGTTTTAGACTAAAAGGGAATGCATTATAAGAAGAATCTTTACTTTGAAACTCTGTTCTTTGCCTTTTTAACACTATGAAACAGCTTTGTATTCACACTAAACACTGTTTCAGGGCAAGAGATTGTGTTTTAGACTAAAAGGGAATGCATTATAAGAAGAATCTTTACTTTGAAACTCTGTTCTTTACCTTTTTCACACTATTAAACAGCTTTGTATTCAACTTAAACACTGTTACAGAGCTAGACATCTTGTTTTTAACCAGACTGAATAACTTACAATATCCTAAGAAAACACATATTTCAAGTGAAAAGAGTTTATCCAGGGCAGAACAAGTTGTTTTAACATGGTTCTAATGTGACCCTTGAAAGTAATTGCAACTCTGTTTTTACACCTCTAACCACAAGGAGGCAACGTTTCCACGCATTACAATTGCCTTATACATAGTTTCAGAGTAAGAAATATTGTTTTTAACCAAACTGAACAACTAAAAGGGAATGCAATATAAGAAGAATCTTTATTTTGAAACTCTGTTCTTTGCCTTTTTCACACTATGAAACAGCTTTGTATTCACACTAAACACTGTTTCAGGGCAAGAGATTGTGTTTTAGACTAAAAGGGAATGCATTATAAGAAGAATCTTTACTTTGAAACTCTGTTCTTTACCTTTTTCACACTATGAAACAGCTTTATATTCACCTTAAACACTGTTGCAGGGCAAGAGATCGTGTTTAGACTAAAAGGGAATGCATTATTAGAAGAATCTTTACTTAGAAACTGTTCTTTACCTTTTTCACACTATGAAACAGCTTTGTATTCACCTTAAACACTGTTTCAGGGCAAGAGATTGTGTTTTAGACTAAAAGGGAATGCATTATAAGAAGAATCTTTACTTAGAAACTCTTCTTTACCTTTTTCACACTATGAAACAGCTTTGTATTCACCTTAAACACTGTTTCAGGGCAAGAGATTGTATTTTAGACTAAAAGGGAATGCATTATAAGAAGAATCTTTACTTAGAAACTCTGTTCTTTACCTTTTTCACACTATGAAACAGCTTTGTATTCACCTTAAACACTGTTTCAGGGCAAGAGATTGTGTTTTAGACTAAAAGGGAATGCATTATAAAGAATCTTTACTTTGAAACTCTGTTCTTTGCCTTTTTCACACTATGAAACAGCTTTGTATTCACACTAAACACTGTTTCAGGGCAAGAGATTGTGTTTTAGACTACAAGGGAATGCATTATAAGAAGAATCTTTACTTTGAAACTCTGTTCTTTACCTTTTTCACACTATGAAACAGCTTTATATTCAACTTAAACACTGCTTCAGGGCAACAGATTGTGTTTTAGACTAAAAGGGAATGCATTATAAGAAGAATCTTTACTTTGAAACTCTGTTCTTTGCCTTTTTCACACTATGAAACAGCTTTGTATTCACACTAAACACTGTTTCAGGGCAAGAGATTGTGTTTTAGACTACAAGGGAATGCATTATAAGAAGAATCTTTACTTTGAAACTCTGTTCTTTGCCTTTTTCACACTAAGAAACAGCTTTATATTCAACTTAAACACTGCTTCAGGGCAACGGATTGTGTTTTAGACTAAAAGGGAATGCATTATAAGAAGAATCTTTACTTTGAAACTGTTCTTTGCCTTTTTCACACTATGAAACAGCTTTATATTCAACTCAAACACTGCTTCAGGGCAAGAGATTGTGTTTTAGACTAAAAGGGAATGCATTATAAGAAGAATCTTTACTTTGAAACTCTGTTCTTTGCCTTTTTCACACTATGAAACAGCTTTATATTCACACTAAACACTTTTTCAGGGCAAGAGATTGTGTTTTAGACTAAAAGGGAATGCATTTTTGAAGAATCTTTACTTTGAAACTCTGTTCTTTGCCTTTTTCACACTATGAAACAGCTTTGTATTCACACTAAACACTGTTTCAGGGCAAGAGATTGTGTTTTAGACTAAAAGGGAATGCATTATAAGAAGAATCTTTACTTTGAAACTCTGTTCTTTGCCTTTTTCACACTAAGAAACAGCTTTGTATTCACGTTAAACACTGTTTCAGGGCAAGAGATTGTGTTTTAGACTAAAAGGGAATGCATTATAAAGAATATTTACTTTGAAACTCTGTTCTTTGCCTTTTTCACACTATGAAACAGCTTTGTATTCACACTAAACACTGTTTCAGGGCAAGAGATTGTGTTTTAGACTACAAGGGAATGCATTATAAGAAGAATCTTTACTTTGAAACTCTGTTCTTTACCTTTTTCACACTATGAAACAGCTTTATATTCAACTTAAACACTGCTTCAGGGCAACAGATTGTGTTTTAGACTAAAAGGGAATGCATTATAAGAAGAATCTTTACTTTGAAACTCTGTTCTTTGCCTTTTTAACACTATGAAACAGCTTTGTATTCACACTAAACACTGTTTCAGGGCAAGAGATTGTGTTTTAGACTAAAAGGGAATGCATTATAAGAAGAATCTTTACTTTGAAACTCTGTTCTTTACCTTTTTCACACTATTAAACAGCTTTGTATTCAACTTAAACACTGTTACAGAGCTAGACATCTTGTTTTTAACCAGACTGAATAACTTACAATATCCTAAGAAAACACATATTTCAAGTGAAAAGAGTTTATCCAGGGCAGAACAAGTTGTTTTAACATGGTTCTAATGTGACCCTTGAAAGTAATTGCAACTCTGTTTTTACACCTCTAACCACAAGGAGGCAACGTTTCCACGCATTACAATTGCCTTATACATAGTTTCAGAGTAAGAAATATTGTTTTTAACCAAACTGAACAACTAAAAGGGAATGCAATATAAGAAGAATCTTTATTTTGAATCTCTGTTCTTTACCTTTTTCAATCTATAAAACAGCTTTGTATTCAACTTAAACACTGTTTCAGGGCAAGAGATTGTGTTTTAGACTACAAGGGAATGCATTATAAGAAAAATCTTTACATTGAAACTCTGTTCTTTGCCTTTTTCACACTATGAAACAGCTTTATATTCAACTTAAACACTGCTTCAGGGCAACGGATTGTGTTTTAAACTAAAAGGGAATGCATTATAAGAAGAATCTTTACTTTGAAACTCTGTTCTTTACCTTTTTCACACAATGAAACAGCTTTATATTCAACTTAAACACTGCTTCAGGGCAACAGATTGTGTTTTAGACTACAAGGGAATGCATTATAAGAAGAATCTTTACTTTGAAACTCTGTTCTTTACCTTTTTCACACTATGAAACAGCTTTATATTCACCTTAAACACTGTTGCAGGGCAAGAGATCGTGTTTAGACTAAAAGGGAATGCATTATTAGAAGAATCTTTACTTAGAAACTGTTCTTTACCTTTTTCACACTATGAAACAGCTTTGTATTCACCTTAAACACTGTTTCAGGGCAAGAGATTGTGTTTTAGACTAAAAGGGAATGCATTATAAGAAGAATCTTTACTTAGAAACTCTTCTTTACCTTTTTCACACTATGAAACAGCTTTGTATTCACCTTAAACACTGTTTCAGGGCAAGAGATTGTATTTTAGACTAAAAGGGAATGCATTATAAGAAGAATCTTTACTTAGAAACTCTGTTCTTTACCTTTTTCACACTATGAAACAGCTTTGTATTCACCTTAAACACTGTTTCAGGGCAAGAGATTGTGTTTTAGACTAAAAGGGAATGCATTATAAAGAATCTTTACTTTGAAACTCTGTTCTTTGCCTTTTTCACACTATGAAACAGCTTTGTATTCACACTAAACACTGTTTCAGGGCAAGAGATTGTGTTTTAGACTACAAGGGAATGCATTATAAGAAGAATCTTTACTTTGAAACTCTGTTCTTTACCTTTTTCACACTATTAAACAGCTTTATATTCAACTTAAACACTGCTTCAGGGCAACAGATTGTGTTTTAGACTAAAAGGGAATGCATTATAAGAAGAATCTTTACTTTGAAACTCTGTTCTTTGCCTTTTTCACACTATGAAACAGCTTTGTATTCACACTAAACACTGTTTCAGGGCAAGAGATTGTGTTTTAGACTACAAGGGAATGCATTATAAGAAGAATCTTTACTTTGAAACTCTGTTCTTTGCCTTTTTCACACTAAGAAACAGCTTTATATTCAACTTAAACACTGCTTCAGGGCAACGGATTGTGTTTTAGACTAAAAGGGAATGCATTATAAGAAGAATCTTTACTTTGAAACTGTTCTTTGCCTTTTTCACACTATGAAACAGCTTTATATTCACACTAAACACTGTTTCAGGGCAAGAGATTGTGTTTTAGACTAAAAGGGAATGCATTATAAGAAGAATCTTTACTTTGAAACTCTGCTCTTTGCCTTTTTCACACTATGAAACAGCTTTGTATTCACACTAAACACTGTTTCAGGGCAAGAGATTGTGTTTTAGACAAAAAGGGAATGCATTATAAGAAGAATCTTTACTTTGAAACTCTGCTCTTTGCCTTTTTCACACTATGAAACAGCTTTGTATTCACACTAAACACTGTTTCAGGGCAAGAGATTGTGTTTTAGACTAAAAGGGAATGCATTATAAGAAGAATCTTTACTTTGAAACTCTGTTCTTTGCCTTTTTAACTCTATGAAACAGCTTTGTATTCACACTAAACACTGTTTCAGGGCAAGAGATTGTGTTTTAGACTAAAAGGGAATGCATTATAAGAAGAATCTTTACTTTGAAACTCTGTTCTTTGCCTTTTTCACACTATGAAACAGCTTTGTATTCACACTAAACACTGTTTCAGGGCAACGGATTGTGTTTTAGACTAAAAGGGAATGCATTATAAGAAGAATCCTTACTTTAAAACTGTGTTCTTTACCTTTTTCACTCTATAAAACAGCTTTGTATTCAACTTAAACACTGTTACAGAGCTAGACATCTTGTTTTTAACCAGACTGAATAACTTACAATATCCTAAGAAAACACATATTTCAAGTGAAAAGAGTTTATCCAGGGCAGAACAAGTTGTTTTAACATGGTTCTAATGTGACCCTTGAAAGTAATTGCAACTCTGTTTTTACACCTCTAACCACAAGGAGGCAACGTTTCCACGCATTACAATTGCCTTATACATAGTTTCAGAGTAAGAAATATTGTTTTTAACCAAACTGAACAACTAAAAGGGAATGCAATATAAGAAGAATCTTTATTTTGAATCTCTGTTCTTTACCTTTTTCAATCTATAAAACAGCTTTGTATTCAACTTAAACACTGTTTCAGGGCAAGAGATTGTGTTTTAGACTACAAGGGAATGCATTATAAGAAAAATCTTTACATTGAAACTCTGTTCTTTGCCTTTTTCACACTATGAAACAGCTTTATATTCAACTTAAACACTGCTTCAGGGCAACGGATTGTGTTTTAAACTAAAAGGGAATGCATTATAAGAAGAATGTTTACCTTGAAACTCTGTTCTTTACCTTTTTCCCACAATGAAACAGCTTTATATTCAACTTAAACACTGCTTCAGGGCAACAGATTGTGTTTTAGACTAAAAGGGAATGCATTATAAGAAGAATCTTTACTTTGAAACTCTGTTCTTTGCCTTTTTCACACTAAGAAACAGCTTTATATTCAACTTAAACACTGCTTCAGGGCAACGGATTGTGTTTTAGACTAAAAGGGAATGCATTATAAGAAGAATCTTTACTTTGAAACTGTTCTTTGCCTTTTTCACACTATGAAACAGCTTTATATTCACACTAAACACTGTTTCAGGGCAAGAGATTGTGTTTTAGACTAAAAGGGAATGCATTATAAGAAGAATCTTTACTTTGAAACTCTGCTCTTTGCCTTTTTCACACTATGAAACAGCTTTGTATTCACACTAAACACTGTTTCAGGGCAAGAGATTGTGTTTTAGACAAAAAGGGAATGCATTATAAGAAGAATCTTTACTTTGAAACTCTGCTCTTTGCCTTTTTCACACTATGAAACAGCTTTGTATTCACACTAAACACTGTTTCAGGGCAAGAGATTGTGTTTTAGACTAAAAGGGAATGCATTATAAGAAGAATCTTTACTTTGAAACTCTGTTCTTTGCCTTTTTAACTCTATGAAACAGCTTTGTATTCACACTAAACACTGTTTCAGGGCAAGAGATTGTGTTTTAGACTAAAAGGGAATGCATTATAAGAAGAATCTTTACTTTGAAACTCTGTTCTTTGCCTTTTTCACACTATGAAACAGCTTTGTATTCACACTAAACACTGTTTCAGGGCAACGGATTGTGTTTTAGACTAAAAGGGAATGCATTATAAGAAGAATCCTTACTTTAAAACTGTGTTCTTTACCTTTTTCACTCTATAAAACAGCTTTGTATTCAACTTAAACACTGTTACAGAGCTAGACATCTTGTTTTTAACCAGACTGAATAACTTACAATATCCTAAGAAAACACATATTTCAAGTGAAAAGAGTTTATCCAGGGCAGAACAAGTTGTTTTAACATGGTTCTAATGTGACCCTTGAAAGTAATTGCAACTCTGTTTTTACACCTCTAACCACAAGGAGGCAACGTTTCCACGCATTACAATTGCCTTATACATAGTTTCAGAGTAAGAAATATTGTTTTTAACCAAACTGAACAACTAAAAGGGAATGCAATATAAGAAGAATCTTTATTTTGAATCTCTGTTCTTTACCTTTTTCAATCTATAAAACAGCTTTGTATTCAACTTAAACACTGTTTCAGGGCAAGAGATTGTGTTTTAGACTACAAGGGAATGCATTATAAGAAGAATGTTTACTTTGAAACTCTGTTCTTTACCTTTTTCACACTATGAAACAGCTTTATATTCACCTTAAACACTGTTGCAGGGCAAGAGATCGTGTTTAGACTAAAAGGGAATGCATTATTAGAAGAATCTTTACTTAGAAACTGTTCTTTACCTTTTTCACACTATGAAACAGCTTTGTATTCACCTTAAACACTGTTTCAGGGCAAGAGATTGTGTTTTAGACTAAAAGGGAATGCATTATAAGAAGAATCTTTACTTAGAAACTCTTCTTTACCTTTTTCACACTATGAAACAGCTTTGTATTCACCTTAAACACTGTTTCAGGGCAAGAGATTGTATTTTAGACTAAAAGGGAATGCATTATAAGAAGAATCTTTACTTAGAAACTCTGTTCTTTACCTTTTTCACACTATGAAACAGCTTTGTATTCACCTTAAACACTGTTTCAGGGCAAGAGATTGTGTTTTAGACTAAAAGGGAATGCATTATAAAGAATCTTTACTTTGAAACTCTGTTCTTTACCTTTTTCACACTATGAAACAGCTTTGTATTCACACTAAACACTGTTTCAGGGCAAGAGATTGTGTTTTAGACTACAAGGGAATGCATTATAAGAAGAATCTTTACTTTGAAACTCTGTTCTTTACCTTTTTCACACTATGAAACAGCTTTATATTCAACTTAAACACTGCTTCAGGGCAACAGATTGTGTTTTAGACTAAAAGGGAATGCATTATAAGAAGAATCTTTACTTTGAAACTCTGTTCTTTGCCTTTTTCACACTATGAAACAGCTTTGTATTCACACTAAACACTGTTTCAGGGCAAGAGATTGTGTTTTAGACTACAAGGGAATGCATTATAAGAAGAATCTTTACTTTGAAACTCTGTTCTTTGCCTTTTTCACACTAAGAAACAGCTTTGTATTCACACTAAACACTGTTTCAGGGCAACGGATTGTGTTTTAGACTAAAAGGGAATGCATTATAAGAAGAATCTTTACTTTGAAACTGTTCTTTGCCTTTTTCACACTATGAAACAGCTTTGTATTCACACTAAACACTGTTTCAGGGCAAGAGATTGTGTTTTAGACTAAAAGGGAATGCATTATAAGAAGAATCTTTACTTTGAAACTCTGTTCTTTGCCTTTTTAACTCTATGAAACAGCTTTGTATTCACACTAAACACTGTTTCAGGGCAAGAGATTGTGTTTTAGACTAAAAGGGAATGCATTATAAGAAGAATCTTTACTTTGAAACTCTGTTCTTTGCCTTTTTCACACTATGAAACAGCTTTGTATTCACACTAAACACTGTTTCAGGGCAACGGATTGTGTTTTAGACTAAAAGGGAATGCATTATAAGAAGAATCTTTACTTTGAAACTCTGTTCTTTGCCTTTTTAACACTATGAAACAGCTTTGTATTCACACTAAACACTGTTTCAGGGCAAGAGATTGTGTTTTAGACTAAAAGGGAATGCATTATAAGAAGAATCTTTACTTTGAAACTCTGTTCTTTACCTTTTTCTCACTATGAAACAGCTTTATGTTCATCTTAAACACTGCTTCAGGGCAACAGATTGTGTTTTAGACTAAAAGGGAATGCATTATAAGAAGAATCTTTACTTTGAAACTCTGTTCTTTACCTTTTTCACACAATGAAACAGCTTTATATTCAACTTAAACACTGCTTCAGGGCAACAGATTGTGTTTTAGACTAAAAGGGAATGCATTATAAGAAGAATCTTTACTTTGAAACTCTGTTCTTTGCCTTTTTAACACTATGAAACAGCTTTGTATTCACACTAAACACTGTTTCAGGGCAAGAGATTGTGTTTTAGACTAAAAGGGAATGCATTATAAGAAGAATCTTTACTTTGAAACTCTGTTCTTTGCCTTTTTCACACTATGAAACAGCTTTGTATTCACACTAAACACTGTTTCAGGGCAACGGATTGTGTTTTAGACTAAAAGGGAATGCATTATAAGAAGAATCCTTACTTTAAAACTGTGTTCTTTACCTTTTTCACTCTATAAAACAGCTTTGTATTCAACTTAAACACTGTTACAGAGCTAGACATCTTGTTTTTAACCAGACTGAATAACTTACAATATCCTAAGAAAACACATATTTCAAGTGAAAAGAGTTTATCCAGGGCAGAACAAGTTGTTTTAACATGGTTCTAATGTGACCCTTGAAAGTAATTGCAACTCTGTTTTTACACCTCTAACCACAAGGAGGCAACGTTTCCACGCATTACAATTGCCTTATACATAGTTTCAGAGTAAGAAATATTGTTTTTAACCAAACTGAACAACTAAAAGGGAATGCAATATAAGAAGAATCTTTATTTTGAATCTCTGTTCTTTACCTTTTTCAATCTATAAAACAGCTTTGTATTCAACTTAAACACTGTTTCAGGGCAAGAGATTGTGTTTTAGACTACAAGGGAATGCATTATAAGAAAAATCTTTACATTGAAACTCTGTTCTTTGCCTTTTTAACACTATGAAACAGCTTTATATTCAACTTAAACACTGCTTCAGGGCAACGGATTGTGTTTTAAACTAAAAGGGAATGCATTATAAGAAGAATGTTTACTTTGAAACTCTGTTCTTTACCTTTTTCACACAATGAAACAGCTTTATATTCAACTTAAACACTGCTTCAGGGCAACAGATTGTGTTTTAGACTAAAAGGGAATGCATTATAAGAAGAATCTTTACTTTGAAACTCTCTTCTTTACCTTTTTCACACTATGAAACAGCTTTATATTCACCTTAAACACTGTTGCAGGGCAAGAGATCGTGTTTAGACTAAAAGGGAATGCATTATTAGAAGAATCTTTACTTAGAAACTGTTCTTTACCTTTTTCAAACTATGAAACAGCTTTGTATTCACCTTAAACACTGTTTCAGGGCAAGAGATTGTGTTTTAGACTAAAAGGGAATGCATTATAAGAAGAATCTTTACTTAGAAACTCTTCTTTACCTTTTTCACACTATGAAACAGCTTTGTATTCACCTTAAACACTGTTTCAGGGCAAGAGATTGTATTTTAGACTAAAAGGGAATGCATTATAAGAAGAATCTTTACTTAGAAACTCTGTTCTTTACCTTTTTCACACTATGAAACAGCTTTGTATTCACCTTAAACACTGTTTCAGGGCAAGAGATTGTGTTTTAGACTAAAAGGGAATGCATTATAAAGAATCTTTACTTTGAAACTCTGTTCTTTACCTTTTTCACACTATGAAACAGCTTTGTATTCACACTAAACACTGTTTCAGGGCAAGAGATTGTGTTTTAGACTACAAGGGAATGCATTATAAGAAGAATCTTTACTTTGAAACTCTGTTCTTTACCTTTTTCACACTATGAAACAGCTTTATATTCAACTTAAACACTGCTTCAGGGCAACAGATTGTGTTTTAGACTAAAAGGGAATGCATTATAAGAAGAATCTTTACTTTGAAACTCTGTTCTTTGCCTTTTTCACACTATGAAACAGCTTTGTATTCACACTAAACACTGTTTCAGGGCAAGAGATTGTGTTTTAGACTACAAGGGAATGCATTATAAGAAGAATCTTTACTTTGAAACTCTGTTCTTTGCCTTTTTCACACTAAGAAACAGCTTTATATTCAACTTAAACACTGCTTCAGGGCAACGGATTGTGTTTTAGACTAAAAGGGAATGCATTATAAGAAGAATCTTTACTTTGAAACTGTTCTTTGCCTTTTTCACACTATGAAACAGCTTTGTATTCACACTAAACACTGTTTCAGGGCAAGACATTGTGTTTTAGACTAAAAGGGAATGCATTATAAGAAGAATCTTTACTTTGAAACTCTGTTCTTTGCCTTTTTAACTCTATGAAACAGCTTTGTATTCACACTAAACACTGTTTCAGGGCAAGAGATTGTGTTTTAGACTAAAAGGGAATGCATTATAAGAAGAATCTTTACTTTGAAACTCTGTTCTTTGCCTTTTTCACACTATGAAACAGCTTTGTATTCACACTAAACACTGTTTCAGGGCAACGGATTGTGTTTTAGACTAAAAGGGAATGCATTATAAGAAGAATCTTTACTTTGAAACTCTGTTCTTTGCCTTTTTAACACTATGAAACAGCTTTGTATTCACACTAAACACTGTTTCAGGGCAAGAGATTGTGTTTTAGACTAAAAGGGAATGCATTATAAGAAGAATCTTTACTTTGAAACTCTGTTCTTTACCTTTTTCTCACTATGAAACAGCTTTATGTTCATCTTAAACACTGCTTCAGGGCAACAGATTGTGTTTTAGACTAAAAGGGAATGCATTATAAGAAGAATCTTTACTTTGAAACTCTGTTCTTTACCTTTTTCACACAATGAAACAGCTTTATATTCAACTTAAACACTGCTTCAGGGCAACAGATTGTGTTTTAGACTAAAAGGGAATGCATTATAAGAAGAATCTTTACTTTGAAACTCTGTTCTTTGCCTTTTTAACACTATGAAACAGCTTTGTATTCACACTAAACACTGTTTCAGGGCAAGAGATTGTGTTTTAGACTAAAAGGGAATGCATTATAAGAAGAATCTTTACTTTGAAACTCTGTTCTTTGCCTTTTTAACACTATGAAACAGCTTTGTATTCACCCTAAACACTGTTTCAGGGCAAGAGATTGTGTTTTAGACTAAAAGGGAATGCATTATAAGAAGAATCTTTACTTTGAAACTCTGCTCTTTGCCTTTTTCACACTATGAAACAGCTTTGTATTCACACTAAACACTGTTTCAGGGCAAGAGATTGTGTTTTAGACTAAAAGGGAATGCATTATAAGAAGAATCCTTACTTTAAAACTGTGTTCTTTACCTTTTTCACACTATGAAACAGCTTTGTATTCAACTTAAACACTGTTTCAGAGCTAGACATCTTGTTTTTAACCAGACTGAATAACTTACAATATCCTAAGAAAACACATATTTCAAGTGAAAAGAGTTTATCCAGGGGAGAACAAGTTGTTTTAACATGGTTCTAATGTGACCCTTGAAAGTAATTGCAACTCTGTTTTTAAACCTCTAACCACAAGGAGGCAACGTTTCCACGCATTACAATTGCCTTATACATAGTTTCAGAGTAAGAAATATTGTTTTTAACCAAACTGAACAACTAAAAGGGAATGCAATATAAGAAGAATCTTTATTTTGAAACTCTGTTCTTTACCTTTTTCACTCTATAAAACAGCTTTGTATTCAACTTAAACACTGTTTCAGGGCAAGAGATTGTGTTTTAGACTACAAGGGAATGCATTATAAGAAAAATCTTTACTTTGAAACTCTGTTCTTTGCCTTTTTCACACTATGAAACAGCTTTATATTCAACTTAAACACTGCTTCAGGGCAACGGATTGTGTTTTAAACTAAAAGGGAATGCATTATAAGAAGAATCTTTACTTTGAAACTCTGTTCTTTACCTTTTTCACACAATGAAACAGCTTTATATTCAACTTAAACACTGCTTCAGGGCAACAGATTGTGTTTTAGACTACAAGGGAATGCATTATAAGAAGAATCTTTACTTTGAAACTCTGTTCTTTACCTTTTTCACACTATGAAACAGCTTTATATTCACCTTAAACACTGTTGCAGGGCAAGAGATCGTGTTTAGACTAAAAGGGAATGCATTATTAGAAGAATCTTTACTTAGAAACTGTTCTTTACCTTTTTCACACTATGAAACAGCTTTATATTCACCTTAAACACTGTTTCAGGGCAAGAGATTGTGTTTTAGACTAAAAGGGAATGCATTATAAGAAGAATCTTTACTTAGAAACTCTTCTTTACCTTTTTCACACTATGAAACAGCTTTGTATTCACCTTAAACACTGTTTCAGGGCAAGAGATTGTATTTTAGACTAAAAGGGAATGCATTATAAAGAATCTTTACTTAGAAACTCTGTTCTTTACCTTTTTCACACTATGAAACAGCTTTGTATTCACCTTAAACACTGTTTCAGGGCAAGAGATTGTGTTTTAGACTAAAAGGGAATGCATTATAAAGAATCTTTACTTTGAAACTCTGTTCTTTGCCTTTTTCACACTATGAAACAGCTTTGTATTCACACTAAACACTGTTTCAGGGCAAGAGATTGTGTTTTAGACTACAAGGGAATGCATTATAAGAAGAATCTTTACTTTGAAACTCTGTTCTTTACCTTTTTCACACTATGAAACAGCTTTATATTCAACTTAAACACTGCTTCAGGGCAACAGATTGTGTTTTAGACTAAAAGGGAATGCATTATAAGAAGAATCTTTACTTTGAAACTCTGTTCTTTGCCTTTTTCACACTATGAAACAGCTTTGTATTCACACTAAACACTGTTTCAGGGCAAGAGATTGTGTTTTAGACTACAAGGGAATGCATTATAAGAAGAATCTTTACTTTGAAACTCTGTTCTTTGCCTTTTTCACACTAAGAAACAGCTTTATATTCAACTTAAACACTGCTTCAGGGCAACGGATTGTGTTTTAGACTAAAAGGGAATGCATTATAAGAAGAATCTTTACTTTGAAACTGTTCTTTGCCTTTTTCACACTATGAAACAGCTTTATATTCACACTAAACACTGTTTCAGGGCAAGAGATTGTGTTTTAGACTAAAAGGGAATGCATTATAAGAAGAATCTTTGCTTTGAAACTCTGCTCTTTGCCTTTTTCACACTATGAAACAGCTTTGTATTCACACTAAACACTGTTTCAGGGCAAGAGATTGTGTTTTAGACAAAAAGGGAATGCATTATAAGAAGAATCTTTACTTTGAAACTCTGCTCTTTGCCTTTTTCACACTATGAAACAGCTTTGTATTCACACTAAACACTGTTTCAGGGCAAGAGATTGTGTTTTAGACTAAAAGGGAATGCATTATAAGAAGAATCTTTACTTTGAAACTCTGTTCTTTGCCTTTTTAACTCTATGAAACAGCTTTGTATTCACACTAAACACTGTTTCAGGGCAAGAGATTGTGTTTTAGACTAAAAGGGAATGCATTATAAGAAGAATCTTTACTTTGAAACTCTGTTCTTTGCCTTTTTCACACTATGAAACAGCTTTGTATTCACACTAAACACTGTTTCAGGGCAACGGATTGTGTTTTAGACTAAAAGGGAATGCATTATAAGAAGAATCCTTACTTTAAAACTGTGTTCTTTACCTTTTTCACTCTATAAAACAGCTTTGTATTCAACTTAAACACTGTTACAGAGCTAGACATCTTGTTTTTAACCAGACTGAATAACTTACAATATCCTAAGAAAACACATATTTCAAGTGAAAAGAGTTTATCCAGGGCAGAACAAGTTGTTTTAACATGGTTCTAATGTGACCCTTGAAAGTAATTGCAACTCTGTTTTTACACCTCTAACCACAAGGAGGCAACGTTTCCACGCATTACAATTGCCTTATACATAGTTTCAGAGTAAGAAATATTGTTTTTAACCAAACTGAACAACTAAAAGGGAATGCAATATAAGAAGAATCTTTATTTTGAATCTCTGTTCTTTACCTTTTTCAATCTATAAAACAGCTTTGTATTCAACTTAAACACTGTTTCAGGGCAAGAGATTGTGTTTTAGACTACAAGGGAATGCATTATAAGAAAAATCTTTACATTGAAACTCTGTTCTTTGCCTTTTTCACACTATGAAACAGCTTTATATTCAACTTAAACACTGCTTCAGGGCAACGGATTGTGTTTTAAACTAAAAGGGAATGCATTATAAGAAGAATGTTTACCTTGAAACTCTGTTCTTTACCTTTTTCCCACAATGAACCAGCTTTATATTCAACTTAAACACTGCTTCAGGGCAACAGATTGTGTTTTAGACTAAAAGGGAATGCATTATAAGAAGAATCTTTACTTTGAAACTCTGTTCTTTACCTTTTTCACACTATGAAACAGCTTTATATTCACCTTAAACACTGTTGCAGGGCAAGAGATCGTGTTTAGACTAAAAGGGAATGCATTATTAGAAGAATCTTTACTTAGAAACTGTTCTTTACCTTTTTCACACTATGAAACAGCTTTGTATTCACCTTAAACACTGTTTCAGGGCAAGAGATTGTGTTTTAGACTAAAAGGGAATGCATTATAAGAAGAATCTTTACTTAGAAACTCTTCTTTACCTTTTTCACACTATGAAACAGCTTTGTATTCACCTTAAACACTGTTTCAGGGCAAGAGATTGTATTTTAGACTAAAAGGGAATGCATTATAAGAAGAATCTTTACTTAGAAACTCTGTTCTTTACCTTTTTCACACTATGAAACAGCTTTGTATTCACCTTAAACACTGTTTCAGGGCAAGAGATTGTGTTTTAGACTAAAAGGGAATGCATTATAAAGAATCTTTACTTTGAAACTCTGTTCTTTACCTTTTTCACACTATGAAACAGCTTTGTATTCACACTAAACACTGTTTCAGGGCAAGAGATTGTGTTTTAGACTACAAGGGAATGCATTATAAGAAGAATCTTTACTTTGAAACTCTGTTCTTTACCTTTTTCACACTATGAAACAGCTTTATATTCAACTTAAACACTGCTTCAGGGCAACAGATTGTGTTTTAGACTAAAAGGGAATGCATTATAAGAAGAATCTTTACTTTGAAACTCTGTTCTTTACCTTTTTCACACTATTAAACAGCTTTGTATTCAACTTAAACACTGTTACAGAGCTAGACATCTTGTTTTTAACCAGACTGAATAACTTACAATATCCTAAGAAAACACATATTTCAAGTGAAAAGAGTTTATCCAGGGCAGAACAAGTTGTTTTAACATGGTTCTAATGTGACCCTTGAAAGTAATTGCAACTCTGTTTTTACACCTCTAACCACAAGGAGGCAACGTTTCCACACATTACAATTGCCTTATACATAGTTTCAGAGTAAGAAATATTGTTTTTAACCAAACTGAACAACTAAAAGGGAATGCAATATAAGAAGAATCTTTATTTTGAATCTCTGTTCTTTACCTTTTTCAATCTATAAAACAGCTTTGTATTCAACTTAAACACTGTTTCAGGGCAAGAGATTGTGTTTTAGACTACAAGGGAATGCATTTTAAGAAAAATCTTTACATTGAAACTCTGTTCTTTGCCTTTTTCACACTATGAAACAGCTTTATATTCAACTTAAACACTGCTTCAGGGCAACGGATTGTGTTTTAAACTAAAAGGGAATGCATTATAAGAAGAATCTTTACTTTGAAACTGTTCTTTACCTTTTTCACACAATGAAACAGCTTTATATTCAACTTAAACACTGCTTCAGGGCAACAGATTGTGTTTTAGACTAAAAGGGAATGCATTATAAGAAGAATCTTTACTTTGAAACTCTGTTCTTTACCTTTTTCACACTATGAAACAGCTTTATATTCACCTTAAACACTGTTGCAGGGCAAGAGATCGTGTTTAGACTAAAAGGGAATGCATTATTAGAAGAATCTTTACTTAGAAACTGTTCTTTACCTTTTTCACACTATGAAACAGCTTTGTATTCACCTTAAACACTGTTTCAGGGCAAGAGATTGTGTTTTAGACTAAAAGGGAATGCATTATAAGAAGAATCTTTACTTAGAAACTCTTCTTTACCTTTTTCACACTATGAAACAGCTTTGTATTCACCTTAAACACTGTTTCAGGGCAAGAGATTGTATTTTAGACTAAAAGGGAATGCATAATAAGAAAAATCTTTACTTTGAAACTCTGTTCTTTGCCTTTTTCACACTATGAAACAGCTTTGTATTCACACTAAACACTGTTTCAGGGCAAGAGATTGTGTTTTAGACTACAAGGGAATGCATTATAAGAAGAATCTTTACTTTGAAACTCTGTTCTTTGCCTTTTTCACACTAAGAAACAGCTTTATATTCAACTTAAACACTGCTTCAGGGCAACGGATTGTGTTTTAGACTAAAAGGGAATGCATTATAAGAAGAATCTTTACTTTGAAACTGTTCTTTGCCTTTTTCACACTATGAAACAGCTTTATATTCACACTAAACACTGTTTCAGGGCAAGAGATTGTGTTTTAGACTAAAAGGGAATGCATTATAAGAAGAATCTTTACTTTGAAACTCTGCTCTTTGCCTTTTTCACACTATGAAACAGCTTTGTATTCACACTAAACACTGTTTCAGGGCAAGAGATTGTGTTTTAGACTAAAAGGGAATGCATTATAAGAAGAATCTTTACTTTGAAACTCTGCTCTTTGCCTTTTTCACACTATGAAACAGCTTTGTATTCACACTAAACACTGTTTCAGGGCAAGAGATTGTGTTTTAGACTAAAAGGGAATGCATTATAAGAAGAATCTTTACTTTGAAACTCTGTTCTTTGCCTTTTTAACTCTATGAAACAGCTTTGTATTCACACTAAACACTGTTTCAGGGCAAGAGATTGTGTTTTAGACTAAAAGGGAATGCATTATAAGAAGAATCTTTACTTTGAAACTCTGTTCTTTGCCTTTTTCACACTATGAAACAGCTTTGTATTCACACTAAACACTGTTTCAGGGCAACGGATTGTGTTTTAGACTAAAAGGGAATGCATTATAAGAAGAATCCTTACTTTAAAACTGTGTTCTTTACCTTTTTCACTCTATAAAACAGCTTTGTATTCAACTTAAACACTGTTACAGAGCTAGACATCTTGTTTTTAACCAGACTGAATAACTTACAATATCCTAAGAAAACACATATTTCAAGTGAAAAGAGTTTATCCAGGGCAGAACAAGTTGTTTTAACATGGTTCTAATGTGACCCTTGAAAGTAATTGCAACTCTGTTTTTACACCTCTAACCACAAGGAGGCAACGTTTCCACGCATTACAATTGCCTTATACATAGTTTCAGAGTAAGAAATATTGTTTTTAACCAAACTGAACAACTAAAAGGGAATGCAATATAAGAAGAATCTTTATTTTGAATCTCTGTTCTTTACCTTTTTCAATCTATAAAACAGCTTTGTATTCAACTTAAACACTGTTTCAGGGCAAGAGATTGTGTTTTAGACTACAAGGGAATGCATTATAAGAAAAATCTTTACATTGAAACTCTGTTCTGTGCCTTTTTCACACTATGAAACAGCTTTATATTCAACTTAAACACTGCTTCAGGGCAACGGATTGTGTTTTAAACTAAAAGGGAATGCATTATAAGAAGAATGTTTACTTTGAAACTCTGTTCTTTACCTTTTTCACACAATGAAACAGCTTTATATTCAACTTAAACACTGCTTCAGGGCAACAGATTGTGTTTTAGACTAAAAGGGAATGCATTATAAGAAGAATCTTTACTTTGAAACTCTGTTCTTTACCTTTTTCACACTATGAAACAGCTTTATATTCACCTTAAACACTGTTGCAGGGCAAGAGATCGTGTTTAGACTAAAAGGGAATGCATTATTAGAAGAATCTTTACTTAGAAACTGTTCTTTACCTTTTTCACACTATGAAACAGCTTTGTATTCACCTTAAACACTGTTTCAGGGCAAGAGATTGTGTTTTAGACTAAAAGGGAATGCATTATAAGAAGAATCTTTACTTAGAAACTCTTCTTTACCTTTTTCACACTATGAAACAGCTTTGTATTCACCTTAAACACTGTTTCAGGGCAAGAGATTGTATTTTAGACTAAAAGGGAATGCATTATAAGAAGAATCTTTACTTAGAAACTCTGTTCTTTACCTTTTTCACACTATGAAACAGCTTTGTATTCACCTTAAACACTGTTTCAGGGCAAGAGATTGTGTTTTAGACTAAAAGGGAATGCATTATAAAGAATCTTTACTTTGAAACTCTGTTCTTTACCTTTTTCACACTATGAAACAGCTTTGTATTCACACTAAACACTGTTTCAGGGCAAGAGATTGTGTTTTAGACTACAAGGGAATGCATTATAAGAAGAATCTTTACTTTGAAACTCTGTTCTTTACCTTTTTCACACTATGAAACAGCTTTATATTCAACTTAAACACTGCTTCAGGGCAACAGATTGTGTTTTAGACTAAAAGGGAATGCATTATAAGAAGAATCTTTACTTTGAAACTCTGTTCTTTGCCTTTTTCACACTATGAAACAGCTTTGTATTCACACTAAACACTGTTTCAGGGCAAGAGATTGTGTTTTAGACTACAAGGGAATGCATTATAAGAAGAATCTTTACTTTGAAACTCTGTTCTTTGCCTTTTTCACACTAAGAAACAGCTTTATATTCAACTTAAACACTGCTTCAGGGCAACGGATTGTGTTTTAGACTAAAAGGGAATGCATTATAAGAAGAATCTTTACTTTGAAACTGTTCTTTGCCTTTTTCACACTATGAAACAGCTTTGTATTCACACTAAACACTGTTTCAGGGCAAGAGATTGTGTTTTAGACTAAAAGGGAATGCATTATAAGAAGAATCTTTACTTTGAAACTCTGTTCTTTGCCTTTTTAACTCTATGAAACAGCTTTGTATTCACACTAAACACTGTTTCAGGGCAAGAGATTGTGTTTTAGACTAAAAGGGAATGCATTATAAGAAGAATCTTTACTTTGAAACTCTGTTCTTTGCCTTTTTCACACTATGAAACAGCTTTGTATTCACACTAAACACTGTTTCAGGGCAACGGATTGTGTTTTAGACTAAAAGGGAATGCATTATAAGAAGAATCTTTACTTTGAAACTCTGTTCTTTGCCTTTTTAACACTATGAAACAGCTTTGTATTCACACTAAACACTGTTTCAGGGCAAGAGATTGTGTTTTAGACTAAAAGGGAATGCATTATAAGAAGAATCTTTACTTTGAAACTCTGTTCTTTACCTTTTTCTCACTATGAAACAGCTTTATGTTCATCTTAAACACTGCTTCAGGGCAACAGATTGTGTTTTAGACTAAAAGGGAATGCATTATAAGAAGAATCTTTACTTTGAAACTCTGTTCTTTACCTTTTTCACACAATGAAACAGCTTTATATTCAACTTAAACACTGCTTCAGGGCAACAGATTGTGTTTTAGACTAAAAGGGAATGCATTATAAGAAGAATCTTTACTTTGAAACTCTGTTCTTTGCCTTTTTAACACTATGAAACAGCTTTGTGTTCACACTAAACACTGTTTCAGGGCAAGAGATTGTGTTTTAGACTAAAAGGGAATGCATTATAAGAAGAATCTTTACTTTGAAACTCTGTTCTTTGCCTTTTTCACACTATGAAACAGCTTTGTATTCACACTAAACACTGTTTCAGGGCAACGGATTGTGTTTTAGACTAAAAGGGAATGCATTATAAGAAGAATCCTTACTTTAAAACTGTGTTCTTTACCTTTTTCACTCTATAAAACAGCTTTGTATTCAACTTAAACACTGTTATAGAGCTAGACATCTTGTTTTTAACCAGACTGAATAACTTACAATATCCTAAGAAAACACATATTTCAAGTGAAAAGAGTTTATCCAGGGCAGAACAAGTTGTTTTAACATGGTTCTAATGTGACCCTTGAAAGTAATTGCAACTCTGTTTTTACACCTCTAACCACAAGGAGGCAACGTTTCCACGCATTACAATTGCCTTATACATAGTTTCAGAGTAAGAAATATTGTTTTTAACCAAACTGAACAACTAAAAGGGAATGCAATATAAGAAGAATCTTTATTTTGAATCTCTGTTCTTTACCTTTTTCAATCTATAAAACAGCTTTGTATTCAACTTAAACACTGTTTCAGGGCAAGAGATTGTGTTTTAGACTACAAGGGAATGCATTATAAGAAAAATCTTTACATTGAAACTCTGTTCTTTGCCTTTTTCACACTATGAAACAGCTTTATATTCAACTTAAACACTGCTTCAGGGCAACGGATTGTGTTTTAAACTAAAAGGGAATGCATTATAAGAAGAATGTTTACTTTGAAACTCTGTTCTTTACCTTTTTCACACAATGAAACAGCTTTATATTCAACTTAAACACTGCTTCAGGGCAACAGATTGTGTTTTAGACTAAAAGGGAATGCATTATAAGAAGAATCTTTACTTTGAAACTCTGTTCTTTACCTTTTTCACACTATGAAACAGCTTTATATTCACCTTAAACACTGTTGCAGGGCAAGAGATCGTGTTTAGACTAAAAGGGAATGCATTATTAGAAGAATCTTTACTTAGAAACTGTTCTTTACCTTTTTCACACTATGAAACAGCTTTGTATTCACCTTAAACACTGTTTCAGGGCAAGAGATTGTGTTTTAGACTAAAAGGGAATGCATTATAAGAAGAATCTTTACTTAGAAACTCTTCTTTACCTTTTTCACACTATGAAACAGCTTTGTATTCACCTTAAACACTGTTTCAGGGCAAGAGATTGTATTTTAGACTAAAAGGGAATGCATTATAAGAAGAATCTTTACTTAGAAACTCTGTTCTTTACCTTTTTCACACTATGAAACAGCTTTGTATTCACCTTAAACACTGTTTCAGGGCAAGAGATTGTGTTTTAGACTAAAAGGGAATGCATTATAAAGAATCTTTACTTTGAAACTCTGTTCTTTACCTTTTTCACACTATGAAACAGCTTTGTATTCACACTAAACACTGTTTCAGGGCAAGAGATTGTGTTTTAGACTACAAGGGAATGCATTATAAGAAGAATCTTTACTTTGAAACTCTGTTCTTTACCTTTTTCACACTATGAAACAGCTTTATATTCAACTTAAACACTGCTTCAGGGCAACAGATTGTGTTTTAGACTAAAAGGGAATGCATTATAAGAAGAATCTTTACTTTGAAACTCTGTTCTTTGCCTTTTTCACACTATGAAACAGCTTTGTATTCACACTAAACACTGTTTCAGGGCAAGAGATTGTGTTTTAGACTACAAGGGAATGCATTATAAGAAGAATCTTTACTTTGAAACTCTGTTCTTTGCCTTTTTCACACTAAGAAACAGCTTTATATTCAACTTAAACACTGCTTCAGGGCAACGGATTGTGTTTTAGACTAAAAGGGAATGCATTATAAGAAGAATCTTTACTTTGAAACTGTTCTTTGCCTTTTTCACACTATGAAACAGCTTTGTATTCACACTAAACACTGTTTCAGGGCAAGAGATTGTGTTTTAGACTAAAAGGGAATGCATTATAAGAAGAATCTTTACTTTGAAACTCTGTTCTTTGCCTTTTTAACTCTATGAAACAGCTTTGTATTCACACTAAACACTGTTTCAGGGCAAGAGATTGTGTTTTAGACTAAAAGGGAATGCATTATAAGAAGAATCTTTACTTTGAAACTCTGTTCTTTGCCTTTTTCACACTATGAAACAGCTTTGTATTCACACTAAACACTGTTTCAGGGCAACGGATTGTGTTTTAGACTAAAAGGGAATGCATTATAAGAAGAATCTTTACTTTGAAACTCTGTTCTTTGCCTTTTTAACACTATGAAACAGCTTTGTATTCACACTAAACACTGTTTCAGGGCAAGAGATTGTGTTTTAGACTAAAAGGGAATGCATTATAAGAAGAATCTTTACTTTGAAACTCTGTTCTTTACCTTTTTCTCACTATGAAACAGCTTTATGTTCATCTTAAACACTGCTTCAGGGCAACAGATTGTGTTTTAGACTAAAAGGGAATGCATTATAAGAAGAATCTTTACTTTGAAACTCTGTTCTTTACCTTTTTCACACAATGAAACAGCTTTATATTCAACTTAAACACTGCTTCAGGGCAACAGATTGTGTTTTAGACTAAAAGGGAATGCATTATAAGAAGAATCTTTACTTTGAAACTCTGTTCTTTGCCTTTTTAACACTATGAAACAGCTTTGTATTCACACTAAACACTGTTTCAGGGCAAGAGATTGTGTTTTAGACTAAAAGGGAATGCATTATAAGAAGAATCTTTACTTTGAAACTCTGTTCTTTGCCTTTTTAACACTATGAAACAGCTTTGTATTCACACTAAACACTGTTTCAGGGCAAGAGATTGTGTTTTAGACTAAAAGGGAATGCATTATAAGAAGAATCTTTACTTTGAAACTCTGTTCTTTGCCTTTTTAACACTATGAAACAGCTTTGTATTCACCCTTAACACTGTTTCAGGGCAAGAGATTGTGTTTTAGACTAAAAGGGAATGCATTATAAGAAGAATCTTTACTTTGAAACTCTGTTCTTTGCCTTTTTCACACTATGAAACAGCTTTGTATTCACACTAAACACTGTTTCAGGGCAAGAGATTGTGTTTTAGACTAAAAGGGAATGCATTATAAGAAGAATCTTTACTTTGAAACTCTGCTCTTTGCCTTTTTCACACTATGAAACAGCTTTGTATTCACACTAAACACTGTTTCAGGGCAAGAGATTGTGTTTTAGACTAAAAGGGAATGCATTATAAGAAGAATCCTTACTTTAAAACTGTGTTCTTTACCTTTTTCACACTATGAAACAGCTTTGTATTCAACTTAAACACTGTTACAGAGCTAGACATCTTGTTTTTAACCAGACTGAATAGCTTACAATATCCTAAGAAAACACATATTTCAAGTGAAAAGAGTTTATCCAGGGGAGAACAAGTTGTTTTAACATGGTTCTAATGTGACCCTTGAAAGTAATTGCAACTCTGTTTTTACACCTCTAACCACAAGGAGGCAACGTTTCCACGCATTACAAATGCCTTATACATAGTTTCAGAGTAAGAAATATTGTTTTTAACCAAACTGAACAACTAAAAGGGAATGCAATATAAGAAGAATATTTATTTTGAAACTCTGTTCTTTACCTTTTTCAATCTATAAAACAGCTTTGTATTCAACTTAAACACTGTTTCAGGGCAAGAGATTGTGTTTAGACTACAAGGGAATGCATTATAAGAAAAATCTTTACTTTGAAACTCTGTTCTTTGCCTTTTTCACACTATGAAACAGCTTTATATTCAACTTAAACACTGCTTCAGGGCAACGGATTGTGTTTTAGACTAAAAGGGAATGCATTATAAGAAGAATCTTTACTTTGAAACTCTGTTCTTTACCTTTTTCACACTATGAAACAGCTTTGTATTCACACTAAACACTGTTTCAGGGCAAGAGATTGTGTTTTAGACTAAAAGGGAATGCATTATAAGAAGAATCTTTACTTTGAAACTCTGTTCTTTACCTTTTTCACACTATGAAACAGCTTTATGTTCATCTTAAACACTGCTTCAGGGCAACAGATTGTGTTTTAGACTAAAAGGGAATGCATTATAAGAAGAATCTTTACTTTGAAACTCTGTTCTTTACCTTTTTCTCACTATGAAACAGCTTTATGTTCATCTTAAACACTGCTTCAGGGCAACAGATTGTGTTTTAGACTAAAAGGGAATGCATTATAAGAAGAATCTTTACTTTGAAACTCTGTTCTTTACCTTTTTCACACAATGAAACAGCTTTATATTCAACTTAAACACTGCTTCAGGGCAACAGATTGTGTTTTAGACTAAAAGGGAATGCATTATAAGAAGAATCTTTACTTTGAAACTCTCTTCTTTGCCTTTTTAACACTATGAAACAGCTTTGTATTCACACTAAACACTGTTTCAGGGCAAGAGATTGTGTTTTAGACTAAAAGGGAATGCATTATAAGAAGAATCTTTACTTTGAAACTCTGTTCTTTGCCTTTTTAACACTATGAAACAGCTTTGTATTCACACTAAACACTGTTTCAGGGCAAGAGATTGTGTTTTAGACTAAAAGGGAATGCATTATAAGAAGAATCTTTACTTTGAAACTCTGTTCTTTGCCTTTTTAACACTATGAAACAGCTTTGTATTCACCCTAAACACTGTTTCAGGGCAAGAGATTGTGTTTTAGACTAAAAGGGAATGCATTATAAGAAGAATCTTTACTTTGAAACTCTGTTCTTTGCCTTTTTCACACTATGAAACAGCTTTGTATTCACACTAAACACTGTTTCAGGGCAAGAGATTGTGTTTTAGACTAAAAGGGAATGCATTATAAGAAGAATCTTTACTTTGAAACTCTGTTCTTTGCCTTTTTAACACTATGAAACAGCTTTGTATTCACACTAAACACTGTTTCAGGGCAAGAGATTGTTTTTTATACTAAAAGGGAATGCATTATAAGAAGAATCCTTACTTTAAAACTGTGTTCTTTACCTTTTTCACACTATGAAACAGCTTTGTATTCAACTTAAACACTGTTTCAGAGCTAGACATCTTGTTTTTAACCAGACTGAATAACTTACAATATCCTAAGAAAACACATATTTCAAGTGAAAAGAGTTTATCCAGGGGAGAACAAGTTGTTTTAACATGGTTCTAATGTGACCCTTGAAAGTAATTGCAACTCTGTTTTTACACCTCTAACCACAAGGAGGCAACGTTTCCACGCATTACAATTGCCTTATACATAGTTTCAGAGTAAGAAATATTGTTTTTAACCAAACTGAACAACTAAAAGGGAATGCAATATAAGAAGAATCTTTATTTTGAATCTCTGTTCTTTACCTTTTTCAATCTATAAAACAGCTTTGTATTCAACTTAAACACTGCTTCAGGGCAACGGATTGTGTTTTAAACTAAAAGGGAATGCATTATAAGAAGAATCTTTACTTTGAAACTCTGTTCTTTACCTTTTTCACACTATTAAACAGCTTTGTATTCACCCTAAACACTGTTTCAGGGCAAGAGATTGTGTTTTAGACTACAAGGGAATGCATTATAAGAAGAATCTTTACTTTGAAACTCTGTTCTTTGCCTTTTTCACACTAAGAAACAGCTTTATATTCAACTTAAACACTGCTTCAGGGCAACGGATTGTGTTTTAGACTAAAAGGGAATGCATTATAAGAAGAATCTTTACTTTGAAACTCTGTTCTTTGCCTTTTTAACTCTATGAAACAGCTTTGTATTCACACTAAACACTGTTTCAGGGCAAGAGATTGTGTTTTAGACTAAAAGGGAATGCATTATAAGAAGAATCTTTACTTTGAAACTCTGTTCTTTGCCTTTTTAACACTATGAAACAGCTTTGTATTCACACTAAACACTGTTTCAGGGCAAGAGATTGTGTTTTAGAATACAAGGGAATGCATTATAAGAAGAATCTTACTTTGAAACTCTGTTCTTTACCTTTTTCACACTATGAAACAGCTTTGTATTCAACTTAAACATTGTTTCAGAGCTAGACATCTTGTTTTTAACCAGACTGAATAACTTACAATATCCTAAGAAAACACATATTTCAAGTGAAAAGAGTTTATCCAGGAGAGAAAAATTTGTTTTAACATGGTTCTAATGTGACCCTTGAAAGTAATTGCAACTCTGTTTTTACACCTCTAACCACAAGGAGGCAACGTTTCCACGCATTACAATTGCCTTATACATAGTTTCAGAGTAAGAAATATTGTTTTTAACCAAACTGAACAACTAAAAGGGAATGCAATATAAGAAGAATCTTTATTTTGAAACTCTGTTCTTTACCTTTTTCACTCTATAAAACAGCTTTGTATTCAACTTAAACACTGTTTCAGGGCAAGAGATTGTGTTTTAGACTACAAGGGAATGCATTATAAGAAAAATCTTTACATTGAAACTCTGTTCTTTGCCTTTTTCACACTATGAAACAGCTTTATATTCAACTTAAACACTGCTTCAGGGCAACGGATTGTGTTTTAAACTAAAAGGGAATGCATTATAAGAAGAATGTTTACTTTGAAACTCTGTTCTTTACCTTTTTCACACAATGAAACAGCTTTATATTCAACTTAAACACTGCTTCAGGGCAACAGATTGTGTTTTAGACTAAAAGGGAATGCATTATAAGAAGAATCTTTACTTTGAAACTCTGTTCTTTACCTTTTTCACACTATGAAACAGCTTTATATTCACCTTAAACACTGTTGCAGGGCAAGAGATCGTGTTTAGACTAAAAGGGAATGCATTATTAGAAGAATCTTTACTTAGAAACTGTTCTTTACCTTTTTCACACTATGAAACAGCTTTGTATTCACCTTAAACACTGTTTCAGGGCAAGAGATTGTGTTTTAGACTAAAAGGGAATGCATTATAAGAAGAATCTTTACTTAGAAACTCTTCTTTACCTTTTTCACACTATGAAACAGCTTTGTATTCACCTTAAACACTGTTTCAGGGCAAGAGATTGTATTTTAGACTAAAAGGGAATGCATTATAAGAAGAATCTTTACTTAGAAACTCTGTTCTTTACCTTTTTCACACTATGAAACAGCTTTGTATTCACCTTAAACACTGTTTCAGGGCAAGAGATTGTGTTTTAGACTAAAAGGGAATGCATTATAAAGAATCTTTACTTTGAAACTCTGTTCTTTACCTTTTTCACACTATGAAACAGCTTTGTATTCACACTAAACACTGTTTCAGGGCAAGAGATTGTGTTTTAGACTACAAGGGAATGCATTATAAGAAGAATCTTTACTTTGAAACTCTGTTCTTTACCTTTTTCACACTATGAAACAGCTTTATATTCAACTTAAACACTGCTTCAGGGCAACAGATTGTGTTTTAGACTAAAAGGGAATGCATTATAAGAAGAATCTTTACTTTGAAACTCTGTTCTTTGCCTTTTTCACACTATGAAACAGCTTTGTATTCACACTAAACACTGTTTCAGGGCAAGAGATTGTGTTTTAGACTACAAGGGAATGCATTATAAGAAGAATCTTTACTTTGAAACTCTGTTCTTTGCCTTTTTCACACTAAGAAACAGCTTTATATTCAACTTAAACACTGCTTCAGGGCAACGGATTGTGTTTTAGACTAAAAGGGAATGCATTATAAGAAGAATCTTTACTTTGAAACTGTTCTTTGCCTTTTTCACACTATGAAACAGCTTTGTATTCACACTAAACACTGTTTCAGGGCAAGAGATTGTGTTTTAGACTAAAAGGGAATGCATTATAAGAAGAATCTTTACTTTGAAACTCTGTTCTTTGCCTTTTTAACTCTATGAAACAGCTTTGTATTCACACTAAACACTGTTTCAGGGCAAGAGATTGTGTTTTAGACTAAAAGGGAATGCATTATAAGAAGAATCTTTACTTTGAAACTCTGTTCTTTGCCTTTTTCACACTATGAAACAGCTTTGTATTCACACTAAACACTGTTTCAGGGCAACGGATTGTGTTTTAGACTAAAAGGGAATGCATTATAAGAAGAATCTTTACTTTGAAACTCTGTTCTTTGCCTTTTTAACACTATGAAACAGCTTTGTATTCACACTAAACACTGTTTCAGGGCAAGAGATTGTGTTTTAGACTAAAAGGGAATGCATTATAAGAAGAATCTTTACTTTGAAACTCTGTTCTTTACCTTTTTCTCACTATGAAACAGCTTTATGTTCATCTTAAACACTGCTTCAGGGCAACAGATTGTGTTTTAGACTAAAAGGGAATGCATTATAAGAAGAATCTTTACTTTGAAACTCTGTTCTTTACCTTTTTCACACAATGAAACAGCTTTATATTCAACTTAAACACTGCTTCAGGGCAACAGATTGTGTTTTAGACTAAAAGGGAATGCATTATAAGAAGAATCTTTACTTTGAAACTCTGTTCTTTGCCTTTTTAACACTATGAAACAGCTTTGTATTCACACTAAACACTGTTTCAGGGCAAGAGATTGTGTTTTAGACTAAAAGGGAATGCATTATAAGAAGAATCTTTACTTTGAAACTCTGTTCTTTGCCTTTTTAACACTATGAAACAGCTTTGTATTCACACTAAACACTGTTTCAGGGCAAGAGATTGTGTTTTAGACTAAAAGGGAATGCATTATAAGAAGAATCTTTACTTTGAAACTCTGTTCTTTGCCTTTTTAACACTATGAAACAGCTTTGTATTCACCCTTAACACTGTTTCAGGGCAAGAGATTGTGTTTTAGACTAAAAGGGAATGCATTATAAGAAGAATCTTTACTTTGAAACTCTGTTCTTTGCCTTTTTCACACTATGAAACAGCTTTGTATTCACACTAAACACTGTTTCAGGGCAAGAGATTGTGTTTTAGACTAAAAGGGAATGCATTATAAGAAGAATCTTTACTTTGAAACTCTGCTCTTTGCCTTTTTCACACTATGAAACAGCTTTGTATTCACACTAAACACTGTTTCAGGGCAAGAGATTGTGTTTTAGACTAAAAGGGAATGCATTATAAGAAGAATCCTTACTTTAAAACTGTGTTCTTTACCTTTTTCACACTATGAAACAGCTTTGTATTCAACTTAAACACTGTTACAGAGCTAGACATCTTGTTTTTAACCAGACTGAATAGCTTACAATATCCTAAGAAAACACATATTTCAAGTGAAAAGAGTTTATCCAGGGGAGAACAAGTTGTTTTAACATGGTTCTAATGTGACCCTTGAAAGTAATTGCAACTCTGTTTTTACACCTCTAACCACAAGGAGGCAACGTTTCCACGCATTACAAATGCCTTATACATAGTTTCAGAGTAAGAAATATTGTTTTTAACCAAACTGAACAACTAAAAGGGAATGCAATATAAGAAGAATCTTTATTTTGAAACTCTGTTCTTTACCTTTTTCAATCTATAAAACAGCTTTGTATTCAACTTAAACACTGTTTCAGGGCAAGAGATTGTGTTTAGACTACAAGGGAATGCATTATAAGAAAAATCTTTACTTTGAAACTCTGTTCTTTGCCTTTTTCACACTATGAAACAGCTTTATATTCAACTTAAACACTGCTTCAGGGCAACGGATTGTGTTTTAGACTAAAAGGGAATGCATTATAAGAAGAATCTTTACTTTGAAACTCTGTTCTTTACCTTTTTCACACTATGAAACAGCTTTGTATTCACACTAAACACTGTTTCAGGGCAAGAGATTGTGTTTTAGACTAAAAGGGAATGCATTATAAGAAGAATCTTTACTTTGAAACTCTGTTCTTTACCTTTTTCACACTATGAAACAGCTTTATGTTCATCTTAAACACTGCTTCAGGGCAACAGATTGTGTTTTAGACTAAAAGGGAATGCATTATAAGAAGAATCTTTACTTTGAAACTCTGTTCTTTACCTTTTTCTCACTATGAAACAGCTTTATGTTCATCTTAAACACTGCTTCAGGGCAACAGATTGTGTTTTAGACTAAAAGGGAATGCATTATAAGAAGAATCTTTACTTTGAAACTCTGTTCTTTACCTTTTTCACACAATGAAACAGCTTTATATTCAACTTAAACACTGCTTCAGGGCAACAGATTGTGTTTTAGACTAAAAGGGAATGCATTATAAGAAGAATCTTTACTTTGAAACTCTCTTCTTTGCCTTTTTAACACTATGAAACAGCTTTGTATTCACACTAAACACTGTTTCAGGGCAAGAGATTGTGTTTTAGACTAAAAGGGAATGCATTATAAGAAGAATCTTTACTTTGAAACTCTGTTCTTTGCCTTTTTAACACTATGAAACAGCTTTGTATTCACACTAAACACTGTTTCAGGGCAAGAGATTGTGTTTTAGACTAAAAGGGAATGCATTATAAGAAGAATCTTTACTTTGAAACTCTGTTCTTTGCCTTTTTAACACTATGAAACAGCTTTGTATTCACCCTAAACACTGTTTCAGGGCAAGAGATTGTGTTTTAGACTAAAAGGGAATGCATTATAAGAAGAATCTTTACTTTGAAACTCTGTTCTTTGCCTTTTTCACACTATGAAACAGCTTTGTATTCACACTAAACACTGTTTCAGGGCAAGAGATTGTGTTTTAGACTAAAAGGGAATGCATTATAAGAAGAATCTTTACTTTGAAACTCTGTTCTTTGCCTTTTTAACACTATGAAACAGCTTTGTATTCACACTAAACACTGTTTCAGGGCAAGAGATTGTTTTTTATACTAAAAGGGAATGCATTATAAGAAGAATCCTTACTTTAAAACTGTGTTCTTTACCTTTTTCACACTATGAAACAGCTTTGTATTCAACTTAAACACTGTTTCAGAGCTAGACATCTTGTTTTTAACCAGACTGAATAACTTACAATATCCTAAGAAAACACATATTTCAAGTGAAAAGAGTTTATCCAGGGGAGAACAAGTTGTTTTAACATGGTTCTAATGTGACCCTTGAAAGTAATTGCAACTCTGTTTTTACACCTCTAACCACAAGGAGGCAACGTTTCCACGCATTACAATTGCCTTATACATAGTTTCAGAGTAAGAAATATTGTTTTTAACCAAACTGAACAACTAAAAGGGAATGCAATATAAGAAGAATCTTTATTTTGAATCTCTGTTCTTTACCTTTTTCAATCTATAAAACAGCTTTGTATTCAACTTAAACACTGCTTCAGGGCAACGGATTGTGTTTTAAACTAAAAGGGAATGCATTATAAGAAGAATCTTTACTTTGAAACTCTGTTCTTTACCTTTTTCACACTATTAAACAGCTTTGTATTCACCCTAAACACTGTTTCAGGGCAAGAGATTGTGTTTTAGACTACAAGGGAATGCATTATAAGAAGAATCTTTACTTTGAAACTCTGTTCTTTGCCTTTTTCACACTAAGAAACAGATTTATATTCAACTTAAACACTGCTTCAGGGCAACGGATTGTGTTTTAGACTAAAAGGGAATGCATTATAAGAAGAATCTTTACTTTGAAACTCTGTTCTTTGCCTTTTTAACTCTATGAAACAGCTTTGTATTCACACTAAACACTGTTTCAGGGCAAGAGATTGTGTTTTAGACTAAAAGGGAATGCATTATAAGAAGAATCTTTACTTTGAAACTCTGTTCTTTGCCTTTTTAACACTATGAAACAGCTTTGTATTCACACTAAACACTGTTTCAGGGCAAGAGATTGTGTTTTAGAATACAAGGGAATGCATTATAAGAAGAATCTTACTTTGAAACTCTGTTCTTTACCTTTTTCACACTATGAAACAGCTTTGTATTCAACTTAAACATTGTTTCAGAGCTAGACATCTTGTTTTTAACCAGACTGAATAACTTACAATATCCTAAGAAAACACATATTTCAAGTGAAAAGAGTTTATCCAGGAGAGAAAAATTTGTTTTAACATGGTTCTAATGTGACCCTTGAAAGTAATTGCAACTCTGTTTTTACACCTCTAACCACAAGGAGGCAACGTTTCCACGCATTACAATTGCCTTATACATAGTTTCAGAGTAAGAAATATTGTTTTTAACCAAACTGAACAACTAAAAGGGAATGCAATATAAGAAGAATCTTTATTTTGAAACTCTGTTCTTTACCTTTTTCACTCTATAAAACAGCTTTGTATTCAACTTAAACACTGTTTCAGGGCAAGAGATTGTGTTTTAGACTACAAGGGAATGCATTATAAGAAAAATCTTTACTTTGAAACTCTGTTCTTTGCCTTTTTCACACTATGAAACAGCTTTATATTCAACTTAAACACTGCTTCAGGGCAACGGATTGTGTTTTAGACTAAAAGGGAATGCATTATAAGAAGAATCTTTACTTTGAAACTCTGTTCTTTGCCTTTTTCACACTATGAAACAGCTTTGTATTCACACTAAACACTGTTTCAGGGCAAGAGATTGTGTTTTAGACTAAAAGGGAATGCATTATAAGAAGAATCTTTACTTTGAAACTCTGCTCTTTGCCTTTTTCACACTATGAAACAGCTTTGTATTCACACTAAACACTGTTTCAGGGCAAGAGATTGTGTTTTAGACTAAAAGGGAATGCATTATAAGAAGAATCTTTACTTTGAAACTCTGTTCTTTACCTTTTTCACTCTATAAAACAGCTTTGTATTCAACTTAAACACTGTTTCAGGGCAAGAGATTGTGTTTTAGACTACAAGGGAATGCATTATAAGAAAAATCTTTACTTTGAAACTCTGTTCTTTGCCTTTTTCACACTATGAAACAGCTTTATATTCAACTTAAACACTGCTTCAGGGCAACGGATTGTGTTTTAGACTAAAAGGGAATGCATTATAAGAAGAATCTTTACTTTGAAACTCTGTTCTTTGCCTTTTTAACACTATGAAACAGCTTTGTATTCACACTAAACACTGTTTCAGGGCAAGAGATTGTGTTTTAGACTAAAAGGGAATGCATTATAAGAAGAATCTTTACTTTGAAACTCTGCTCTTAGCCTTTTTCACACTATGAAACAGCTTTGTATTCACACTAAACACTGTTTCAGGGCAAGAGATTGTGTTTTAGACTAAAAGGGAATGCATTATAAGAAGAATCTTTACTTTGAAACTCTGTTCTTTACCTTTTTCTCACTATGAAACAGCTTTATGTTCATCTTAAACACTGCTTCAGGGCAACAGATTGTGTTTTAGACTAAAAGGGAATGCATTATAAGAAGAATCTTTACTTTGAAACTCTGTTCTTTGCCTTTTTAACACTATGAAACAGCTTTGTATTCACATTAAACACTGTTTCAGGGCAAGAGATTGTGTTTTAGACTAAAAGGGAATGCATTATAAGAAGAATCTTTACTTTGAAACTCTGTTCTTTGCCTTTTTAACACTATGAAACAGCTTTGTATTCACACTAAACACTGTTTCAGGGCAAGAGATTGTGTTTTAGACTAAAAGGGAATGCATTATAAGAAGAATCTTTACTTTGAAACTCTGTTCTTTGCCTTTTTCACACTATGAAGCAGCTTTGTATTCACACTAAACACTGTTTCAGGGCAAGAGATTGTGTTTTAGACTAAAAGGGAATGCATTATAAGAAGAATCTTTACTTTGAAACTCTGTTCTTTGCCTTTTTCACACTAAGAAACAGCTTTATATTCAACTCAAACTGCTTCAGGGCAAGAGATTGTGTTTTAGACTAAAAGGGAATGCATTATAAGAAGAATCTTTACTTTGAAACTCTGTTCTTTGCCTTTTTCACACTATGAAACAGCTTTGTATTCACACTAAACACTGTTTCAGGGCAAGAGATTGTGTTTTAGACTAAAAGGGAATGCATTATAAGAAGAATCTTTACTTTGAAACTCTGTTCTTTACCTTTTTCTCACTATGAAACAACTTTATGTTCATCTTAAACACTGCTTCAGGGCAACAGATTGTGTTTTAGACTAAAAGGGAATGCATTATAAGAAGAATCTTTACTTTGAAACTCTGTTCTTTGCCTTTTTAACACTATGAAACAGCTTTGTATTCACACTAAACACTGTTTCAGGGCAAGAGATTGTGTTTTAGACTAAAAGGGAATGCATTATAAGAAGAATCTTTACTTTGAAACTCTGTTCTTTGCCTTTTTCACACTATGAAACAGCTTTATATTCACACTAAACACTGTTTCAGGGCAAGAGATTGTGTTTTAGACTAAAAGGGAATGCATTATAAGAAGAATCTTTACTTTGAAACTCTGCTCTTTGCCTTTTTCACACTATGAAACAGCTTTGTATTCACACTAAACACTGTTTCAGGGCAAGAGATTGTGTTTTAGACTAAAAGGGAATGCATTATAAGAAGAATCTTTACTTTGAAACTGTTCTTTGCCTTTTTAACTCTATGAAACAGCTTTGTATTCACACTAAACACTGTTTCAGGGCAAGAGATTGTGTTTTAGACTAAAAGGGAATGCATTATAAGAAGAATCTTTACTTTGAAACTCTGTTCTTTACCTTTTTCACTCTATAAAACAGCTTTGTATTCAACTTAAACACTGTTTCAGGGCAAGAGATTGTGTTTTAGACTACAAGGGAATGCATTATAAGAAAAATCTTTACTTTGAAACTCTGTTCTTTGCCTTTTTCACACTATGAAACAGCTTTATATTCAACTTAAACACTGCTTCAGGGCAACGGATTGTGTTTTAGACTAAAAGGGAATGCATTATAAGAAGAATCTTTACTTTGAAACTCTGTTCTTTGCCTTTTTAACACTATGAAACAGCTTTGTATTCACACTAAACACTGTTTCAGGGCAAGAGATTGTGTTTTAGACTAAAAGGGAATGCATTATAAGAAGAATCTTTACTTTGAAACTCTGCTCTTAGCCTTTTTCACACTATGAAACAGCTTTGTATTCACACTAAACACTGTTTCAGGGCAAGAGATTGTGTTTTAGACTAAAAGGGAATGCATTATAAGAAGAATCTTTACTTTGAAACTCTGTTCTTTACCTTTTTCTCACTATGAAACAGCTTTATGTTCATCTTAAACACTGCTTCAGGGCAACAGATTGTGTTTTAGACTAAAAGGGAATGCATTATAAGAAGAATCTTTACTTTGAAACTCTGTTCTTTGCCTTTTTAACATTATGAAACAGCTTTGTATTCACATTAAACACTGTTTCAGGGCAAGAGATTGTGTTTTAGACTAAAAGGGAATGCATTATAAGAAGAATCTTTACTTTGAAACTCTGTTCTTTGCCTTTTTAACACTATGAAACAGCTTTGTATTCACACTAAACACTGTTTCAGGGCAAGAGATTGTGTTTTAGACTAAAAGGGAATGCATTATAAGAAGAATCTTTACTTTGAAACTCTGTTCTTTGCCTTTTTCACACTATGAAACAGCTTTGTATTCACACTAAACACTGTTTCAGGGCAAGAGATTGTGTTTTAGACTAAAAGGGAATGCATTATAAGAAGAATCTTTACTTTGAAACTCTGTTCTTTGCCTTTTTAACACTATGAAACAGCTTTGTATTCACACTAAACACTGTTTCAGGGCAAGAGATTGTGTTTTAGAATACAAGGGAATGCATTATAAGAAGAATCTTACTTTGAAACTCTGTTCTTTACCTTTTTCACACTATGAAACAGCTTTGTATTCAACTTAAACATTGTTTCAGAGCTAGACATCTTGTTTTTAACCAGACTGAATAACTTACAATATCCTAAGAAAACACATATTTCAAGTGAAAAGAGTTTATCCAGGAGAGAAAAATTTGTTTTAACATGGTTCTAATGTGACCCTTGAAAGTAATTGCAACTCTGTTTTTACACCTCTAACCACAAGGAGGCAACGTTTCCACGCATTACAATTGCCTTATACATAGTTTCAGAGTAAGAAATATTGTTTTTAACCAAACTGAACAACTAAAAGGGAATGCAATATAAGAAGAATCTTTATTTTGAAACTCTGTTCTTTACCTTTTTCACTCTATAAAACAGCTTTGTATTCAACTTAAACACTGCTTCAGGGCAACGGATTGTGTTTTAGACTAAAAGGGAATGCATTATAAGAAGAATCTTTACTTTGAAACTCTGTTCTTTGCCTTTTTAACACTATGAAACAGCTTTGTATTCACACTAAACACTGTTTCAGGGCAAGAGATTGTGTTTTAGACTAAAAGGGAATGCATTATAAGAAGAATCTTTACTTTGAAACTCTGTTCTTTGCCTTTTTCACACTATGAAACAGCTTTGTATTCACACTAAACACTGTTTCAGGGCAAGAGATTGTGTTTTAGACTAAAAGGGAATGCATTATAAGAAGAATCTTTACTTTGAAACTGTTCTTTACCTTTTTCTCACTATGAGACAGCTTTATGTTCATCTTAAACACTGCTTCAGGGCAACAGATTGTGTTTTAGACTAAAAGGGAATGCATTATAAGAAGAATCTTTACATCGAAACTCTGTTCTTTACCTTTTTCACACTATGAAACAGCTTTATATTCAACTTAAACACTGCTTCAGGGCAAGAGATTGTGTTTTAGACTAAAAGGGAATGCATTATAAGAAGAATCTTTACTTTGAAACTCTGTTCTTTGCCTTTTTAACACTATGAAACAGCGTTGTATTCACACTAAACACTGTTTCAGGGAAAGAGATTGTGTTTTAGACTAAAAGGGAATGCATTATAAGAAGAATCTTTACTTTGAAACTCTGTTCTTTACCTTTTTCTCACTATGAAACAACTTTATGTTCATCTTAAACACTGCTTCAGGGCAACAGATTGTGTTTTAGACTAAAAGGGAATGCATTATAAGAAGAATCTTTACTTTGAAACTCTGTTCTTTGCCTTTTTAACACTATGAAACAGCTTTGTATTCACATTAAACACTGTTTCAGGGCAAGAGATTGTGTTTTAGACTAAAAGGGAATGCATTATAAGAAGAATCTTTACTTTGAAACTCTGTTCTTTGCCTTTTTAACACTATGAAACAGCTTTGTATTCACACTAAACACTGTTTCAGGGCAAGAGATTGTGTTTTAGACTAAAAGGGAATGCATTATAAAGAATCTTTACTTTGAAACTCTGTTCTTTACCTTTTTCACACTATGAAACAGCTTTATATTCAACTTAAACACTGCTTCAGCGCAACAGATTGTGTTTTAGACTAAAAGAGAATGCATTATAAGAAGAATCTTTACTTTGAAACTCTGTTCTTTGCCTTTTTCACACTATGAAACAGCTTTATATTCAACTTAAACACTGCTTCAGGGCAACGGATTGTGTTTTAGACTAAAAGGGAATGCATTATAAGAAGAATCTTTACTTTGAAACTCTGTTCTTTGCCTTTTTAACACTATGAAACAGCTTTGTATTCACACTAAACACTGTTTCAGGGCAAGAGATTGTGTTTTAGACTAAAAGGGAATGCATTATAAGAAGAATCTTTACTTTGAAACTCTGTTCTTTGCCTTTTTCACACTATGAAACAGCTTTGTATTGACACTAAACACTGTTTCAGGGCAAGAGATTGTGTTTTAGACTAAAAGGGAATGCATTATAAGAAGAATCTTTACTTTGAAACTCTGTTCTTTACCTTTTTCTCACTATGAAACAACTTTATGTTCATCTTAAACACTGCTTCAGGGCAACAGATTGTGTTTTAGACTAAAAGGGAATGCATTATAAGAAGAATCTTTACTTTGAAACTCTGTTCTTTGCCTTTTTAACACTATGAAACAGCTTTGTATTCACACTAAACACTGTTTCAGGGCAAGAGATTGTGTTTTAGAATACAAGGGAATGCATTATAAGAAGAATCTTACTTTGAAACTCTGTTCTTTACCTTTTTCACACTATGAAACAGCTTTGTATTCAACTTAAACATTGTTTCAGAGCTAGACATCTTGTTTTTAACCAGACTGAATAACTTACAATATCCTAAGAAAACACATATTTCAAGTGAAAAGAGTTTATCCAGGAGAGAAAAATTTGTTTTAACATGGTTCTAATGTGACCCTTGAAAGTAATTGCAACTCTGTTTTTACACCTCTAACCACAAGGAGGCAACGTTTCCACGCATTACAATTGCCTTATACATAGTTTCAGAGTAAGAAATATTGTTTTTAACCAAACTGAACAACTAAAAGGGAATGCAATATAAGAAGAATCTTTATTTTGAAACTCTGTTCTTTACCTTTTTCACTCTATAAAACAGCTTTGTATTCAACTTAAACACTGCTTCAGGGCAACGGATTGTGTTTTAGACTAAAAGGGAATGCATTATAAGAAGAATCTTTACTTTGAAACTCTGTTCTTTGCCTTTTTCACACTATGAAACAGCTTTGTATTCACACTAAACACTGTTTCAGGGCAAGAGATTGTGTTTTAGACTAAAAGGGAATGCATTATAAGAAGAATCTTTACTTTGAAACTGTTCTTTACCTTTTTCTCACTATGAGACAGCTTTATGTTCATCTTAAACACTGCTTCAGGGCAACAGATTGTGTTTTAGACTAAAAGGGAATGCATTATAAGAAGAATCTTTACATCGAAACTCTGTTCTTTACCTTTTTCACACTATGAAACAGCTTTATATTCAACTTAAACACTGCTTCAGGGCAACGGATTGTGTTTTAGACTAAAAGGGAATGCATTATAAGAAGAATCTTTACTTTGAAACTCTGTTCTTTGCCTTTTTAACACTATGAAACAGCTTTGTATTCACACTAAACACTGTTTCAGGGCAAGAGATTGTGTTTTAGACTAAAAGGGAATGCATTATAAGAAGAATCTTTACTTTGAAACTCTGTTCTTTGCCTTTTTCACACTAAGAAACAGCTTTGTATTCACCTTAAACACTGTTTCAGGGCAAGAGATTGTGTTTTAGACTAAAAGGGAATGCATTATAAAGAATCTTTACTTTGAAACTCTGTTCTTTGCCTTTTTCACACTATGAAACAGCTTTGTATTCACACTAAACACTGTTTCAGGGCAAGAGATTGTGTTTTAGACTACAAGGGAATGCATTATAAGAAGAATCTTTACTTTGAAACTCTGTTCTTTACCTTTTTCTCACTATGAAACAGCTTTATGTTCATCTTAAACTGCTTCAGGGCAACAGATTGTGTTTTAGACTAAAAGGGAATGCATTATAAGAAGAATCTTTACTTTGAAACTCTGTTCTTTACCTTTTTCACACTATGAAACAGCTTTATATTCAACTTAAACACTGCTTCAGGGCAAGAGATTGTGTTTTAGACTACAAGGGAATGCATTATAAGAAGAATCTTTACTTTGAAACTCTGTTCTTTGCCTTTTTAACACTATGAAACAGCTTTGTATTCACACTAAACACTGTTTCAGGGCAAGAGATTGTGTTTTAGACTAAAAGGGAATGCATTATAAGAAGAATCTTTACGTTGAAACTCTGTTCTTTGCCTTTTTAACACTATGAAACAGCTTTGTATTCACACTAAACACTGTTTCAGGGCAAGAGATTGTGTTTTAGACTAAAAGGGAATGCATTATAAGAAGAATCTTTACTTTGAAACTCTGTTCTTTGCCTTTTTCACACTATGAAACAGCTTTGTATTCACACTAAACACTGTTTCAGGGCAAGAGATTGTGTTTTAGACTAAAAGGGAATGCATTATAAGAAGAATCTTTACTTTGAAACTGTTCTTTGCCTTTTTAACACTATGAAACAGTTTTGTATTCACACTAAACACTGTTTCAGGGCAAGAGATTGTGTTTTAGACTAAAAGGGAATGCATTATAAGAAGAATCTTTACTTTGAAACTCTGTTCTTTGCCTTTTTAACACTATGAAACAGCTTTGTATTCACACTAAACACTGTTTCAGGGCAAGAGATTGTGTTTTAGAATACAAGGGAATGCATTATAAGAAGAATCTTACTTTGAAACTCTGTTCTTTACCTTTTTCACACTATGAAACAGCTTTGTATTCAACTTAAACATTGTTTCAGAGCTAGACATCTTGTTTTTAACCAGACTGAATAACTTACAATATCCTAAGAAAACACATATTTCAAGTGAAAAGAGTTTATCCAGGAGAGAAAAATTTGTTTTAACATGTTTCTAATGTTACCCTTGAAAGTAATTGCAACTCTGTTTTTACACCTCTAACCACAAGGAGGCAACGTTTCCACGCATTACAATTGCCTTATACAAAGTTTCAGAGTAAGAAATATTGTTTTTAACCAAACTGAACAACTAAAAGGGAATGCAATATAAGAAGAATCTTTATTTTGAAACTCTGTTCTTTACCTTTTTCACTCTATAAAACAGCTTTGTATTCAACTTAAACACTGTTTCAGGGCAAGAGATTGTGTTTTAGACTACAAGGGAATGCATTATAAGAAAAATCTTTACTTTGAAACTCTGTTCTTTGCCTTTTTCACACTATGAAACAGCTTTATATTCAACTTAAACACTGCTTCAGGGCAACGGATTGTGTTTTAGACTAAAAGGGAATGCATTATAAGAAGAATCCTTACTTTAAAACTGTGTTCTTTACCTTTTTCACACTATGAAACAGCTTTGTATTCAACTTAAACACTGTTTCAGGGCAAGAGATTGTGTTTTAGACTACAAGGGAATGCATTATAAGAAGAATCTTTACTTTGAAACTCTGTTCTTTACCTTTTTCTCACTATGAAACAGCTTTATGTTCATCTTAAACTGCTTCAGGGCAACAGATTGTGTTTTAGACTAAAAGGGAATGCATTATAAGAAGAATCTTTACTTTGAAACTCTGTTCTTTACCTTTTTCACACTATGAAACAGCTTTATATTCAACTTAAACACTGCTTCAGGGCAAGAGATTGTGTTTTAGACTACAAGGGAATGCATTATAAGAAGAATCTTTACTTTGAAACTCTGTTCTTTGCCTTTTTAACACTATGAAACAGCTTTGTATTCACACTAAACACTGTTTCAGGGCAAGAGATTGTGTTTTAGACTAAAAGGGAATGCATTATAAGAAGAATCTTTACTTTGAAACTCTGTTCTTTGCCTTTTTAACACTATGAAACAGCTTTGTATTCACACTAAACACTGTTTCAGGGCAAGAGATTGTGTTTTAGACTAAAAGGGAATGCATTATAAGAAGAATCTTTACTTTGAAACTCTGTTCTTTGCCTTTTTCACACTATGAAACAGCTTTGTATTCACACTAAACACTGTTTCAGGGCAAGAGATTGTGTTTTAGACTAAAAGGGAATGCATTATAAGAAGAATCTTTACTTTGAAACTGTTCTTTGCCTTTTTAACACTATGAAACAGTTTTGTATTCACACTAAACACTGTTTCAGGGCAAGAGATTGTGTTTTAGACTAAAAGGGAATGCATTATAAGAAGAATCTTTACTTTGAAACTGTTCTTTGCCTTTTTAACACTATGAAACAGTTTTGTATTCACACTAAACACTGTTTCAGGGCAAGAGATTGTGTTTTAGACTAAAAGGGAATGCATTATAAAGAATCTTTACTTTGAAACTCTGTTCTTTACCTTTTTCTCACTATGAAACAGCTTTATGTTCATCTTAAACTGCTTCAGGGCAACAGATTGTGTTTTAGACTAAAAGGGAATGCATTATAAGAAGAATCTTTACTTTGAAACTCTGTTCTTTACCTTTTTCACACTATGAAACAGCTTTGTATTCACACTAAACACTGTTTCAGGGCAAGAGATTGTGTTTTAGACTAAAAGGGAATGCATTATAAGAAGAATCTTTACTTTGAAACTCTGTTCTTTACCTTTTTCACACTATTAAACAGCTTTGTATTCACCCTAAACACTGTTTCAGGGCAAGAGATTGTGTTTTAGACTACAAGGGAATGCATTATAAGAAGAATCTTTACTTTGAAACTCTGTTCTTTGCCTTTTTCACACTAAGAAACAGCTTTATATTCACACTAAACACTGTTTCAGGGCAAGAGATTGTGTTTTAGACTAAAAGGGAATGCATTATAAGAAGAATCTTTACTTTGAAACTCTGTTCTTTGCCTTTTTAACACTATGAAACAGCTTTGTATTCACACTAAACACTGTTTCAGGGCAAGAGATTGTGTTTTAGAATACAAGGGAATGCATTATAAGAAGAATCTTACTTTGAAACTCTGTTCTTTACCTTTTTCACACTATGAAACAGCTTTGTATTCAACTTAAACATTGTTTCAGAGCTAGACATCTTGTTTTTAACCAGACTGAATAACTTACAATATCCTAAGAAAACACATATTTCAAGTGAAAAGAGTTTATCCAGGAGAGAAAAATTTGTTTTAACATGGTTCTAATGTGACCCTTGAAAGTAATTGCAACTCTGTTTTTACACCTCTAACCACAAGGAGGCAACGTTTCCACGCATTACAATTGCCTTATAAATAGTTTCAGAGTAAGAAATATTGTTTTTAACCAAACTGAACAACTAAAAGGGAATGCAATATAAGAAGAATCTTTATTTTGAAACTCTGTTCTTTACCTTTTTCACTCTATAAAACAGCTTTGTATTCAACTTAAACACTGCTTCAGGGCAACGGATTGTGTTTTAGACTAAAAGGGAATGCATTATAAGAAGAATCTTTACTTTGAAACTCTGTTCTTTGCCTTTTTCACACTAAGAAACAGCTTTGTATTCACCTTAAACACTGTTTCAGGGCAAGAGATTGTGTTTTAGACTAAAAGGGAATGCATTATAAAGAATCTTTACTTTGAAACTCTGTTCTTTGCCTTTTTCACACTATGAAACAGCTTTGTATTCACACTAAACACTGTTTCAGGGCAAGAGATTGTGTTTTAGACTACAAGGGAATGCATTATAAGAAGAATCTTTACTTTGAAACTCTGTTCTTTACCTTTTTCTCACTATGAAACAGCTTTATGTTCATCTTAAACTGCTTCAGGGCAAGAGATTGTGTTTTAGACTACAAGGGAATGCATTATAAGAAGAATCTTTACTTTGAAACTCTGTTCTTTGCCTTTTTAACACTATGAAACAGCTTTGTATTCACACTAAACACTGTTTCAGGGCAAGAGATTGTGTTTTAGACTAAAAGGGAATGCATTATAAGAAGAATCTTTACTTTGAAACTCTGTTCTTTGCCTTTTTAACACTATGAAACAGCTTTGTATTCACACTAAACACTGTTTCAGGGCAAGAGATTGTGTTTTAGACTAAAAGGGAATGCATTATAAGAAGAATCTTTACTTTGAAACTCTGTTCTTTGCCTTTTTCACACTATGAAACAGCTTTGTATTCACACTAAACACTGTTTCAGGGCAAGAGATTGTGTTTTAGACTAAAAGGGAATGCATTATAAGAAGAATCTTTACTTTGAAACTGTTCTTTGCCTTTTTAACACTATGAAACAGTTTTGTATTCACACTAAACACTGTTTCAGGGCAAGAGATTGTGTTTTAGACTAAAAGGGAATGCATTATAAAGAATCTTTACTTTGAAACTCTGTTCTTTACCTTTTTCTCACTATGAAACAGCTTTATGTTCATCTTAAACTGCTTCAGGGCAACGGATTGTGTTTTAGACTAAAAGGGAATGCATTATAAGAAGAATCTTTACTTTGAAACTCTGTTCTTTGCCTTTTTAACACTATGAAACAGCTTTGTATTCACACTAAACACTGTTTCAGGGCAAGAGATTGTGTTTTAGACTAAAAGGGAATGCATTATAAGAAGAATCTTTACTTTGAAACTCTGTTCTTTGCCTTTTTCACACTATGAAGCAGCTTTGTATTCACACTAAACACTGTTTCAGGGCAAGAGATTGTGTTTTAGACTAAAAGGGAATGCATTATAAGAAGAATCTTTACTTTGAAACTCTGTTCTTTGCCTTTTTCACACTAAGAAACAGCTTTATATTCAACTCAAACTGCTTCAGGGCAAGAGATTGTGTTTTAGACTAAAAGGGAATGCATTATAAGAAGAATCTTTACTTTGAAACTCTGTTCTTTGCCTTTTTCACACTATGAAACAGCTTTATATTCACACTAAACACTTTTTCAGGGCAAGAGATTGTGTTTTAGACTAAAAGGGAATGCATTTTTGAAGAATCTTTACTTTGAAACTCTGTTCTTTGCCTTTTTCACACTATGAAACAGCTTTGTATTCACACTAAACACTGTTTCAGGGCAAGAGATTGTGTTTTAGACTAAAAGGGAATGCATTATAAAGAATCTTTACTTTGAAACTCTGTTCTTTGCCTTTTTCACACTATGAAACAGCTTTGTATTCACACTAAACACTGTTTCAGGGCAAGAGATTGTGTTTTAGACTACAAGGGAATGCATTATAAGAAGAATCTTTACTTTGAAACTCTGTTCTTTACCTTTTTCTCACTATGAAACAGCTTTATATTCAACTTAAACACTGCTTCAGGGCAACAGATTGTGTTTTAGACTAAAAGGGAATGCATTATAAGAAGAATCTTTACTTTGAAACTCTGTTCTTTGCCTTTTTAACACTATGAAACAGCTTTGTATTCACACTAAACACTGTTTCAGGGCAAGAGATTGTGTTTTAGACTAAAAGGGAATGCATTATAAGAAGAATCTTTACTTTGAAACTCTGTTCTTTACCTTTTTCAGACTATTAAACAGCTTTGTATTCACCCTAAACACTGTTTCAGGGCAAGAGATTGTGTTTTAGACTACAAGGGAATGCATTATAAGAAGAATCTTTACTTTGAAACTCTGTTCTTTGCCTTTTTCACACTAAGAAACAGCTTTATATTCAACTTAAACACTGCTTCAGGGCAACGGATTGTGTTTTACACTAAAAGGGAATGCATTATAAGAAGAATCTTTACTTTGAAACTCTGTTCTTTGCCTTTTTAACACTATGAAACAGCCTTGTATTCACACTAAACACTGTTTCAGGGCAAGAGATTGTGTTTTAGACTAAAAGGGAATGCATTATAAGAAGAATCTTTACTTTGAAACTCTGTTCTTTGCCTTTTTCACACTATGAAACAGCTTTGTATTCACACTAAACACTGTTTCAGGGCAAGAGATTGTGTTTTAGACTAAAAGGGAATGCATTATAAGAAGAATCTTTACTTTGAAACTGTTCTTTGCCTTTTTAACACTATGAAACAGTTTTGTATTCACACTAAACACTGTTTCAGGGCAAGAGATTGTGTTTTAGACTAAAAGGGAATGCATTATAAAGAATCTTTACTTTGAAACTCTGTTCTTTACCTTTTTCTCACTATGAAACAGCTTTATGTTCATCTTAAACTGCTTCAGGGCAACAGATTGTGTTTTAGACTAAAAGGGAATGCATTATAAGAAGAATCTTTACTTTGAAACTCTGTTCTTTACCTTTTTCACACTATGAAACAGCTTTATATTCAACTTAAACACTGCTTCAGGGCAACAGATTGTGTTTTAGACTAAAAGGGAATGCATTATAAGAAGAATCTTTACTTTGAAACTCTGTTCTTTGCCTTTTTTACACTATGAAACAGCTTTGTATTCACACTAAACACTGTTTCAGGGCAAGAGATTGTGTTTTAGACTACAAGGGAATGCATTATAAGAAGAATCTTTACTTTGAAACTCTGTTCTTTACCTTTTTCTCACTATGAAACAGCTTTATATTCAACTTAAACACTGTTTCAGGGCAAGAGATTGTGTTTTAGACTACAAGGGAATGCATTATAAGAAGAATCTTTACTTTGAAACTCTGTTCTTTGCCTTTTTCACACTAAGAAACAGCTTTATATTCAACTTAAACACTGCTTCAGGGCAACGGATTGTGTTTTAGACTAAAAGGGAATGCATTATAAGAAGAATCTTTACTTTGAAACTGTTCTTTGCCTTTTTCACACTATGAAACAGCTTTATATTCACACTAAACACTGTTTCAGGGCAAGAGATTGTGTTTTAGACTAAAAGGGAATGCATTATAAGAAGAATCTTTACTTTGAAACTCTGCTCTTTGCCTTTTTCACACTATGAAACAGCTTTGTATTCACACTAAACACTGTTTCAGGGCAAGAGATTGTGTTTTAGACTAAAAGGGAATGCATTATAAGAAGAATCTTTACTTTGAAACTCTGTTCTTTGCCTTTTTAACTCTATGAAACAGCTTTGTATTCACACTAAACACTGTTTCAGGGCAAGAGATTGTGTTTTAGACTAAAAGGGAATGCATTATAAAAAGAATCTTTACTTTGAAACTCTGTTCTTTGCCTTTTTCACACTATGAAACAGCTTTGTATTCACACTAAACACTGTTTCAGGGCAACGGATTGTGTTTTAGACTAAAAGGGAATGCATTATAAGAAGAATCCTTACTTTAAAACTGTGTTCTTTACCTTTTTCACTCTATAAAACAGCTTTGTATTCAACTTAAACACTGTTACAGAGCTAGACATCTTGTTTTTAACCAGTCTGAATAACTTACAATATCCTAAGAAAACACATATTTCAAGTGAAAAGAGTTTATCCAGGGGAGAACAAGTTGTTTTAACATGGTTCTAATGTGACCCTTGAAAGTAATTGCAACTCTGTTTTTACACCTCTAACCACAAGGAGGCAACGTTTCCACGCATTACAATTGCCTTATACATAGTTTCAGAGTAAGAAATATTGTTTTTAACCAAACTGAACAACTAAAAGGGAATGCAATATAAGAAGAATCTTTATTTTGAATCTCTGTTCTTTACCTTTTTCAATCTATAAAACAGCTTTGTATTCAACTTAAACACTGCTTCAGGGCAACGGATTGTGTTTTAAACTAAAAGGGAATGCATTATAAGAAGAATCTTTACTTTGAAACTCTGTTCTTTACCTTTTTCACACTATTAAACAGCTTTGTATTCACCCTAAACACTGTTTCAGGGCAAGAGATTGTGTTTTAGACTACAAGGGAATGCATTATAAGAAGAATCTTTACTTTGAAACTCTGTTCTTTGCCTTTTTCACACTAAGAAACAGCTTTATATTCAACTTAAACACTGCTTCAGGGCAACGGATTATGTTTTAGAATAAAAGGGAATGCATTATAAGAAGAATCTTTACTTTGAAACTCTATTCTTTGCCTTTTTAATACTATGAAACAGCTTTGTATTCACACTAAACACTGTTTCAGGGCAAGAGATTGTGTTTTAGACTAAAAGGGAATGCATTTTTGAAGAATCTTTACTTTGAAACTCTGTTCTTTGCCTTTTTCACACTATGAAACAGCTTTGTATTCACACTAAACACTGTTTCAGGGCAAGAGATTGTGTTTTAGACTACAAGGGAATGCATTATGAGAAGAATCTTTACTTTGAAACTCTGTTCTTTGCCTTTTTAACACTAAGAAACAGCTTTGTATTCACACTAAACACTGTTTCAGGGCAAGAGATTGTGTTTTAGACTACAAGGGAATGCATTATAAGAAGAATCTTTACTTTGAAACTCTGTTCTTTACCTTTTTCTCACTATGAAACAGCTTTATATTCAACTTAAACACTGTTTCAGGGCAAGAGATTGTGTTTTAGACTACAAGGGAATGCATTATAAGAAGAATCTTTACTTTGAAACTCTGTTCTTTGCCTTTTTTACACTAAGAAACAGCTTTATATTCAACTTAAACACTGCTTCAGGGCAACGGATTGTGTTTTAGACTAAAAGGGAATGCATTATAAGAAGAATCTTTACTTTGAAACTCTGTTCTTTGCCTTTTTCACACTATGAAACAGCTTTGTATTCACACTAAACACTGTTTCAGGGCAAGAGATTGTGTTTTAGACTACAAGGGAATGCATTATAAGAAGAATCTTTACTTTGAAACTCTGTTCTTTACCTTTTTCACACTATGAAACAGCTTTATATTCAACTTAAACACTGCTTCAGGGCAACAGATTGTGTTTTAGACTAAAAGGGAATGCATTATAAGAAGAATCTTTACTTTGAAACTCTGTTCTTTGCCTTTTTAACACTATGAAACAGCTTTGTATTCACACTAAACACTGTTTCAGGGCAAGAGATTGTGTTTTAGACTAAAAGGGAATGCATTATAAGAAGAATCTTTACTTTGAAACTCTGTTCTTTACCTTTTTCACACTATGAAACAGCTTTATATTCAACTTAAACACTGCTTCAGGGCAACAGATTGTGTTTTATACTAAAAGGGAATGCATTATAAGAAGAATCTTTACTTTGAAACTCTGTTCTTTGCCTTTTTAACTCTATGAAACAGCTTTGTATTCACACTAAACACTGTTTCAGGGCAAGAGATTGTGTTTTAGACTAAAAGGGAATGCATTATAAAAAGAATCTTTACTTTGAAACTCTGTTCTTTGCCTTTTTAACTCTATGAAACAGCTTTGTATTCACACTAAACACTGTTTCAGGGCAAGAGATTGTGTTTTAGACTAAAAGGGAATGCATTATAAGAAGAATCTTTACTTTGAAACTCTGTTCTTTACCTTTTTCACACTATGAAACAGCTTTATATTCAACTTAAACACTGCTTCAGGGCAACAGATTGTGTTTTAGACTAAAAGGGAATGCATTATAAGAAGAATCTTTACTTTGAAACTCTGTTCTTTGCCTTTTTAACACTATGAAACAGCTTTGTATTCACACTAAACACTGTTTCAGGGCAAGAGATTGTGTTTTAGACTAAAAGGGAATGCATTATAAGAAGAATCTTTACTTTGAAACTCTGTTCTTTACCTTTTTCAAACTATGAAACAGCTTTATATTCAACTTAAACACTGCTTCAGGGCAACAGATTGTGTTTTATACTAAAAGGGAATGCATTATAAGAAGAATCTTTACTTTGAAACTCTGTTCTTTGCCTTTTTAACTCTATGAAACAGCTTTGTATTCACACTAAACACTGTTTCAGGGCAAGAGATTGTGTTTTAGACTAAAAGGGAATGCATTATAAGAAGAATCTTTACTTTGAAACTCTGTTCTTTACCTTTTTCACACTATGAAACAGCTTTATATTCAACTTAAACACTGCTTCAGGGCAACAGATTGTGTTTTAGACTAAAAGGGAATGCATTATAAGAAGAATCTTTACTTTGAAACTCTGTTCTTTACCTTTTTCACACTATGAAACAGCTTTATATTCAACTTAAACACTGCTTCAGGGCAAGAGATTGTGTTTTAGACTAAAAGGGAATGCATTATAAGAAGAATCTTTACTTTGAAACTCTGTTCTTTGCCTTTTTCACACTATGAAACAGCTTTGTATTCACACTAAACACTGTTTCAGGGCAAGAGATTGTGTTTTAGACTAAAAGGGAATGCATTATAAGAAGAATCTTTACTTTGAAACTCTGCTCTTTGCCTTTTTCACACTATGAAACAGCTTTGTATTCACACTAAACACTGTTTCAGGGCAAGAGATTGTGTTTTAGACTAAAAGGGAATGCATTATAAGAAGAATCTTTACTTTGAAACTGTTCTTTGCCTTTTTAACTCTATGAAACAGCTTTGTATTCACACTAAACACTGTTTCAGGGCAAGAGATTGTGTTTTAGACTAAAAGGGAATGCATTATAAGAAGAATCTTTACTTTGAAACTCTGTTCTTTACCTTTTTCTCACTATGAAACAGCTTTATGTTCATCTTAAACTGCTTCAGGGCAACGGATTGTGTTTTAGACTAAAAGGGAATGCATTATAAGAAGAATCTTTACTTTGAAACTGTTCTTTGCCTTTTTCACACTATGAAACAGCTTTATATTCACACTAAACACTGTTTCAGGGCAAGAGATTGTGTTTTAGACTAAAAGGGAATGCATTATAAGAAGAATCTTTACTTTGAAACTCTGCTCTTTGCCTTTTTCACACTATGAAACAGCTTTGTATTCACACTAAACATTGTTTCAGGGCAAGAGATTGTGTTTTAGACTAAAAGGGAATGCATTATAAGAAGAATCTTTACTTTGAAACTCTGTTCTTAGCCTTTTTAACTTTATGAAACAGCTTTGTATTCACACTAAACACTGTTTCAGGGCAAGAGATTGTGTTTTAGACTAAAAGGGAATGCATTATAAGAAGAATCTTTACTTTGAAACTCTGTTCTTTGCCTTTTTCACACTATGAAACAGCTTTGTATTCACACTAAACACTGTTTCAGGGCAAGAGATTGTGTTTTAGACTACAAGGGAATGCATTATAAGAAGAATCTTTACTTTGAAACTCTGTTCTTTGCCTTTTTTACACTAAGAAACAGCTTTATATTCAACTTAAACACTGCTTCAGGGCAACGGATTGTGTTTTAGACTAAAAGGGAATGCATTATAAGAAGAATCTTTACTTTGAAACTCTGTTCTTTGCCTTTTTCACACTATGAAACAGCTTTGTATTCACACTAAACACTGTTTCAGGGCAAGAGATTGTGTTTTAGACTACAAGGGAATGCATTATAAGAAGAATCTTTACTTTGAAACTCTGTTCTTTACCTTTTTCACACTATGAAACAGCTTTATATTCAACTTAAACACTGCTTCAGGGCAACAGATTGTGTTTTAGACTAAAAGGGAATGCATTATAAGAAGAATCTTTACTTTGAAACTCTGTTCTTTGCCTTTTTAACACTATGAAACAGCTTTGTATTCACACTAAACACTGTTTCAGGGCAAGAGATTGTGTTTTAGACTAAAAGGGAATGCATTATAAGAAGAATCTTTACTTTGAAACTCTGTTCTTTACCTTTTTCACACTATGAAACAGCTTTATATTCAACTTAAACACTGCTTCAGGGCAACAGATTGTGTTTTATACTAAAAGGGAATGCATTATAAGAAGAATCTTTACTTTGAAACTCTGTTCTTTGCCTTTTTAACTCTATGAAACAGCTTTGTATTCACACTAAACACTGTTTCAGGGCAAGAGATTGTGTTTTAGACTAAAAGGGAATGCATTATAAAAAGAATCTTTACTTTGAAACTCTGTTCTTTGCCTTTTTAACTCTATGAAACAGCTTTGTATTCACACTAAACACTGTTTCAGGGCAAGAGATTGTGTTTTAGACTAAAAGGGAATGCATTATAAGAAGAATCTTTACTTTGAAACTCTGTTCTTTACCTTTTTCACACTATGAAACAGCTTTATATTCAACTTAAACACTGCTTCAGGGCAACAGATTGTGTTTTAGACTAAAAGGGAATGCATTATAAGAAGAATCTTTACTTTGAAACTCTGTTCTTTGCCTTTTTAACACTATGAAACAGCTTTGTATTCACACTAAACACTGTTTCAGGGCAAGAGATTGTGTTTTAGACTAAAAGGGAATGCATTATAAGAAGAATCTTTACTTTGAAACTCTGTTCTTTACCTTTTTCAAACTATGAAACAGCTTTATATTCAACTTAAACACTGCTTCAGGGCAACAGATTGTGTTTTATACTAAAAGGGAATGCATTATAAGAAGAATCTTTACTTTGAAACTCTGTTCTTTGCCTTTTTAACTCTATGAAACAGCTTTGTATTCACACTAAACACTGTTTCAGGGCAAGAGATTGTGTTTTAGACTAAAAGGGAATGCATTATAAGAAGAATCTTTACTTTGAAACTCTGTTCTTTACCTTTTTCACACTATGAAACAGCTTTATATTCAACTTAAACACTGCTTCAGGGCAACAGATTGTGTTTTAGACTAAAAGGGAATGCATTATAAGAAGAATCTTTACTTTGAAACTCTGTTCTTTACCTTTTTCACACTATGAAACAGCTTTATATTCAACTTAAACACTGCTTCAGGGCAAGAGATTGTGTTTTAGACTAAAAGGGAATGCATTATAAGAAGAATCTTTACTTTGAAACTCTGTTCTTTGCCTTTTTCACACTATGAAACAGCTTTGTATTCACACTAAACACTGTTTCAGGGCAAGAGATTGTGTTTTAGACTAAAAGGGAATGCATTATAAGAAGAATCTTTACTTTGAAACTCTGCTCTTTGCCTTTTTCACACTATGAAACAGCTTTGTATTCACACTAAACACTGTTTCAGGGCAAGAGATTGTGTTTTAGACTAAAAGGGAATGCATTATAAGAAGAATCTTTACTTTGAAACTGTTCTTTGCCTTTTTAACTCTATGAAACAGCTTTGTATTCACACTAAACACTGTTTCAGGGCAAGAGATTGTGTTTTAGACTAAAAGGGAATGCATTATAAGAAGAATCTTTACTTTGAAACTCTGTTCTTTACCTTTTTCTCACTATGAAACAGCTTTATGTTCATCTTAAACTGCTTCAGGGCAACGGATTGTGTTTTAGACTAAAAGGGAATGCATTATAAGAAGAATCTTTACTTTGAAACTGTTCTTTGCCTTTTTCACACTATGAAACAGCTTTATATTCACACTAAACACTGTTTCAGGGCAAGAGATTGTGTTTTAGACTAAAAGGGAATGCATTATAAGAAGAATCTTTACTTTGAAACTCTGCTCTTTGCCTTTTTCACACTATGAAACAGCTTTGTATTCACACTAAACATTGTTTCAGGGCAAGAGATTGTGTTTTAGACTAAAAGGGAATGCATTATAAGAAGAATCTTTACTTTGAAACTCTGTTCTTAGCCTTTTTAACTTTATGAAACAGCTTTGTATTCACACTAAACACTGTTTCAGGGCAAGAGATTGTGTTTTAGACTAAAAGGGAATGCATTATAAGAAGAATCTTTACTTTGAAACTCTGTTCTTTGCCTTTTTCACACTATGAAACAGCTTTGTATTCACACTAAACACTGTTTCAGGGCAAGAGATTGTGTTTTAGACTACAAGGGAATGCATTATAAGAAGAATCTTTACTTTGAAACTCTGTTCTTTACCTTTTTCTCACTATGAAACAGCTTTATGTTCATCTTAAACTGCTTCAGGGCAACAGATTGTGTTTTAGACTAAAAGGGAATGCATTATAAGAAGAAACTTTACTTTGAAACTCTGTTCTTTGCCTTTTTCACACTATGAAACAGCTTTATATACAACTGAAACACTGCTTCAGGGCAACAGATTGTGTTTTAGACTAAAAGGGAATGCATTATAAGAAGAATCTTTACTTTGAAACTCTGTTCTTTGCCTTTTTCACACTATGAAACAGCTTTGTATTCACACTAAACACTGTTTCAGGGCAAGAGATTGTGTTTTAGACTACAAGGGAATGCATTATAAGAAGAATCTTTACTTTGAAACTCTGTTCTTTACCTTTTTCTCACTATGAAACAGCTTTATATTCAACTTAAACACTGTTTCAGGGCAAGAGATTGTGTTTTAGACTAAAAGGGAATGCATTTTTGAAGAATCTTTACTTTGAAACTCTGTTCTTTGCCTTTTTCACACTATGAAACAACTTTGTATTCACACTAAACACTGTTTCAGGGCAAGAGATTGTGTTTTAGACTACAAGGGAATGCATTATGAGAAGAATCTTTACTTTGAAACTCTGTTCTTTGCCTTTTTCACACTATGAAACAGCTTTGTATTCACACTAAACACTGTTTCAGGGCAAGAGATTGTGTTTTAGACTAAAAGGGAATGCATTATAAGAAGAATCTTTACTTTGAAACTGTTCTTTGCCTTTTTAACACTATGAAACAGTTTTGTATTCACACTAAACACTGTTTCAGGGCAAGAGATTGTGTTTTAGACTAAAAGGGAATGCATTATAAAGAATCTTTACTTTGAAACTCTGTTCTTTGCCTTTTTAACACTATGAAACAGCTTTGTATTCACACTAAACACTGTTTCAGGGCAAGAGATTGTGTTTTAGACTAAAAGGGAATGCATTATAAGAAGAATCTTTACTTTGAAACTCTGTTCTTTGCCTTTTTCACACTATGAAACAGCTTTATATTCACACTAAACACTGTTTCAGGGCAAGAAATTGTGTTTTAGACTAAAAGGGAATGCATTATAAGAAGAATCTTTACTTTGAAACTCTGTTCTTTGCCTTTTTAACACTATGAAACAGCTTTGTATTCACACTAAACACTGTTTCAGGGCAAGAGATTGTGTTTTAGACTAAAAGGGAATGCATTATAAGAAGAATCTTTACTTTGAAACTCTGTTCTTTACCTTTTTCACACTATTAAACAGCTTTGTATTCACCCTAAACACTGTTTCAGGGCAAGAGATTGTGTTTTAGACTACAAGGGAATGCATTATAAGAAGAATCTTTACTTTGAAACTCTGTTCTTTGCCTTTTTCACACTAAGAAACAGCTTTATATTCAACTTAAACACTGCTTCAGGGCAACGGATTGTGTTTTAGACTAAAAGGGAATGCATTATAAGAAGAATCTTTACTTTGAAACTCTGTTCTTTGCCTTTTTAACACTATGAAACAGCTTTGTATTCACACTAAACACTGTTTCAGGGCAAGAGATTGTGTTTTAGACTAAAAGGGAATGCATTTTTGAAGAATCTTTACTTTGAAACTCTGTTCTTTGCCTTTTTCACACTATGAAACAGCTTTGTATTCACACTAAACACTGTTTCAGGGCAAGAGATTGTGTTTTAGACTACAAGGGAATGCATTATGAGAAGAATCTTTACTTTGAAACTCTGTTCTTTGCCTTTTTAACACTAAGAAACAGCTTTGTATTCACACTAAACACTGTTTCAGGGCAAGAGATTGTGTTTTAGACTACAAGGGAATGCATTATAAGAAGAATCTTTACTTTGAAACTCTGTTCTTTACCTTTTTCACACTATGAAACAGCTTTATATTCAACTTAAACACTGCTTCAGGGCAACAGATTGTGTTTTAGACTAAAAGGGAATGCATTATAAGAAGAATCTTTACTTTGAAACTCTATTCTTTGCCTTTTTAACACTATGAAACAGCTTTGTATTCACACTAAACACTGTTTCAGGGCAAGAGATTGTGTTTTAGACTAAAAGGGAATGCATTATAAGAAGAATCTTTACTTTGAAACTCTGTTCTTTACCTTTTTCACACTATGAAACAGCTTTATATTCAACTTAAACACTGCTTCAGGGCAACAGATTGTGTTTTATACTAAAAGGGAATGCATTATAAGAAGAATCTTTACTTTGAAACTCTGTTCTTTGCCTTTTTAACTCTATGAAACAGCTTTGTATTCACACTAAACACTGTTTCAGGGCAAGAGATTGTGTTTTAGACTAAAAGGGAATGCATTATAAAAAGAATCTTTACTTTGAAACTCTGTTCTTTGCCTTTTTAACTCTATGAAACAGCTTTGTATTCACACTAAACACTGTTTCAGGGCAAGAGATTGTGTTTTAGACTAAAAGGGAATGCATTATAAGAAGAATCTTTACTTTGAAACTCTGTTCTTTACCTTTTTCACACTATGAAACAGCTTTATATACAACTGAAACACTGCTTCAGGGCAACAGATTGTGTTTTAGACTAAAAGGGAATGCATTATAAGAAGAATCTTTACTTTGAAACTCTGTTCTTTGCCTTTTTCACACTATGAAACAGCTTTGTATTCACACTAAACACTGTTTCAGGGCAAGAGATTGTGTTTTAGACTACAAGGGAATGCATTATAAGAAGAATCTTTACTTTGAAACTCTGTTCTTTGCCTTTTTCACACTAAGAAACAGCTTTATATTCAACTTAAACACTGCTTCAGGGCAACGGATTGTGTTTTAGACTAAAAGGGAATGCATTATAAGAAGAATCTTTACTTTGAAACTGTTCTTTGCCTTTTTCACACTATGAAACAGCTTTATATTCACACTAAACACTGTTTCAGGGCAACGGATTGTGTTTTAGACTAAAAGGGAATGCATTATAAGAAGAATCCTTACTTTAAAACTGTGTTCTTTACCTTTTTCACTCTATAAAACAGCTTTGTATTCAACTTAAACACTGTTACAGAGCTAGACATCTTGTTTTTAACCAGACTGAATAACTTACAATATCCTAAGAAAACACATATTTCAAGTGAAAAGAGTTTATCCAGGGGAGAACAAGTTGTTTTAACATGGTTCTAATGTGACCCTTGAAAGTAATAGCAACTCTGTTTTTACACCTCTAACCACAAGGAGGCAACGTTTCCACGCATTACAATTGCCTTATACATAGTTTCAGAGTAAGAAATATTGTTTTTAAGCAAACTGAACAACTAAAAGGGAATGCAATATAAGAAGAATCTTTATTTTGAATCTCTGTTCTTTACCTTTTTCAATCTATAAAACAGCTTTGTATTCAACTTAAACACTGTTTCAGGGCAAGAGATTGTGTTTTAGACTAAAAGGGAATGCATTATAAGAAGAATCTTTACTTTGAAACTCTGTTCTTTGCCTTTTTAACACTATGAAACAGCTTTGTATTCACACTAAACACTGTTTCAGGGCAAGAGATTGTGTTTTAGACTAAAAGGGAATGCATTATAAGAAGAATCTTTACTTTGAAACTCTGTTCTTTACCTTTTTCACACTATTAAACAGCTTTGTATTCACCCTAAACACTGTTTCAGGGCAAGAGATTGTGTTTTAGACTACAAGGGAATGCATTATAAGAAGAATCTTTACTTTGAAACTCTGTTCTTTGCCTTTTTCACACTAAGAAACAGCTTTATATTCAACTTAAACACTGCTTCAGGGCAACGGATTGTGTTTTAGACTAAAAGGGAATGCATTATAAGAAGAATCTTTACTTTGAAACTCTGTTCTTTGCCTTTTTAACACTATGAAACAGCTTTGTATTCACACTAAACACTGTTTCAGGGCAAGAGATTGTGTTTTAGACTAAAAGGGAATGCATTTTTGAAGAATCTTTACTTTGAAACTCTGTTCTTTGCCTTTTTCACACTATGAAACAGCTTTGTATTCACACTAAACACTGTTTCAGGGCAAGAGATTGTGTTTTAGACTACAAGGGAATGCATTATGAGAAGAATCTTTACTTTGAAACTCTGTTCTTTGCCTTTTTAACACTAAGAAACAGCTTTGTATTCACACTAAACACTGTTTCAGGGCAAGAGATTGTGTTTTAGACTACAAGGGAATGCATTATAAGAAGAATCTTTACTTTGAAACTCTGTTCTTTACCTTTTTCTCACTATGAAACAGCTTTATATTCAACTTAAACACTGTTTCAGGGCAAGAGATTGTGTTTTAGACTACAAGGGAATGCATTATAAGAAGAATCTTTACTTTGAAACTCTGTTCTTTGCCTTTTTTACACTAAGAAACAGCTTTATATTCAACTTAAACACTGCTTCAGGGCAACGGATTGTGTTTTAGACTAAAAGGGAATGCATTATAAGAAGAATCTTTACTTTGAAACTCTGTTCTTTGCCTTTTTAACACTATGAAACAGCTTTGTATTCACACTAAACACTGTTTCAGGGCAAGAGATTGTGTTTTAGACTAAAAGGGAATGCATTATAAGAAGAATCTTTACTTTGAAACTCTGTTCTTTACCTTTTTCACACTATGAAACAGCTTTATATTCAACTTAAACACTGCTTCAGGGCAACAGATTGTGTTTTAGACTAAAAGGGAATGCATTATAAGAAGAATCTTTACTTTGAAACTCTGTTCTTTACCTTTTTCACACAATGAAACAGCTTTATATTCAACTTAAACACTGCTTCAGGGCAACAGATTGTGTTTTAGACTAAAAGGGAATGCATTATAAGAAGAATCTTTACTTTGAAACTCTGTTCTTTACCTTTTTCACACTATGAAACAGCTTTATATTCAACTTAAACACTGCTTCAGGGCAAGAGATTGTGTTTTAGACTAAAAGGGAATGCATTATAAGAAGAATCTTTACTTTGAAACTCTGTTCTTTGCCTTTTTAACACTATGAAACAGCTTTGTATTCACACTAAACACTGTTTCAGGGCAAGAGATTGTGTTTTAGACTAAAAGGGAATGCATTATAAGAAGAATCTTTACTTTGAAACTCTGTTCTTTACCTTTTTCACACTATTAAACAGCTTTGTATTCACCCTAAACACTGTTTCAGGGCAAGAGATTGTGTTTTAGACTACAAGGGAATGCATTATAAGAAGAATCTTTACTTTGAAACTCTGTTCTTTGCCTTTTTCACACTAAGAAACAGCTTTATATTCAACTTAAACACTGCTTCAGGGCAACGGATTGTGTTTTAGACTAAAAGGGAATGCATTATAAGAAGAATCTTTACTTTGAAACTCTGTTCTTTGCCTTTTTAACACTATGAAACAGCTTTGTATTCACACTAAACACTATTTCAGGGCAAGAGATTGTGTTTTAGACTAAAAGGGAATGCATTTTTGAAGAATCTTTACTTTGAAACTCTGTTCTTTGCCTTTTTCACACTATGAAACAGCTTTGTATTCACACTAAACACTGTTTCAGGGCAAGAGATTGTGTTTTAGACTACAAGGGAATGCATTATGAGAAGAATCTTTACTTTGAAACTCTGTTCTTTGCCTTTTTAACACTATGAAACAGCTTTGTATTCACACTAGACACTGTTTCAGGGCAAGAGATTGTGTTTTAGACTACAAGGGAATGCATTATAAGAAGAATCTTTACTTTGAAACTCTGTTCTTTAACTTTTTCTCACTATGAAACAGCTTTATATTCAACTTAAACACTGTTTCAGGGCAAGAGATTGTGTTTTAGACTACAAGGGAATGCATTATAAGAAGAATCTTTACTTTGAAACTCTGTTCTTTGCCTTTTTCACACTAAGAAACAGCTTTATATTCAACTTAAACACTGCTTCAGGGCAACGGATTGTGTTTTAGACTAAAAGGGAATGCATTATAAGAAGAATCTTTACTTTGAAACTCTGTTCTTTGCCTTTTTAACACTATGAAACAGCTTTGTATTCACACTAAACACTGTTTCAGGGCAAGAGATTGTGTTTTAGACTAAAAGGGAATGCATTATAAGAAGAATCTTTACTTTGAAACTCTGTTCTTTGCCTTTTTCACACTATGAAACAGCTTTGTATTCACACTAAACACTGTTTCAGGGCAAGAGATTGTGTTTTAGACTACAAGGGAATGCATTATGAGAAGAATCTTTACTTTGAAACTCTGTTCTTTGCCTTTTTAACACTAAGAAACAGCTTTGTATTCACACTAAACACTGTTTCAGGGCAAGAGATTGTGTTTTAGACTACAAGGGAATGCATTATAAGAAGAATCTTTACTTTGAAACTCTGTTCTTTACCTTTTTCTCACTATGAAACAGCTTTATATTCAACTTAAACACTGTTTCAGGGCAAGAGATTGTGTTTTAGACTACAAGGGAATGCATTATAAGAAGAATCTTTACTTTGAAACTCTGTTCTTTGCCTTTTTTACACTAAGAAACAGCTTTATATTCAACTTAAACACTGCTTCAGGGCAACGGATTGTGTTTTAGACTAAAAGGGAATGCATTATAAGAAGAATCTTTACTTTGAAACTCTGTTCTTTGCCTTTTTAACACTATGAAACAGCTTTGTATTCACACTAAACACTGTTTCAGGGCAAGAGATTGTGTTTTAGACTAAAAGGGAATGCATTATAAGAAGAATCTTTACTTTGAAACTCTGTTCTTTGCCTTTTTCACACTATGAAACAGCTTTGTATTCACACTAAACACTGTTTCAGGGCAAGAGATTGTGTTTTAGACTACAAGGGAATGCATTATGAGAAGAATCTTTACTTTGAAACTCTGTTCTTTGCCTTTTTAACACTAAGAAACAGCTTTGTATTCACACTAAACACTGTTTCAGGGCAAGAGATTGTGTTTTAGACTACAAGGGAATGCATTATAAGAAGAATCTTTACTTTGAAACTCTGTTCTTTACCTTTTTCTCACTATGAAACAGCTTTATATTCAACTTAAACACTGTTTCAGGGCAAGAGATTGTGTTTTAGACTACAAGGGAATGCATTATAAGAAGAATCTTTACTTTGAAACTCTGTTCTTTGCCTTTTTTACACTAAGAAACAGCTTTATATTCAACTTAAACACTGCTTCAGGGCAACGGATTGTGTTTTAGACTAAAAGGGAATGCATTATAAGAAGAATCTTTACTTTGAAACTCTGTTCTTTGCCTTTTTAACACTATGAAACAGCTTTGTATTCACACTAAACACTGTTTCAGGGCAAGAGATTGTGTTTTAGACTAAAAGGGAATGCATTATAAGAAGAATCTTTACTTTGAAACTCTGTTCTTTACCTTTTTCACACTATGAAACAGCTTTATATTCAACTTAAACACTGCTTCAGGGCAACAGATTGTGTTTTAGACTAAAAGGGAATGCATTATAAGAAGAATCTTTACTTTGAAACTCTGTTCTTTGCCTTTTTAACACTATGAAACAGCTTTGTATTCACACTAAACACTGTTTCAGGGCAAGAGATTGTGTTTTAGACTAAAAGGGAATGCATTATAAGAAGAATCTTTACTTTGAAACTCTGTTCTTTACCTTTTTCACACTATGAAACAGCTTTATATTCAACTTAAACACTGCTTCAGGGCAACAGATTGTGTTTTATACTAAAAGGGAATGCATTATAAGAAGAATCTTTACTTTGAAACTCTGTTCTTTGCCTTTTTAACTCTATGAAACAGCTTTGTATTCACACTAAACACTGTTTCAGGGCAAGAGATTGTGTTTTAGACTAAAAGGGAATGCATTATAAAAAGAATCTTTACTTTGAAACTCTGTTCTTTGCCTTTTTAACTCTATGAAACAGCTTTGTATTCACACTAAACACTGTTTCAGGGCAAGAGATTGTGTTTTAGACTAAAAGGGAATGCATTATAAGAAGAATCTTTACTTTGAAACTCTGTTCTTTACCTTTTTCACACTATGAAACAGCTTTATATTCAACTTAAACACTGCTTCAGGGCAACAGATTGTGTTTTAGACTAAAAGGGAATGCATTATAAGAAGAATCTTTACTTTGAAACTCTGTTCTTTGCCTTTTTAACACTATGAAACAGCTTTGTATTCACACTAAACACTGTTTCAGGGCAAGAGATTGTGTTTTAGACTAAAAGGGAATGCATTATAAGAAGAATCTTTACTTTGAAACTCTGTTCTTTACCTTTTTCAAACTATGAAACAGCTTTATATTCAACTTAAACACTGCTTCAGGGCAACAGATTGTGTTTTATACTAAAAGGGAATGCATTATAAGAAGAATCTTTACTTTGAAACTCTGTTCTTTGCCTTTTTAACTCTATGAAACAGCTTTGTATTCACACTAAACACTGTTTCAGGGCAAGAGATTGTGTTTTAGACTAAAAGGGAATGCATTATAAGAAGAATCTTTACTTTGAAACTCTGTTCTTTACCTTTTTCACACTATGAAACAGCTTTATATTCAACTTAAACACTGCTTCAGGGCAACAGATTGTGTTTTAGACTAAAAGGGAATGCATTATAAGAAGAATCTTTACTTTGAAACTCTGTTCTTTACCTTTTTCACACTATGAAACAGCTTTATATTCAACTTAAACACTGCTTCAGGGCAAGAGATTGTGTTTTAGACTAAAAGGGAATGCATTATAAGAAGAATCTTTACTTTGAAACTCTGTTCTTTGCCTTTTTCACACTATGAAACAGCTTTGTATTCACACTAAACACTGTTTCAGGGCAAGAGATTGTGTTTTAGACTAAAAGGGAATGCATTATAAGAAGAATCTTTACTTTGAAACTCTGCTCTTTGCCTTTTTCACACTATGAAACAGCTTTGTATTCACACTAAACACTGTTTCAGGGCAAGAGATTGTGTTTTAGACTAAAAGGGAATGCATTATAAGAAGAATCTTTACTTTGAAACTGTTCTTTGCCTTTTTAACTCTATGAAACAGCTTTGTATTCACACTAAACACTGTTTCAGGGCAAGAGATTGTGTTTTAGACTAAAAGGGAATGCATTATAAGAAGAATCTTTACTTTGAAACTCTGTTCTTTACCTTTTTCTCACTATGAAACAGCTTTATGTTCATCTTAAACTGCTTCAGGGCAACGGATTGTGTTTTAGACTAAAAGGGAATGCATTATAAGAAGAATCTTTACTTTGAAACTGTTCTTTGCCTTTTTCACACTATGAAACAGCTTTATATTCACACTAAACACTGTTTCAGGGCAAGAGATTGTGTTTTAGACTAAAAGGGAATGCATTATAAGAAGAATCTTTACTTTGAAACTCTGCTCTTTGCCTTTTTCACACTATGAAACAGCTTTGTATTCACACTAAACATTGTTTCAGGGCAAGAGATTGTGTTTTAGACTAAAAGGGAATGCATTATAAGAAGAATCTTTACTTTGAAACTCTGTTCTTAGCCTTTTTAACTTTATGAAACAGCTTTGTATTCACACTAAACACTGTTTCAGGGCAAGAGATTGTGTTTTAGACTAAAAGGGAATGCATTATAAGAAGAATCTTTACTTTGAAACTCTGTTCTTTGCCTTTTTCACACTAAGAAACAGCTTTGTATTCACCTTAAACACTGTTTCAGGGCAAGAGATTGTGTTTTAGACTAAAAGGGAATGCATTATAAAGAATCTTTACTTTGAAACTCTGTTCTTTGCCTTTTTCACACTATGAAACAGCTTTGTATTCACACTAAACACTGTTTCAGGGCAAGAGATTGTGTTTTAGACTACAAGGGAATGCATTATAAGAAGAATCTTTACTTTGAAACTCTGTTCTTTACCTTTTTCTCACTATGAAACAGCTTTATGTTCATCTTAAACTGCTTCAGGGCAACAGATTGTGTTTTAGACTAAAAGGGAATGCATTATAAGAAGAAACTTTACTTTGAAACTCTGTTCTTTACCTTTTTCACACTATGAAACAGCTTTATATACAACTGAAACACTGCTTCAGGGCAACAGATTGTGTTTTAGACTAAAAGGGAATGCATTATAAGAAGAATCTTTACTTTGAAACTCTGTTCTTTGCCTTTTTCACACTATGAAACAGCTTTGTATTCACACTAAACACTGTTTCAGGGCAAGAGATTGTGTTTTAGACTACAAGGGAATGCATTATAAGAAGAATCTTTACTTTGAAACTCTGTTCTTTACCTTTTTCTCACTATGAAACAGCTTTATATTCAACTTAAACACTGTTTCAGGGCAAGAGATTGTGTTTTAGACTAAAAGGGAATGCATTTTTGAAGAATCTTTACTTTGAAACTCTGTTCTTTGCCTTTTTCACACTATGAAACAACTTTGTATTCACACTAAACACTGTTTCAGGGCAAGAGATTGTGTTTTAGACTACAAGGGAATGCATTATGAGAAGAATCTTTACTTTGAAACTCTGTTCTTTGCCTTTTTCACACTATGAAACAGCTTTGTATTCACACTAAACACTGTTTCAGGGCAAGAGATTGTGTTTTAGACTAAAAGGGAATGCATTATAAGAAGAATCTTTACTTTGAAACTGTTCTTTGCCTTTTTAACACTATGAAACAGTTTTGTATTCACACTAAACACTGTTTCAGGGCAAGAGATTGTGTTTTAGACTAAAAGGGAATGCATTATAAAGAATCTTTACTTTGAAACTCTGTTCTTTGCCTTTTTAACACTATGAAACAGCTTTGTATTCACACTAAACACTGTTTCAGGGCAAGAGATTGTGTTTTAGACTAAAAGGGAATGCATTATAAGAAGAATCTTTACTTTGAAACTCTGTTCTTTGCCTTTTTCACACTATGAAACAGCTTTATATTCACACTAAACACTGTTTCAGGGCAAGAAATTGTGTTTTAGACTAAAAGGGAATGCATTATAAGAAGAATCTTTACTTTGAAACTCTGTTCTTTGCCTTTTTAACACTATGAAACAGCTTTGTATTCACACTAAACACTGTTTCAGGGCAAGAGATTGTGTTTTAGACTAAAAGGGAATGCATTATAAGAAGAATCTTTACTTTGAAACTCTGTTCTTTACCTTTTTCACACTATTAAACAGCTTTGTATTCACCCTAAACACTGTTTCAGGGCAAGAGATTGTGTTTTAGACTACAAGGGAATGCATTATAAGAAGAATCTTTACTTTGAAACTCTGTTCTTTGCCTTTTTCACACTAAGAAACAGCTTTATATTCAACTTAAACACTGCTTCAGGGCAACGGATTGTGTTTTAGACTAAAAGGGAATGCATTATAAGAAGAATCTTTACTTTGAAACTCTGTTCTTTGCCTTTTTAACACTATGAAACAGCTTTGTATTCACACTAAACACTGTTTCAGGGCAAGAGATTGTGTTTTAGACTAAAAGGGAATGCATTTTTGAAGAATCTTTACTTTGAAACTCTGTTCTTTGCCTTTTTCACACTATGAAACAGCTTTGTATTCACACTAAACACTGTTTCAGGGCAAGAGATTGTGTTTTAGACTACAAGGGAATGCATTATGAGAAGAATCTTTACTTTGAAACTCTGTTCTTTGCCTTTTTAACACTAAGAAACAGCTTTGTATTCACACTAAACACTGTTTCAGGGCAAGAGATTGTGTTTTAGACTACAAGGGAATGCATTATAAGAAGAATCTTTACTTTGAAACTCTGTTCTTTACCTTTTTCACACTATGAAACAGCTTTATATTCAACTTAAACACTGCTTCAGGGCAACAGATTGTGTTTTAGACTAAAAGGGAATGCATTATAAGAAGAATCTTTACTTTGAAACTCTATTCTTTGCCTTTTTAACACTATGAAACAGCTTTGTATTCACACTAAACACTGTTTCAGGGCAAGAGATTGTGTTTTAGACTAAAAGGGAATGCATTATAAGAAGAATCTTTACTTTGAAACTCTGTTCTTTACCTTTTTCACACTATGAAACAGCTTTATATTCAACTTAAACACTGCTTCAGGGCAACAGATTGTGTTTTATACTAAAAGGGAATGCATTATAAGAAGAATCTTTACTTTGAAACTCTGTTCTTTGCCTTTTTAACTCTATGAAACAGCTTTGTATTCACACTAAACACTGTTTCAGGGCAAGAGATTGTGTTTTAGACTAAAAGGGAATGCATTATAAAAAGAATCTTTACTTTGAAACTCTGTTCTTTGCCTTTTTAACTCTATGAAACAGCTTTGTATTCACACTAAACACTGTTTCAGGGCAAGAGATTGTGTTTTAGACTAAAAGGGAATGCATTATAAGAAGAATCTTTACTTTGAAACTCTGTTCTTTACCTTTTTCACACTATGAAACAGCTTTATATTCAACTTAAACACTGCTTCAGGGCAACAGATTGTGTTTTAGACTAAAAGGGAATGCATTATAAGAAGAATCTTTACTTTGAAACTCTGTTCTTTACCTTTTTCACACTATGAAACAGCTTTATATACAACTGAAACACTGCTTCAGGGCAACAGATTGTGTTTTAGACTAAAAGGGAATGCATTATAAGAAGAATCTTTACTTTGAAACTCTGTTCTTTGCCTTTTTCCCACTATGAAACAGCTTTGTATTCACACTAAACACTGTTTCAGGGCAAGAGATTGTGTTTTAGACTACAAGGGAATGCATTATAAGAAGAATCTTTACTTTGAAACTCTGTTCTTTGCCTTTTTCACACTAAGAAACAGCTTTATATTCAACTTAAACACTGCTTCAGGGCAACGGATTGTGTTTTAGACTAAAAGGGAATGCATTATAAGAAGAATCTTTACTTTGAAACTGTTCTTTGCCTTTTTCACACTATGAAACAGCTTTATATTCACACTAAACACTGTTTCAGGGCAAGAGATTGTGTTTTAGACTAAAAGGGAATGCATTATAAGAAGAATCTTTACTTTGAAACTCTGCTCTTTGCCTTTTTCACACTATGAAACAGCTTTGTATTCACACTAAACACTGTTTCAGGGCAAGAGATTGTGTTTTAGACTAAAAGGGAATGCATTATAAGAAGAATCTTTACTTTGAAACTCTGTTCTTTGCCTTTTTAACTCTATGAAACAGCTTTGTATTCACACTAAACACTGTTTCAGGGCAAGAGATTGTGTTTTAGACTAAAAGGGAATGCATTAAAAAAAGAATCTTTACTTTGAAACTGTTCTTTGCCTTTTTCACACTATGAAACAGCTTTTTATTCACACTAAACACTGTTTCAGGGCAACGGATTGTGTTTTAGACTAAAAGGGAATGCATTATAAGAAGAATCCTTACTTTAAAACTGTGTTCTTTACCTTTTTCACTCTATAAAACAGCTTTGTATTCAACTTAAACACTGTTACAGAGCTAGACATCTTGTTTTTAACCAGACTGAATAACTTACAATATCCTAAGAAAACACATATTTCAAGTGAAAAGAGTTTATCCAGGGGAGAACAAGTTGTTTTAACATGGTTCTAATGTGACCCTTGAAAGTAATTGCAACTCTGTTTTTACACCTCTAACCACAAGGAGGCAACGTTTCCACGCATTACAATTGCCTTATACATAGTTTCAGAGTAAGAAATATTGTTTTTAACCAAACTGAACAACTAAAAGGGAATGCAATATAAGAAGAATCTTTATTTTGAATCTCTGTTCTTTACCTTTTTCAATCTATAAAACAGCTTTGTATTCAACTTAAACACTGTTTCAGGGCAAGAGATTGTGTTTTAGACTAAAAGGGAATGCATTATAAGAAGAATCTTTACTTTGAAACTCTGTTCTTTGCCTTTTTAACACTATGAAACAGCTTTGTATTCACACTAAACACTGTTTCAGGGCAAGAGATTGTGTTTTAGACTAAAAGGGAATGCATTATAAGAAGAATCTTTACTTTGAAACTCTGTTCTTTACCTTTTTCACACTATTAAACAGCTTTGTATTCACCCTAAACACTGTTTCAGGGCAAGAGATTGTGTTTTAGACTACAAGGGAATGCATTATAAGAAGAATCTTTACTTTGAAACTCTGTTCTTTGCCTTTTTCACACTAAGAAACAGCTTTATATTCAACTTAAACACTGCTTCAGGGCAACGGATTGTGTTTTAGACTAAAAGGGAATGCATTATAAGAAGAATCTTTACTTTGAAACTCTGTTCTTTGCCTTTTTAACACTATGAAACAGCTTTGTATTCACACTAAACACTGTTTCAGGGCAAGAGATTGTGTTTTAGACTAAAAGGGAATGCATTTTTGAAGAATCTTTACTTTGAAACTCTGTTCTTTGCCTTTTTCACACTATGAAACAGCTTTGTATTCACACTAAACACTGTTTCAGGGCAAGAGATTGTGTTTTAGACTACAAGGGAATGCATTATGAGAAGAATCTTTACTTTGAAACTCTGTTCTTTGCCTTTTTAACACTAAGAAACAGCTTTGTATTCACACTAAACACTGTTTCAGGGCAAGAGATTGTGTTTTAGACTACAAGGGAATGCATTATAAGAAGAATCTTTACTTTGAAACTCTGTTCTTTACCTTTTTCTCACTATGAAACAGCTTTATATTCAACTTAAACACTGTTTCAGGGCAAGAGATTGTGTTTTAGACTACAAGGGAATGCATTATAAGAAGAATCTTTACTTTGAAACTCTGTTCTTTGCCTTTTTTACACTAAGAAACAGCTTTATATTCAACTTAAACACTGCTTCAGGGCAACGGATTGTGTTTTAGACTAAAAGGGAATGCATTATAAGAAGAATCTTTACTTTGAAACTCTGTTCTTTGCCTTTTTAACACTATGAAACAGCTTTGTATTCACACTAAACACTGTTTCAGGGCAAGAGATTGTGTTTTAGACTAAAAGGGAATGCATTATAAGAAGAATCTTTACTTTGAAACTCTGTTCTTTACCTTTTTCACACTATGAAACAGCTTTATATTCAACTTAAACACTGCTTCAGGGCAACAGATTGTGTTTTAGACTAAAAGGGAATGCATTATAAGAAGAATCTTTACTTTGAAACTCTGTTCTTTACCTTTTTCACACAATGAAACAGCTTTATATTCAACTTAAACACTGCTTCAGGGCAACAGATTGTGTTTTAGACTAAAAGGGAATGCATTATAAGAAGAATCTTTACTTTGAAACTCTGTTCTTTACCTTTTTCACACTATGAAACAGCTTTATATTCAACTTAAACACTGCTTCAGGGCAAGAGATTGTGTTTTAGACTAAAAGGGAATGCATTATAAGAAGAATCTTTACTTTGAAACTCTGTTCTTTGCCTTTTTAACACCATGAAACAGCTTTGTATTCACACTAAACACTGTTTCAGGGCAAGAGATTGTGTTTTAGACTAAAAGGGAATGCATTATAAGAAGAATCTTTACTTTGAAACTCTGTTCTTTACCTTTTTCACACTATTAAACAGCTTTGTATTCACCCTAAACACTGTTTCAGGGCAAGAGATTGTGTTTTAGACTACAAGGGAATGCATTATGAGAAGAATCTTTACTTTGAAACTCTGTTCTTTGCCTTTTTAACACTATGAAACAGCTTTGTATTCACACTAAACACTGTTTCAGGGCAAGAGATTGTGTTTTAGACTACAAGGGAATGCATTATAAGAAGAATCTTTACTTTGAAACTCTGTTCTTTAACTTTTTCTCACTATGAAACAGCTTTATATTCAACTTAAACACTGTTTCAGGGCAAGAGATTGTGTTTTAGACTACAAGGGAATGCATTATAAGAAGAATCTTTACTTTGAAACTCTGTTCTTTGCCTTTTTCACACTAAGAAACAGCTTTATATTCAACTTAAACACTGCTTCAGGGCAACGGATTGTGTTTTAGACTAAAAGGGAATGCATTATAAGAAGAATCTTTACTTTGAAACTCTGTTCTTTGCCTTTTTAACACTATGAAACAGCTTTGTATTCACACTAAACACTGTTTCAGGGCAAGAGATTGTGTTTTAGACTAAAAGGGAATGCATTATAAGAAGAATCTTTACTTTGAAACTCTGTTCTTTGCCTTTTTCACACTATGAAACAGCTTTGTATTCACACTAAACACTGTTTCAGGGCAAGAGATTGTGTTTTAGACTAAAAGGGAATGCATTATAAAAAGAATCTTTACTTTGAAACTCTGTTCTTTGCCTTTTTAACTCTATGAAACAGCTTTGTATTCACACTAAACACTGTTTCAGGGCAAGAGATTGTGTTTTAGACTAAAAGGGAATGCATTATAAGAAGAATCTTTACTTTGAAACTCTGTTCTTTACCTTTTTCACACTATGAAACAGCTTTATATTCAACTTAAACACTGCTTCAGGGCAACAGATTGTGTTTTAGACTAAAAGGGAATGCATTATAAGAAGAATCTTTACTTTGAAACTCTGTTCTTTGCCTTTTTAACACTATGAAACAGCTTTGTATTCACACTAAACACTGTTTCAGGGCAAGAGATTGTGTTTTAGACTAAAAGGGAATGCATTATAAGAAGAATCTTTACTTTGAAACTCTGTTCTTTACCTTTTTCAAACTATGAAACAGCTTTATATTCAACTTAAACACTGCTTCAGGGCAACAGATTGTGTTTTATACTAAAAGGGAATGCATTATAAGAAGAATCTTTACTTTGAAACTCTGTTCTTTGCCTTTTTAACTCTATGAAACAGCTTTGTATTCACACTAAACACTGTTTCAGGGCAAGAGATTGTGTTTTAGACTAAAAGGGAATGCATTATAAGAAGAATCTTTACTTTGAAACTCTGTTCTTTACCTTTTTCACACTATGAAACAGCTTTATATTCAACTTAAACACTGCTTCAGGGCAACAGATTGTGTTTTAGACTAAAAGGGAATGCATTATAAGAAGAATCTTTACTTTGAAACTCTGTTCTTTACCTTTTTCACACTATGAAACAGCTTTATATTCAACTTAAACACTGCTTCAGGGCAAGAGATTGTGTTTTAGACTAAAAGGGAATGCATTATAAGAAGAATCTTTACTTTGAAACTCTGTTCTTTGCCTTTTTCACACTATGAAACAGCTTTGTATTCACACTAAACACTGTTTCAGGGCAAGAGATTGTGTTTTAGACTAAAAGGGAATGCATTATAAGAAGAATCTTTACTTTGAAACTCTGCTCTTTGCCTTTTTCACACTATGAAACAGCTTTGTATTCACACTAAACACTGTTTCAGGGCAAGAGATTGTGTTTTAGACTAAAAGGGAATGCATTATAAGAAGAATCTTTACTTTGAAACTGTTCTTTGCCTTTTTAACTCTATGAAACAGCTTTGTATTCACACTAAACACTGTTTCAGGGCAAGAGATTGTGTTTTAGACTAAAAGGGAATGCATTATAAGAAGAATCTTTACTTTGAAACTCTGTTCTTTACCTTTTTCTCACTATGAAACAGCTTTATGTTCATCTTAAACTGCTTCAGGGCAACGGATTGTGTTTTAGACTAAAAGGGAATGCATTATAAGAAGAATCTTTACTTTGAAACTGTTCTTTGCCTTTTTCACACTATGAAACAGCTTTATATTCACACTAAACACTGTTTCAGGGCAAGAGATTGTGTTTTAGACTAAAAGGGAATGCATTATAAGAAGAATCTTTACTTTGAAACTCTGCTCTTTGCCTTTTTCACACTATGAAACAGCTTTGTATTCACACTAAACATTGTTTCAGGGCAAGAGATTGTGTTTTAGACTAAAAGGGAATGCATTATAAGAAGAATCTTTACTTTGAAACTCTGTTCTTAGCCTTTTTAACTTTATGAAACAGCTTTGTATTCACACTAAACACTGTTTCAGGGCAAGAGATTGTGTTTTAGACTAAAAGGGAATGCATTATAAGAAGAATCTTTACTTTGAAACTCTGTTCTTTGCCTTTTTCACACTAAGAAACAGCTTTGTATTCACCTTAAACACTGTTTCAGGGCAAGAGATTGTGTTTTAGACTAAAAGGGAATGCATTATAAAGAATCTTTACTTTGAAACTCTGTTCTTTGCCTTTTTCACACTATGAAACAGCTTTGTATTCACACTAAACACTGTTTCAGGGCAAGAGATTGTGTTTTAGACTACAAGGGAATGCATTATAAGAAGAATCTTTACTTTGAAACTCTGTTCTTTACCTTTTTCTCACTATGAAACAGCTTTATATTCAACTTAAACACTGTTTCAGGGCAAGAGATTGTGTTTTAGACTAAAAGGGAATGCATTTTTGAAGAATCTTTACTTTGAAACTCTGTTCTTTGCCTTTTTCACACTATGAAACAACTTTGTATTCACACTAAACACTGTTTCAGGGCAAGAGATTGTGTTTTAGACTACAAGGGAATGCATTATGAGAAGAATCTTTACTTTGAAACTCTGTTCTTTGCCTTTTTCACACTATGAAACAGCTTTGTATTCACACTAAACACTGTTTCAGGGCAAGAGATTGTGTTTTAGACTAAAAGGGAATGCATTATAAGAAGAATCTTTACTTTGAAACTGTTCTTTGCCTTTTTAACACTATGAAACAGTTTTGTATTCACACTAAACACTGTTTCAGGGCAAGAGATTGTGTTTTAGACTAAAAGGGAATGCATTATAAAGAATCTTTACTTTGAAACTCTGTTCTTTGCCTTTTTAACACTATGAAACAGCTTTGTATTCACACTAAACACTGTTTCAGGGCAAGAGATTGTGTTTTAGACTAAAAGGGAATGCATTATAAGAAGAATCTTTACTTTGAAACTCTGTTCTTTGCCTTTTTCACACTATGAAACAGCTTTATATTCACACTAAACACTGTTTCAGGGCAAGAAATTGTGTTTTAGACTAAAAGGGAATGCATTATAAGAAGAATCTTTACTTTGAAACTCTGTTCTTTGCCTTTTTAACACTATGAAACAGCTTTGTATTCACACTAAACACTGTTTCAGGGCAAGAGATTGTGTTTTAGACTAAAAGGGAATGCATTATAAGAAGAATCTTTACTTTGAAACTCTGTTCTTTACCTTTTTCACACTATTAAACAGCTTTGTATTCACCCTAAACACTGTTTCAGGGCAAGAGATTGTGTTTTAGACTACAAGGGAATGCATTATAAGAAGAATCTTTACTTTGAAACTCTGTTCTTTGCCTTTTTCACACTAAGAAACAGCTTTATATTCAACTTAAACACTGCTTCAGGGCAACGGATTGTGTTTTAGACTAAAAGGGAATGCATTATAAGAAGAATCTTTACTTTGAAACTCTGTTCTTTGCCTTTTTAACACTATGAAACAGCTTTGTATTCACACTAAACACTGTTTCAGGGCAAGAGATTGTGTTTTAGACTAAAAGGGAATGCATTTTTGAAGAATCTTTACTTTGAAACTCTGTTCTTTGCCTTTTTCACACTATGAAACAGCTTTGTATTCACACTAAACACTGTTTCAGGGCAAGAGATTGTGTTTTAGACTACAAGGGAATGCATTATGAGAAGAATCTTTACTTTGAAACTCTGTTCTTTGCCTTTTTAACACTAAGAAACAGCTTTGTATTCACACTAAACACTGTTTCAGGGCAAGAGATTGTGTTTTAGACTACAAGGGAATGCATTATAAGAAGAATCTTTACTTTGAAACTCTGTTCTTTACCTTTTTCACACTATGAAACAGCTTTATATTCAACTTAAACACTGCTTCAGGGCAACAGATTGTGTTTTAGACTAAAAGGGAATGCATTATAAGAAGAATCTTTACTTTGAAACTCTATTCTTTGCCTTTTTAACACTATGAAACAGCTTTGTATTCACACTAAACACTGTTTCAGGGCAAGAGATTGTGTTTTAGACTAAAAGGGAATGCATTATAAGAAGAATCTTTACTTTGAAACTCTGTTCTTTACCTTTTTCACACTATGAAACAGCTTTATATTCAACTTAAACACTGCTTCAGGGCAACAGATTGTGTTTTATACTAAAAGGGAATGCATTATAAGAAGAATCTTTACTTTGAAACTCTGTTCTTTGCCTTTTTAACTCTATGAAACAGCTTTGTATTCACACTAAACACTGTTTCAGGGCAAGAGATTGTGTTTTAGACTAAAAGGGAATGCATTATAAAAAGAATCTTTACTTTGAAACTCTGTTCTTTGCCTTTTTAACTCTATGAAACAGCTTTGTATTCACACTAAACACTGTTTCAGGGCAAGAGATTGTGTTTTAGACTAAAAGGGAATGCATTATAAGAAGAATCTTTACTTTGAAACTCTGTTCTTTACCTTTTTCACACTATGAAACAGCTTTATATTCAACTTAAACACTGCTTCAGGGCAACAGATTGTGTTTTAGACTAAAAGGGAATGCATTATAAGAAGAATCTTTACTTTGAAACTCTGTTCTTTACCTTTTTCACACTATGAAACAGCTTTATATACAACTGAAACACTGCTTCAGGGCAACAGATTGTGTTTTAGACTAAAAGGGAATGCATTATAAGAAGAATCTTTACTTTGAAACTCTGTTCTTTGCCTTTTTCACACTATGAAACAGCTTTGTATTCACACTAAACACTGTTTCAGGGCAAGAGATTGTGTTTTAGACTACAAGGGAATGCATTATAAGAAGAATCTTTACTTTGAAACTCTGTTCTTTGCCTTTTTCACACTAAGAAACAGCTTTATATTCAACTTAAACACTGCTTCAGGGCAACGGATTGTGTTTTAGACTAAAAGGGAATGCATTATAAGAAGAATCTTTACTTTGAAACTGTTCTTTGCCTTTTTCACACTATGAAACAGCTTTATATTCACACTAAACACTGTTTCAGGGCAAGAGATTGTGTTTTAGACTAAAAGGGAATGCATTATAAGAAGAATCTTTACTTTGAAACTCTGCTCTTTGCCTTTTTCACACTATGAAACAGCTTTGTATTCACACTAAACACTGTTTCAGGGCAAGAGATTGTGTTTTAGACTAAAAGGGAATGCATTATAAGAAGAATCTTTACTTTGAAACTCTGTTCTTTGCCTTTTTAACTCTATGAAACAGCTTTGTATTCACACTAAACACTGTTTCAGGGCAAGAGATTGTGTTTTAGACTAAAAGGGAATGCATTATAAAAAGAATCTTTACTTTGAAACTGTTCTTTGCCTTTTTCACACTATGAAACAGCTTTTTATTCACACTAAACACTGTTTCAGGGCAACGGATTGTGTTTTAGACTAAAAGGGAATGCATTATAAGAAGAATCCTTACTTTAAAACTGTGTTCTTTACCTTTTTCACTCTATAAAACAGCTTTGTATTCAACTTAAACACTGTTACAGAGCTAGACATCTTGTTTTTAACCAGACTGAATAACTTACAATATCCTAAGAAAACACATATTTCAAGTGAAAAGAGTTTATCCAGGGGAGAACAAGTTGTTTTAACATGGTTCTAATGTGACCCTTGAAAGTAATAGCAACTCTGTTTTTACACCTCTAACCACAAGGAGGCAACGTTTCCACGCATTACAATTGCCTTATACATAGTTTCAGAGTAAGAAATATTGTTTTTAACCAAACTGAACAACTAAAAGGGAATGCAATATAAGAAGAATCTTTATTTTGAATCTCTGTTCTTTACCTTTTTCAATCTATAAAACAGCTTTGTATTCAACTTAAACACTGTTTCAGGGCAAGAGATTGTGTTTTAGACTAAAAGGGAATGCATTGTAAGAAGAATCTTTACTTTGAAACTCTGTTCTTTGCCTTTTTAACACTATGAAACAGCTTTGTATTCACACTAAACACTGTTTCAGGGCAAGAGATTGTGTTTTAGACTAAAAGGGAATGCATTATAAGAAGAATCTTTACTTTGAAACTCTGTTCTTTACCTTTTTCACACTATTAAACAGCTTTGTATTCACCCTAAACACTGTTTCAGGGCAAGAGATTGTGTTTTAGACTACAAGGGAATGCATTATAAGAAGAATCTTTACTTTGAAACTCTGTTCTTTGCCTTTTTCACACTAAGAAACAGCTTTATATTCAACTTAAACACTGCTTCAGGGCAACGGATTGTGTTTTAGACTAAAAGGGAATGCATTATAAGAAGAATCTTTACTTTGAAACTCTGTTCTTTGCCTTTTTAACACTATGAAACAGCTTTGTATTCACACTAAACACTGTTTCAGGGCAAGAGATTGTGTTTTAGACTAAAAGGGAATGCATTTTTGAAGAATCTTTACTTTGAAACTCTGTTCTTTGCCTTTTTCACACTATGAAACAGCTTTGTATTCACACTAAACACTGTTTCAGGGCAAGAGATTGTGTTTTAGACTACAAGGGAATGCATTATGAGAAGAATCTTTACTTTGAAACTCTGTTCTTTGCCTTTTTAACACTAAGAAACAGCTTTGTATTCACACTAAACACTGTTTCAGGGCAAGAGATTGTGTTTTAGACTACAAGGGAATGCATTATAAGAAGAATCTTTACTTTGAAACTCTGTTCTTTACCTTTTTCTCACTATGAAACAGCTTTATATTCAACTTAAACACTGTTTCAGGGCAAGAGATTGTGTTTTAGACTACAAGGGAATGCATTATAAGAAGAATCTTTACTTTGAAACTCTGTTCTTTGCCTTTTTTACACTAAGAAACAGCTTTATATTCAACTTAAACACTGCTTCAGGGCAACGGATTGTGTTTTAGACTAAAAGGGAATGCATTATAAGAAGAATCTTTACTTTGAAACTCTGTTCTTTGCCTTTTTAACACTATGAAACAGCTTTGTATTCACACTAAACACTGTTTCAGGGCAAGAGATTGTGTTTTAGACTAAAAGGGAATGCATTATAAGAAGAATCTTTACTTTGAAACTCTGTTCTTTACCTTTTTCACACTATGAAACAGCTTTATATTCAACTTAAACACTGCTTCAGGGCAACAGATTGTGTTTTAGACTAAAAGGGAATGCATTATAAGAAGAATCTTTACTTTGAAACTCTGTTCTTTACCTTTTTCACACAATGAAACAGCTTTATATTCAACTTAAACACTGCTTCAGGGCAACAGATTGTGTTTTAGACTAAAAGGGAATGCATTATAAGAAGAATCTTTACTTTGAAACTCTGTTCTTTACCTTTTTCACACTATGAAACAGCTTTATATTCAACTTAAACACTGCTTCAGGGCAAGAGATTGTGTTTTAGACTAAAAGGGAATGCATTATAAGAAGAATCTTTACTTTGAAACTCTGTTCTTTGCCTTTTTAACACTATGAAACAGCTTTGTATTCACACTAAACACTGTTTCAGGGCAAGAGATTGTGTTTTAGACTAAAAGGGAATGCATTATAAGAAGAATCTTTACTTTGAAACTCTGTTCTTTACCTTTTTCACACTATTAAACAGCTTTGTATTCACCCTAAACACTGTTTCAGGGCAAGAGATTGTGTTTTAGACTACAAGGGAATGCATTATAAGAAGAATCTTTACTTTGAAACTCTGTTCTTTGCCTTTTTCACACTAAGAAACAGCTTTATATTCAACTTAAACACTGCTTCAGGGCAACGGATTGTGTTTTAGACTAAAAGGGAATGCATTATAAGAAGAATCTTTACTTTGAAACTCTGTTCTTTGCCTTTTTAACACTATGAAACAGCTTTGTATTCACACTAAACACTATTTCAGGGCAAGAGATTGTGTTTTAGACTAAAAGGGAATGCATTTTTGAAGAATCTTTACTTTGAAACTCTGTTCTTTGCCTTTTTCACACTATGAAACAGCTTTGTATTCACACTAAACACTGTTTCAGGGCAAGAGATTGTGTTTTAGACTACAAGGGAATGCATTATGAGAAGAATCTTTACTTTGAAACTCTGTTCTTTGCCTTTTTAACACTATGAAACAGCTTTGTATTCACACTAAACACTGTTTCAGGGCAAGAGATTGTGTTTTAGACTACAAGGGAATGCATTATAAGAAGAATCTTTACTTTGAAACTCTGTTCTTTAACTTTTTCTCACTATGAAACAGCTTTATATTCAACTTAAACACTGTTTCAGGGCAAGAGATTGTGTTTTAGACTACAAGGGAATGCATTATAAGAAGAATCTTTACTTTGAAACTCTGTTCTTTGCCTTTTTCACACTAAGAAACAGCTTTATATTCAACTTAAACACTGCTTCAGGGCAACGGATTGTGTTTTAGACTAAAAGGGAATGCATTATAAGAAGAATCTTTACTTTGAAACTCTGTTCTTTGCCTTTTTAACACTATGAAACAGCTTTGTATTCACACTAAACACTGTTTCAGGGCAAGAGATTGTGTTTTAGACTAAAAGGGAATGCATTATAAGAAGAATCTTTACTTTGAAACTCTGTTCTTTGCCTTTTTCACAATATGAAACAGCTTTGTATTCACACTAAACACTGTTTCAGGGCAAGAGATTGTGTTTTAGACTACAAGGGAATGCATTATGAGAAGAATCTTTACTTTGAAACTCTGTTCTTTGCCTTTTTAACACTAAGAAACAGCTTTGTATTCACACTAAACACTGTTTCAGGGCAAGAGATTGTGTTTTAGACTACAAGGGAATGCATTATAAGAAGAATCTTTACTTTGAAACTCTGTTCTTTACCTTTTTCTCACTATGAAACAGCTTTATATTCAACTTAAACACTGTTTCAGGGCAAGAGATTGTGTTTTAGACTACATGGGAATGCATTATAAGAAGAATCTTTACTTTGAAACTCTGTTCTTTGCCTTTTTTACACTAAGAAACAGCTTTATATTCAACTTAAACACTGCTTCAGGGCAACGGATTGTGTTTTAGACTAAAAGGGAATGCATTATAAGAAGAATCTTTACTTTGAAACTCTGTTCTTTGCCTTTTTAACACTATGAAACAGCTTTGTATTCACACTAAACACTGTTTCAGGGCAAGAGATTGTGTTTTAGACTAAAAGGGAATGCATTATAAGAAGAATCTTTACTTTGAAACTCTGTTCTTTACCTTTTTCACACTATGAAACAGCTTTATATTCAACTTAAACACTGCTTCAGGGCAACAGATTGTGTTTTAGACTAAAAGGGAATGCATTATAAGAAGAATCTTTACTTTGAAACTCTGTTCTTTGCCTTTTTAACACTATGAAACAGCTTTGTATTCACACTAAACACTGTTTCAGGGCAAGAGATTGTGTTTTAGACTAAAAGGGAATGCATTATAAGAAGAATCTTTACTTTGAAACTCTGTTCTTTACCTTTTTCACACTATGAAACAGCTTTATATTCAACTTAAACACTGCTTCAGGGCAACAGATTGTGTTTTATACTAAAAGGGAATGCATTATAAGAAGAATCTTTACTTTGAAACTCTGTTCTTTGCCTTTTTAACTCTATGAAAGAGCTTTGTATTCACACTAAACACTGTTTCAGGGCAAGAGATTGTGTTTTAGACTAAAAGGGAATGCATTATAAAAAGAATCTTTACTTTGAAACTCTGTTCTTTGCCTTTTTAACTCTATGAAACAGCTTTGTATTCACACTAAACACTGTTTCAGGGCAAGAGATTGTGTTTTAGACTAAAAGGGAATGCATTATAAGAAGAATCTTTACTTTGAAACTCTGTTCTTTACCTTTTTCACACTATGAAACAGCTTTATATTCAACTTAAACACTGCTTCAGGGCAACAGATTGTGTTTTAGACTAAAAGGGAATGCATTATAAGAAGAATCTTTACTTTGAAACTCTGTTCTTTGCCTTTTTAACACTATGAAACAGCTTTGTATTCACACTAAACACTGTTTCAGGGCAAGAGATTGTGTTTTAGACTAAAAGGGAATGCATTATAAGAAGAATCTTTACTTTGAAACTCTGTTCTTTACCTTTTTCAAACTATGAAACAGCTTTATATTCAACTTAAACACTGCTTCAGGGCAACAGATTGTGTTTTATACTAAAAGGGAATGCATTATAAGAAGAATCTTTACTTTGAAACTCTGTTCTTTGCCTTTTTAACTCTATGAAACAGCTTTGTATTCACACTAAACACTGTTTCAGGGCAAGAGATTGTGTTTTAGACTAAAAGGGAATGCATTATAAGAAGAATCTTTACTTTGAAACTCTGTTCTTTACCTTTTTCACACTATGAAACAGCTTTATATTCAACTTAAACACTGCTTCAGGGCAACAGATTGTGTTTTAGACTAAAAGGGAATGCATTATAAGAAGAATCTTTACTTTGAAACTCTGTTCTTTACCTTTTTCACACTATGAAACAGCTTTATATTCAACTTAAACACTGCTTCAGGGCAAGAGATTGTGTTTTAGACTAAAAGGGAATGCATTATAAGAAGAATCTTTACTTTGAAACTCTGTTCTTTGCCTTTTTCACACTATGAAACAGCTTTGTATTCACACTAAACACTGTTTCAGGGCAAGAGATTGTGTTTTAGACTAAAAGGGAATGCATTATAAGAAGAATCTTTACTTTGAAACTCTGCTCTTTGCCTTTTTCACACTATGAAACAGCTTTGTATTCACACTAAACACTGTTTCAGGGCAAGAGATTGTGTTTTAGACTAAAAGGGAATGCATTATAAGAAGAATCTTTACTTTGAAACTGTTCTTTGCCTTTTTAACTCTATGAAACAGCTTTGTATTCACACTAAACACTGTTTCAGGGCAAGAGATTGTGTTTTAGACTAAAAGGGAATGCATTATAAGAAGAATCTTTACTTTGAAACTCTGTTCTTTACCTTTTTCTCACTATGAAACAGCTTTATGTTCATCTTAAACTGCTTCAGGGCAACGGATTGTGTTTTAGACTAAAAGGGAATGCATTATAAGAAGAATCTTTACTTTGAAACTGTTCTTTGCCTTTTTCACACTATGAAACAGCTTTATATTCACACTAAACACTGTTTCAGGGCAAGAGATTGTGTTTTAGACTAAAAGGGAATGCATTATAAGAAGAATCTTTACTTTGAAACTCTGCTCTTTGCCTTTTTCACACTATGAAACAGCTTTGTATTCACACTAAACATTGTTTCAGGGCAAGAGATTGTGTTTTAGACTAAAAGGGAATGCATTATAAGAAGAATCTTTACTTTGAAACTCTGTTCTTAGCCTTTTTAACTTTATGAAACAGCTTTGTATTCACACTAAACACTGTTTCAGGGCAAGAGATTGTGTTTTAGACTAAAAGGGAATGCATTATAAGAAGAATCTTTACTTTGAAACTCTGTTCTTTGCCTTTTTCACACTAAGAAACAGCTTTGTATTCACCTTAAACACTGTTTCAGGGCAAGAGATTGTGTTTTAGACTAAAAGGGAATGCATTATAAAGAATCTTTACTTTGAAACTCTGTTCTTTGCCTTTTTCACACTATGAAACAGCTTTGTATTCACACTAAACACTGTTTCAGGGCAAGAGATTGTGTTTTAGACTACAAAGGAATGCATTATAAGAAGAATCTTTACTTTGAAACTCTGTTCTTTACCTTTTTCTCACAATGAAACAGCTTTATGTTCATCTTAAACTGCTTCAGGGCAACAGATTGTGTTTTAGACTAAAAGGGAATGCATTATAAGAAGAAACTTTACTTTGAAACTCTGTTCTTTACCTTTTTCACACTATGAAACAGCTTTATATACAACTGAAACACTGCTTCAGGGCAACAGATTGTGTTTTAGACTAAAAGGGAATGCATTATAAGAAGAATCTTTACTTTGAAACTCTGTTCTTTGCCTTTTTCACACTATGAAACAGCTTTGTATTCACACTAAACACTGTTTCAGGGCAAGAGATTGTGTTTTAGACTACAAGGGAATGCATTATAAGAAGAATCTTTACTTTGAAACTCTGTTCTTTACCTTTTTCTCACTATGAAACAGCTTTATATTCAACTTAAACACTGTTTCAGGGCAAGAGATTGTGTTTTAGACTAAAAGGGAATGCATTTTTGAAGAATCTTTACTTTGAAACTCTGTTCTTTGCCTTTTTCACACTATGAAACAACTTTGTATTCACACTAAACACTGTTTCAGGGCAAGAGATTGTGTTTTAGACTACAAGGGAATGCATTATGAGAAGAATCTTTACTTTGAAACTCTGTTCTTTGCCTTTTTCACACTATGAAACAGCTTTGTATTCACACTAAACACTGTTTCAGGGCAAGAGATTGTGTTTTAGACTAAAAGGGAATGCATTATAAGAAGAATCTTTACTTTGAAACTGTTCTTTGCCTTTTTAACACTATGAAACAGTTTTGTATTCACACTAAACACTGTTTCAGGGCAAGAGATTGTGTTTTAGACTAAAAGGGAATGCATTATAAAGAATCTTTACTTTGAAACTCTGTTCTTTGCCTTTTTAACACTATGAAACAGCTTTGTATTCACACTAAACACTGTTTCAGGGCAAGAGATTGTGTTTTAGACTAAAAGGGAATGCATTATAAGAAGAATCTTTACTTTGAAACTCTGTTCTTTGCCTTTTTCACACTATGAAACAGCTTTATATTCACACTAAACACTGTTTCAGGGCAAGAAATTGTGTTTTAGACTAAAAGGGAATGCATTATAAGAAGAATCTTTACTTTGAAACTCTGTTCTTTGCCTTTTTAACACTATGAAACAGCTTTGTATTCACACTAAACACTGTTTCAGGGCAAGAGATTGTGTTTTAGACTAAAAGGGAATGCATTATAAGAAGAATCTTTACTTTGAAACTCTGTTCTTTGCCTTTTTAACACTATGAAACAGCTTTGTATTCACACTAAACACTGTTTCAGGGCAAGAGATTGTGTTTTAGACTAAAAGGGAATGCATTTTTGAAGAATCTTTACTTTGAAACTCTGTTCTTTGCCTTTTTCACACTATGAAACAGCTTTGTATTCACACTAAACACTGTTTCAGGGCAAGAGATTGTGTTTTAGACTACAAGGGAATGCATTATGAGAAGAATCTTTACTTTGAAACTCTGTTCTTTGCCTTTTTAACACTAAGAAACAGCTTTGTATTCACACTAAACACTGTTTCAGGGCAAGAGATTGTGTTTTAGACTACAAGGGAATGCATTATAAGAAGAATCTTTACTTTGAAACTCTGTTCTTTACCTTTTTCACACTATGAAACAGCTTTAGATTCAACTTAAACACTGCTTCAGGGCAACAGATTGTGTTTTAGACTAAAAGGGAATGCATTATAAGAAGAATCTTTACTTTGAAACTCTATTCTTTGCCTTTTTAACACTATGAAACAGCTTTGTATTCACACTAAACACTGTTTCAGGGCAAGAGATTGTGTTTTAGACTAAAAGGGAATGCATTATAAGAAGAATCTTTACTTTGAAACTCTGTTCTTTACATTTTTCACACTATGAAACAGCTTTATATTCAACTTAAACACTGCTTCAGGGCAACAGATTGTGTTTTATACTAAAAGGGAATGCATTATAAGAAGAATCTTTACTTTGAAACTCTGTTCTTTGCCTTTTTAACTCTATGAAACAGCTTTGTATTCACACTAAACACTGTTTCAGGGCAAGAGATTGTGTTTTAGACTAAAAGGGAATGCATTATAAAAAGAATCTTTACTTTGAAACTCTGTTCTTTGCCTTTTTAACTCTATGAAACAGCTTTGTATTCACACTAAACACTGTTTCAGGGCAAGAGATTGTGTTTTAGACTAAAAGGGAATGCATTATAAGAAGAATCTTTACTTTGAAACTCTGTTCTTTACCTTTTTCACACTATGAAACAGCTTTATATTCAACTTAAACACTGCTTCAGGGCAACAGATTGTGTTTTAGACTAAAAGGGAATGCATTATAAGAAGAATCTTTACTTTGAAACTCTGTTCTTTACCTTTTTCACACTATGAAACAGCTTTATATACAACTGAAACACTGCTTCAGGGCAACAGATTGTGTTTTAGACTAAAAGGGAATGCATTATAAGAAGAATCTTTACTTTGAAACTCTGTTCTTTGCCTTTTTCACACTATGAAACAGCTTTGTATTCACACTAAACACTGTTTCAGGGCAAGAGATTGTGTTTTAGACTACAAGGGAATGCATTATAAGAAGAATCTTTACTTTGAAACTCTGTTCTTTGCCTTTTTCACACTAAGAAACAGCTTTATATTCAACTTAAACACTGCTTCAGGGCAACGGATTGTGTTTTAGACTAAAAGGGAATGCATTATAAGAAGAATCTTTACTTTGAAACTGTTCTTTGCCTTTTTCACACTATGAAACAGCTTTATATTCACACTAAACACTGTTTCAGGGCAAGAGATTGTGTTTTAGACTAAAAGGGAATGCATTATAAGAAGAATCTTTACTTTGAAACTCTGCTCTTTGCCTTTTTCACACTATGAAACAGCTTTGTATTCACACTAAACACTGTTTCAGGGCAAGAGATTGTGTTTTAGACTAAAAGGGAATGCATTATAAGAAGAATCTTTACTTTGAAACTCTGTTCTTTGCCTTTTTAACTCTATGAAACAGCTTTGTATTCACACTAAACACTGTTTCAGGGCAAGAGATTGTGTTTTAGACTAAAAGGGAATGCATTATAAAAAGAATCTTTACTTTGAAACTGTTCTTTGCCTTTTTCACACTATGAAACAGCTTTTTATTCACACTAAACACTGTTTCAGGGCAACGGATTGTGTTTTAGACTAAAAGGGAATGCATTATAAGAAGAATCCTTACTTTAAAACTGTGTTCTTTACCTTTTTCACTCTATAAAACAGCTTTGTATTCAACTTAAACACTGTTACAGAGCTAGACATCTTGTTTTTAACCAGACTGAATAACTTACAATATCCTAAGAAAACACATATTTCAAGTGAAAAGAGTTTATCCAGGGGAGAACAAGTTGTTTTAACATGGTTCTAATGTGACCCTTGAAAGTAATTGCAACTCTGTTTTTACACCTCTAACCACAAGGAGGCAACGTTTCCACGCATTACAATTGCCTTATACATAGTTTCAGAGTAAGAAATATTGTTTTTAACCAAACTGAACAACTAAAAGGGAATGCAATATAAGAAGAATCTTTATTTTGAATCTCTGTTCTTTACCTTTTTCAATCTATAAAACAGCTTTGTATTCAACTTAAACACTGTTTCAGGGCAAGAGATTGTGTTTTAGACTAAAAGGGAATGCATTATAAGAAGAATCTTTACTTTGAAACTCTGTTCTTTGCCTTTTTAACACTATGAAACAGCTTTGTATTCACACTAAACACTGTTTCAGGGCAAGAGATTGTGTTTTAGACTAAAAGGGAATGCATTATAAGAAGAATCTTTACTTTGAAACTCTGTTCTTTACCTTTTTCACACTATTAAACAGCTTTGTATTCACCCTAAACACTGTTTCAGGGCAAGAGATTGTGTTTTAGACTACAAGGGAATGCATTATAAGAAGAATCTTTACTTTGAAACTCTGTTCTTTGCCTTTTTCACACTAAGAAACAGCTTTATATTCAACTTAAACACTGCTTCAGGGCAACGGATTGTGTTTTAGACTAAAAGGGAATGCATTATAAGAAGAATCTTTACTTTGAAACTCTGTTCTTTGCCTTTTTAACACTATGAAACAGCTTTGTATTCACACTAAACACTGTTTCAGGGCAAGAGATTGTGTTTTAGACTAAAAGGGAATGCATTTTTGAAGAATCTTTACTTTGAAACTCTGTTCTTTGCCTTTTTCACACTATGAAACAGCTTTGTATTCACACTAAACACTGTTTCAGGGCAAGAGATTGTGTTTTAGACTACAAGGGAATGCATTATGAGAAGAATCTTTACTTTGAAACTCTGTTCTTTGCCTTTTTAACACTAAGAAACAGCTTTGTATTCACACTAAACACTGTTTCAGGGCAAGAGATTGTGTTTTAGACTACAAGGGAATGCATTATAAGAAGAATCTTTACTTTGAAACTCTGTTCTTTACCTTTTTCTCACTATGAAACAGCTTTATATTCAACTTAAACACTGTTTCAGGGCAAGAGATTGTGTTTTAGACTACAAGGGAATGCATTATAAGAAGAATCTTTACTTTGAAACTCTGTTCTTTGCCTTTTTTACACTAAGAAACAGCTTTATATTCAACTTAAACACTGCTTCAGGGCAACGGATTGTGTTTTAGACTAAAAGGGAATGCATTATAAGAAGAATCTTTACTTTGAAACTCTGTTCTTTGCCTTTTTAACACTATGAAACAGCTTTGTATTCACACTAAACACTGTTTCAGGGCAAGAGATTGTGTTTTAGACTAAAAGGGAATGCATTATAAGAAGAATCTTTACTTTGAAACTCTGTTCTTTACCTTTTTCACACTATGAAACAGCTTTATATTCAACTTAAACACTGCTTCAGGGCAACAGATTGTGTTTTAGACTAAAAGGGAATGCATTATAAGAAGAATCTTTACTTTGAAACTCTGTTCTTTACCTTTTTCACACTATGAAACAGCTTTATATACAACTGAAACACTGCTTCAGGGCAACAGATTGTGTTTTAGACTAAAAGGGAATGCATTATAAGAAGAATCTTTACTTTGAAACTCTGTTCTTTGCCTTTTTCACACTATGAAACAGCTTTGTATTCACACTAAACACTGTTTCAGGGCAAGAGATTGTGTTTTAGACTACAAGGGAATGCATTATAAGAAGAATCTTTACTTTGAAACTCTGTTCTTTGCCTTTTTCACACTAAGAAACAGCTTTATATTCAACTTAAACACTGCTTCAGGGCAACGGATTGTGTTTTAGACTAAAAGGGAATGCATTATAAGAAGAATCTTTACTTTGAAACTGTTCTTTGCCTTTTTCACACTATGAAACAGCTTTATATTCACACTAAACACTGTTTCAGGGCAAGAGATTGTGTTTTAGACTAAAAGGGAATGCATTATAAGAAGAATCTTTACTTTGAAACTCTGCTCTTTGCCTTTTTCACACTATGAAACAGCTTTGTATTCACACTAAACACTGTTTCAGGGCAAGAGATTGTGTTTTAGACTAAAAGGGAATGCATTATAAGAAGAATCTTTACTTTGAAACTCTGTTCTTTGCCTTTTTAACTCTATGAAACAGCTTTGTATTCACACTAAACACTGTTTCAGGGCAAGAGATTGTGTTTTAGACTAAAAGGGAATGCATTATAAAAAGAATCTTTACTTTGAAACTGTTCTTTGCCTTTTTCACACTATGAAACAGCTTTTTATTCACACTAAACACTGTTTCAGGGCAACGGATTGTGTTTTAGACTAAAAGGGAATGCATTATAAGAAGAATCCTTACTTTAAAACTGTGTTCTTTACCTTTTTCACTCTATAAAACAGCTTTGTATTCAACTTAAACACTGTTACAGAGCTAGACATCTTGTTTTTAACCAGACTGAATAACTTACAATATCCTAAGAAAACACATATTTCAAGTGAAAAGAGTTTATCCAGGGGAGAACAAGTTGTTTTAACATGGTTCTAATGTGACCCTTGAAAGTAATTGCAACTCTGTTTTTACACCTCTAACCACAAGGAGGCAACGTTTCCACGCATTACAATTGCCTTATACATAGTTTCAGAGTAAGAAATATTGTTTTTAACCAAACTGAACAACTAAAAGGGAATGCAATATAAGAAGAATCTTTATTTTGAATCTCTGTTCTTTACCTTTTTCAATCTATAAAACAGCTTTGTATTCAACTTAAACACTGTTTCAGGGCAAGAGATTGTGTTTTAGACTAAAAGGGAATGCATTATAAGAAGAATCTTTACTTTGAAACTCTGTTCTTTGCCTTTTTAACACTATGAAACAGCTTTGTATTCACACTAAACACTGTTTCAGGGCAAGAGATTGTGTTTTAGACTAAAAGGGAATGCATTATAAGAAGAATCTTTACTTTGAAACTCTGTTCTTTACCTTTTTCACACTATTAAACAGCTTTGTATTCACCCTAAACACTGTTTCAGGGCAAGAGATTGTGTTTTAGACTACAAGGGAATGCATTATAAGAAGAATCTTTACTTTGAAACTCTGTTCTTTGCCTTTTTCACACTAAGAAACAGCTTTATATTCAACTTAAACACTGCTTCAGGGCAACGGATTGTGTTTTAGACTAAAAGGGAATGCATTATAAGAAGAATCTTTACTTTGAAACTCTGTTCTTTGCCTTTTTAACACTATGAAACAGCTTTGTATTCACACTAAACACTGTTTCAGGGCAAGAGATTGTGTTTTAGACTAAAAGGGAATGCATTTTTGAAGAATCTTTACTTTGAAACTCTGTTCTTTGCCTTTTTCACACTATGAAACAGCTTTGTATTCACACTAAACACTGTTTCAGGGCAAGAGATTGTGTTTTAGACTACAAGGGAATGCATTATGAGAAGAATCTTTACTTTGAAACTCTGTTCTTTGCCTTTTTAACACTAAGAAACAGCTTTGTATTCACACTAAACACTGTTTCAGGGCAAGAGATTGTGTTTTAGACTACAAGGGAATGCATTATAAGAAGAATCTTTACTTTGAAACTCTGTTCTTTACCTTTTTCTCACTATGAAACAGCTTTATATTCAACTTAAACACTGTTTCAGGGCAAGAGATTGTGTTTTAGACTACAAGGGAATGCATTATAAGAAGAATCTTTACTTTGAAACTCTGTTCTTTGCCTTTTTTACACTAAGAAACAGCTTTATATTCAACTTAAACACTGCTTCAGGGCAACGGATTGTGTTTTAGACTAAAAGGGAATGCATTATAAGAAGAATCTTTACTTTGAAACTCTGTTCTTTGCCTTTTTAACACTATGAAACAGCTTTGTATTCACACTAAACACTGTTTCAGGGCAAGAGATTGTGTTTTAGACTAAAAGGGAATGCATTATAAGAAGAATCTTTACTTTGAAACTCTGTTCTTTACCTTTTTCACACTATGAAACAGCTTTATATTCAACTTAAACACTGCTTCAGGGCAACAGATTGTGTTTTAGACTAAAAGGGAATGCATTATAAGAAGAATCTTTACTTTGAAACTCTGTTCTTTACCTTTTTCACACAATGAAACAGCTTTATATTCAACTTAAACACTGCTTCAGGGCAACAGATTGTGTTTTAGACTAAAAGGGAATGCATTATAAGAAGAATCTTTACTTTGAAACTCTGTTCTTTGCCTTTTTCACACTAAGAAACAGCTTTATATTCAACTTAAACACTGCTTCAGGGCAACGGATTGTGTTTTAGACTAAAAGGGAATGCATTATAAGAAGAATCTTTACTTTGAAACTCTGTTCTTTGCCTTTTTAACACTATGAAACAGCTTTGTATTCACACTAAACACTATTTCAGGGCAAGAGATTGTGTTTTAGACTAAAAGGGAATGCATTTTTGAAGAATCTTTACTTTGAAACTCTGTTCTTTGCCTTTTTCACACTATGAAACAGCTTTGTATTCACACTAAACACTGTTTCAGGGCAAGAGATTGTGTTTTAGACTACAAGGGAATGCATTATGAGAAGAATCTTTACTTTGAAACTCTGTTCTTTGCCTTTTTCACACTAAGAAACAGCTTTATATTCAACTTAAACACTGCTTCAGGGCAACGGATTGTGTTTTAGACTAAAAGGGAATGCATTATAAGAAGAATCTTTACTTTGAAACTCTGTTCTTTGCCTTTTTAACACTATGAAACAGCTTTGTATTCACACTAAACACTGTTTCAGGGCAAGAGATTGTGTTTTAGACTAAAAGGGAATGCATTATAAGAAGAATCTTTACTTTGAAACTCTGTTCTTTGCCTTTTTCACACTATGAAACAGCTTTGTATTCACACTAAACACTGTTTCAGGGCAAGAGATTGTGTTTTAGACTACAAGGGAATGCATTATAAGAAGAATCTTTACTTTGAAACTCTGTTCTTTGCCTTTTTCACACTATGAAACAGCTTTATATTCACACTAAACACTGTTTCAGGGCAAGAGATTGTGTTTTAGACTAAAAGGGAATGCATTATAAGAAGAATCTTTACTTTGAAACTCTGTTCTTTACCTTTTTCACACTATTAAACAGCTTTGTATTCACCCTAAACACTGTTTCAGGGCAAGAGATTGTGTTTTAGACTACAAGGGAATGCATTATAAGAAGAATCTTTACTTTGAAACTCTGTTCTTTGCCTTTTTCACACTATGAAACAGCTTTATATTCAACTTAAACACTGCTTCAGGGCAACGGATTGTGTTTTAGACTAAAAGGGAATGCATTATAAGAAGAATCTTTACTTTGAAACTCTGTTCTTTGCCTTTTTAACACTATGAAACAGCTTTGTATTCACACTAAACACTATTTCAGGGCAAGAGATTGTGTTTTAGACTAAAAGGGAATGCATTTTTGAAGAATCTTTACTTTGAAACTCTGTTCTTTGCCTTTTTCACACTATGAAACAGCTTTGTATTCACACTAAACACTGTTTCAGGGCAAGAGATTGTGTTTTAGACTACAAGGGAATGCATTATGAGAAGAATCTTTACTTTGAAACTCTGTTCTTTGCCTTTTTAACACTATGAAACAGCTTTGTATTCACACTAAACACTGTTTCAGGGCAAGAGATTGTGTTTTAGACTACAAGGGAATGCATTATAAGAAGAATCTTTACTTTGAAACTCTGTTCTTTACCTTTTTCTCACTATGAAACAGCTTTATATTCAACTTAAACACTGTTTCAGGGCAAGAGATTGTGTTTTAGACTACAAGGGAATGCATTATAAGAAGAATCTTTACTTTGAAACTCTGTTCTTTGCCTTTTTCACACTAAGAAACAGCTTTATATTCAACTTAAACACTGCTTCAGGGCAACGGATTGTGTTTTAGACTAAAAGGGAATGCATTATAAGAAGAATCTTTACTTTGAAACTCTGTTCTTTGCCTTTTTAACACTATGAAACAGCTTTGTATTCACACTAAACACTGTTTCAGGGCAAGAGATTGTGTTTTAGACTAAAAGGGAATGCATTATAAGAAGAATCTTTACTTTGAAACTCTGTTCTTTGCCTTTTTCACACTATGAAACAGCTTTGTATTCACACTAAACACTGTTTCAGGGCAAGAGATTGTGTTTTAGACTACAAGGGAATGCATTATAAGAAGAATCTTTACTTTGAAACTCTGTTCTTTGCCTTTTTCACACTATGAAACAGCTTTATATTCACACTAAACACTGTTTCAGGGCAAGAGATTGTGTTTTAGACTAAAAGGGAATGCATTATAAGAAGAATCTTTACTTTGAAACTCTGTTCTTTACCTTTTTCACACTATGAAACAGCTTTATATTCAACTTAAACACTGCTTCAGGGCAACAGATTGTGTTTTATACTAAAAGGGAATGCATTATAAGAAGAATCTTTACTTTGAAACTCTGTTCTTTGCCTTTTTCACACTACGAAACAGCTTTATATTCACACTAAACACTGTTTCAGGGTAAGAGATTGTGTTTTAGACTAAAAGGGAATGCATTATAAGAAGAATCTTTACTTTGAAACTCTGTTCTTTACCTTTTTCACACTATGAAACAGCTTTATATTCAACTTAAACACTGCTTCAGGGCAACAGATTGTGTTTTAGACTAAAAGGGAATGCATTATAAGAAGAATCTTTACTTTGAAACTCTGTTCTTTGCCTTTTTAACACTATGAAACAGCTTTGTATTCACACTAAACACTGTTTCAGGGCAAGAGATTGTGTTTTAGACTACAAGGGAATGCATTATAAGAAGAATCTTTACTTTGAAACTCTGTTCTTTGCCTTTTTCACACTAAGAAACAGCTTTATATTCAACTTAAACACTGCTTCAGGGCAACGGATTGTGTTTTAGACTAAAAGGGAATGCATTATAAGAAGAATCTTTACTTTGAAACTGTTCTTTGCCTTTTTAACACTATGAAACAGCTTTGTATTCACACTAAACACTGTTTCAGGGCAAGAGATTGTGTTTTAGACTAAAAGGGAATGCATTTTTGAAGAATCTTTACTTTGAAACTCTGTTCTTTGCCTTTTTCACACTATGAAACAGCTTTGTATTCACACTAAACACTGTTTCAGGGCAAGAGATTGTGTTTTAGACTACAAGGGAATGCATTATGAGAAGAATCTTTACTTTGAAACTCTGTTCTTTGCCTTTTTCACATTATGAAACAGCTTTGTATTCACACTAAACACTGTTTCAGGGCAAGAGATTGTGTTTTAGACTAAAAGGGAATGCATTATAAGAAGAATCTTTACTTTGAAACTGTTCTTTGCCTTTTTAACACTATGAAACAGTTTTGTATTCACACTAAACACTGTTTCAGGGCAAGAGATTGTGTTTTAGACTAAAAGGGAATGCATTATAAAGAATCTTTACTTTGAAACTCTGTTCTTTGCCTTTTTCACACTATGAAACAGTTTGTATTCACACTAAACACTGTTTCAGGGCAAGAGATTGTGTTTTAGACTAAAAGGGAATGCATTATAAGAAGAATCTTTACTTTGAAACTCTGTTCTTTACCTTTTTCTCACTATGAAACAGCTTTATGTTCATCTTAAACACTGCTTCAGGGCAACAGATTGTGTTTTAGACTAAAAGGGAATGCATTATAAGAAGAATCTTTACTTTGAAACTCTGTTCTTTACCTTTTTCACACTATGAAACAGCTTTATATTCAACTTAAACACTGCTTCAGGGCAACAGATTGTGTTTTAGACTAAAAGGGAATGCATTATAAGAAGAATCTTTACTTTGAAACTCTGTTCTTTGCCTTTTTAACACTATGAAACAGCTTTGTATTCACACTAAACACTGTTTCAGGGCAAGAGATTGTGTTTTAGACTAAAAGGGAATGCATTATAAGAAGAATCTTTACTTTGAAACTCTGTTCTTTGCCTTTTTCACACTATGAAACAGCTTTATATTCACACTAAACACTGTTTCAGGGCAAGAGATTGTGTTTTAGACTAAAAGGGAATGCATTATAAGAAGAATCTTTACTTTGAAACTCTGTTCTTTACCTTTTTCACACTATTAAACAGCTTTGTATTCACCCTAAACACTGTTTCAGGGCAAGAGATTGTGTTTTAGACTACAAGGGAATGCATTATAAGAAGAATCTTTACTTTGAAACTCTGTTCTTTGCCTTTTTCACACTAAGAAACAGCTTTATATTCAACTTAAACACTGCTTCAGGGCAACGGATTGTGTTTTAGACTAAAAGGGAATGCATTATAAGAAGAATCTTTACTTTGAAACTCTGTTCTTTGCCTTTTTAACACTATGAAACAGCTTTGTATTCACACTAAACACTGTTTCAGGGCAAGAGATTGTGTTTTAGACTAAAAGGGAATGCATTATAAGAAGAATCTTTACTTTGAAACTCTGTTCTTTGCCTTTTTCACACTATGAAACAGCTTTGTATTCACACTAAACACTGTTTCAGGGCAAGAGATTGTGTTTTAGACTACAAGGGAATGCATTATAAGAAGAATCTTTACTTTGAAACTCTGTTCTTTGCCTTTTTCACACTATGAAACAGCTTTATATTCACACTAAACACTGTTTCAGGGCAAGAGATTGTGTTTTAGACTAAAAGGGAATGCATTATAAGAAGAATCTTTACTTTGAAACTCTGTTCTTTACCTTTTTCACACTATGAAACAGCTTTATATTCAACTTAAACACTGCTTCAGGGCAACAGATTGTGTTTTAGACTAAAAGGGAATGCATTATAAGAAGAATCTTTACTTTGAAACTCTGTTCTTTGCCTTTTTAACACTATGAAACAGCTTTGTATTCACACTAAACACTGTTTCAGGGCAAGAGATTGTGTTTTAGACTAAAAGGGAATGCATTATAAGAAGAATCTTTACTTTGAAACTCTGTTCTTTACCTTTTGCACACTATGAAACAGCTTTATATTCAACTTAAACACTGCTTCAGGGCAACAGATTGTGTTTTATACTAAAAGGGAATGCATTATAAGAAGAATCTTTACTTTGAAACTCTGTTCTTTGCCTTTTTCACACTACGAAACAGCTTTATATTCACACTAAACACTGTTTCAGGGTAAGAGATTGTGTTTTAGACTAAAAGGGAATGCATTATAAGAAGAATCTTTACTTTGAAACTCTGTTCTTTACCTTTTTCACACTATGAAACAGCTTTATATTCAACTTAAACACTGCTTCAGGGCAACGGATTGTGTTTTAGACTAAAAGGGAATGCATTATAAGAAGAATCTTTACTTTGAAACTGTTCTTTGCCTTTTTAACACTATGAAACAGCTTTGTATTCACACTAAACACTGTTTCAGGGCAAGAGATTGTGTTTTAGACTAAAAGGGAATGCATTTTTGAAGAATCTTTACTTTGAAACTCTGTTCTTTGCCTTTTTCACACTATGAAACAGCTTTGTATTCACACTAAACACTGTTTCAGGGCAAAAGATTGTGTTTTAGACTACAAGGGAATGCATTATGAGAAGAATCTTTACTTTGAAACTCTGTTCTTTGCCTTTTTCACACTAAGAAACAGCTTTATATTCAACTTAAACACTGCTTCAGGGCAACGGATTGTGTTTTAGACTAAAAGGGAATGCATTATAAGAAGAATCTTTACTTTGAAACTCTGTTCTTTGCCTTTTTCACACTAAGAAACAGCTTTGTATTCACACTAAACACTGTTTCAGGGCAAGAGATTGTGTTTTAGACTAAAAGGGAATGCATTATAAGAAAAATCTTTACTTTGAAACTCTGTTCTTTGCCTTTTTCACACTATGAAACAGCTTTATATTCAACTTAAACACTGCTTCAGGGCAACGGATTGTGTTTTAAACTAAAAGGGAATGCATTATAAGAAGAATCTTTACTTTGAAACTCTGTTCTTTACCTTTTTCACACAATGAAACAGCTTTATATTCAACTTAAACACTGCTTCAGGGCAACAGATTGTGTTTTAGACTAAAAGGGAATGCATTATAAGAAGAATCTTTACTTTGAAACTCTGTTCTTTACCTTTTTCACACTATGAAACAGCTTTATATTCAACTTAAACACTGCTTCAGGGCAAGAGATTGTGTTTTAGACTACAAGGGAATGCATTATAAGAAGAATCTTTACTTTGAAACTCTGTTCTTTGCCTTTTTAACACTATGAAACAGCTTTGTATTCACACTAAACACTGTTTCAGGGCAAGAGATTGTGTTTTGACTAAAAGGGAATGCATTATAAGAAGAATCTTTACTTTGAAACTCTGTTCTTTGCCTTTTTCACACTATGAAACAGCTTTGTATTCACACTAAACACTGTTTCAGGGCAAGAGATTGTGTTTTAGACTACAAGGGAATGCATTATAAGAAGAATCTTTACTTTGAAACTCTGTTCTTTGCCTTTTTCACACTATGAAACAGCTTTATATTCACACTAAACACTGTTTCAGGGCAAGAGATTGTGTTTTAGACTAAAAGGGAATGCATTATAAGAAGAATCTTTACTT